>NC_086116.1:41493513-42139763 GCF_963921235.1 Mobula hypostoma
AAATTACAGCCACTGTGATTTGAACTCACCTCTGACAACAAGCAATTCTTGTAAAGATAAAGTGTTTGATACAAAGGTTTCAAAGTGGCGTCGGACAGTGTGGCTGAGGTGGTGATACATTCTGTTACTTACTTGCTGACCAAAAGGTCCAGGGCAATTTTCTATTCACCTTATTGCCTGCCTACACTGCACTTTTTATGTAACTTTTGCACTTTATTCTGTATTCTGTGAATGTTTTACCTTGTCTACTTCAATGCACTGTGTAAGGAATTGATGTGTATGAACTGTACAAGTGCGTCCAGTCAAGATGGTGCCTGTGTACAATGGTCTATCTTCTGGATAGATTATGAAACCATATATTTCACTTCTTTTATACCTTTTACATTTGTTTTCATCTTGAATGTAATTCTGGAACTATTGGAACCTGGGATTTGCAGTTTGGAGATTGTTTGTGTGTTTCAGCCTCTGAGAGGATTCTGGGGGACAGAGACAGCATGCAGGAACCTCGTGGTGAGAAGGCTGCAGGACGGGACGCCAGCCGATGCTCAGCTCCATTTCACCGATTAAAGCAAAGAGGCAAATTGAGGCAAATGCGGAAGGTGAGCGCCTGCTGCCTGCCTTTTGATCACTGGTGGGATCACTCTGCTGCTGGAGAGAGGAGAGCTTATGCTATGCCCGGAGAATGTTACCCAGGTTTTCTGCATCTTAGCTATGCACTCAGACTATGGACTTCTTTCTCAGTCTTTTAGTATTTCATATTCTGTGTTTTTTGGTCAATCTTTCTCAGTTTTTTTTGTGTGCGGTGGAGGGGGATTTGGGGATCAATGTGCCTATTTGGTTCCTGGCATATCAAAAAGTGGCCGGTCGTGAGGCCATGAGAGTGGGTCCCATTTCTGCAAAGAATTGAAATCAGCATGTAACTCCAGGTCAGGGTCTTCAAAAGAACCCTGAAAAGGAAAAAAAGAGATATTAAAGATAGAAACAGAGCTGTTTCCGAAGATCCAAGCAAAGGAGTCGCCGTTAGGTGCCATCATCCTAAGCTCCGCCCCTCTGTCAATTACTGATAGGAATAAAATATTTCGACCATAAGATCACTTCAAACATTGGGAAGAAAACAGACAGGCTTCCGATTCAATGCTACTTTACTAAAGACTTTACCTAATTCACAATACTGCAGAAATTATGAGTTCTAGAGGATCAGGCCTCTACTGCAGATTGGATTGTTTGACTAACTTCTGCTCTTAGGATCTCTGACTTCTGACTTGCCCCCTCCCAGAACCTCTGAACTTCTCTCTTGGCTGTTTCTGGATCAAGCTGACCACCCAACCAACCCAAACCCCAGTCTCGGCTGTTTTTATAGCAGATACCATGAATCAGACCAATCACTGCTCTGGAGTGGAGTCATAGACTGCAGTGCACCAAGGAACATGTACAACCTTTGCTTGGTTTGTCAAAAGAATCTGTTCCTCGACAGAATTTTTGAAAGCAAAATTGAATACATCAAAATAAAGCTAAGTGACGTGCATTATGATTACACAGGAGACAGCTGAAGCTGGAATCTGGAGCAACACAAAATCTGTTGGAAGAACTCAGAGATTTGAGTGGATTCTGTGGGAGGAAAGGAACTGTCAACATTTTAGGTTAATACCTTGTATCAAGGCTCATACATTAGGTCAACCAAAAGCACTGACAAATCCTTTCCTCCCACTGATGTTGTTCGATCTGCTAAATTTCTCCAGCAGGTTGTTTATTCTACCCTAACCATACATCTTTGGGATGTGGGAGTAAACTGGACCATCCAAAGAAGACCTATGTGGTCATGCATAGAGTATATAAATTCTTTTCAGACAGTGGTGGGAATTGAACCCCAAATGGTGATTGCTGGTGCTGTAAAGCATTAAACATTAACTGTTATGCTACTGTGATTCCCTTTATGTTTCAGAGATTCCAGGCTTCAGATGGACTATTCTAAGCTGCACCAAAGATGTGTGCAACTCATAGACCTCACATCCAATGCATGTTCATGGGCAACCAAACCTTATAAACTAATTGTAACCCTCAAAAGAGGCATCAAAACTCTTGGGAAAGTTGAGTAATCCCACATAATTCATTTAGATTTCAATAAAAAGTTGGATTCAGAGCATTTCTGGACTTCCTAAAATCCATCCTTGGTCAATGCACAAGACATTACTGCAAAAAGGAAGAGTTGGACACAAGCCCCTGGTAGTGCAAGAGGAGGGTCATAGTACTCCATTACTGAAGTAGGGTTAGGATTCTGCAGGTCACTTCAAGTGCCTGATGATTGTAGGAAAATAGATGTACTTGAATCTGGTGGTGTGTACTTTAAGCTTCCGTAGTTCCAGCACGATGGTGATAGTGAGAAGATGGCATGACCCTGGATCATGGAGATCTGTGAAGGTAAATGCCATCTTCTTGAGGTACTGCCTGCTGAAGGCTAAATAGCCTCCTGCCATGTTGGAGAAATATGAGGAAGTCAAAGACTGGTCAGTATATAAACGCATCTTTGATCAGTAGAATTAACCAGATGTACAGGAGTAAGTACAATTGATACTTAATGTCACTCTACATTGATGACTCAACATCAGAAAAATGAAAGAGCTGATTATTGACTACTGGAGAAGGAAGCTGGATCAATGAGCCAATCCTCATTGGGGGTTAGAAGTGAAGTGTGTCAGTAACTTTAAATTCCCTGGTGTTGTCATATCAGAGGATCTGTCCTGGGACCAGCACATAAGTGCCATTACAAAGAAGGTAAGACAGCACCTCTGTTTTTTTAGATGTTTGCATAGATTTGACATATCGACAACATTGACAAACTTCCACAGATGCACAGTGAAGATTATCCTGGCTGGCTGCATTACGGGCTGGTATGGAAACACCAATGCCCAAGAATGGAAAAGCCCACAAAAGTGATGCATCCAGCCCAGTCCATCATAGGAAATCCTCACCCTGCCATTGAGCACATCTACAAAGAGCACTGGCATAAGAGAGCAGCATCCATCATCAAGGACCCCCATCATCTGGTCCATGCTCACTTCTCACTGCTGCCTTCACAAAGAAGGTATGGAAGCCCAAGGTCCCACACCACCAGGTCCAGGACAATAACCCTTCAACCATCAGGCTCCAGAAACAGCATGATAACTTCACTCACTTCAACTCTTAATTGATTCCATAACCTATGGACTCACTTTCAAGGACCCTGCAATTCATGTTCTCAGTATTATTTATTTACTACTTTGTCATCATTTGCACATTGGTTGCCTCTCAGTCTTTGTTTAATGCATAGTTTTCCATGGATTCTATTTATTTATTCTACTGTGAATGCCTGCAAGAAAATGGTCAACTTTTCAAATATTGAACTTTGATACTCAATACACAAATTTAATGATTGTGACTGTGCAGGGTTTTTAGAATCGAGTGATCTGTACCTGTGCTGAAAGCACAATGGAAAATATATTTCCACAGTGTCTCCTAAACATTTCAAAGCAATTAGTGTTTCGCTGTATGATTTTTCAAAACATGTCACAAGACACCTTGACAACATGTTTCATTGACCCTAAACACACAAATGGATTGACGTAAGTAACACAGAGAATGTTTTCCAAATTGCAAGCTATATGTCAATTAAATAAACTACCGTAGAAGTATCAATGAGGGTCTTGTTTATTTTTGACTGCCGTTAATAGATTTGTTGAATTTGTAAAGCAAGAGAGGGACATGAGAAAATAACTAGTTGTTATTTCCCAGGCAGTCTCCATAACATCAACCACATCCATCTCTGTTTCTCCGCTGAAGAGGGACATATCTCAAATAACGATGAGTCAGAGTACAGGAAAAAGATGGAGAGTCCAGTGACATGGTGTCATGACAATGTCAGCAAAACAAAAGAGCTTGTCATTGATTTCAGGAAGGGGTACCAGGCACATACTTCTATTTAAATCAACAGTTCTCAGATGGAGAGGTTTGAATGAAGTTCCTCAAAGTGAACATCTCCAATACCTATCCAGGTCCAACCATGTTGACACCACAGCCAACATCTCTATTTCCTGAGGAGGCTAAAGAAATGTGACATTTCCCCTTTGATCCTCACCAACTTTTATTGAAGCTCCATAGAAAACATCATGTCTGGATACATCATAACTTGGTATGGCAACTGCTCTACTCAGGACTGCAAGAAATTGCAGAAGACTGTGGTCACAGCTCTGAAAATCATGGCAACCAGTGCCACAGCCCCTCCATGTACTCTGCCTATACTTCTCGCTGCCTCAGTAAAGTAGCCAGCATAATCAAAGATCCTACTCACCCCAGATAGGTTCTTGATTAGCCAGGACATCAAAGGGTATGGGGAGAAGGCAAGGGAGTGGGGATGACTAGAAGAATTGGATCAGATCATGATTGAATGGCAGAGCAGACTTGATGGGCTGAATGGCCTACTTCTGCTCCAATATCTTATGGTCTTATGGTCTTATTGTGTAAGGAGGGAAGAGTACTGAGGAGCAGGAAGGGACACAACTTTGAGGTTATAATCAAATCAGCCATAATCTTACCAAATCTTTGATGGGTTTGCAGAAACCTGCTCCTAATTCACATGTTGGTATGTAAAACCAGCTTGTAAAGGCTGTTAGCTGGTAAGCAATTGAACAGATTGCATTGAGGATTTTGTATCTCAATGAAGCTATCATTAAGTGTTTGCCTAAAGCTGATCAATTTCACTGACAGAATGAATAACTGCCACAAAGAATGATTTGGCCACACTAAGTCAAACATTTCTCATTTTGTTCAAGCAGTTTATCAGTAGGTCTGTAAAATGGCCTGCCATTGATCGCTGCACGTAAGTATACAGCTGCAGAAGATTGATAATCTATTAACTAATTCCATTCACTTACAGCAATGTATTATTTTATACTTATAATGACACAGATAATGCCATTTGGCCCATCAACTCAACTCTCATTTCTTCATTATGTGCCATGGTCATATGATGTGGGCTACCATGCTCTTTACAAGGCCATGATTGTCCTTGGCAAGTTTTTCTACAGTAGTGGTCTGCCATTGCCTTCCTCTGGGCAGTGACTTTACAAGATAAGTGACCCCCAGCCATCATCAATACTCTTCAGAGATTGTTGGCCTGGCATCAGTGGTCGCATAACCAGGACTTGTGATATGCACTACCTGCTCCCATGGTTTCGCGTGACCCTGATCGGGGGCTAAGCAGGTGCCCAAGGGTGACCTACAGACTAATGGAGGGAAGGAGCACCTTACACCTCCTTTGGTAGAGATGTATCTGCACCCTTCCACTGTAAGCCCACACTAGTTCCCATTAACCCTATTCCCTCATCTCTATTTCCCTACTTCCATGCAATTCATTCTCTTTCACACTTATTCTTCAAATGCCCTTTGATTCTTTTTAACCTACTCAAAGGGACAATTTGTATTATCCAATCAATTTACCAGCATGTCTCGGGAGCAATCTGCTTGGATGGCATGCAGACAAATCTCTGTACATGTGACAGTTATAAATCAAATTGAACTCTAATTCTGAAATGTGGGAGGAAATCTCCAGAGGGAGCCAAAATCTCCATGGAGACCGAGAAAGTGACAAATCACTTTCTCCCCATCATGGAATACAGTCTGGATACAATGTATAGTCAAAGTTCAAAGTAAATTTATTATCAAAGCACATATATGTCACTATATATAACCCTGAGATTAATTTTCTATAGAATAGTAACTACAGATCAATGAAATATCAACTAGAGTGCAAATGCAAATATAAATAAATAGCAATAAATAATGATAACATGAGATAAAGAGTCTTTGACAGTGAAATCATTGGCTGTGGGATCATTTCAATGATGTGCAGGTGAAGTTGAGTGTTGTTATCCCCTTTTGTTCAAAAGCCTGATGATTGAGGGGTAGTAACTGTTCTTGAACCAGTTGGTGCATGTCCTGAGGCTCTTGTACCTTCTACCTGATAGCAGCAGCAAGAGGAGAGCATGACCTGGGTGGGAGGGATCCCTGATGATGGAAATAGAGCCATTGAGTAATACAGCATGGAAATAGGGCATTCAGCCCAACACATTATTGCTGACCATAGTGCCCAGCAAAATAGTCCCATTTGCCTGCGTTTGGCTCATATCTCTTTATATGTTGATTCGGGGACTGGGACTAACAGGAGAAATGCATAGGTAAGAACTTTGGTCAGCATAGATGCGTTGGGCTGAAGGGCCTGTTTCCATGATGTTTTATCCCATGAATCTCAACTCCCCTTTGTCTTTTTTGCCACTTACCTTCAAGAGTAATTTACTGTATTCAATAAGCCTGCCGACACATCTTTGTGATGTGGAAGGAAATCGAATGGAACTGATAGAAAGGCGTGCCGGTCACGGGAGTCCAGGACTGATCCCAGGTCATTGGAGTTGTGAGGCACCAGGACTATCTCCTTATCGAGTCTGCTCCACTGTTCCAATACAGCTGATTTATTAACACACTCAACCCCCATTCTCCTGCCTTCTCCCCATAACTTTTGATGTCCTTAATAATTAAGAATGTATCAACCTTTGCTTTAAATATACTTAATGACTTGGCCTCCACAGCTGTTTGTGGCAATGAATTCTATCGATTCACCATCCTTTGGATAAAAAATTCCTCCTCATCTCTATTCTAAGTGAACATCCTTTTAGTCCGCCGCTATGCACTCTAAACCGAGACTCGCCCACTATAGGAAACATCTTCTCCACATCCACTCTATCTGGGCCTTTCAATATTTGTTAGGTTTCAGTGAGATCCCCCAGCATTCTTCTAAGCTCCAGCAAGTACCAGGTCAGACCCATCAAACACTCTTCATACGTTAATCCTTTCATTTCCGGAATCATTCTCGTGAATCTCCTCTGGACCCTCACTAATGCCAGCAAATCCTTTCTTAGAGTCTTTGCAAAATGAATACTAACATTGCAAATGCCTTCCTCACCACCGATTCAACCTCCATCATCATCACCATTAGGTGCCGTGCCCAGTTTGAGCTTTGACTGCCATGGCCCACACACTCCTGTTTCGGATCAAGTGGATCAATTCACTGGTATTCATTTCCAGTTCTCTGACTGTAGTCTCCATCTTCATTTGTCTTTGTCTTCCTCATGCTTTCTTCCCTTCAATCTTTCCCATAATTACCGTGCATTCTAACTCCTCTTTGCTAATCACATGTCTAATGAAGTTACGTTGTCTTTTCATGATCTCACACTATTTCTCTTTTTGTGTTTGCTCTGTCCTTTGATATTCTTTGCATCCTCCTCAAAAACCACATCTCTGCTGCTTCAATTCGTTTCCTCACGTTACCAGATATTGTCCAACATTCTGAGCCATATAACATAACTGGATAAACATAACATTTCAGTACTCTGAGGCGGGTTGTCATGCCTAGTTTAGTGTTGGTCAGTATACTCCTCATTTTCGTAAAGGTGTCCTTTGCCATCCCTATTCTTCTTTTGATGTCCATGTCGCACCTGCCATCTGATGTCTCCTAGCTTCCTAAGTAGCAAAAGTTCTGTACTTGTTTTATGTCTTCCCTGCACGTTAACCTTTAGGGAATCCTGCACGAGGGCTTCCAAGTCCCTCTCTGGAAAGATGTGTTCCAAATAGAATAATTCCTACAATTCCATAGGGGAAGGGACAAACTGAATGAGTTCCTGCACAAAACAAGGTTATCAAGAAACAAAATAATATGGTTAGAAATTCTTTGACAAGTGAAATGTGTTAGGGCAAACAGATCCTCAGGGTTACATGAGGGCATAACAAAATATATTTGTTCTGTTCCAGTTATTCCCAGTTTTGCCTTGTTACATTTAGAGTAAGACACAAGGTCAAGGGCATTGGCCTGCATGTGCAATGTGGGCTGACCCACTTAACAGCACAGTGGAAGTCAGAAGACTTCCTCTATTTATGTGATGATGTTAAAAATAAACTTGCATTTAAATAGCACCTTTCATATCCTTTCTTAATGTCCCAGGTTGCATTACTACCAATAAAGCACAGAGGCCAACTAAATAAACTGAGGCATCAGTACTGAAATTAGAAGAACGAATGCCTTCCCTGTACTTATGACATGTGGAGAGTATCTTGACCGGTTGCATTACACCTGGTATGGAGCCACCAGTTGCTAAGAATGGAAAAGTCAACAAGTAATGATGGATATGATCCAATACCTCACAGGAAAAGCCCTCTCCACCAGTGAACACATCTACAAAGGGTGCTGCCACAAGAAAGGAGCATCCGTCATCAAGGACCCCCACCATCAGGCCATATTCTCTTTGCACTGCTATCATTGAGAAGGAAGTACAGGAGCCCAGACCGTCAGGTACATCCTTCAACCTTTACCACCCTTCAACCCCTGCTCATAGAAACATAGAAACATAGAAACATAGAAAATAGGTGCAGGAGTAGGCCATTCGGCCCTTCGAGCCTGCACCGCCATTTATTATGATCATGGCTGATCATCCAACTCAGAACCCAGCCTTCCCTCCATACCCCCTGACCCCTGTAGCCACAAGGGCCATATCTAACTTCCTTTTAAACATAGCTAATGAACTGGCCTCAACAGTTTGCTGTGGCAGAGAATTCCACAGATTCACCACTCTCTGTGTGAAGAAGTTTTTCCTAACCTCGGTCCTAAAAGGCTTCCCCTCTATCCTCAAACTGTGACCCCTCGTTCTAGACCTCCCCAACATCGGGAACAATCTTCCTGCATCTAGCCTGTCCAATCCCTTTAGGATCTTATACGTTTCAATCAGATCCCCCCTCAATCTTCTAAATTCCAACGAGTACAAGCCCAGTTCATCCAGTCTTTCTTCATATGAAAGACCTGCCATCCCAGGAATCAATCTGGTGAACCTTCTTTGTACTCCCTCTATGGCAAAGATGTCTTTCCTCAGATTAGGGGACCAAAACTGCACACAATACTCCAGGTGTGGTCTCACCAAGGCCTTGTACAACTGCAGTAGTACCTCCCTGCTCCTGTACTCGAATCCTCTCGCTATAAATGCCAGCATACCGTTCGCCTTTTTCACCGCCTGCTGTACCTGCATGCCCACTTTCAATGACTGGTGTATAATGACACCCAGGTCTCGTTGCACCTCCCCTTTTCCTAATCGGCCACCATTCAGATAATAATCTGTTTTCCTATTTTTGCCACCAAAGTGGATAACTTCACATTTATCCACATTAAATTGCATCTGCCATGAGTTTGCCCACTCACCCAACCTATCCAAGTCACCCTGCATCCTCTTAGCATCCTCCTCACTGCTAACACTGCCACCCAGCTTCGTGTCATCCGCAAACTTGGAGATGCTGCATTTAATTCCCTCATCCAAGTCATTAATATATATTGTAAACAACTGGGGTCCCAGCACTGAGCCTTGCGGTACCCCACTAGTCACCGCCTGCCATTCTGAAAAGGTCCCGTTTATTCCCACTCTTTGCTTCCTGTCTGCTAACCAATTCTCCACCCACACCAATACCTTACCCCCAATACCGTGTGCTTTAAGTTTGCACACTAATCTCCTATGTGGGACCTTGTCAAAAGCCTTTTGAAAATCCAAATATACCACATCCACTGGTTCTCCCCTATCCACTCTACTAGTTACATCCTCAAAAAATTCTATGAGATTCGTCAGACATGATTTTCCTTTCACAAATCCATGCTGACTTTGTCCGATCATTTCACCGCTTTCCAAATGTGCTGTTATCACATCCTTGATAACTGACTCCAGCAGTTTCCCCACCACCGACGTTAGGCTAACCGGCCTATAATTCCCCGGTTTCTCTCTCCCTCCTTTTTTAAAAAGTGGGGTTACATTAGCCACCCTCCAATCCTCAGGAACTAGTCCAGAATCTAACGAGTTTTGAAAAATTATCACTAATGCATCCACTATTTCTTGGGCCACTTCCTTAAGCACTCTGGGATGCAGACCATCTGGCCCTGGGGATTTATCTGCCTTCAATCCCTTCAATTTACCTAACACCACTTCCCTACTAACATGTATTTCGCTCAGTTCCTCCATCTCACTGGACCCTCTGTCCCTTACTATTTCTGGAAGATTATTTATGTCCTCCTTAGTGAAGACAGAACCAAAGTAATTATTCAATTGGTCTGCCATGTCCTTGCTCCCCATAATCAATTCACCTGTTTCTGTTTGCAGGGGACCTACATGGTTTAGCTTTAGCAGTGAATGTTTGCCTCGTTATTCTGCCCCCAATCACTCATGACAAAATAAAGAACAGGGGTTGTTGAGACAAACCCTCAGACTTGCTCCACCATTCAATAATTTTGTGACTGATCTGATTTTAGCTTCACACACAACATGCCGGAGGAGCTTATTAGGGTCTTCTGAGATCCTCCAGCATTGTGTGTGTGTTACTCGGATTTCCAGCATTCTCAGATTTTCTCTTGTTTGTGATCTTGACTTCAACTCTATCTGAACTTGATTGCCATAACCTTTGAATCTCCCATAATCTAAAAATTCTACCTCAGCCCAGCTCTAAGGGGATATTAGTGATTAACTGATTGATTGGAGAAGCTAGCGTTGTTGGTAAGGCTAACTTTTATTGCATGTCTCTAATTTTCATTGAGTTCTTACCCACCAAGCATCAGACTCCTGAACCAGCATTGATGACTTCACTCACCCCAACTCTGAACACATTCCACAGCCTATGGATTCACTTTCAAGGCCTCCACAACACATGTTCTCAGTATTATTCATTCGTTTTTTTTTATATTTGCACAGTTTGTCTTCTTTGCACATTAGTTGTTTGTCAGTCTTTCCTTGTGTGTTGTTTTTCATTAGTTTTATTGTATTTCTTTGTTCTAATATGAATGCCTGCAAGAAAATGAATCTCATGGTTACATATACATATTTTGCTTATAAATTTACTTTGAATTTTGAACCTTGAAGGTGGAAATGGGCAGTCTTCATAATCTACCATATTCTTTGTTGGAGTTTTTCTCACAGTGCTTTTATAAGCTCTTTTTCATCTTTCCTTTGCCATCGTTCATGAACTAGGCACATGTAGCACACAGCTCCTGTTCGCGCTGGTTGTGCTCACTTTACAGTTCTGTGCATTCTAGTTTATATCTCCCGTTCTTAATCTTCCTACCAAACTCTTCCAAATGCTGTTCTTCTCATGCTATGTGCTTTTGATGCTGCTGCACGTAGGTTTTTCATTGCATTTGTGCACATGACAAACTCGACTTGACAAAGTCTAACACATCCGATTTAGTCACAGTCATAGAGTCCTACAGGCTCTTCAGCCCATCTAGTCCGTGCCAACCTGAGCTTCAGCCTACCCAGAACAGAGCCCTCCAATCCTCATTCATGTACCCAGCCAAATTTCTCTTAAATGTTACAATTGAATCTACATTTGCCACTTGCACAGGCAGCTTATTACACACTCACACCATCCTCTGACTGAAGAGGTTCCTCCTCAGGTTCCCCTTAAATATTCCACCTTCTACCCGAAACTTATGACCTGCGGTTCTAGTCTCACAGAACGTGAGGGGGAAAAGCCTGAATTAAACTCAACCTGCTATATATATTCCTCCCGTTCCACCAATATATTTACATTTTCTTCAAATCTATTACTACCCTTCTCAGTATTATTAAATTACAGAGGAAAATAGGAAGGGGAGAAAGAACAAAATCTGGACAGAGTGGTGACTTGGAGAGACTGAATAATTTTAGGGGTGGAGATGATGGAAAGAGCTGGTCAAACCCCAATGACAACGGAAGAGATGTGAATAGAGGCAAGTAAATATAAATATCTTCTCACCCTCTCCAACAGAAGCATATTATTCCACGTCTATCTCAGAATTGGATACAATACTCTATTTATGACCAGACTATTGTATTATAACGGATGGAATTATGGTTCATTCACAGAATAAAGAATAAAGGATACAACACAGTGCACACCCTTTGACCTATAATGTTGTGCTGACACTTTCACCAACTTAAAGATCAATCTAACCCTTCTCTCCTCCATTTTTCTTTCATCCACGTGCCTTTCTAAGAGTCTCTTAAACGCCTTTAATGTGTCTGCCTCTATCAACAGCCCTGGCACAGTGTTTCAAACACCCACCAACCTATGTTAAAAAAAACTTAACTCTGACATCCGTCCTATACTTTCTTCCAATTGGCTTAAAGTTATGCCCCTCATATTAGTTATTTCCACCGTGGGAAAAAACCTCTGGCTCTATCCATGCCTCTTATCATCTTGAACACCTCTATCAAGTCACCTCTCATCCTCCTTTGTTCCAAAGAGAAAAACCCTCGCTTATCTATCTATCCTCGTACAACATGCTCTCAAATCAGGCATCACCCTGCTAAGTCACTTCTGCACACTCACCAAAGCTTCCACGTCCTTCCTATAAGGAGGCAGCCAGAACTGAACCCAATACTCCAAGTGTGGTCTAACCAGAATAGCAACATTACCTCATTACTCAATCCCCTGATTAATGAAGACCAACACTCCACATGCTTTTGTAAACAGCTTATCAATGTGCACAAAAACTTTGAAGGATCTACTGACATGGACATCAAGATCCCACTCTTCCTCCACACTACTAAGAATCTTGCCATTAACCCTGTATATGGAAAACAGCACAAAGCAATATATATATATATATATGTGTGTGTGTGTGTGTGTGTGTGTATATATATATATATATATATATATACACTCATACACACACACAGTATAACCAATACTGGAAGATCTAACAAGCCAATACTTGAAGAAGTACAGCCAGATTGTTCACCAGGAGGCTTGATTATGAGACAAAAGCTCAAATATTTTGGCCACATCATAAGACTCTCATGTTAGGTAAACCAGAAGGTAAAAGGAAGAGAGGACAACAGAGACTATGATGAAGAGGTAATATTACTCAGACAATACATATGACCTGGGGAGATCTTGGCAGTTTCCAACAAAAAGGCATGGTGTGCAGGAGTCCATGAGGTCATGAAGAGTCAAACTCGACTTAATGACTGAACAACAACAAAATAACCAATAACCGCTCAGTGGCTACTTTATTAGATACAATTGTACTCCTGCTCGTTAATGAAAATATCTAATTATGCGGCAGCAACCCAATGCATAAGAGCATGCAGGGTGGTCACATTTGGTGTAGCGGTTAGTGTAACACTATTAATTACAGCTTAGGGCATTGGAGGATGGAGTTCTATTCTGATGTCACCTGTAAGAAATCTGCACATCCTCCCCGTGGAATGTGTTGGTTTCCTCTGAATGTACTGGTTTCGTCCCACCGTCCCAAGACATACCAGTTAGTGTCTTCATTAGTCATTGCAAGTTGCCCTGTGATTGGGCTAGGTTGAATTGGGGGTCGCTGGGGCAGTGTGGTTTGAAGGGCTGAAAGATCCTACTCCTTTCTGTATCAAAATAAATAAAAGAAGTTTAGTTGTTGTTCAGACCAAACATCCAAATGGAGAAAAGAATTTTATCTAAATGATTTTGACTGTGGAGTGATTTTTGCTGCCAAACAGGGTGGTTTGATTACCTCAGGAAATGTTGATGTCCTGGGATCTTCACGCACAACAGTCTCTAGAGATTACAGACAATGATGCAAGAAACACAAAATATCGAGTGGCTATTCTGAGGGCAAAAATACTTTGTTAATGAGAGAGGTCAAAGGAGATCGGCTGGGCTGGCTCAAGCTGAAAGGAACTCAAATAACCATGCATTACAACCATTACACTCATACATTAGTGGTGTGCAGATGAGCATTTCTGAATGCACAACACATCAAACCTTGATGTGGACATGTTACAGCATTGGAAGACCACAAACATGGAATCAGTAGCCATTTTATTAAGTACAGGAAGCACCTAATAAAGTAGCCACTAAGTGTAAAATTATTCTAATAGTTAAAATTGATGCAGAAGTTTGGGAAATTTTATGCACCATTAAAAGAAATTCCAAATTTATTTTGTGAAGCAATTTTATTTTTAGAACTTAATCAGCTTTTTGGTGATTTGCTATCTAATTTATTGTGAGAATTCAAAGGTACAGATTCAAAGGCAAAATAAGTGGTATTATGAACTATATTCAAGAAATTACCTGTACATTCAACTCACCAGGTTGTGCTTTGCTGAGTAGTAAGTAACATTTGTCGGTCACCTTCCTAGTGCATACTTTGACTCACTGACCTTTACTTCGAATGTTGTTGAGGTATTTCGAACGATCGAATCACGGAAATATCAATAGCCTGAAATCTTGCTGTGTTGTTCAGGAGGCCTTTTGTCAAGCACATTAACAACTATGCATAAAAACAAAAGCAATATAAATAATTACCTCCCTTTATTTTGCATTTTCACTTATATACAGGAGATAAAATAACGTCCGCAGCAATGTCACTTTGCTGCTAAGGCAAGTACTGTAAGATTAATGTTTCATGAGCTTGGCCAGGTGACATTAGCAACTATGGGTTACTGCAGGCTGGTTGCCAGCTCTAACCTCCAGGTTGCTCTGCAGTATAATCATGGCTACACTGCGTATTGTACTGTACCTTATCCCTTCTGAAGCTCACTTCAAAGGTCCTGGATCTGCAAGAACAGAAAGGGCAAGCAAACACCTGCAAGACTTTAAGCCAAGACCTTAGCTTCTTTGGAAATATTATTGCTAATCAGACCATAAGACGTAGAAGCAAATTAGGCCATTCGGCCCATCAAATCTGCTCCACCATTCAATCATGGCTGATTTATTATCCTTCCTGACCCTATTTGATTTGGTTTGCTAGCCTTTATTAATCAGAGCATTGCGTATAGGAGTTGGGATGTAATGTTGCATTTGTATAAGGCATTGGTAAGGCCAAATCTGGAGTATTGTGTACAGTTCTGGTCACCGAATTATAGGAAGGATGTCAATAAAATTGAGAGAATACAGAGGAGGTTTACTAAAATGTTACCTGGGTTTCATCTCCTAAGTTACAGAAAAAGGTTGAACAAGTTAGGTCTTTATTCTTTGGAATGTAGAAGGTTGAGGGGAGACTTGATAGAGGTGTTTAAAATTATGAGGGGGATTGATAGAGTTGACGTGTTTAGACTTTTTCCATTGAGAGTGGGGAAGACTCAAACAAGAGGGCATGGGTTGAGAATTAGAGGACAAAAGTTTAAGGGTAACATGAGGGGAAACTTCTTTACTCAGAGAGTGGTAGCTGTGTGGAATGAGCTTCCAGCAGAAGTGGTTGAGGCAGGTTCTATATTGTCGTTTAAAGTTAAATTGGATAGATATATGGACAGGAAAGGAATGGAGCGTTATGAGCTGAGTGCAGGTCAGTGGGAATAGGATAGGGTAAGAGTTTGGCACAGACTAGAAGGGCCGAGATGGCCTGTTTCCATGCTGTAATTTTATATGGTTATATTCTCCTGCCTTTTCCCTATAACCTCTGGTGCTTTTATTAATCAACCTCCAATTTAAATATGCCTAATGACTTGGCCCCCACAGCCATCTATGATGAATTCCAAAGTTTCACAACCATCTGGCTGAAAAGATTCCTCATCATCTCTAATCTAAAGGGATGTCCCTCTACTCTGAGGTTATGCCCTCTGGTTTTAGAATACTCCATCATAGGGAACATCCTCTCCACAACCACTCTATCTAGGCCTTTCAATATTCAATGCATTTCAATGAGATCCCCCCCCCCCAACCCTCCAGTTTTCTAAATTCCAGTGAATACAGGCTCAGAGCCATCAAACACTCCTCATACATTATCCTTTTCACCTCCAGGATCAGTCTCATGAACCTCTTGGATCCTCTCCTATACCAGCACGTCTTTTTACAGATCAGGTAACCAAAACTTCTCACAATGCCCCAAGTGTAGTCTGGTCAATGCCTTATAAAGTCTCAGCTATTGATTTCTTATTGTCATAGGTGCCCAGAAACTATGAAAAGCTCTGCTCAGCATGCCATCTTGTCAGATCATACCATATATAATTACATCTAGATTGTAACAAGAAAACAGGATTGGGTTATAAAGAGTAGAGTGCTGATAGACAAACATAAGGTGAGAGCAATGATATGGAGACTGGGAGATCAAGAGATCAAAAATTTATCTTTTAGTATGTGAGATGTTTGTTGAAAAGTCTGATAACAGTGGGATAGAAGCTGACCTTGAGTTTAGTGATTTGTACTCTGGGGTTATTGTATCTTCTGCCAGATGGGTGAGAGAGAAGAAAGAATGACTGAGTTACAAGGGGTCCTTGATTCTGTTAGTTGCTTTCTGATGCAGTGGGAAGTATAGACGGACAAGTTTTGAGTAAATGTCCAGGATATAAATACCATAAAAATTAGCTTTTTCACAGCCACAACACAAACATGACAACATAAATTGCACAAACTTTAATAAACATTGCTAAAGCAAAGGAGGAGGTGCTGATTTTTGTAATGGGCTGGGCTTATTTCACAGTTCCCTGCAATTTCTTGTGGCCTTGGACAGACCATGTACCTATCTTAGAAATTATTAAATGCCTCGAATGTATTTGCCTCAACTGCTAACCCTAGCAGCAAGTTCCACACACCCCTCACTCTCTTGTGTAAAAAATCCTACCTCTGACATCCCCCTGTATCTTCCTCCAATCACCTTAAAATTATGCCCCCTCATATAAGCGATTTATGCCCTAAGAGAAAGCCTCTAGCTATCTATTCAATCTATACGTCTTATCATCCTGTAACACTTCTATCACGTCATCTCTCACCCTCCTTTGCTCCAAAGAGAAAAGCCTTTACTCACTCAACCTAGACATGCTCTCTAATCCAGGAAGCATCCTAGAAAATCTCCTCTGCACCTTCTTTAAAGTTTCCACATCCTTTCTATAATGAGGCAACCAGGTGTGAACACAATATTCCAAGTGTAATCTCTCCAGGGTTTTATAAAACTGCAAAATTACCTCACGGCTCTTGAACTCAATCACCAGTCTAATGAAGGCCAACACACCATATGCCTTCCTTATTTAACTGATGTCAAGTCATTGGCCTGAAGCACTGACTTTGGTTGTCTCTTGACAAATATTGCTTGACATGTTAGGTAACTTGTATTCTTCCGAGTTACACCTGGTGTCCTTGCCAATGTTTCTCCCCTCAACTTATAACCTTAAAAAAAAATCTGTTGAACCCTGCTATGCTGCATTTCTGACAATATTACAGTACCTTGCAAAAGTCTTAGGCGCACATATATAACTAGGTTGCCTAAGATTTTTTGCACTGCTCTGCTGCTGCAAATTAAAAAACAAATTAACCTGATCCTCTATTGTGGACTTAGAGTGGGAAGGGGCAGGGAAAAGGGGACGGGATAGGGAAGGGAGTGGGAAGCACCTGAAAGACATTCTGTAATGATCAAGAAACCAATTGTTTGGAATCAAAAGATCTTGCCTGGTGTTTCAGGACTGTGTATGTCTACAGCTGTGTCACCCCCCCCCCCACCCCTGGTACTCCTTAGCTACCACCTGTGCCACACCCCTGCCAAGGCGCTCTACCTTTGTCATTCCCAATATCCTTTGCCTATGTCAGATCGACAAACTCGCTCTACACTCCATGCTGACAAATGAAGAACACTGAAAACCTTTTAGGCACCCTAGTTATATATATATGTGCCTAAAACTTTTGCATAGTAACATACTTCACTGACAGTTGAAGTCACAGAGAAGTAACACACAGAAATGACTCTTTCAATGACCAAATTCAAGCTGATGTTCAAGTACGTATTTCTACACCAATCCTACCCTAACCTATTCTATTCCCTCCACTTCTCCATCAGCTCCCCCACTCATCAACACATTAGGAGCAATTTGTTGTAGTAAATTAATCTGTCAGTCTGAGTGATTACAGGATGTGGGAAGAAACTGGAGCACCTGGCATCACGGAGGGGAAGTGTAAACTTCGCACAGACAAAAACACAGGGCAGGATTGATCCCAGGTCAGTGGGACAGTGAGGGGAGCAGATTTACCAGCCGTATCTCTGTACTTCCTTCCTTCATAAATTGTGAATGGTACATCCACCATCTTCCGCTTGTTCCAGCACTCTGCATTCCCCTCGTTTTAACCTTTTGAGCATTGTGTCCATATCCCTATCATCTCCCCACACTAGCAGTTTCTGACACACGATGCTTCCTTCCTACACCTCCATCCTCCTGAGCTCCCTCTGCATCTTCAGAACGCACATTGAAATTTGCTTTTTTTAACAAGGCGCATACACTCAGTGGTCAATTTATTAGGTACGCCTGAACACTTGCTTGGAAATGCAAATATCTAATATGCCAATCATGTGGCAGTAACTCAAAGTATAAAAGCCTGCAGACATGGCCAAGAGGTTCAGTTGTTGTTCAGACCAAACATCAGAATGGGGAAGAAATGTGATCTAAGTGACTTTGACTGTGGAGAGATTGTTGGTGCTAGACAGGGTGGTTTGAGTATCGTGGAAATTGCTGATCTGCTGGGTTTTTCATGAACTAAAGTCTCTAGAGTTTACAGCAACTGATGTAAGAAACAATAACATCCATCGAGCAGCAGTTCTGTGAATGCAAAAGCCTTGTTAATGAGAGAGGTCAGAGATTGTCCAAACTGGTTCAAGTTGACAGAATGGTAACAGTACTTCAAATAACCATGCACAAAACCATAAGACCATAAGACAAAGGAGTAGAAGTCGGCCATTTGGCCCATCAAGTCTGCTCCGCCATTTTATGATGAGCTGATCCATTTTCTCCTATTTAGTCCCACTCCCCTGCCTTCTCACCATAACCTTTGATGCCCTGACTACTCAGATACCTATCAATCTATGCCTTAAATACACCCAATGACTTGGCCTCCACTGCTGCCCATGGCAACAAATTCCATAGATTCACCACCCTCTGACTAAAAAAATTTCTTCGCATTTCTGTTCTGAATGGACGCCCTTCAATCCTTAAGTCATGCCCTCTCGTACTAGACTCCCCCATCATGGGAAACAACTTTGCCACATCCACTCTGTCCATGCCTTGAACCTTGAAGGAGGTGGGCTACAGCAGCAAAGGACAACAAACATAGATTCAGTAGCCACTTTGTTAGTTACAGGAGGTACCCAATAAAGTGGCCACTAAGTGTAAGCTACCTGGCCTAACAGCTCTCCATGCTTCAGTGTTAAAATCTTCGCTTTGGATTTTTTTGATGAAAGTGCTGTAATTATGCAAATTGTTGGTCTTGAGGCACCTGAGGGTCCACTCAGAAATCAAACAATCCAAAGTCATGGAAAGATTTACACTTGTCATTTCTGAAAGGAAGAATTGAGCGAGTCAGTCCTCTAAACTATGGGGGAATCCTGTGCGTGTTGTTAGGGAACCCTATTTGTTTGATTCCAAGCTTCATGTCTATGGAAACACTGTGGGGATGGGTTTGCAGTTGTTACAACATCTGTGTTACAAAAAATATTTATTTTAGGGATCAGTAAGTTTTATACGTAGAGAGTGGCAGATGTGTGGAATGGTTCACCGGGGGCAGTAATGGAAGCAGGCAGTTTGGTGAAGATGAAGAGGTTTGAAGATAGCACAAGAATATGAAAGGAAAAGAGGGATATGAATGATACACAAGAAGAGGACATTTATTATAAAGTTGTATCAAGGTCAAGTTCAAAGTAAACTTATTATTAAAGTACATATATTTCACCATATACAGTCTTGAGATTCGTCTTTGCTGGCATTTACAGGCAAATAAAGAAATACAGTAGAATTTATGAAACACTACAAATAGCAAAGACAAAAAATGAAAGAAGACAAATTGTGCAAATTAAAAATAGATAAGTACTGAGTTGTGGAGTCCTCGAAAGTGAGTCAGTCTTGGGGAGTCAGTTCAGTGTTGAGGTGAGTGATAAAAATCAGTACAATATCATGGGCCAAATGACCTGTCCAGTGCTGTACTGTTCTGTGTTCTATGCTTGCAAGCAGATCAGAAATCTGGTGCAGTGCAAAGTTCAGAGTACCTTTTTTAATCAAAGTATGCATATGTCACTGTATATGTCACTGTCTGCTACCCTGAGATTCTTTTCCTTGCGAACATTCACAGCAGATCCAAAGAAACACAATAGAATCGATGAAAAACCACACACAAACAAGCTATGTGCCAAACTGGGCAAATGCAATAAATAAATAAATATATATATATATATATATTGAGAAGTTGAGTTGTAGAGCCCTGGAAAGTGAGCCTGTAGGTTGTGGAATCAGTTCAGTGCTGAGGTGAGTGAAGTTATCCACACTGGATCAGGCACGTGATGTTTGTAGGGTAAGAGCTGTTTCTGAACCTGGTGCTATGGGACCTAAGGCTCCTGTACCTCCTTCCCGTTGACAGCAGTGGGAAGAGAGCGTGGCCTGGATAGCGAGCGTCCGTGACGATGGCTGTTGCTTTCCTGTGGCAGCACTCCTTGTGCTCATTGGTGGGGAGGACTTTTCCCTGTGATAGACTGGACTGTATCCACTTCTTTTTTGAGGGCTTTTCCATTTATGTTTGCATAACCAGACCAAATACAACCTGTTTGCCCACACGTGGGCTTTACTTTCCATGGAATGTCAACTTGGAACCAAAGGGCATACGTCACCAAATGTCAGAAGAGAAAGCAAGGAGATATAGAAAGGCAAAACAGTGAAAGGCAACCAAGAAGAATTTAAGTGATGAAGAAAAACAAATTAGGGATAGCACTCTCGGAAATACTTTTTAATAAATTAGTTCCAGGTATATCATTTTAGTCAGAACCACTTGTTGCTCTCAACTAAAGCATGGTGGGAATCTAGTGAACCTGGTTCTCAAAACTCATGAAACTTTACAAAGCCAATCGACATGAATGAGATGGTTTGTGTGCATTGATAGTTTTGAACCACAGACCATGTAACTCAGCCAAATAGAATGACTGCACCATGGTTTTTCCTTTAATGTCAAACGCTATTAGCAAAAAAGCTATTTATCCATATTTCGCTCCACTGCTCAAATGCCTAGCCAACTAATTGGGTTTCATTACAAATTCCACCCCCCCCTCCACCCCCCATGCATAGTCTGACAATTAGGCAGTAGCCAAGCTTTACGACCCCTGGAACTTCTCTAGGTAGCTTTGATCAATGCTTTGTTCAGTGACACACATCTAATAGCCAGGAGTGGCAAGAGCTGCAGTGTCAGCCATTGATTTACGTACCCAGGCTACATCCTCGCCCAAATAGAGGTGTAATTAGCAATCATGGTGACTACTGATTTGACCTGACCTCTAGGCAGTTTTAGTTGCCTTTCATTCTTTGCTGGCTCTCCGCATCTTGCCTCGATTCACAAAGAACTATCTTGTTTCATTTTCAATTAGCCTTAACAAAAAGGCCCGCCAAAGGATGTACAATCTTGGTAAAATTCCATCGTCCCCAGAACATACTGGTGCAATTCTACATTGCCATCATAGAGAGCGTCCTCACATCAGTCATCATGGTCTGGCTCGGAGCGGCATCTGCTCACAATATACAGTACAAAAACTTCAGGGAACAGTCAGATCAGCAGAAAGAGTCATTGGCTGCAGTCTACCATCGCTGCAGGACTTGTATGTGTCCAGGAGAAAGAAACAGGCAGAAAAAAAAGCATTACAGACACTACCCAGCCTACAAACTGCCTTTTTCCAACAGCTCTCACCTGGAATGTGCTTCAGGTCTATAAAAATAAAACCTTCACACCATCTTAAAGCCTTCTTCCCCTACCCTCCTGTATCTACTACTCCCTCATTCCACCCCCCCCCATCGATGTAAACACTTTAGATCCACTTTTTAGAATGCTGTTTACATCGTAAGTACAAACGTACATGTTAGCATTTATGCATTATGTAATTTTATTCCACGTCTGGAATTTTACCTCTAACATTATTTATAATCTTTGAATGTTCCTTTTTGTTGCATGTCACACTCTGACCATCGCACCACAGCAAATTCCTAATACATGTAAATGCATACGGTACATAAAGTTGATCCTTGATTCTTTTCTGAGTTGGAAAAACATATGTGACTGATATATTATTTAAATATCTTTCAGCAAGGATATGTGGACAGCATTAGCTTTGCATAAGAAAGCTCACCTTTTTGTCCTTCATATGTAATCACACTGCTAATTGTACTGTCACTCTTATATTAAAATGGAGAAATTTTGAAATGAAGTCAATGGTCTAACTTTAAACGACAGGTCAACTGAAGACGTTGAGTGCTTGGAACACATTTTCAGGTGTGGTGGTAGAAGCTCATACATTCAGGACATTTAAGTGACCCTTAGACTCATGGATTCGGAGGGGTTACATTGATTACGGAGTAGGTTAAAAGGTTAGCTCAATATGATGAACTAAAGGGCCTGTACTGTGCTAAACTATATTGTATGTTCTAAACAATCTGCTGGAGGAACTCAGAGATCAAGCAGCATCTTTGTGGGGTGAAGGGAATCGGGTTGAAGCCCTATATAAGGTCCAAGAGTGGAATTAGAATTGAAATTGGCTTATTGACACATGTAATGAGATATAATGAAAAGCTTTGCTTTGCAATCCATTCATACAGATGTTTCAATACCAAAGTATAATGAGGTTGTCTCAAAGAAAAAGCCACAAAAGGATACAGAGTATGGTGTTACAGTTACAGAGAAAGCGTTTGGCCAGCAGACAATAAGCTACAAGAGCTATGACAATGAGAGGTTCCCCTTATTTTAGGCCTCCAGAGATGACTTTACCAAAGCCTCTCTACTCCTACAGCACAAGCAGCCTTTCGACTCCAGACATTGACAATATTGTAACTTACTGTAAATCATTTCAAGAAGCAGACACAAGAGGCTGCAGATGCTTGGATCTGGAACAATAAACAATCTGATGGAGGAACTCAGCAGGTCGAGCAGCATCTGTGGGGGGGAGGGGGGAGAAGAAATGTCATCACTTCTTGGTTACAACCTTGCAGGGTTTCAATGCAAAACATCAATAATCCAATCCTCCCCACAGACACCCCTCAGCCCACTGAATTCCCGCAGCAGATTGTTGCCCTAGATTCCTGTGGCTGCAGCTTATAGCATCAATGCATATGGATCAGACAGGATAAAAATACTGGATCATTACAGTAGAGTTTCAATGAATCAGTATGGTTTTTATAATAAGCTCAAAGTGGTGTGCAGCTTTATTAGTTAATTTTCCAAGTAGCTGCACATAAATTACCATATTTAATTTGTACAGCTCTCAAGCCTTGGCTTGTTGTTACAATACGACCACGACCATTTGACTGGATGTGCTTCTGGTATTCTGAAGCAGGTGCATTGATAACTGAATCACTGAATTTCATGGTTTAACAAATGGCCAAGCTGTCGCCTTGTCGCTGATGGATCCTTGCAAGGGCTAGGTTTTTATGCAACCATTTTAATAATTTAATATTTTAAGATGACCAACAATTTGATTTGAAAACAGAATTGAGAATAGTGACGAGCAGCACACACACAAAATTTTGGAGGAACTCAGCAAGCCAGGCAGCATCTATGGAAAAAAGTAAAGATGCCTGGCCTGCTGAGTTCCTCCAGCATTTTGTGTGTGTTGCTCGGAATAATTTCCAGCATCTGCAGATTTTCGCTTCTTTAAGAATAGTGACTCTTTATTTGCAAGAATATGGGTGCCATGGTGACATAGTAGTTAGCACAATGCTATTACAGCTCATGGAGTTGGAGTTTGGAGTTCAATTCCAGTGTTCTCTGGAAGAAATTAGTATATCCTTCCCGTGAGCACATGGATTTCCTCCAGGTGCTCCGGTTTCCTCCCACAGTCCAAAGCTGTACAGTTTAATTGGTAATTGTAAATGATTCTGTGATACTACTAAAGGCTGATTTATACTTGGGCGTCAAATTGACGCCATAGGTACGGCATAGCCGCGAACCCTACGCAGTGCCTACGCGGATCCCTACGCCGTAGCCTGACACGCACCTCTCCCAATATGTAAGTACGCGTCGCAGCAATGCAGACGGCAACAACTGTGATTGGTCCGCCTGGTAGCATCACATTTCCTCCTACGCTGCAATAGCTTCCCATTGGGCGACTGAAGGGCAGGGAAGGAACTCTGGCTGCAATGCTTTCCATAAAGCTTTACAGACCTCCGAAATTATGGAGGACACATTTCGCTTTTACAAAAAAAGACGCTCACTTTAAACTTGTTTACCCCGAGAAAGACTACCGTGACCATGAAGCCTTGCACAGGCAGGTGTGTGCGCATGCGTGATGTGCAAATACGTAACGTGCACATGCGTGTACGTGTCCAAATTGCAGAGCAACGCAGACACACCAGTGCACAAGTATAAATGCTCACAACGACGTAGCCCACTTGCGTAGGCTACAGCGCAAGCTAGCACACACAAGTATAAATCAGCTTTAAGGATAAATAGATCGGTTGCTGGGCAGTGCAGCTCACTAACTAGGTTGGTCTATTGACAAAAATTGCTTTACAACGACTGCTTCTAGATGACTAGTTCTTCAATGAATGATGTGAAGACACTGCATTGTAGAGTTAGCCTTCCTGCTGTAAATGTCTCTGCTGCTCTGAAATAGTCATTGAGAATATCAGTATCTTTCCATTTTGACTGAGCCCATATCAGCAGTCTGAATTTTTTCCAACAGTACGATGTGTTTTAATTATGAATGTGAGAGCTCCTAAAAGTTAAACGTTAAAGAGTGAAGGGATTTGATAGCTCAAGTATCAACGTTAATTGAAAAGATTAAAAACATAACATTAAAATGACATTTTTAAAAAGATGTTCGGCTTTCTTAGAATCACAGAGAGATACAACATGGAAAGAGGTCCTTCAGTTCGCTGAGCCGGTTACAACCATCAAGCAATCATTTACGTCAATCCCATACTAATTTTACTCTCAGGATCAGAATCAGGTGTCATGAAAGCTCAAGCAAGAGAATCTCTGCAGCTGCTGAAAATCCAAGCAACACACACAAAATGCTGGAGGAACTCAGCAGGCCAGGCAGTATCTTTAGAAAAAAAATACAGTCGACATTTCAAGTCAAGACCATTCGGCAGGACTGGAGAAAAAAAAAGATGAGGAGTAGATTTAAAAGGTGGGGGGAGGGGAGAAGGTAAACACAAGGTGGCAGGTGAAACCGAGAGGGGAAAGGACGAAGAGCTGGGAAGATGATGTTGTTTTATATTAACAGTATCTGTAGATAAATGCAAATAAATATAAATAAATGAACTAGGAAAGTAGGATTATGCAAAGGGCAAAATTAAAACTCAATGCCAGTTTTGTTGCCAAGAAATAGCTAATATTGAGCAGCTATGTGCTGAATTGCAATTCCTATATAGGAGTACAATTAGTAGCAAGCATTAATTCAAATTACGCCAGTTAATCAGTGAACAGTTAATGAGGACATTGTCTCAGGATTCCTGCTGTATTTAAATCAGTTATGAAATAGAATGATTCTATAATGGTGCCATTTCACTTTAGCTTGGCAATTTTAATTAGTTGCAGGCTTACAATGATCAGCTCCTTTGCTGGTAAAGTTTGAGTCTTCTGAAGTATTTCACCAGCACAGGCTGTGAATCTAGTTTTATGTCTGAAATTAGTATGTATATAAAAAAAACAAGATTTTGATCCTTTACAAATTCAGAGCAAAGGATGATATTATATATCTCTATCGTATCTTGATGCATGGTCACGCAGCAGTTAGAGCTGCTGCCTCACGCTGCAGGAAACCAGGTTCAAGCCTGAAATTGGATGCTGTGAATATGGAGTTTATATATTAAATCTAGTCTTCTGGTTTCCTCCTACATCTTGTGCTTGTAAGATATTTGGAAACTGTAATTTACCCTGTAGTGCAGGTTAACAACAAAAAGAATAAAAAGGATTGGTAGACATTTGTGAGAGGGAATAAATGGCAGAGGTTCAGGGAGATAAAGAGGGGGTTGTGGATAATTGTTCCACTGTAAGTCAGCATCAGTCCGAAGGCCCAAATAGCCTGCATCAGTGGCTAGACTATCAGGGTCTGTATTTCTTGGAGTTTTGAAGAACGAGAGGTGACCTTAATCAAGTATTCAAATTCCTACAGGGAACAGCCAGTGGACTTTGAGATGTTTCCACTCAAGTGAGAGATACAAACAAGAGAACAAGCCCACAAAATAAGGGTTAGTCATTTCAAAATGAGGTGCGTAGAAGTTTCTTTTCTCAGATAGTAGCGGGTCTCTCAAATTTTCTGCCCCCAAGGGTGGTGGAGGCTGGATTATTTGATATATTATGGTGAAGATAGATAAATATTTGAAAAAAATCAAACAATCAAGAGTAATGGGGAACTGGCAGAAGAGGAGATTTTGTTCTTATTTGGCGATATAGCTTAGTGACAAGCCCTTCTGGCCCAATGAGCCAGTGTGACCAATTAACCTACTAACCCACACGTCTGCAGGATACAGGAGGAAACCGAAGGATCCAGAAGAAGCCCATGCAATCACGAGGGGAACAGGCAATGTCCTTACGGAGAGCGGCAGAATTTTATCTGAACCACTAGTGCTATTATAGCATTATGCTACCTGCTACACTACCATGTTTGAGGCCAGCGTAGGTCAGCTGTGATCATACTGAGAGAGAGACTACGTTCTGCAGATGCTGGTACCTGGAGCAATACACAAAGTGCTGGAGGAATTCGGCATCGGCTGACCCGCTGAGTTTATCCAGCATTTTGTGTGTTGACTCAGTAAGTTAAGATCTACCAGTTACTTTTCCCCTCCCATGTTAACCATCATCAGATCCCACCCAACGTCTTGGAAGTGCTCATTGCTTGTCTGTGGATCATAATACTGTTGATCTAACTCTGAGATTGTCGATCACCTCTACCTCTACCTCTCTGCTCACCAGCGAACCCATCTTACCCCATCCAACACAACTCCTCTCCATACCACTATCATTACAAACATCCCTACCCACACTTTCAGATCCATGGAATTCCTCAAATTCCCGGAGAGAGGAATACACCTGGACGTAGATCCCCAGCAAGGCACTGATCACTGGTGAGTCCAGCCCAAATCACTCTCAGTCTGTGATCAAGTCTCCCATGCCAGCATCCCTCTGCTGATTGTCACCAACCCGAGCCAAGCCACCAATACACCCCTCACACACCACATAGAGCATAGAACAGTACAGCACAATACAGGCACTTTAGCCAGCGATGATTTGCCAATCTATACTTACTTACTCCATGAACAATCTAACTTTTCCCTCCTACACAGCTCTTAACCCTCCATTTTCATCCATGTTGCTATCTAGGAATCTCTTAAATGTTCTTAATGTTTCAGTGTCTACCACTACACTCAGCAGTGTTTTCCAGCCGCTAACCACTTACTGCGTAAAATATCTACTTCTGACATCTCCCCTAAACTTTCCTCCACTCAGCATAAAATGACTTTAAAGACTAGCTTTATTTCTCACATGTACATCGAAACATTGAAACATAGTGAAATGCATCATTTGCGTCAATGACCAACACATTCTGAGGATGTGCTCGGGACACCCCAGAAGTGTTGTCATGCTTCCAACACCAACATAGCATGCCCAAAACTTGAAAATAGTGTGAATTTGGATTGTGAAAGGAAAATGGATCACATGGAGGAAATCTACATGGTCACGTGAAGAACGTACAAATTCCTTATAGGCAGTGGGAGGAATTGAACAGGGATCACTGGCACTGTAAAGTGTGAAGCTAACTGTTATACTGCTGCCAAACCCCTCTGGTATTAACCACTGCCATCCCGAGAAAATGGTGCAGGCTGTCCACGCTATCTATGTCTCTTATAATCTTATATACTTCAATCAAGTCACCTTGCATCATCCTTTGCTCCAAAGAAAAAAACCTTACTTGCTCAACCTTTCCTCATAAGACATGCTCTCTTATCCATACAGCGTCCTGGTAAATCTCCTCTGTACTCTCTCTAAAGCTTCCACATCCTTCCTTTATTAATCGACCAGAACTGAACACAATAAACTTTCTCCCTTAACCCCTACATCCCCACATCTCTTCAGATTATGCCTTGGTTGAGAAAGCCAAACAACCAGTGTGTGAATGAAAATGTGTACCAAATGCTCAGTTGGTAAATCCTGGGTCTTTCAAGTTGTTACACCATGCTCAGATCCCGAGTAAGGTAAGCCCCACCAAATTTTACTGCAGCTGATTAAACAATCATTAACTCACTGCATCATAATCCTACAATGTGTTTTATACAATGCAGAATAACCTCTGTGTCATTTTACCTCAATTTGTTGTTGAAATTGTATGGAGCGTCCGATGCACAGGATTGAAAGAGGGTTACAGACTTAGCCAGTTCCATCACAGGCACAACCCTCCCTACCATCGAGGACATCTTCAATAGGCAGTGCATCAGGAAGCCAGCATCCATCATTCAGGACCCTCATTATCCCAGGACAAGCCCTCTTCTCACTCCCTCCACCAGGGAGGAGGTGCAGGAGCCTGAAGACACACACTCAGCATTTTAGGAACAGCTTCTTCCCCTCTAACATCGGATTTCAGAACGCTCCATGAACCCTTGAACACTACCTTATTATTCAGCCTTTTCATTATTTATTTTTTTATACTGTAGCTTAGTAATTTTTATGTTTTGCACTGTGCTGTTGCTACAAAACAACAAACTTCACAATGTATCAGTGATGATAAACCTGGTTCTGATTCTGAAATGAAACATTAACTCCTATTTCCATCTCTATTGCTTGACCCACTGGCTACTTAGAGTGTTTTCTGATTTAATTCATTTTCCAGCTCCCTTGCCTTTCCACTTCAGCGCTGTCTCTATCCACATGCAGCCAGGTGAGAAGAAGCAGAGCAGGGTTAACAGAGAGCAGATAGGTGTCTCTCTAAAAGACATCACTCAAGTCACTGATGGAGTTCACAAATGGTGCAGAGTCAGCACATGTTTTCCTGAGGGCTCCTTGTGTAGCTGGGATCTGATAAGGTGCAGGTTCATTTATTATGAGCCCGATATTTGTGTCTTCTAAGGAAGTTTCATATCCGGTTAATCAGGTCATCAAGTATATCAAATGAAACCAAAAGGGAACTACATAAATATTACATGCTTAATCAGTGAGACATACCATTTGAAATTCAAAACAATTTGAAAAATTGAATTAACTCTGACATCATTTTCTTTCTCTTTACTTTTGTTTCAATGCTTTGCTTTAAACTGTAATCCCTGTGTCAGAGTGAAAGGGAGAAGCAGTTACCAGGAACAAGAGTGAGAGGGAGCTAAATCAACACTTACTCCACAGAGACGGGATTAAAAACCTTGGACTGGACTCTCCACTGGATAATAAGAACACGCTTCCTGTGAATAATATGCATGAA
The DNA here is from genome assembly GCF_963921235.1 of Mobula hypostoma. NCBI lineage: Eukaryota > Metazoa > Chordata > Chondrichthyes > Myliobatiformes > Myliobatidae > Mobula > Mobula hypostoma. Next base: position 41,522,942 of record NC_086116.1, read on the forward strand.
GAATATAAACATGTGTCATTGTGTGCTTTATATTTTCAAGTCTAGGTTCATATCCCGAATGGAACAAGCTTGGTTCTGAAATTAGAATGACTCATCCATGCATTGTTCCCTCAATATTTGAATATTCAAATACATGACTGGATTATTCTGCCCTGCATTATTACACTTTCCATAAAATTGCCATCTGATAGCTATGTCTTAACTTTAACTTAGACTCATTAACTGGTCAACCATTTTAAGATAGATGATGAATGCCCTGGTCGAGGGATTATGTTTCAGAACACATCTTAAAGTGACTGCTTTAGGGAAGTGATTCCATTTAGGATATTGAGAGTTTGAAGGTGAAGGGCAATACATACAATCATGCAATCAATCTATGTATATAAGCTCCTTTATATATTTATATTTATTGCATTTTTTATGATTGTGTTCTGTATCGTATTGCATTTGATCTGGAGTAACATGGGGGTCAGCAGATTAATAGACAAGTATAAATTGACCAAAAATGCATAGATGAGAAATGGAATTGATGGTGGAGGGGTGGGGGGTGTGGGGTGTGGTGGATGGGAGTCTTGAGAGAGTAAACTGGCATGAGTGTATGAGTAGTGCAAATGGGTATTTGGTGGGACAGAGGCTCTATTTCCATGCTAGATGACTCTCTGACTCACAATAACACTGGTTGCTTTACAATAAACTTCTGAATGTTGCAGATGGACACCTGTTTTACCAATGTTACTCTTACCCAGAATGGCCTATATGTGACTCCAGACCCTTCAATATGATTGACTCTATGAATCAAATCAGATGCAAATAGAAATAGGCAGTTAATGTCGTCATAGCTGGAAACCTCCACAAACTGTGATTAATAGAAGGGCTATGTGCAGGCAAACTGCCTCGAGAAAGAAACACTTCTCAGGCTTCCAGACGGGTATCGATTATGCCCAACGTTTCGATGACCAACTCTGCCATCTTCTAGAGCATGACTAGACCTGTGATATTTATATCCCTGTAGTCTGTTCCTCCTGATTGGCTAGTCCTCATCCAATCAGTTTTCTGCTCTCCTACCTTGTTTACAATCGGATTTTAGTTCTTACTTAGAGTGAGACCTTCACCTTTGTTAAAATTCTTTAGGACTAGAGTGCCTTAGAATTTGCAATAATTTTATGAACTGCACTGTACTGCTGCCGCAAAAACAAAAAAAAAATGACATATGTGAATGATAATGAACCTGATTCTGATATGGGTCTCTATTGAGGACTGAGAAGTGGGAATGGGACAGGGAGAGGAGAACCATGGTTAGGAAAAGGGGAAAGGAGAGGGAAGGGAGCAGGAAGGACTGGAAAGGCAGTCTGTAATGATCAATAAACCAATTGTTTGGAATCAAATAACCTTTCATGGTGTCTCAGGGCTGGGTTTGTCTGCACCCTCACCCCTATCCCCCCAACCGTGGCACTCCTCTGTCCCACACCCCTCCTGTGGTACTCCTTCCTCACCAGTCCCAGCATCTTTTCCTCCTGCCAGATTTACAAACTCACTCTCTGCTCTGCATTGACAAATACAGTAGTGGCAAAGGTCTTAGACACCCTAGCTGTAGAGTAAAAACGAAGTTAGACTCACATTCCTGGCTCCCTTGTTTTCCCTTCAATTAGTTTTTATGTTCTGAAGTTACAAAACATAACAGGGGCAATGAGGAAGTTTTAAAATTAACTCAAGGCGACTACCTTCTGTTCAAGCACAGCGAGACATTTGAGTTTATAAAAAACCAGCACAGCACGTGCTTCTTTGCATGGGGATAGGGACATGGAGTTTTAAAAAAAGCAGAAAATGGATTCAATTCATGGGTTCATAAAGATTGAGTACCGAATGATAATAATCATAAATTTTAAAAAACAGATATGGAAAGATAGCTGCATTTGATTGCATAAGAGATAACTGGAATATGTATACTGAGCTAATTGAGCAGTATTGTAAAGCAAATAGAATAGCTAATGAGAAACAAGTAACAGTTTTGCTCAGTGCATTGGGTGGAAAAGCATGCAGTTTGCTTAGACGTTCGACTGTATCAATCAAATCAGCCAAAATGAGCTTTGCAGGAACATTTAGCACTGAATTCATTATTGATTGCAGAACAATTTAGGTTTCATAAGCAGAATCAAAAGGAAGGTGAGTGCATTTCAGTGTACATGGCTGAATTGAAGATGTCTGAGTACGGTTAGTTCAGTAATGGGCTTAATGATGCACTGAGCAATTGCTTATTTTGTGGAATCTTACAAGAAAGCATTCAAATATGGCTCCCAACTGGAGTACAACTTACATTTAAAGGAGTAGTTGAAATAGTTGTATCAATGGAAACAGCAGACAGAGACACAACTGAGTTGCTGACAGGAATGAAAATGAGTGTGAGCAAAGTTGCAACATCTGAGCAGAACCCAGCTTGGCCAAACAAACAAGAGAAAATGTGCAGATGCTGGAAATCCAAGCAACACACACAAAATGCTGGAAGAACTCAGCAGGCCAGTAAGCATCTATGAAAAAGAGTAACAATCAACATTTCACGCCAAGACCCTTCATCTGGACTGAACAAATTGTGTTACTGTCATGGCAGGGGCTCACATACACCTGATCAATGCATATTTAAAAGCAAAACTGCAGAAAGTGCAACTAAGTAGGGGGCATACAAAGAGCATGTCAAGCAGACAAAAATAAATGGACAGCATAGGGAAGAATTAAATGTAAAAAAATCAAGTTGCAGTTTCAAAAAGAGCATTAATCTGCATGCCATTGATGAAAAATCTGTTAATGGTGAGAGTGACCAAGACTGAGTAGCCTTGAGATTTAAAATGTGAAAATTAACAATGGACAAGCAATATTGTCCACACCAGAAGTGAATGGCAAATTAATTAAAATGGAATTGGACACTAGCTCAGGAGCTTCAGTCATTCCACAGAATGAGTTTGAATGACATCCAACTGAAGTCTGCTGATATCCATCTAAGAACTTATACAGGAGAAAATGCAATTCCTCTGAGGATTACATTCGTAACAGTGAAATACAACAACCAACAAGCCACATTAAGCTTGCTTGTGGTAAAAACAGGAGGGCTAGCATTGTGGCGATGTGATTAGTTGAGACAACTACAACTTGATTGAAGCTTTATCCACCATTATCTTGCCACATCCCCTGTTATTGAGTCAACAGAAAGTAAGTTGAGAAAGATACTGGATGATGGCAAATATATCAGGGGTAAAATAGTGTTAAGTGGAAATGCCACAACCAAGTTTTACAAAGCCAGTCCAGTCTCCGATACCATCATGATAAAGAAGCCAGTGAGCTAGATCACATGAATGTTGAAGGAAATCTTTCCAAGACTGATTGGAGCCCAGAGGCAATGCTAGAGGGCCCAGTAGCCAAGATGAATGGATTTGTCAAGATCTGTGATTTTACGGTCACCATCAACCCAGTACTGAAAGCAGATCAATACCTCGGCCCAGGATTGAGGATATCTTTGGAAACCTTTCTGGAGGGAAACACTTCAGCAAAATGGATTTAGATGAAGCCTACTTTCAGATGGAGGTGGAAGAGGAGTCCAAAGTATTTTTGGAGTAGCATCTACAACTGGACTCTGGCAGAGGCTATGAACCAGGGTGATGCAAAGCTGTTCAGGTACTCAGTGTTACATGGATGACATCATTGTTACCAGTAAGGATGATAAGGAACATCACTTAAATCTCAAGACAATGTTAAAAAAAAGATTAGAAGATTTGAGCAACACACATCAAAGTTGCCGGTGAACGCAGCAGCCCAGGCAGCATCTCTAGGAAGAGGTACAGTCGACGTTTCAGGCCGAGACCCTTCGTCAGTTAGTCCTAATGAAGGGTCTCGGCCTGAAACGTCGACTGTACCTCTTCCTAGAGATGCTGCCTGGGCTGCTGCATTCACCGGCAACTTTGATGTGTGTTGCTTGAATTTCCAGCATCTGCAGAATTCCTGTTGTTTGCGTTAGAAGATTTGAGATTTAGAGCACAATACACCAAGTGTAAATTCTTTACACCAAACATCACTTACTGTGGTCACACCATTGACACACGAATGTTACACAAATTATGCTGAGAAAATTCAAGCAGTGGTGGATGCCCCAAGACCAAAGGATGTGTCGCAGTTGCAGTTCTTTTAACAATTTATCAGTTACCATAAAAGGCTCCTGCCAAACCTGGCTACTGTGTTCCACCCCTTGAACTCACTATTTCAGATTGGGAACAAATGGCAGTGGACAAAGCAGGGTGAGGTGGCTTTCCAGAGGGCAAATGAAATGGTGATGTCAGACACTGTACTCTCACTTAGTGATGCACATCATCCAGCGAAGCTTATCATGCTCTCTTCGGGCTGCCAACCCATCCACAAGAGAGGTATCCAGGGCTCTCAGAACCTCTTCCTACAGTCTCAAAGTCAACTCCTACAACCACATATGGAGGAGACCCCAGAATCTGAGATTATTTCAGTGCCACATGTCTCACCTGCCAAGTAGAGTGATCCTCATTATCAGGAAAGACATCCCACAAGATAAAGAAAACCTCCACAGAGATTAAATTTACTATGTGGAGGATATCTCTATAGTAACTGTATTAAATAGTATTCATGTGTATAAGTCAAGATGCATTCTATATTAAGTTGGAGTTTACAGCTAAGCAGAGTGCAGTGCTGTGTATTTAATATTTCATTAATATTTGAATAATACTGTAAATATATTGTTTGATTAAGCATTCTCTGTTGTTTCTATAATTCATTCTGGTTATATGTACAAAGTGCATGTGTGACATAGGTCATCATGCTGCCACATCATAAGCATGCACCTTGCTTAAAAACAAAATTAGACTCGCATTCCCAGCTTTCTTATTTTCCTTCCAGTTGGGTTTTATGTTTTGGGGTTACAAAACATAAAACATGATCATTCTTAAATTTTTGACGCAAAGTAGAGTTGGCATCTGGAATGAGCTGTCAGAGGAGGTGGTGGAACAGGAAAAGCATTGAAGAGATTTCTGGGAAGGTACTTGAGTGAGCAGGGCATCATGGGATATAGAATTAATAAAGCTGAGTGGTATAGATAGGTATAATAGTTAGCAGAGATTGTTTTTAATAAGATTAGCTTTACTTCTCACATGTACATCAAAATTTACAACAAAATGTGTCAAATCACATCAGCAAGGATTTTGCTGGGCAGTCTGCAAAAGTCATCACACTTCCAGCAACAAAACAGCATGCCCACAACTCACTAAACCTAATCTATTCAGCTTTGGAATGTGGGAGGAAACCAGAGCACCCAGAGGAAACATACATGGTCATAGGGAGAAAGTACAAATTCTTATCAGACAGCAATGGAAATTGAACCTTGTTCTTACAGTTTGACCTATAATAGTTGTGTGCTAACCACTATGCTATCATATCACCCAGAAAGGCCTATTTCTTTGCTGAGGAACTCCAATGATTTCCTGACTCACCTCAATGCAGTCACCTCTTATAATCTTTCTCAGTTTGACGATTCCCAGGTATTGATCTGCCGGGAGGCAAATCCTTCAAGACAAACAACAACTGAGTCCTGGCTTCTGGAGAAGGAGGGTGCATCCAAATGTTTTCTTCACTTCTTCCTGTTTGCTGGATAAACACTTAATGACTATCCTTGAAAAAACTGGAGAGATTCTTTCAGCTCAGGTATTGGGTATGGCCAGAGTCCCAGAGAGTTTAAACAAACAGGCAAATGTGTCATCTAATACTCCATCAAAAGGCCTTTGTAAAAGACATAAGTCCTTTATCTCCCTCTTTCAGATTTTAATCAGGGAGGTGATTTGCATTTTCTCTGAATCTCTCTGGTGATTTATTTGAAGAGGGTACTGTGTGCCCAGGGATATAAAATCATTTACTATAAATGAAACATTGAAAGGCTTGTTTTATCTCCCTCCCCTTTTGGAATTAACATAATAGGTTTTAATTGGATTTAATTTCTGATTACCAAAGACAAGACTTCAGTTCTCCCTGCACTGAGATGAGATCTAGTTGGAGCTGCCTCCACACACTTTGAAGACAGGATTATGCAAATTCCAAAAATAAACCACTGACATGATTTTATGTTTCTCCAGTGGCCATAGTCTAACCTTTCAGTACCCCAAACACAATGGTCTAAATTCTAGAGACATACAATGAATCACTTATCCCTTTAACAAACATCCTAGTAAATACGGTATATAAAAAGGAAAAATGATAAATCTTTTGGTAAAGGCCGCCTGAAATATCATTCTCCCTCATTTTATTAAATTTGTGAGTCTCCAATATTGCAGTAAACAAAAAATGTAAGATCTGATTCAGAGAAACACAACAAAATGCTTGAGGAACTCAGCAGGTCAGACAGCATCTATGGAGGGGATAAACAATCAATGTTTCAGGCTGAGGCTCTTAGGGGGTTGACTGTTTATGGTTGGCCATGCCTACAAACTGTGTATTCCCCTCCATAGATGCTGTCTGGCCCACTGAGCTCCTCTATCATTGTATATGTATTGCTCTGGATTTCCAGCAACTACAGAATCTCTTGTGTTTAAAATCAGAGTCAAAATCCGGTTTATCCTTAATATCATATATGACATGCAATATGCTGTTTTGTTGCAGTAGTACATTGCAAGACATAAAATTACTCTAAAATACAAAATAAATAAGTCGTGCAGAAGAAGGAATAATGAGGTAGAGTTCATGAGTTCATGGGTTCATGAGTTATTCTGAAATCTGATGGTGGAGGGGAAGAAGCAGTTTCTGAATCATTAAGTGTGGGTCTTTGGGGCACTCTACATCCTCCCTGATGGTGGTAACAAAAAGAGGGCATGTCCTGAATAGTGGGGATACTGCTCACAATACTCACTGCAATTTGCCTATAACCACAATAGGAATAGAGTGGATGCAGGCTTGCTGGCTCCACACGGCCTTGGATCTCCCAGACAATAACAAGACTCACATCAGGCTGCTGTTTATTGACTGCAGCTCAGCATTTAACACAATCATACCTTCAGTTATAATCAACAAACTCCAAAACCTGGGCTTCTGTACCTCCCTCTGCAACTGTGTCCTTGACTTCTTCACCGAGAAACCACGGTTTGTGCAGGTCAGAGAAAGCATCTCTCCATCAACAAACAATTCTGGCGCTGGTCAAGGATGTGTGCTTAGTCCACTTCTTTACTCCATCTACACAGCTCAAAAACCACCTATAAATACAACTATTGTTGGTAGAATTTCAGATGCTGATGTGAAGGAGTATATATAAGCGAGATAGATCAGCCGATTAAGTGATGTCACAGCAACAACCTTGCACCTAGCATCAGAAAGACCAAGGAATTAATTGTGGAACGGGAAGGGGAAGTCGTTGATGGACCAGAAACAGAAAATATGAGCAGTTTCAACTTCCTGGGTGTCAACATCTCTGAGTATCTAACCTGGACCCGACATGTTCATGCAATTACAGAGAAGGCATGTTAGTGGCTATAATTCATGAGGAGATTAGTATGTCCCCAAAGATACTCATAAATTTCTATAGCTGTACCGTGGAAAGCATTCTAACTGGTTGCATTACTTTCTGGTATTGAGGGACCTCTGCACAGGATCTGAAAAAGCTGCAGAAAGTTGTAAACCCTGCTAGCTCCATCATAGTCACCAGCCTCCTCAGCATCCAGGACACCTTCAAAAGACGATACCTCAAAAAAGTGGCATCCACCATTAAGGATCCCCATCACCCAGGACATGCCCTCTTCTCATTGCTACCATCAAGGAGGAACTACAAGAGACTGAAGACACACACTCAAAATTTTAGGAACAGCTTCTTCCCCTCCACCACCAGATTTCTGAATGGACAATGAACCCATATACATGCCTCAGTATTTCCCTCTCTCTTTGCTCTACTTATTTTATATACATATTTATACCTATGGTAATTAACTGTTTTTATTATGTATTGCAATATACTGCTGCCACAAAACAACAATTTTCACAACATATCCCAGTGATATTAAACCTGATTCTGATTCTGATAATAATGGACGCTGTTTTCTTAAGGAACCATCTCTTGAAGATGCCCTTGATGGTGAAGCACATCCTTCCCCATCATTAATAGTATCTGCAGGAGGAGCTGACACAAGAAGGCAACATCTATTAACAAAGGTCCCTACCATCTGGTCATGCCATCGTCTTGCAGCTACCACTGGACAAGAGAAGCAGAGGCTTGAAGTCCCACAACACCATGTTCAAGAACAGCTACTTCCCTTCAACCATTTGGTTCATGACCTTCAATGGATTTAGTGGGCTTTTATGCCCTAATTGTGTTCTTTCTTGTCTAATATTGTACAAGTTATGTATAAATATCTTTAATTTTTGTTGGGTTTGCATTTTGAACTGAAGCAGAAGTGGCTGCAATGTCCAGGCTCATTGGGACAAAGCACCGCTGATTCCTGAACATCAGGCCTCGAACTCCGGTCTCGTCGATGATGGAGCTCTGAGCACTAGGCTTTGAACTTCAGTCTCACTGATCTGTGAACCCAGAGGGTCATTGGAACCCGTTCCTCCTGCTAATCAACTGCTTTCATATGCACGATCGGGATCTACTTTATTCTACCTCTCATCTGCACCTTTGGAAAAATTTAGTGTCCACTTATCCAATGAACCCATATATCTTTGGCAAATTGGGGGGACCTGCGGTGAGTCATAGGAAGAAGGTGCAAAATTCACTCCAAAGACACCAAAGGTCAGGATTGAAACCACAGTGCTCAGACAGAGAGAAAACTGTTCTCTTGGTTGCACCAGTTCCAGAGATTTCTATTGCCAATCGCTTCGCTTCTTGGGTGAAATATAATCTTTGACATTGTCTTTCTGAACTTTTATAATCAGAATTAGGAGGTATGCACGTATATTCCTGTAGAGTATCATATGGAAGGACCATTAAAAATAACTTCTTTCGAACATGGACAGATAGGATTAACTTGCTGGGCAACACAATCGCCATGGATGAGTTGGAGTGAAAGGCCTGATTCCTTGCTGTATAACGCTGAGACTCTATATCCCAGAGGAAGATTGGAATGGACAAGATTTCAGAGTTAGTCATAGTCATAGTCATAGTCATACTTTATTGATCCTGAGGGAAATTGGGTTTCATTACAGTTGCACCAACCAGGAAAAGAGTATAAATATAGCAATATAAAACCATAAATAATTAAATAGTAATATGTAAATTATGCCAGATGGAATTAAGTCTAGTACCAGCCTATTGGCTCAGGGTGTCTGACCCTCCAAGTGAGGAATTGTAAAGTTTGATGGCCACAGGCAGGAATGACTTCCTATGACGCTCAATATTGCATCTCGGTGGAATGAGTCTCTGGCTGAAAGTACTCTTGTGCATTATGTAGTGGATGGGAGACATTGTTCAAGATGGCATGAAACTTGGACAGCATCCTCTTTTCAGACACCACCGTCAGAGAGTCCAGTTCCATCCCCACAACATCACTGGCCTTACGAATGAGTTTGTTGATTCTGTTGGTGTCTGCTACCCTCAGCCTGCTGCCCCAGCACACAACAGCAAACATGATAGCACTGGCCACCACAGACTCGTAGAACATCCTCAGCATAATCCGACAGATGTTAAAGGACCTCAGTCTCCTCAGGAAATAGAGACGGCTCTGACCCTTCTTGTAGACAGCCTCAGTGTTCTTTGACCAGTCCAGGTTATTGTCAATTCATACCCCCAGGTATTTGTAATCCTCCACCATGTCCACACTGACCCCCTGGATGGAAACAGGGGTTACCGGTGGCTTAGCCCTCCTCAGATCCACCACCAGCTCCTTAAAAGTGGGGATACCAATATCCAGCATGAAGGTTTAAGAGGAGAACAAAAAGAAACAGAGGGGTGAAAGAACTTGAGGAGAGTGAGATCAAAGTGACCGAAGGCATAAATACCAATAGTGGGATTAAGGAAAGGCAGAGGGATCCTGGTCAGAGGAATAAATAAACTGGAGAAATTAGAGATATAAACACAAAAGATTCTGCAGATGATAAAAATCCAAAACACACACAAAATGCTGAAGGAATGCTGCATCAATTGAGAAGAATAAACCGTCAACATTTCAGGCCAAGACCCTTCATCAGAACTCAGGTCTGATGAAGACTCAGTCTGACTTGCTGAGTTCCTCCAGCATTTTTTGTGTATTGCACTGGAGGAATTAGAGAACTGAAGAAGATTACTGTGCTAGAGATGGGAAGCACCATGAAGATATTTAAACCGTAGAAGGAGAATTTAGATCTGGGTGAATAGAATTTGATTGGGGATAAGATACAAAGTCAAGTACAATAACTGTAAATAAGTTTTGAAGTATAGAAGGGGGTAGGAAACAAATCTATAAGTGAGGCTAGTTTCACTAACAGATAGGTGGAGTTATAGATGGAGGCAGGAGATACAACTGAGGGGGCTTTATGATAATCTGGGTTTAGAAGATAAGATCTTAGAACAAATAAGATAAGGCTGTCATCAAAGATCTTTGAAGTGGCTAAGAAAAAATATTAAACAAGGGTGAGAATACTGACTTTCATCACCCTAATACCCTGCCTCCTTGATGTAGACTGCATCCTATCGCAAGACTTCCTAATCACACTGTAGTTTCCCACATAGCTCTGCAAACTTGCCTCAGTTTGCTGGCTTATGAATTCAGGTAGACATTTTCTACAGCTGGGTTTCAACAGTTGATGCTTTATCTTGGGTTCTTCTTATAACATAATGCATTATGTAAACTAACTTTAGTTTGGAGCATTATAGGAACCAATATCCGTTATGGCAATGGATTCCCAAAGCCTAGCGCTTGCAGTGTTGGTAAGTCTACCATTTGACAACACTTCCAAGGTTAATATGGGACACAAATAACATTCGATTTACTATTGTCATATGAATCGAGGTAAAGTGAAAAATTTAGCATTTATACATCTGGATGGTTGGCATCCTTCTGTCTCGGAGGACAATAGGTGATGATGATCATTATCGGAAGCCTGAGAGGAAAGTATGGAAATCTTGAGATGCCCAGTTGTCAAGATCCCCTTCTCAGCCTCACCAGTGTAGTCCAAAAGAAAAGTTATGAAGCATACAGCCAAGAGAAAATCTGCAGATGCTAGAAATCCAAGCATATTGCTTCATAAGCAACACACACAAAATGCTGGAGGAACTCAGCAGGCCAGGCAGCATCTATGGAAAAAAGTACAGTTGATACTTTAGTCTGAGACCCTTTGGTCGGTCCTGCCGAAGGGTCTCGGCCTGAAACATCAACTGTATTCTTTTCCATAGATCCTGCTAGGCCTGCTGAGTTCCTCCAGCATTTTGTGTGTGTTGCTTTTGAAGCAATATGCTTAGCACCAGCTTGGCTACAGGAGCTGCCAGAAGAATGTTCAATGACGTCCAGCCACCTTAGGGGCTTTACTCTGGATTTGCTGTCTGGGTTTACTCCTGTAGGCCCTGTCTCTCCCAGAGCTGCCCACAAGGCAGTGGAGCTATTTACCTATAGCTAGGAATCTGGTTCACGAGCACCAGGGTATGTCCACATGCTGGAGGGCCTGAGTGCTACATGTGCAGGGACCAGACCTCCTCCCTGTCCTCTGTAGTCCAACTTGAGTCCTAAAGGAGTTCAGTTTCCATGTGTCACCAGCAAAGAGATGCTACACGAGGTTTGCTGTTGGAGAGTCTATGTACTGGCAGGGAGAGACTCACACATTCAGCTCTCCTTTTAGCAAGACCGCTAGCCAGCAATGGAAGATAAAACTGAGAACGACCAAGCACTACCCGCCGCACTACCACACTAGATGCATCCCAGCAACCATTTTGACACCACATCAGGATAGTACAAAGGAAAATCAATAACAGAATGCAGAATAAAGTGCGACAATTACAAAGAAATTGTAGTGTAGGCAGACAATAAGGTGCAAGGCCATAATGAGATTGATTATGAGTCCAAGAGTCCATCTTATCATACTTAGGGATTGTGGAATAGTTTTATAACAGCAGAATAGAGTCTGGTGTACAACAGGAGGGCAGGGAATAATGGCCCCATCAACTTTAAGAAAACACTCGAAGTATATAAGCCAGAAGTCAATAGCGATCCCTTATCTTTTTAAGTGCAATTTAAGTGAGATCTTAAAAATTATAAGAAAAGAAATTAAACAAGGTACATTGCATTGGCTCAGTGGGGTGTTTCATACAATGTTCTCAAAGGGCAATGAGGGATGAACAATAAATGCTGGTCTTGTCAATACACTACATCCAATGAATGAATAAAGCTATTTTGGTGGTCTGGGAATCAAGATGGTTTTAACGACACCTTTCCTGGATTCTCTGTATCTCTCAAAGGGCAGCAGATATATGGAGCTTGCTCTATCATAGGCTGATGCAGGGCTGAAACCTACATGTCCCGATGAAGTCCTCACTTTGAGCCAAAACATCAGCAATTCCTTCCCTCACGTCCCTCCTCAGAGTTCCTCCAGCAGTTAATAATTGTGATTGGATAAGCTGGAAAATGAGGGGCAAGAGGGGATGGGGTTAAGCTTCTTGTCCATCTGGAATTGCACATCCAGACAAGCGAAAGAAGCTCTATCAGCCAATCACTCTCCAGGTTCACCACCGCTTCATCCCAGCTCCCCTTAGTGCCTCTATGCTCTCACAACACAAGTGGACTTGACTATTGCCATTCCAGCTTCCCGCTAACTAGTATTCTATGTTCCAAACATTCAAAAAACTTAAGTAATCATCATTTTCCCTTCTGATTACTGATGGCTTGTTCATTCCTGTATAATCCTAACAGTCCAACGCAAGCAAAATCTCAATGCTAGGAAATCTGCTCCTTCAGGTACCCCAACCCACATACACACTTTTGCAACAGATTTAAAGCGATAGTTCCCTACTTCAATTAATGGCTACTTCTCTTGCAGGCAAAGACAACTAAAGACACCAAAGCTGTTATTTAAAGTTTGCAGTTCAAAGAGATCTGCATGCGTTGTTCAGCTTTTTGCATTCTAATGTTGGAGCCAGTGGTTGAAAGCTTTGCTACTCCAGGTGCCTACATTTAAAAAGGCTTTGTTTATGTTCAAAGCCGGGTCATCGTAGCTGGTATGTTTTAATGAAAACATTACCTTTTTGTGACCTCGCAGAGTGTAAGGTGAAAATGCAGTCACCGGAAAGAACCATCCTGATTGTCACTGCACAGAACTCATTGTATGGACGCCAATTGCAGCACTTATCTCAAATTCTGGTTGCTACTTTATTTCACATTCTTCAAGTAACACTACAATTATGAGCATTGTCTGGAGGAATTACTCACTTAAAGGTGTGTCTTAATCCACACTGTGTTGAATGGCCGAATTCTAAAATAATTTGACTTAATTTACTGAAGACTTGAATTTTAAGATTTTTTTGGTTCATTTTGAAATCTCATGCTTTCTATTAAAGGTGGATATTTTCAGTTATTAACAGAGTTATAGAACCATGGTGTTATTCAGCACGTAAACAGGCCCTTCAGCCCAACTTGACAATGCTGACCAAGTTGTATTCTTAAACTAGTCCCATTGCCTGTCCTTAAACCATGTCCCCCTAAATCTTCCATATCTATGTATGTGCCCAACTGCCTGTTAAGCATCGTAATTGGGCCAAAATTTACTGCTTACTTTGGCAGCTCGCTCCATATACTCACCACCCTCAATGCGGAAAAAGTTGGGCCGCAGATCGCTTTTAAGCCTTGTCCCTTACCTTAAAACTGTGACTTCTAGTTTTAGACTCCCCCAGCCTTGGAAAATAGATTCTGGCCATCCACCTTATTTGTACCCCGCATGCTTTTATAAACCTCTATAAAGTCACCCCTCAGCCCCCTACACTTCAGAGAAAATCATCCCAGGCGACCCTTACAATTGGAGGCCTCTAGCTTTGGTAACACACTTGTGAGTCTTCCCTGCACCTGTTCCAGCCTAATGATGCCATTTTATAACTGAGCATCCAGAACTGTACACAACACTTCATTTACAAAGCTGTGACGAGTTTTGGCCTCTGTAAAATGCAGCTCCATTGAAATGGGAGATGGACTCAAATTCTCGTTGACTTATTGCAATTTGTCACCATCCACCAAGTCATCACCATTATGCCACTGACGAGCACAACCACAGGCAAATAGAGTTTGTTACTGGTCTGTGTCTGCATCATGAATGCCACATGCAGCATCCTGAATGCAGTATTCATGCAATGTAATTTCTACAACTTGATTCATGTTGCAGCTACGTAAAACCTAGATTTCACTCCGAGTATTGTGTGCAGTTCTGGTCACCCCATTATAGGAAGAATGTGGAGGCTTTGGAAAGATGTTGAAATGGTTTTAATTGTTGTTTCTCATAGACTTTATTGTATTTCTTTATTCTTCTGTGAATGCCTGCAATCAAATTGAATTGAATTGAATTTATTACTTACATAAATACATATATAAATGAGGAGTAAAAATCTTTACGTTATGTCTCCGTCTAAACGTACAATGTGTAATTTATAGTAATTTATAATAAATAGTATTTACAACAGGATAGTCAATATAACATAGAAATACAGTGGTCTCAGCACAAATTAAGCAGTCTGATGACCAGGTGGAAGAAGCTGACCTGGAGCCTATTGGTCACTTGGCGACACTGATTTGATTTGACACAAGCAATGCATTTCAATGTATATTTTGATGTACTTGTGACAAATAAAGCTAATCTAATGTTTTTAAAGCAGAGCCAGACCTTGGCAAAAGGCTTATCCAAAAGAAGACAATGCAGCACTCTCTCAATATTGCTCAGAACCGTGCAGAATTTAGCAAGACACCTCCTGGAGAAAGGTTTGAAGCTCTGATTACATCATCATCATCAGGTGCCGTGCCCAGTTTGAGCTTTGACTGCCATGGCCCACACACTCCTGTTTCGGGTCAAGTGGATCAATTCATTGGTATTCATTTCCAGTTCTCTGGCTGCTGTCTCCATCATCATTTGTCTTTGTCTTCCTCTTGCTTTCTTCCCTTCAATCTTTCCCATAATTACCATGCATTCTAACTCCTCTTTCCTAATCACATGTCCAATGAAGTTATGTTGCCTTTTCATGATCTCATACATTATTTCTCTTTTTGTGTTTGCTCTGTTAATGACATCCTCGTTAAATATTCGTTTCGTCCATGATATTCTTTGCATCCTCCTCAAAAACCACATCTCTGCTGCTTCAATTCGTTTCCTCATGTTACTAGATATTGTCCAACATTCTGAGCCATATAACGTAACTGGATAAACGTAACATTTCAGTACTCTGAGAAGGGTTGATTACAGAGATGCTAATTAGCAAGCTGCACTATTTCAGAACTCTTGCTCAGACCTGAATTGAGTCACAGCAATTATGGTTGATAAGCCTTCAGTTCCCAAACTCCTAATTTCTAGAATTACCAACCTCAATAATTCAGGATAGATATGAGAAGGAATTTCTTCTCCCAATACCACTGGAATTCTATAGCCAAAAGGACTGTAGCAGGCAAAGGAATTGAATGATAGATGGTATTCATATTTGCATTATTATTGTCATATGCATCGAGATACAGTGAACGGCTTCTCTTTGGATATCATCCAGAGAGACATTTTTTTCTATTTTGAGGGAATAAAGGGATAGGCAGACTATGGAAGTGGTGCAGAGGTGAGAAATCAACTATGATCCGAGTGAATGGTGCATCAGGTGTAAAGGGGATGAATAAGTCTCCTCCTAGCTCTCACACACAAAATGCTGGAGGAACTCAGCAGGTCAGGCAGTATCTGTGGGGGGGAATGAATAGTCAATATGTCAGGCCATGCCCTTTCATCAGGACTGGAAAGGAAGGAGGCACAAGCCAGAATAAGAGGGTGGGGAGAAGAGGAGGAACAAGAAATGTTGACTGTTTATTCCTCTCCGTTCATGCTACCTGACCTATTAATTTCCTCCAGCATTTTGTGTGTGTCACTTACGATTTCCAGCATCTGCAGAATCTCTTGTTTCTCCACCCCTTACATGGTATTTTTTCCTTGAACCTCCCCCCTTTCTTTCCTACTTTAAGATATCCTTTAAAATCTCTCTTTCACCAAACCCCTGGCCCCAGTCTTCAGAACTGACGTGTAGCTTGGTCAGAGTATTTCTTCGATAAAGCTCTAGCAAGAAATGTTTGGCACAATAATGGCCCGATATGGATATAAGCTGTAACAAATCCTGGCAGTACAGTGAGGATTAAACTCAGAATGAAGCAAAAGATTGGTTTTATATGGCCCCTGTCACATTCCCAAGTTTTACGTCTTTTTAACTTTTACTGTTAAGATGATGATTTTGAAGAGTTGTCATTGTTGTGCAAAGGCTCATATATAATAGAATAGTGATTTACATATTAAAAGAAGTCTCTGCCTTGAACTTCTTTTGCTCAAAGATCATACATACTTCAGAATAGTTATACTTCAAGAAGATATGAAGTAATATAATAAGTCTCTGTGTACTGCTAACTCAAACATTTCAGGTGCAAAACATAAACGGCTCATGGAACTCAATGGCTCAGGCAGCATCGATGCAAGGAAATGGACATTTGGCGTCTCAGGTAAAGACTGAGACTTTTCACCAGGATTCACCCAAGTGAAGGGTCTCAATCCGAAACATCAACTGTGCATTTCCCTCCACAGATTCTGCCTGACCCACTGTGTTCCTCCAGCCTTTGTGTGTTGTTCCAGACTCTAGCATCTGCAGGCTTCTTGTGTCTCATGCATTTTGGGTCATGGATCAAAATCCATAGAGTTGTAGAGTACTACTGAACAGAAACAGGCCCTTTGGCCCACCTAGTCCTTACCGAACTGTTATTCTGCCCAGTTCCATCGACCTGCACCTGGACTATCATGTACTTATCCAAACCTGCAGTCAAACCATCACTCACCACCTCCACTGATAGCTCATTCCACTCCTGCACCACCCTCTGAGTGAAGATGTTCCTCTTCAAGTTTCCCTCAAATATTTCACCTTTCACCCTTAACTTAAGACTTCTAGTCCAAATCTCACCCAAACTCAGCGGGAAAAGCCTACTTGCACTTGTATACCTCTACCAAATCTCTCATTCTCCTGTGCTCCAAGGAATAAAGTCCTAACTTTTTCAACCTGCTCCTGTAACTTAGGATCAGATGCAGCATAAGAAAACACAATAAGCATAAAGAACACAATAAATAAAATACATAAGATCAGTTTATGTACATAGATTGTTTGTATATAAAGTGAGGCTAGTAGAAGAGCATCGATACATAAGGTGAGTCTGATAGGAAATAATAAAGTAGTCCTGGTAGGGAGTGTAGTGGGTGTAGGTTAATGGGTGGAGGTGTTGATTAGTTTGGGAGAGGTAACTAATTTTGGATCTGGTGGTCCTAGTGTGGATGCTACAGGGCCTCTTCCCCGAAGGGGAGCGAGGTGGTTGGGATCCTCCATGGTGCTGCTGACCTTTTTCTGACTTCAGTCTGCATATATGCAGAAAGAGAGAATCTCAAAACAAATGAAGGACAGTCTTGCAGCAACAAAAAGTCCCTGCACCCTATTGCAACAGTAACGCGATGGTGTACCGTGCAGTACCCTCCCATCAACATTGCACAGCACAGTGTGCTCATGAAGGAACAATAAACACAGCAAGTGCCAAGAACAGTATGTCCCCATGTTTGGAATGGAATTTTGAAAACAACTCATTATTAATACATATAATATATCAAAAAATTACAGACACACTGGAGCCTTTTATTACTGATTCCATTACTACAAATCACTTATAATATTATTAAGCAGACAGTTGATAAGTTTACACTTTAATTAGACCTATTATGAATTATTTAAAGAGGCATCTTATTGGGCTGCTTTCTTTGGCTTTGGAGAATAAATTTTTGGTTACTATCTATTAATAAGATGGGGGTGTCACCGTGGGATTACTCATACAGCTCGAGGCGTGAGTGTTCAGGTTCAATTCTAATGCTGTCTGTATGGAGTTTGTATGTCCGCCCCATGAACGTGTGGGTTTCCTCCAGGTGCTGGCTTTCCTCCCGCATTCCAAAGACAAATGGGTTCATTGGTTAATTGGTCTTTGTAAATTGTCCTGCGATTAGACTAGGGTTGCTGAGCGGTGAAACTCATTGGGCTGGAAGGACCTGTTCCATGCTGTATCTCTAAATACAACCCTTCTCGGCCCGAAACGTCACCTGTACCTCTTCCTAGAGATGCTGCCTGGCCTGCTGCGTTCACCAGCAACTTTGATGTGTGTTGCTTGAATTTCCAGCGTCTGCAGAATTCCTCGTGTTTATGTTTTTAAATATCATGATGTTCGTTGCTTTTCAGTGGCAGTACAGTAAAAGACATTAACAATTATTATAAGTTTTAAAAAAAAGTAAACATTGCATAATCTGAATAAAGAAAAAGAATTCATGAGTTCATGGACTATTCAGAAATCCGATGGCAGAGGGGAAAAAACTATTCTCAAAATGTTGAATGTGTGCTTTCTGACTCCTGTACCTCCTCCCTGATCATAATAACATGAAGGAGGTGGTGGAGGCAGTTACTCTCACAACGTTCAAGCATTATCTAGACAGACACTTAAATTACCAGGGCATAGAAGATCGTGAACCAACTGTTGTAAATGGGATTAGCATAGGTGAGAAATGGATAATTTGGGCCAACTTGCCAACGGTGGGATCGGGCTCTGGTAGGAAAAGGTAAAGAGGATGTCAATGGTAAATTGGTAAGCTACTTTATTATTATCACATTATTATACAGTGAAATATCATGATTTGTTTGTCACCCATGCAGGAAATTTCATCACATCAGTGCATTGATGCAGTAGAAGAGAAAACAATAACAGAGTGGGCAGGAGGTCCAAGACTTTGAAAACCCAGATCTCAATGTTCAATAACAGCTTCTTCCCCACAGCCACTGAAAATCCTTAACTCTGCCTCAGACTATATTTCTTTATCTCTCTTTCCACTTCTACCAGCGCTGTTATATTTATTTTGTTGTGTAAATTATGTTAAATTCATGTTAACTTGAGCTTGAAGTATATTATATGTGTGCTGAAAAAACTGATTTTCCTGGCAATTAGACCCTGTGTCAGGTTACCCCTGAAAATAAATTTAGACTTGAAAAGCAAAGACGAGAGCAAATGGCACAGGACAATCAGTACAGCTTTGTGCAGGGCAAGATTTGTCTTTCCAACTTGATTAAGATTTTCAAGGAGGCGATGAAGGTGATTGATAAAGGTAGAGCTGTGGATGTTGTCTACATGGATCTTAGTAAGGCATTTGACAAGGTGCTTCATGGGAGGCGCA
Organism: Mobula hypostoma; assembly: GCF_963921235.1. Lineage (NCBI taxonomy): Eukaryota > Metazoa > Chordata > Chondrichthyes > Myliobatiformes > Myliobatidae > Mobula > Mobula hypostoma. Next base: position 41,542,343 of record NC_086116.1, read on the forward strand.
TTCAGATCCAAGATGATTTAGCTGTTTTGATTCAGAATTAACTTGCCCATGGAAGAAAGAATTATTGGTTGACAGGAAATATTCTGGTTGGAGGTCTGCATGGTGTTCCACATAGATCCTTACTATGACTTCTGCTACTATGTAGATGGATGGGTTAGTAACCATGTGCAGATCACTGTTCAACTTTAAGTTGCTATCCTGCTCAGTACATCATGGACCAGAAGATCTGATCCTGCTCAATGTTTTAAGTTGTGCCTGCATTGAAGGTTTGGTTCCTGTGTTGAATGCTTCTATGTCCTACGAAAGTGGAGCCGAGGTCATGATCAGAATAAACACAATATTAATGAATAGTGGTACAGGTCTGAAGAACCTTGCATGTTCTCCTGTTTCTATTTCAATGGAAAACTGCTGCAAATTTAAGACACTCCTGGATAGTTACATGGAGCTTAGAAAAATAGAGAGCTATGGGTAAAGCCTAGGTAGTTCTAAAGTAGGGACATGTTCAGCACAGCTTTGTGGGCCGAAGGGCTTCTATTGTGCTGTAGTTTTTCTATATTTCTATGATTCTAAGTTATTGATATTGTAAAAATAATTGAGAAATACCACTGACGCAAAAGGTGAACTCTCTCTCTCCTCCCTCTCTCTCTTCTCTCTCTCTTTCTCGCTATCTACCTCTTTCAACTGATGTGACTGATCTGATGAGTATTTTCAGTACTTTCTGTTTTATTGTTAAAGAGCACGGATTTAGTATTATGAGACATTTTAGGCAACTCATACTAAACTTCAAGAAGACCTGAACAAAGGAGAAGAAAACTGTATGCAAATTTCCTTTTCTTACCCAATAAACAAAGAGTCCAATAGGAGAAAAGGATTGCTGGGTTTATTTTTAGAGAAGTGCACTTGAATTTTTCTGCAAAGTAAAGTTGGGGAGCACATAGGCAATAGCAATCATAGAATAAGGAGTTTTCAGACAAATACAAGTTAGAGGATCTGGAGGGATCTAGGGGGAGGGGGAGGGGAAAAGTTCAGCTGCTGGAAACTTGACTATGAGCCTACACAAGTGCAAACATGTGAATGAGTGGGGCTTTACATATGGTAGGATCATTGAGCAGAATTCTCAATGAATTTAATGTGTATAGAAGGTTGTATAAAGGACGTGTGAATCCAGAGACAATAAAAAAAACTTCAGTTATCTCACTTGTGATTGTCCCTAAGGAAACATTGCATGGGAAGACATATCCCAGAGCAAAGAGGAACCACTCCATTGGATGGTATCAAGCTGTTCTACAGGTCCTAGGTATCTCTACCTGGAATGTCTATTCTGCCTTTACATGGCTTTGGTCATTAGAGACATGTTGTCAACTAAAAGTACCAATTTAGACAATGGCATCTGCAGATGTCTTGTTCACATATGAAGGTCTGAAACTTACAGTAGTGAAACTTACAGGGTGCCACCAAGGAAGGTACCAATGTTCCTCATGGAAATATTACAAGAGAAGTTGAACCCCTTCAGCCTCTAAAACAGTTGTAGATTTATGTTCATGCTGATTTCTGTAAATTGCATTCTTGCCCAGCTTCACATCAGGTATTTTTGTCCAGCCTAGGATTTTTCTTTTTTTGTAATTCTTCCGAAGTTTTGACTTGTTTGCCAATGAGTTTCCAACAAATGGGTTCCACCAAAGATTGAGGATCATGGCAAAGCCCCAGTGATTGAAAAGTAACATTCACAACAGAACTGCAGCTTTTTAGCTTCCTGGTGCCAAGTCTAAGAGTTCCCAGCAATCACTGTGGTGGAATGAATGTGCTAGGAAAGCATTAAACTGTGCAGGAATGCAAAAATTATGCAGTGTGAAAGACTGTGAAGAAATCTCCCTCTGAAATGGGCCCAAAATGTGAATTTATGGAAGAATCTTGGAGTTAATCACGTCCTAGGAATCTGAAGTTGTGTCAGTGAGCCACACAGCATTCAAATAGACCTTTCAGCCCAACTCATCCGTTCCGACCAGTTCTGATTGTGATTTTTTTTAAATCTTCCCCTTTCACCTTAAACCTACACCCTCTGGTTTTAGACTCCCGTGCCCTGGGAAAAGAATGTGACCGTCTACCTTAACAACCAATGAGGCATATTTACAATATATGGTGTGTTCATATAAAACTGAGGTACATAGAAATTTCTCTTGATAGATGGAGGTGAACCTCTAGAATTCACTACCCTCCCCCTCCCCCCACTACTATTATGTAGTCACATTCATTTGGAGCATTTTAAGAGGAAGTAGATGTATTTTTTTCATCAGAGAATTAAAGGCTGTGGGAACTAGTAAAGATGAAGAGATAAGGGCCTGTGATAGAGTAGCCATGATCATCTTGAATGCCGGGTCCTATATTTTTTATGTTACTCTATGTGCTCTGGTTTCCTTCCACATTCCAAAGACATATGGTTAGGATTAGTAAATTGTGGGCATGCTATGTTAGTGCCAGAAAGTACGGAGACATTTGCAAGCTGCCCTGGGCACAATCCTTGGACTGCATTGGTCGCTGACTCAAAACAACGCATTTCACTGTATTTTTCACTGTTTCAATGTACATGTGACAAAGCAGGCTAATCTTTAACCTTCATATTTTTAATACAATTGTTAATAATTTATTAGTAGACTGTTAGCTACACTGTGGCACCACCAGTAGATCTGCTGCCTCACATCATGACCAGAGTTCAATTCTGAACTTGGGTGCTGTCTCTGTAGAGTTCTCATATTCTTCTTGTGACCGTGTGGGTTTCCTTTGGATTTTCCTCCCTTGTTCTAACAGTGTGTAGGTCAGATTGGTCAGTAAGTTGGTCACTCTAACTGGTGCAGGTGAGTGGTAGAACCTTGGCTGGGAGAGGGTGTTGACAGGAGCGTGGGATGAATAAAACAGGTCAGTATAGGATTAGTGCAAAAATGGGTGCATGGTGGTTGGCTCAAAAGGCTTTGTTCTGCGCTGTACCTCTCTGACTCTATCTATGACTAAAACATCCCTTCAACTTCATCAGTTGCTTTAAAGAAAAAGTAATTCCCATGGATTGGGTTTGTAGACTCAGCCATTTCCATCACGGGCACGAGCCTCCCACCAACAAGGATGTTTTCAAAAGGTAATGTCTCAAGAAGGTGAGGCATGAAGGACCCTCACTATCCCGGGCATGCCCTCTTCTCATTTCTACCTGCACGGAGGAGGTACAGGAGCCTGAAGACCTACACTCAAACTATCAGACACCCACACTACCAGATCTCTAAATGGTCCACGGAATTATGAACACAACCTCTCTATTTTTCTTTTGCACTATTTTTAATTGTAACATAATAATTTATTATGCCACAAAATAACAAATTTCATGACTTATGTCCGAGACAATAAACTGGAATCTGACTGATTATTTCAGTTGAAACAAAGCAGGAGAATTTAAAACTTGTTCAATTTATCACAGAGTCTAAGGTACTTGCTTGGATAGCCTGAGGGAGGGTCATGGGCAGCCCACCTGGAACCTACACCCCTCCTCCATCTACAATCATTGTTGACCCTTGGTCACCTCGCTGGTCCATTTGCCTCTGGGTCCCTGTTCACAGCTGACCTGGCTGAAGGGTGCTGACTGACCTAAGACGCAGTTCAGTCTGCACACCGAAGGTTCAATCAGTTAAAGCTAATTCACTGTGGGACAGAGTGAAGGGATAAAATGATGCATGTCTCTAAAGCATTGAAATGTTCCTGTGGGAATGAGGTGCAAAGCATGCTAGTGATTTATTTTTGTGATTTAGTATAATTTCTATGTCTTACACTGTACTGCAGCCACAAAGCAACAAATTTCACAACAGATGATAATAAACCCCATTTTGATTCTGAAAAAGACAAGATTGCATCAAAAATGTCTTTGCAAAGATTGCACAAGATTAGAAACAGAAAGAAATTCATCCACACTTGAATGCTCAGCAGGGTAACATGTTAAAAGGGAGTGAATTGCAGACTCAGTTGTGTACTTATGGTAGTGCCATGCATCTTGTGGCTGCATCAGGTTAAATTTGTGACAACAAGCACATCCCACTGGACAACAAACACCCAGGGAAGCCTCACCAATACTTGATGAGTTGGAAGGTTTAGACTGACTTCTGCTGAGAAGGAAAATTGAAGGTTTTCAGGAGAGGTAGGTGGAGGTTCCATGATATCAATATAGGACATCGCTAAACTTAGGTGAAGTATGACTCTTTAAAGATAAAGATTTTTAAATATTAGCTTTAATTGCCATATGTACATCAACACATCAACACATACAGTGAAATGCGCCAACTGAGTCAAATCAGATTAGCGAGAATTGTTCTGGGGGCAGCCCTCAATTGTTGCCACACTCTCAGCGTCAATACGGCATGCCCACAACCTACTAACCCTCAACGGTCATTTGGAGTGTGGGTGGAAGCTGGAGATTTCAGAGGATGTTTCTAGTCTTACTGAGTGGAAAAAGCTTATTTGCATTACCCCCATCTATACCCCTCATAATACTGGTTAGACAGCCAGATACATGCAGATGGCCAGATAAATGTAATTACAACGCTTGGCACTGCAGTTGGCTTCCATTTCCCTGGGCTAGGGAGGAAAGATTCAAATACTGTTTTCTTTCTTGATTGTAATACAATGATTAGCATTACAGATGATATTTGAATATTTCATGTACTGATTCAAAGTTCACTCCCTGGAAAGGCTTCTCTGATGTAATAACTATTGAGTCGGCCTCAAAATGGCCTGAAAATACGACTTTCGATGAGAATGACGATGGAGTTTTACAGAACAGAAACAGTCCCTTCAGCCTAACTCGCCCATGCCGACCAAGACAACTATCTATGTTAATCCCATTTGCCATTGTTTGACCCATATCCCTCTAAATGTTTCCTAACCATGTACCTGTCTGAATGCCATTTAAACATTGTAATTGTACCTGCCTTTTCTTTCCAACCATAAATAATCTGTTTACAGAAATTTTACATGAAAGACATTTTATTCTCCCCACATTCCCCTCAATTCTAGCACTTAACCCACTGAATGGAGGAGCTCAACCGGGGCCAATTAAAGTACCAATCTGTGCATTAATGGGATATGGAAGGAAACTGGGGCACCTGGTGGACACTGACTGCTGCAAATTGCCATCAGTAAGCGAATGGTAAAATCTGGAGAGAGTTGAAGAGAATGTGGGAATTGTATACTATCTGGTAGCTTAGTACAGGCAGCAAGGCAGTGTAGTAGTCAGCATAATAATTTTACAGCGCCAGCAACCAGCAGTTGGGGTTTGATTCCCGTCACGGTCTGTAAGGGGTTGGTATGTTCTCTTCATGATTGTGTGGTATTTCTCTGGAAACTCGGTGATTTGATTTGATGCAAGTGCAACATTTCACTATATGTTTCGATGTACCTATGACAAATAAAGATAATCTTTAATACATGTCTGGTTACTTGAATTAGGTAGAAAAATACCCTCAAAAGGCCTTAATATATTAAAGAAAGAAAATTGTACTATTGCCTTGACAGAGATACAGTATAAAACAACAGACTAGAACGCAATGTATGATTGCATAGGAGCGGTGATATGATTTGTAATGCAACACACCAGATTTACAGTGTTCCAGATTTGTACAGCACAGAACTGGGCCCTCAAATGCCTGAAGCTAGATTCAAGTACGGGTGACAGAATGTCTTCACTAACAGTGTTATTGACCCATGGAAATTATTTTGAAGACAATCCAGTAGTTTCATGGTCAAGGTGACTAAAGTAAAGGCCTGATGATGCATGTGTTAGTCAGGGTCATAGTCCAGGTGTTCTGGTTTCTTCCCACATTCCAAAGACGTGTGGGCTGGTGGGTTAATTACTCATTGTAAATTGCCCCTAGTGTTTAGGACAGTAGTAGAATCTGGGTGATTTTAATTGAAATGTGGGGAGAATACAATGGGATTAGTGCAGGATGAGCGTTTGAGAGTCGGTATGGACTCAGTGATCTGAAATGTCTGTTCTGATGTCAAATAACTCTATAACTCTGTGACATCTGGAATTTTAAGAAGAGACCCTGTGTTGATGATTATGAAGTTAGTAGATTACCATCAAAACTATTCTTCTGGGAAGGAAATCTTTGGGAAGAAAATTAACATGATTGCATTACGATCTGGTGAAACAATTCAAGTGCTCAGGAATGTAAGAAGCCACCGAGAGTAGTGGATGCAGCCCAACGCATCACAGGCACATCCCTCACCACCATCAGTAGTACCTACAGGAGGGGAGATGCTGCCTCAAGAAGGTAATATCCATCATCTAAGATTCCCAACATTTAAAGTCCTACACCACCAGGTTCAAGAACAGCTACTTCCCTCCAACCATTTGGCTATGGACTAATCAGCACAATCCTAATTGCAACAATTTAGGAACAGAAAGACCATTTTGTATTAATATGTTTTCTTTTGTTCTAATTACTTGTAAAATTGCATGTAATTTATGTTTTTCTTGTGTGCAAATGTTGCTATGTGCCCGTGATGCAAGTAAGTTTTTCACTGAACTTCTGCATACAAGTACTTGTGCAAATGACTTTGACTCTGAACTCTTTGAGTCCTGTGTGAGTTCAGGCCTTACAATGTGGTTGATTTTTGGCTGCAATATCAATCAGCCACGTAGCTGCCAATTTTGAGAGAGGAGCCAAGGAATGAGCTACAACTGCTCCAATGAGACTTACACTGCATGGGCCAAAACACGATCACCCTTTGCTGATGTTTTTGTAGGTGTTCTAACAGATCAGCTCATCTCCATTATCTGTGACTATACCTTCTCACATTTTGACCTGAGAGCTGGCTGGTATATGGAGCACAATTGCCATTAACTTGAGTGGAGCTGCTACCTTGACTAAAATGGTAACACCATAGCACTATAAGTCATGGGAGCAGAGTTGTCCCATTTGGACCATTGAGCCTGCTCCGCCATTCGATCATGACTGGTTTACTTTCCCTCTCAACATCAATCTCCTGCCTTCTCCCCGTAATATTTGACATCCCTACTAATTATGTACCCATCAACCTCCACTTTAAATATAACCAATTGCTTGCTTTCCACAGCCACCTGTGACAATGAATTCCACAGATTCACCACCATCTGGTTGAAGAAATTCCTCCTCATATCTATTCTAAAGGGGCATACTTCATTTCTGAAGCTGTGTCCTCTGGTCTAAATTCTCTCCACAATTGGAAACATCTTCTCCACGTTCCATCAAGGCTTTACAATATTTGGTAAGTTTGGGTATGTTTTGTTTTAATTTTGATTTTAATCAATTTACCTTATTTAAAGATGCTTTAAGTAACTTTAGAATTTTTTGCTGAATTTATAAGTATCTGACAAAAATCAAGACAAAACTGCAAATTCTGGAAATCTGAATTGAAAACAGGAACTGCTAGAAACACACAGCATCTGTGGAAAGAGAGACTGCTAATGTTTCTGGCCTGGGGCCGTTTATTAGAACAGGGAAAGAGTGGAGGAAAAGTTGGTTTTCAACAGCAGGGACGTGGGGTGATGGGTAGGACAAGAGGTGATAGGGTAAAACCAGATAGGTTAGTGGGAGTATTTAAAAGCAAATTATGTTTCTTTGTCAGTGTATTGTGCTGTTAATAGCAGGGTGGTGGGACATGTCCAGCAACACATCCTTAGATTGTGCTGATTGTTAACGCAAACAATGCATTTCACTGTATCTTTCAATGTACATGTGATAAATAAATTAATCTGGATTAAGAAAAACTGAGCTAAATTGATCACAGCCAAAATAGTCAGTGCTGGTACAGATAGAGAGAACAAGTGAGTTACCTAAAGTTGGGAAAGGCATAATGTCTGACCATAAGACAAAGGAGCAGAAGTCGGCCATTCGGCCCATTGAGTCTGCTCCACCATTTTATCATGAGCTGATCTATTGCCCCATTTAGTGCCACTCCCCCACCTTCTCACCATAAACTTTGATGCCCTGGCTACTCAGATACCTATCAATCTCTGCCTTAAATACACCCAATGACTTGACCTCCACTGCCGCCCATGGCAACAAATTCCGCAGATTCACCACCCTCTGACTAAAAAAAAAATGTCTTCACATCTCTGTTCTGAATGGGTGCCCTTCAATCCTTAAGTCATGCCCTCTTGTACTAGACTACCCCACCACGGGAAACAACTTTGCCATATCCACTCTGTCCATGGCTTTCAATATTCAAAATGTTTCCATGAGGTCCCCCCTCATTCTTCTAAGCTCCAAGGAGTACAGTCCAAGAGCGGTCAAATGTTCCTCATATGTTAACCCTCTCATTCCCGGAATCATTCTAGTGAATCTTTGTGAAACCTCTCCAATGTTAGCACATCTTTCTTAAATAAGGAGCCCAAAACTGCACATGGTACTCAAAGTGAGGTCTTACCAGTGCCTTACAGACCCTCAACATCACATCCCTGCTCCTATACTCTATACCTCTAGAAATGAATGCCAACATTGCATTCGCCTTTTTCACCACCGACTCAACGTGAAGGTTAACCTTAAGGGTATCCTGTATGAGGACTCCCAAGTCCCGTTGCATCTCAGAACTTTGAATTCTCTCCCCACTTAAATAATAGTCTGCCTGTTTATTTCTTCTACCAGAGTGCATAACCATACACTTTCCAACATTGTATTTCATTTGCCACTTCTTTGCCCATTCTCCCAATCTATCCAAGTCTCTCTGCAGACTCTCTGTTTCCTCAGCACTACCGGCCCCTCCACCTATCTTTGTATCATTAGCAAACTTAGCCACAAAGCCATCTATTCCATAATCCAAATCGTTGATGCACAACGGAAAAAGAAGCGGCCCCAACACGGACCCCTGTGGAAAACCACTGGTAACCGGCAGCCAACCAGAATAGGATCCCTTTATTCCCACTCTCTGTTTCCTGCCAATCAGCCAATGCTCTATCCACGTATGTAAGTTTCCCGTAATTCCATGGGCTCTTATTTTGTTTAGCAGCCTCATGTGTGGCACTTTGTCAAAGGTGACCAGCAGACAGTATTGTGCTATCCTAAGGATATTAGAAAACACTGAGGCTACAGCTATCACCTGAGGTCTCATTGCCCTTAAGGAAAGGTCTACTTCATAGAGACACAAGATGCAGCTTCTGGAATCTGAAGCAAAAGAACAGTTGCCGGAGGAACTCAGTGAGTCAGGCAGCATCTGTGAAATGAGTAGAGATTTCCCTCTATACATACTGCCTTTGGCATTACTCTGCTTAAGACTCAAGGATCAAGGATCAAGGATCAAGGAGTGACTTTGTTGACAATATATATTTACATATATTAGGAATTTAGCCCGCTGGTGGCGTAGTGGCATTAGCGCCGGACTTCGGAGCAAAGGCTCCCAAGTTCGAATCCAGCCAGCTCCCTTGCACGCTTCCCATTCGTGCTGGGTTGAGCATCGAGCTAATAACTCGACCTCATAAAAATAAGAAAGCCTGCCAAAAAAAATGCTGTCATAATGGCATCAGGATGACTGCACTCGGAGTTAAGGGCTTCTTCTTCTATATGAGGAATTTGCTGTGTTTTGTTGATCAGGGTGTGGCATGAAACAAAAAAAACTACGTTCAACAATTATGAAGAATTATATAAAAAATAACATTAGATGTTGAAGCATAGAGATTAAATAAAATGTGCATAAATACATAATTATTAGCATGTATTTACAATGTAAACAATATTATAAAAAGTAGTTTAAAGTTTTTACTGTGCAGTGCAGTGACTAAGGTCACAGACAGGGGGGGGGCAATAGCTAGAATGATTGATCACATTAACTGCCTGTGGCAAGAAAATTTTAAGATTATGTGAAAATATTGTTTTAATAGTGTAATAGTCCTTTCCAGAAGGGAGCTTTTGGAAAAAGCAGTTTACAGGGTGATTCGTGTCCACAATGATTTTCCCTGCCTGCCTCTTTGTCCTGGTCACATACAAGTCCTGCAGTGATGGTAGACTGCAGGCCATGACCGCTTCTGCTGACTTGATAGTTCACTATAGTTTTTGTATATTGTGAAGAGGATGCTGCACCAATCAAGACAGTAATGGATGATGTGGCAGCCAAAGCCAGGAGTTCAGTTGGATTCAACTACCTTGAAAAATAAATGCAGTTGCAGCAATAGAGCTGGTGTGCTAGCCAGATCGAACAGAATCCTGCCCGTTCCTTTGTTAACGATAGGGACTAAATGCAGTCACTGGAAAAAGTGTAGGTAGATATACTGAGCACTGGTGGAGGCATGTACTCCTGCTGCTGGTGCTTGACTGGTTCACCAAGCTCACCACAATGTCATATGGACTCACCTTCAAGGACTCTACAACTCATGTTCTCAGTATGTATTTATTTTTTTATGTATGTATTTGTTTATCTATTTACTTACTTATTTGTTTGTTAAATATTTGCTATTTTTGTATTTGCAGTTTGTCTTTTGCACATTGGTTGGTTGTCAGTATTTGTGTGCAGTTTTTCAGTAATACTACGTATTGTATTTCTCTGTTCCACTGCCCGCAAGAAAGTGTATCTCAAGGTAGTACTGTACGTGGTGACATATACATAATTTGACAATAAATTTACTTTGAATTTTGAACTTGGAACAAACATGCTTCTGCACTCAGCTGTGAGACACTAATAGGTAAAACATAGAAACAGAGAAACATAGAAAACCTACAGCACAATACAGGCCCTTCGGCCCTCAAAGTTGTGCCGAACATGTCCCTACCATAGAAATTACTAGGGTTACCCATAGCCCTCCACTTTTCTAAGCTCCATGTATCTATCCAAAAGCCTCTTAAAAGACCCTATCGTATCCACCTCCACCGCTGTTGCCGGCAGTCCATTCCACGCACTCACCACTCTCTGCATAAAAAAAACTTACCCCTGTCATCTCCTCTGTACCGACTCCCCAGCACCTTAAATCCATGTCCTTTTGTGGCAACCATTTCAGCCCTGGGAAAAAGCCTCTGACTATCCACACAATCAATGCCTTGCATCATCTTATACACCTCTATCAGGTCACCTCTCATCCTCCGTTGCACCAAGGAGAAAAGGCCGAGTTCACTCAACCTATCCTCATAAAGATACACCCCAATCCAGGCAACATCCTTGTAAATCTCCTCTGCACCCTTCCTATGGCTTCCACATCCTTCCTGTAATGAGGAAACCAGAACAGAGCACAGTACAAATGGGGTCTGACCAGGGTCCTATATAGCTGCAACATTACCTCTTGGCTCATAAATTCAATTCCACATTATTGAAGGCCAATACACCATATGCTTTCTTAACCACAGAGTCAACCTGTGTAGCAGCTTTGAGTGTCCTATGGACTTGGACCCCAAGATCCCTCTGATCCTCCACACTGCCAAAAGTCTTACCATTAATACTATATTCTGCCATCGTATTTGACCTACCAAAATGAACCACCTGACACTTATCTGGGTTGAACTCCATCTGCCACTTCTCAGGCCAGTTTTGCTTCCTATCGATGTCCCACTGTAACCTCTGACAGCGCTCCACACTATCCACAACACGTCCAACCTCTGTGTCATCAGCAAACTTACTAACCCATCCCTCCACTTCCTCATCCAGGTCTTTTATAAAAATCACAAAGAGTAAGGTTCCCAGAACAGATCGCTGAGGCACCGACCTCCATGCAGAAAATGATCCATCTACAACCATCCTTTGCCTTCTGTGGGCAAGCCAGTTCTGGATCCACAGAAAAAACAATGACCCCTTGGGTCCCATGCCTCCTTACTTTCTCAATAAGTCTTCGATGGGGTACCTTATCAAATGCCTTGCTGAAATCCATATACACTACATCTATTGCTGTTCTTTCATCAATGTGTTTAGTCACATCCTCGAAAAATTCAATCAGGCTCGTAAGGCACAACCTGCCCCTGACAAAGCCATGCTGACTATTCCTAATCATATTATACCTCTTCAAATGTTCATAAATCCTGCCTCTCAGGATCTTCTCCATCAACTTACCAACCACTGAAGAAAGACTCACTGGTCTATAATTTCCTGAGCTATCTCTACTCCCTTTCTTGAATAAGGAAACAACACCCACAACCCTCCAATCCTCCAGAATCTCTTCCATCCCCATTGATGATTCAAAGATCATGGCCAGAGGCTCAGCAATCTCCTCCCTCTCCTCCCACAGTAGTCTGGGGTACATCTCATCCGGTCCCGGTGACTTATCCAACTTGATGCTTTCCAAAAGCTCCAGCACATCCTCTTTCTTAATATCTACTTGCTCAAGCTTTTCAGTCTTCTGCAAGTCATCCCTACAATCACCAAGATCCTCTTCTGTTGTGAATACTGAAGTATTCATTAATTACCTGTGCTATTTCTTCTGGTTCCATACACACTTTCCCACTGTCACACTTGATAGGTCCTATTCTTTCACGTCTTATCCTCTTGCTCTTCACATACTTGTAGAATGCCTTGGGGTTTTCCTTAATCCTGCCCACCAAGGCCTTCTCATGACCCCTTCTGACTCTCCTAATTTCCTTTTTAAGCTCCTTCCTGTTACCCTTATAATCTTCTAGATCTCTAACATTACCTAGCTCTCTGAACCTTTTGTAAGCTTTTCTTTTCTTCTTGACTAGATTTATTACAGCTTTCATACACCACAGTTCCTGTACCCTACCATAACTTTCCTGTCTCATTGGAACGTACCTATGTGGAACTCCACACAAATATCCCCTGAACATCTGCTACATTTCTTCCGTACTTTTCCCTGAGAACATCTGTTCCCAATTTAAGCTTCCAATTTCCTGCCTGATAGCCTCATAATTCCCCTTACTCCAATTAAACGCTTTTCTAACTTGTCTGTTCCCATCTCTCTCCAATGCTATTGTAAAGGAAATAGAATTACGATCACTACCTCCAAAATGCTCTCCCACTGAGAGATCTGACACCTGACCAGGTTCATTTCCCAATAGCAAATCAAGTCCAGTCTCTCCTCTTGCAAGCTTATCTACATACTGTGTCAAGAAACCTTCCTGAACACACCTAACAAACTCCACCCCATCTGAACCCCTTGCTCTAGGGAGATGCCAATTGATACTTGGGAAATTAAAATCTCCCATCACGACAACTCTGTTATTATTACACCTTTCCAGGATCTGTTTCCCTATCTGCTCCTCAGGTAACATGCTCATAAAGCCCAATGCCCTAGGAGAGAAGTGATGGACTCGTAACTACTCCTGGCGGTTTACTCCACTGACACTCTGTCAGTATTAAGACTTCAACACTAATGACTGGGGAAAGGTGGAGTAAGTGACACAAGTCTTTAATTCAGCTCCTCTGATTTAATTTCTATTGCCTGCCAACATGTGCAAACTGCTCTGCTTTTGGATGGGGATGCTCAGTGGAGGTGTGCCAAAACTTTAAGGAATCAGTGTTCTGCAAAACACCATGCACCACTTGGTAGCCAACAATCTTCTGTCTTTGTGCAGTTTGCCTCATCCCCCTGCTGTGCATTTCAAAACAGCCTTTCCTGTGTCAATGCTGTGCCAGTGGTGTGATTGATTTACTTCGATGCTTCCCTTCTGCTTTCTTTCCTGCTACTTGTCACAAGCTGAAGCAAGTTATATCAACACAAGCATGCTTCACATCAGCATTTTATCAGATTCCCTGAGCAACTAACTTTTATTCTGCCCTCACCTCTTAATGAAAACTGGGACTCAACACAAATTTTAGCCCAGCATTTCCCATGATCTACACTCTCTGCTCGGTGCTCTCTGACTGTCAGGTGCACATTTACTTTCGAACATTCCTTTAACAGCAACTCTTTGGACAGAGCTGGCTCTGACTTGATCGCTGAGCACTGTAACTCCCACACAAGTGCTTTGATAGCTGGTTAAGATATGTCCACGGGCTGAACCAGCTGTCAAAACTGTCAAACAATTTGAATGTTTGTAGTAACCATTCAAAAGCTTTTAATTATGGAACTTGTTATTAAAATAAGTCTTAAAAACTAGAAAAGCTTTAACAATTAAATACACACTCACAAAATGCTGCAGGGACCCAGAGTGTCATGCAATATCTATGAAGGGGAATTAGCAGTTGATATTTTGAGCCAACACCCTTTATCAGGACTGAAAAGGAAAAGGGAAGAAGCCAGAATAAGGTGGTGGTGGGAGGGGAAAAAGTACAAGCTGGCAGGTGAAAGTTGAAACCAAGTGAGTCTGATGTAGCAAGACTGGGAGGGGATAGGCGTAAGAGGTAAAGAGCTAAAGAAGAAGAAATATGATAGGAGAGGACAGTGGACCATGGAAAAAAGGAAAGGAGGAGGAGAGGGCAGGTAAGGAGATGAGAAGGGGCAAGAGCCTAACTAGAATGAGAAATAGAAGAGAGAAGGAGGGAGGGAGAATAGAGATTACCAGATATTGGAGATATCGGCTCAATGAAGGGTCTTGGCCTGAAACATCGAGAATTTATTCCACTCCATAGATGATGCCTGACCTGCTGAGTTCCTCCAGTATTGTGTGTGCGTGTTCCTCAAGATTTCCAGCATCTGCAGAATCCCTTGCATTAACAATTCAATGAACACATTTATTTTTTTTAAATGCAACCTAGTGAAATTTATCTCTCAACCCAGATTGACAATTCTTGCCATTGACATGAGTAGAGTACCTGAACCAATAATAGGTTGAAATGCAAGAGAGACTGCAGATGCTGGAATCTGGAGCAATGCACAAAGCATTAGAGGAACTCAGCAGGTCAGTCAACATCTAGTTCAATTTCAAGTTCAAGTTTAAGTTTGTTTTCATTCAACCACATACAAACGTTTGTACGTGCACCTGTACTGCTAAACCTAATCATGTTCCTCTGGAACAAGGTACACCACGCCGTACATGTAACTCTTATACATAAAGTACTATTACCACAAATAAGTTAGCAAATAATAGAATATATTTCCAGAAGATTGACTTTTAGCATAAGGAGCATTTACGACACAAGTTAAAATTAAACAGCATAACACTACTGGGGCTTTATACATGATGAGAACTGGGTGGTGGTGGGGAGTTAAGTAGTCTCATGATCTGGTTTCCCATCCTAACAGTCCTTATCCTAATGCAACAGTACCTTCTGCCTGATGGTAGAGGATTTATGAAGGGAAATGTGCAGTTGAGGTTTTGGATCAAGACCTTTCATCTGGGCCTATCAGCAAGAGGCTGAACCTTGCATTTGTTCAGAGAACAGAATTCCCAGCAAAATTGCTGAGAAATAGCAGGAAGTTGCAGTTCTGTCGCCAGGCACCATGAGATATCTTGTGTCAAACAGCAGTGAGATTGAATGTGGTTTCAATACTTTAGGAGATCAGGATGTTTTCAGCCTTAGATTGGGGACAGGAATCTCTGGACAGACAATTGATGTAACAATTGGCATTTTTTCAAAGTCAAAAGCTGAGTTTACTGTCATACCTGCAAGTACATGTATGGATGGATGCAATGAAAAGCTTACTCATGGCACCATTGCAGGCACATAGCATTATATAAGCAGTATTCACAATAAGAAAAAGCAGAAATTAAACAAATTATAAACAATTTTTACAAGAAAGAACACAATTAAAACAAATGAACATTAAATCTATTGTAGTGCAGAATGGTCAAAATGATCATAGTGTTGCTGAACCACAGTGATCATGTTTGTGCAGGTTGGTAAGAACTGAATGGTTGAAGGGAATTAGCTATTATTGACCTGGTGGTGTGGGACTTCATGCTTCTGTACCTCTTGCACAATAGTACTGCAAGACGGCTAACCTGGATAGTGAGGATTCTTGATAATCGATGTGCCTATTTGAAGCAGCACTTCCTGTAGATACTACTGATGGTGGGAAGGGATAAGCCCCTGTTGTACTGGCCTGAGTCCTCCAGTCTCTGAAGCTTCTTACATTCATGTGGATTTAAACTGGGGCAACAGACCATGATGCAACCAGTCAGGATGCTTCCAACAGTATACTTGTAAAAGTTTATTGGAGTATTCAGTGACAAGCTGAACCTCCTTAACCTTCTAAGAAAGTAAAGATGCTGGCATGCCTTCCTTGTGATTGCATCTATGTGCTGAGCCCAGGGTCCAATATCTTAATGACTTGACAAACTGCCAGCATTGCTCAGGAGAATCTCAGCCATTACTTCATACCGAACAACAATTCGCCAGTACCTTCAACAGGGGATTACTGTCCCCAAGTGCAGTTTTTCCATTGGCTGTTTCGCAACATCTAATGAGTATTAAAGATAATTCTGATTCTATCTTCACCTGACAGCCAGACGTATGCATTTTCCAGCACATGGTCTGCGGTGAACAATAAAAGAAGATTAAATGAGCCCATTTTTCCCATTGTTTCTCTTTGGAAGAGTTGTACAGTTTGTTTAATTCACTGCTTATTCACTTTGGTCATGCATGCTTCATTTTCTCTTTTGTAGCTGCTTTTAAACAGGCTGATGCCACGACCTGAGAGACTGAACCGTGGCGAGATGTTCGAAAGGCTGTACATTTACTCCTTGAAGTGTAGGAGACAAAGAAGTGATCTGAGATCTACGTAAATTAATGAGGAGCATTAATAGGGTGAGTGGTCATTATTGCAGGAATGAGGAATCAAAAAGCTATGAAGACACAAGAGAGCCTGCAGATATGGGAAGCTGGAGTGACACACTGAAATCAACAGCATCAATGGAAGGAAAAGAACTACTGATAGTTCAAGCTGAGACCTTTCTTCAAGACTGTTTGGGGGAGACAGCTTTAATGCTGGAGGCACAAGAGATTCTGTAGATACTCTAAATCCAGAGGAACAAACACAAAATGCTGAAGGAAATCAACAAGTCTGGCAGGAATGAACAGGCAATATCATGGGCCATTAAATGTTAGAGGGCTAATGAAAAGCTGATGGGCACAGAGATTGGTAGATACATGAAACCAGCTGCCACAGCAAGTGGCTAAAGCAGGAACAGTAGATAAATTTAAGAAGTGTGTGGATAGTTATATGAATGATAAGTGTTTAGAGGGATATGCGTAAAGTGATTGGGAATGAGATTAGCTTGGTTAGTTTAGCCAGTATGGGCCAAAGGGCCTTTACTGTGCCGTACAACTCTGAGTCTGTGAATTAAAACATCAAAGCAAGACAAGTTTTGAGAAATATACATTCAGTTCCAAGTGCAAGCAGGCCATAAGACCACAGGAGTAGAATTAGTCTATTCAACCCAATGGGTCTGCTCCACCATTTCATCATGGCTGGGTTATTATCCCTGTCAACCCCATTTTCTTGCCTTCTCCCCATAACCTTTGACTCCCTACTAATCAAGAATCTATTAACCTCCGCTTTAAATATACCCAATGACTTGCAAGACACTAGCCTATCAAACCAATCTTTAGCTCCTAAACACATTGAGTTCTGCAAGGGATTTATCTGCTGGTTGCCCTCAGCAGCTGGGATTTTAAAACAGAGAAAGAAAAAAAAATCAGTTGGAATATCATGACATCCCTCAGGGAAATGGAAATAATTCAAAAATTCACTTTGTTTCCAGTTGTAGCAACACACACATACACAGAACCCTTGAGGAACTCCGCAGGTCCGTCATCATCTATGGAGGGAAATAAGCTGTTGGCCTTTTGGGCTGAGACCCTTCAGCAGTCCTTTTTGTATGTGTTGTTCAAAATTCCCAGCACCTGCAGAATCTCTTGTAGCTCTGTGGTACAAGCTGAGCTTGACTCCACTGACATTGTGCAGTCTTTCGGGGATTTAGCAATTGAATTGACTTTATTTCTTACATCCTTCCTATACATGAAGAGTAAAAAAATTTAGTCTCCGTCTAAATGTGCAATGTGCAATTGAGCCAAAAGAGAGAGCTCAGCGGACACTTGTAGAAACAGGAGACTGTTAATATATGAAATCGTATCACAAACTAAAGAAGTAGGCCTGGTTGTCAAGGAACTGGCCATCAGTCAGATTATTGCTCTCAAATATTTCATTCAATGATTATGTGTGTTTGAAGAAAGTACTGTGGCAATATTGATACAAATACTAATGGTTATATTACATGCTTATTAATGACCTGAGCCTTCATAGCATGGATCTCAGCTAGCTACTAATGATTCAATTTACTGAACATGTTAAGAAAGAGATGGAAGACACAGGCAAGCCTTTTAATAGTGAAATATTTGAACGACAGTTAGTGCCCTACACCTATCACACTCGTCAGCTAATGTGGATAACAAAAGTCACCACAACTCTGAACTGATTCTACTATCTACAGATTTATTTTCAAGGACACATTACAAATCATGGTCTTAGTATTATTTTTATCTGCACAGTTTGCCTTCATTTTCACATTGGTTTTGTCACTTTGTTTGCATATAGATTTTATAACCATATAACAATTACAGCATGGAAACAGGCCATCTCAGCCCTTCTAGCCCGTGCCGAACTCTTACTCTCACCTACTCCCACTGACCTGCACTCAGCCTATAACCTTCCATTCCTTTCCTGTCCATATAGCTATCCAATTTTACTTTAAATTACAATATCGAGCCTGCCTCTATCACTTCTACTGGAAGCTCATTCCACACAGCTACCACTCTCTGAGTTAAGTTCCCCCTCATGTTACCCCTAATCTTTTGCCCCCTAACTCTCAACTCATGTCCTCTTGTTTGAATCTCCCCTACTCTCAATGGAAAAAGCCTATCCACATCAACTCTATCTATCCCCCTCATAATTTTAAATACCTCTATCAAGTCCCCCCTCAACCTTCTATGCTCCAAAGAATAAAGACCCAACTTGCTCAACCTTTCTCTGTAACTTAGGTGCTGAAACTCAGGTGACATTCTAGTAAATTTTCTTTGTACTCTCTCTATTTTGTTGACATCTTTCCTATAGTTCGGTAACCAGAACTGTACACAATTCTCCAAATTTGGCCTTACCAATGCCTTGTACAATTTTAGCAGTACATCCCAACTCGTATACTCAATGCTCTGATTTATAAAGGCCAGCATACCAAAAGCTTTCTTCACCAACCTATCCACATGAGATTCCACCTTCGGGGAACTATGTACCTTTATTCCTAAATCCCTCTGTTCTACTGCATTCTTCAATGCCCTACCATTTACCATGTATGTCCTATTTTAATTAGTCCTATCAAAATGTAGCACCTCACACTTATCAGCATTAAACTCCATTTGCCATCTTTCAGCCCACTCTTCTATCTGGCCGAAATCACTCTGCAAGCTTTGCAAGCCTACTTCAATATCCACAACGCCACCTATCTGAGTATCATCTGCATACTTACTAATCCAATTTACCACCTTATCATCAAGATCATTAATGTATAAGACAAACAACACTGGACCCAGTACAGATCCCTGAGGCACACCACAAGTCACCGGCCTCCAACCTGACAAATAGTTACCCACCACTACTCTCTGGCATCTCCAACCCAGCCACTGTTGAATCCATTTTACTACTTCAATATTAATACCTAATGATGGAACCTTCCTAACTAACCTTCCGTGTGGAACCTTGTTAAAGGCCTTACTGAAGTCCGTATAGACAACATCCACCGCTTTACCCTTGTCAACTTTCCTAGTAACCTCACCTCAAACAGGACCTTCCATGCACAAATCCATGTTGACTGTTCCTAATCAGACCCTGTCTATCCAGATAATTACATATGCTATCTCTAAGAATACTTTTCATTAATTTACTGTAAAGAAGGTGTCTGAGGATGCTACAGGATCCTGGTTAACTGGGAACAGATTGGCAGATGAGTTTTAACTAGACAAGTACAAAGTAATGCATTTGCGGAAGTTAAACCAAGGCAGGACATGTACGGTGAATAATACTCTCTGCAGAGTGTTTTAGAACAGAGAAACCTAGGGGTACAAACATAGAATGTGGTGACATAAGTTGACAGGTTGATAAAGAAGGCGTATGCCATGCATGCCTTCATTGATTGGGGCAATGAGTACAGGAGTGGGATGTCATTGTTACAGCTGTAGAAGATATTGCTGAGACCACAACCGGAGTGTTGTGGTAGTTGGATTTAACTAAAATAGAGAGGCAACAGAAAAGCTTCACAAGATTGTTGCTGGTACTGGAGGCTTGAAGGAGGATAGGCTGAGGCCTTTTACCTTGGAGCAAAAGAGGCTGATGAATGTTCTTGTAGAGGTTTATAAAATCCGAAGAGATATAGATTAGATGAATTGTCACAGTCCTTTTTCCCAGGGTTGGTGAGTCCAAAATGAGAAGGAACAGTTTTAATGTGAGAGGAGAATATTTTGAAGGAGATTGGAGAGACAAATTTTTCACATGGAGAGTGGTGGGCATGTGGAACAAGTTCCAGAGTAACTGGTAGAAGCAGGTACCAGACACTTAGACTGATTGATACATAGATGGGAAAAGTGTTAAGGATATGGACCAAATGTAGACAGATGGGACTAATTCAGGAAAGTAACTTAGTTAGCATGGATGAGTTAGGGTGAAGTCAAAGTCAAGGTAAATTTATTATCAAAGTACATATATGTCACCATATACTAAATTGAGATTAATTTTCTTGCAGGAATTTACAGAAAATAAAGAAATACAATAGAACAACTATACATAAACAAAGACCGCAACCAATGTAAAAAAAAGCCAAATTTATGCAAATAGAAGTTAAATAGATAATATTGAGAACATGAGATCTTCCGTAGGTTGTGGAATATCAGGAAATTAAAATTGCTTACCTCATAGAAGGCATGCTACCTGGATGCACAAGGGCTTGATGTGGTAATTGCTCTGCATGTGACTCTGGCAGAAACTGTGGAGAGTTATGGACACAGCTGAACACATTACGGGAACCAGCCTTCCTTCTTAAGACTCTGTCAACACTTCTCACTGTCTCAATAAAACAGCCAACATAATCAAAGATCCCACCCGACCTGGACGTTTTCTGTTAACACAAGAGATTCTGCAGATGCTGAAAAACCAGAGCAACATGCACAAACTGCTGGAGGAACTCAGCAGCTTCAAATAGCAGTGATGGAAAGGAATGAAGAGCTGACATTTTGGGCTGACACCCTTGACCAGGACTCCTCATCCTCTGTTGAGGCAGAGACATTAGCAACATTTAAAAGTCACGCAGATAAGTGCATGGGTAAGAAAGGTATAGAGGGCTATGAGCAGATGGGATTAGCTTGCTGGCCAACACGGTCAGCATAGACAAGTTAGGCCATAGGGCATTCTTCTATGCCCTTTGATTATGACTTTAAACTCTAAAAATGCTTAATGATCTTAAAAAGCCCAACAAGTAAACAAGAGAAATCTAATTTTTCAAAGAACACATTGTTCTATAAACTTCAATGACTTACAGCCAACTTGAACTCATCACAGTTTGTTATTCTTGGCCATGTGGAAGTCCAGTCTCTCTCATGCCTCCTGTCCTTGCTTGAGAGATTATTAAAGACTCTCGGCAAATATAAATGTTTGCTGGGTCACTTGAGCTTCACTGCATTTCAAAAAGTTGCATTTCCTTTCCTAGAACAATACCATTTAAGGTAGCTGAAGGAAATGGGTGACAGCTGGCGGACCCTATAGGCGTACACCATTCTTTCCCATTCACAAAAGACACTCCAGTGTCCAGGAAAGAAAGTAATAGATGAGTCAGAATCACAGAAATCAGAGGCAATTTGACAGTGAGAGTGGTTTATCGAACACAGATACCTGGGTTCCTTAGTGGGTCCAAGCTGAGAGGCCTGAAAACAGAGCGGGAAGCCACATAGAACAAGGCTTCCTTTGGAGTTCTAGGAGTTGGCAGATTCACTCCCAAAGTTTATTTAATAGTGTTTTTGGGAAGTCCCATAGGGTAGTTTGCTATATTTAGGGTAATGTATAAATACAAACAAAGTACCAAGTAATTTTATTATCAAAGTACATATATGTCACCATATTCAACCTTGAGATTTGTTTTTTTGTGGGAATACACAGTAAATCCAAGAAACACAATAGAATCAATGAAAGACTGCACCCAACATGACAAACAACCAATATGCAAAAGACAACAAACTATGCAAAAACAAAAGAAAAATAATAAATCAATAAACAATAAATATCAAGAACATGAGATGAAGTTAAATTTGCTGACCTTCTCCACCTCTGATCCCCCAGTGAGGACTGACTCATGGACCTCCGGTTTCATCCTCCTGAAGTCATTAATCAGGTTCTTGGTCTTGAACACAAGATATTCTGCAGATGTTGGAAAAACAAAGTAACCCACACAAAATGACTGACTTACTGAGCTCCTCCAACACATTATACATGTGAAACATTGACTGTTTATTCCTGCCCACAGATGCTGCCTAACCTTCTGAGTTCCTCCAGCATTTTGTGTGTGTTGCAATGTATACTCATTGGCCACGCTAATAGGTACACCTGCATACATGCTCGTTAATGCAAATACCTAATCAGCAAATCAATGATAAAAGTATGCACATGCAGACATAAGATTGTAAGATATAGGTGCAGAATTAGGCCATTCAGCCCATCAAGTCTGCTCTACCATTGAAGCATGGTTGATCTATTATCCTTCTTAATCCCATTCTCCTGCCTTCTCCCCATAACCTTTGACACCCAGGCTCATCAAAAAAAAAATCAACCTCCACCTTAAGTATACTCAATGACTTGTCCTACACAGCTAACTGTGGTAATGAATTCCACAGATTAACTGGCTTCTGGCTAAGAAATTCCTCCTCATCTCCGTTCTAAATGGACATCCCTCTATTTTGAGGCTGTGCCTTCTGGTCTTAGACTCATCCACTGTAGGAAACATCCTCCCCACATCCACTGTATCTGACCTTTAAATATTTGATAGGTTTCAATGAGATCCCCCACCCCCACCCCGCCTCATTCTTCAAAGTATAATGAGTAAAAGCCCAGAGCCATCAATCACTCTTCATATATTATCTCGTTCATTCCTGAAGTCATTCTCATGACCCCCCTCTAGACCCTCTTCAATGCCAGAACATTTTTTATTAGATAAGGGCCCAAAATTGCTCACAATGCTCCAACAGTTGTTTGACCAATATCCTATAAATTCTCAGCATAACAACCTTGTTTTAATATTCCAGTCCTCTGTGCACTTGTACAGTCATTACCAACTCAAACTGCAAGTTAATCTTTAAAGAATCCTACACAAGGACTCACAAGTCCCTTTGTCTCTCTATTTTTTTTATTTTCTCCCTGTTTAGAAAATAATCTATGCCTTATCCCTTCTACCAAAGTGCATGACCATACACTTCCAAACACTGTATTCAATCGGCTACTTCTTTGCCTATTGTCCAAGTCCTTCGGCAGACTGTCTGCTTCCTCAACACAACCTACCCCTCCACCTATCTTTGTATTGTCTGTAATCTTGCCCTCAAAGCCAGCATTGACATATAACATGAAAAGTGGTCCCAATGCAGACCCTGCAGAACACCACATGCCATTGCATCCATCCAGAAAGGTTCTTCTTTATTCCCACAATTTTTCCTCCTGCCAGTTAGCCAATCTTCTATCCATGCTAGTATCTTTCCTGTAATATCATGGGCTCTTACCTTGTTAAGCAGGCTCATGTGTGACACTTTGTCAAAGGCCTTCTGAAAATCTGTGAACAACATCCACTGACTCTCCTTTGTCAATCTTGCCTGTTGCTTTCTCAAAGAATTCCAATATATTTTGGCTTATTTCGTCATGTGCTTCTGAGTACTCTGAATCTCTTGACCATGTTTAATAAGGGTGGAAGGCAGTAGAAGAAACAGTGTAGGCCAGTTAGTCTAACTTCAGTGGTTAGGAAAGTGTTGTCCATTATTAAGGATGAGGTTTCAGAGTACTTGAAGCATTAAAAAGCAAATCAAAAACATACAAGCACTAATCCCACCTACCTAGACCATGTCCGTACCCCTCCATCTTCCTTACATCCATGTGCCTATCCAAACGTCTTTTAAAAACCTCTAACGGATTTGCCTTACCACCATACCAGGCATCTGTCTATGCCACTCCTATTCTTATAAACCTCCATCAGATCTCCCCTCAGCCTCCAGCAGTCCAGAGAAAACAACCCAAGTTTATCCAGCCTCTCGTGAGAGCACATGCCCTCTAAACCAGGCAGCATCCTGGTAAACTTCTCCTGCACCCACTTCAAAGCCTCAATATTCTTCCAAAAGTGAGGTGACCAGAAATGTTTACAATACTCCAGATGTGGACTAACCAGAGTTTTATGAAGTTGCAACATAACCTCCTGACTTTTGAACTCAGTGCCTTGACTAACAAAAGCAAGCATTCTTAACCACTTTATTGACCTGTGTAGCCTCTTTCAAGGAGCTATGAACTTGATTCCCAAGGTCTCTTTGCTTAGCAATACTGTTAAGGATCTTGCTCTTAACACCTTTACTGTCTCCTTGCATTTGCAGTACTAAGGTGAAGCACCTCACATTGATCTGGATTAAACTCCATCTAAAATTTCTCTGGGCATATCTTCACCTGTTTTATATCGCGCTGTATTCCTTGCCAGTCTTCAACACTATCCACAACTCCACCTTTCTTGGTATCATCCACTAACTTACTAACCTACCCATCTACATTTTCATCCAGGTCATTTATATGTGTCACAAACAGCAGAGGTCCCAGCACAGAACACTGTAGAACATTACTAATGACAGACCTCCAGCTTGAATAAGTCCCTTCAGCCACCACCCTCTGTCTTCTATGTACAAACCAGTTCTGAATCCAAACAGCCACTGTTAGCCAAGTCTCGGTGAATTTGACCAGGCAAGGTGGTTTGAGTATCTCAGAAACTGCTGTTCTGCTGGGATTTTCATGCACAGCAGCGTCTGTCTCAAGTTTACAGAGAATGGCTAAACTTCCATTCTTTTTATCTTTCTGGAGATGGACTTTATTCAGTCGAGCGCGTTTATTTTTCCATATGTAGGAGGCTAACATAGAGTCCAGAGAGTCAAAAAAAGATTTAGGAATAAAAACGAGTAATGCCTGAAAGAGGTATATAAATCTAGGTAAAACATTCATTTTAATGGAGGTTTAGCCTTACCAAATTTTAGGTTTTA
Organism: Mobula hypostoma; assembly: GCF_963921235.1. Taxonomy (NCBI): domain Eukaryota; kingdom Metazoa; phylum Chordata; class Chondrichthyes; order Myliobatiformes; family Myliobatidae; genus Mobula; species Mobula hypostoma. The sequence goes on from NC_086116.1 coordinate 41,567,474, forward strand.
TTACTGGGCAGCTAATATATGGAATCTCACTTTTTGGTTATACTATATTAACCACGAGGACTGTCCTGGGTGGGTTTCTTTAGAAGCTAACTCGGTTGATAAATTTTCTATTATCTCCCTATTGGGATCTTCACTTCCTTTATCCTTAAGTAAGATAACTGAAAATGTGGTAGTCAAACATACTTTAAGAATTTGGATACAATTTAGAAAGCACTTTGGTTTATTGAGATTCTCCCTTTCTAGTCCCATTTTTTTATATTATTTTTTTAAGCCTTCTATGACTGATGTAGTCTTTAAGCATTGGGAAGGATTGGGCATTACATGTTTTCGGGATCTGTTTGTGGGAGGAAGTCTTTCTTCATTTGAACAATTGTCAACTAAATATAGTTTACCAAAAACCCTTTTTTTTCAGTACTTACAAATTAGAGATTTTCTGTGATCTCAATTATATGCATTTCCTAATAGACCTGATAAGAACATATTAGATGAAATTCTTAATATGAAACCATTCTATAATGGTTCAATATCCAATATTTATGATATGTTGTTGGGAATGAGAAATGATTCTTTAGACAAGATTAAAAATCTTTGGGAACGAGATTTACAGACTTCAATTTCAGAAAAAACTTGGAATGAGATTTTTAAATTGGTTAATACTTCATCGCTATGTGCTCATCATTCCCTCCTACAGTTTAAAGTGGTTCATAGGCCTTATATGACCAAGGATAAATTATCTCATTTTTATAGAGATATATCTGTCTATTGTGATAGGTGTAACAATGGAGAAGCTTCACTTCTTCATATGTTTTGGACTTGTCCAAGTCTTGGAAAATATTGGAAGGAAATATTTCAAACTTTTTCTGTACTCTTTAAAGTAAATATTAAGCCTAATCCTTTGACTGCTCTATTTGGTATTGCTGGAAGGAAAGATATCATTTTGAAGACATCTGATCTGCACATTCTGGCTTTTATCTCTCTTATGGCTAGGAGGGCATTTTTGTTTAAATGGAAGGATGCTGTTCCGCCTAATCATGCTCAGTGGTTACGGGATGTTATGGCATGTCTCAATTTAGAAAAGATTCATTGTTCAATTTCTGAATCTAACCAAGATTTTCAAAATTTGTGGGGGCTGTTTTTAAATTATTTTCATAATCTTTCACTTCTTGTTAAAGCACAGAAGTTGGTTAATAGTATATTTTATTATCTGATAAGTTTCTTTTTTCTTTTTTTTTCCCAAACAGCTTCAGCTTTGGTAGTGAGTGTAGATCTTTTTTTTCTTAATAGAATTGTTTATATTCTAATATACAAACTAATCTAATCCATATGAATATAGAGTAAGGAGTTCATTAATGTGATTCAATATACTGTATCTGGTATTATTATATTTTTTCTTTTGTCTTATAATATGTATTCTCTTAAACTCTGCATTCTTCTATATACAGAAATCAAAATCAATAAAAATATTGAAAAAGAGTTTACAGAGAATGATGTGAAAAACAAAAAAAACATCCAGTGAGCAGCAATTCTGTGGGCAAAAATGCCTTGTAAATGAGAGAGGTCAGAGGAGAATGCCCAGAATATTTCATGCTCACAGAAAAGCAACAGTAACTCAAACAACCACTTGTGGCAGAAGAATCTTTCTGTATGCATGACATGTTGAACCATCTTGAAGTGGATAGGCTACACACGCAGAAGACCGTGAACGTACATTTTTTAGATATAGGTAATAGTGATTGTAGTGGATGACAGCTATCTTTTTCCTGTTAATCTTCTGTATTCCATTTTATTTTTCTCAAAACTGTATGCTGCTTCTGCTAAGTTTTTATAATGTTTATCAGTTTCTCTTATTTTCTTCACCTTGGTGTGCAAGAGGTGGAAGGAATTGAAAAAAAAAACTGTTGATTTATTTCTAATTTTGCCAACATTTTATGCTCTGCCTACAATCTCTCCCTTCAGGCAATGCAAAACAAATAGAAAAGGCATGTCACTAAAAATGTTAACAAACTTCTATAGTTCAAAGTAAGATTATTACCAAAATACATATAGGTCAGTCTATGCTACATAGATTTCAATGTTCAAAATGCATATATGTCACTATATTCTATTCTGAGAACTATTTTAAATTTTATTTATTTAGTTTTTTATTCATTGAGATACAGCACGGAATAGGCTCTTCTGGCCCTTTGAGCCATGCCAACCAGCAATCCCCCAATTTAATCCTAGCCTATTCACGGACAATTTACAATGACCAATTAACCTACCAACTTGTACATCTTTGGACTGTGGGAGGAAACTGTAGCACCTGGAGGAAACCAACACTGCCACGGGAGAATGTAAAATCTCCTTATAGGCAGTGGTGGGAATTGAACCCGAGTTGCCGGTCGTGTAAAGCGTTCTGTTAACCATTACGCTACCAGCCATGCAGGCATTCATCAAAGAACAGAGAAATACAACAGAGATACACACAAGTAAAGAATGACAAGCAGCCAACGTCGAACAGAAAAGAAACTGCAAATACAAAAAAAGCAAATGTTAAGTAAATAAACATACAAAACAAATAAGTAAACAAACCTGAGTTGTAGAATCCTTGAAAATAGTCGATGGGTTGTGGAATCACTTGAGAGTAGAAATAGTGAAGTTATCACATACTGATTCAGGAGCCTGATGGTTAAAAATAATAACTGCTCCTGAACAGTAAGACGTACCCAATTGGTTATATAATGGCCTGGTATGGAACAACAATGCCCAGGTTTAGAAAAGTCTATAGAAAGTGGTGGGTACAGCCCATTCAAACACAGGGCACTGGCAAGATGAGCCTTTCTACAGAACCTGTCCAACATTTGCTAAAAGGCAACCACAGGGAACAGATTTGCTTCTATATTGTTGATTCGCCTGCTGGTGTTTGATCTTCCCTGGCTCCCTTGACAGAACTGCAGATCAATTAGATGCCAAAGGCGCTCCCAGAGTGAGGACAGGCATTCCTACCTATTCATCTAGGTTTAGCTCATGCCCTTGTAAGCATACCCCTTCCTGTGCCAGCTGCTAACTTGGACCTGTCTTATGTTCTGTTTGAATATGCTGGCCTTCTTAAGATCTTCATTAAGAAGAAGGTCACCTCTCTGCCACCACACCAGCTACATTACTGTGCTATTGATCTCTTCCTCCGTACTAGACCTCCCCGGGGTCTGTTTTTCCCTTCTCTCATCCCGAAACAGTGGCCATCAAGAAGGCATTGGCTTAGGATTTATTCATCCGTCAAACTTGCCAGCAAACTTCATGAAAAGAAGGATGGCATGTTCAGTCCCTGCACTGCATTGGCTCCTCAGCAACATCACAGTGAAGAACTGCTACCCTCTTACCCTGCTTGCCTCTGCATTTGAACATCACAAGGGAGCAACAATATTCTCCAAAATAGATCTACACAATGATTACAATCTGGTTTTTATCAGAGAAGGGGACAGGTAGAGGACAGCTTTGAGCACCTCCACGGCCACCATGAGTACCTCCCAGACTCAAGCCATAATCGTGGGCACCCGCATGGGCTCCGGCAATGCCTGCATTTTCATTGCCTATATAGAACAGTCCATGTTCCAAGCCTTCCATTGTACTGCTGACCAACTCTTCCTGTGCTATATTAACATAAGTGTTAAGAGAGGGCCCAGAGGCGGTTCACAAGGATGATTCAAGGAATGAAAAGGTTACCATATGGGGAACATTTGATAGCTCTGGGACTATACTCACTGGAATTTAGAAGGATGTTTAAGATCTCATTGAAACTTTTCGAATGTTGAAACGCCTAGACAGAATAGATGTGGAAAGAATGTTTCCCATGGTGGGGGAGTCTAGGACAAGAAGGCACAGCCTCAAGACACAGGGGCATCCTTTTAAAGAAGAGATGTGGAGAAATTTCTTTAGCCAGAGAGTGGTGAACTTGTGAGTTTATTACTACAGGCAGCTGTGGAGGCCAGGTCACTGGGTGTATTTAAAGCCGAGATTGAGAGGTTTTTGATTGGACACAGCATCAAAGGTTATGGGGAGAAGGCCAGGAAATGGGGCTGAGGAGGGGAAGAAAGGATTGACCATGATTGAATGGTGGAGCAGACTCGATGGGCCAAATGGCCTAATTCTGCTCCAGGTCTTATGGTATTATGGTCTTAACAACTGCATTGGTGCTGCTTCATGCACTCATGCTGAGCTTGTCAATTTCTTCAATTTTGCCTCCAACTTCCACACTGCCTTTTAATTCACTTCATCCATTTCTGACACCTCAGTCTCTTTCTCTGGAGACAAACCACTTACATCATTTTTTATAAAACCACTGATTCCCATGGCTATCTAGACTATATCTCTTCCCATCTTGTCTCCTGTAAAAATCTATTCCCTTTTTTCAGTTCTTTTGACTCCACTCCATCTGTTCCCAGGATGAGGCTTTCTGTTCCAAGACATCAGTAATGTCCACTCTCTTCAAAGAATGGGTTTTCCTTTCCTTCACCATTGATGCTGCCCACACCTTCATCTCCACCATTCCCCAGACATCAGCACTCACCCTGTCTTTTTGCCACCTTAACAGGGATAGAGTTCCTTTTGTCCTTATCTACCACTCCATGAATTTCAGTATTCTGCACATCACTCTCTACAACTTCAGCCATCTAACCACCAAGCACACCTTTATTTCTCCCCACTCCCACCCCCAACTCTCCACTTTCTGTATGGATTGCTCCTTCTGTGATTCCCTTGTCCATTCATCCCTCCCCACTAATCTCTCTCAGGATTGTCTATGTATCTGGTTCTTCTGATGTAGCTTCCTCAGTACTGGGGAAACTCAGTGTAAATTGGAGGAGCACTTTGTCTAGCACCTCCACTCCATTCACCAAGAGTGGAATTTCCCAGTATCCAACCATTTTAATTCTTATTCCCATTCCCATCCTGATATGTTGATCCATGGTCTCCTCTTCTGTCACAATGAGGCCACCTTAAAGGTGGAGGAGCAACACCTCGTATTCCATCTGGATAGCCTCCCACCTGATAGTATGAACATCGATTTCTCCCATTAGTAAAAATTTCCCTCCCCCTTCTTTCTTCTTCTATTCTCCACTCTAGCCTCTTATCTCTTCTCCTCACTTGCTTAACCCCCTGGTTCCCCTCTTTCTTCCCTTTCTCCCATGGTCCTCTCTCCTCTTTTACCAGATTACTTCTTCTCCAGTCCTTTACCACCTCCACCTACCTGGTTTCATCTATCATCTTTTATCTAGTCTTCCTTTCCCTTCCCCTACCTTTTCATTCTGGTATCCTCCCTATCCCTCTCCAGTCCCGAGGAAGGGTTTCAGCCTGAAATGTTGACTGTTTATTCATTTCCAAGGATGCTGCCTCAGCTGCTGAGTTCCTCCTGCATTTTGTGAGTGTTGCTCTGGATTTCCAGCATCTGTAGAATCTCTTGCGTTAATGAGTACCTTTTGGTCTGGCCAATGCCCATGTGGTTTTTCAATTATGTGCTCTGGGACATGTTGAATTAGATAGTTTTCATGTATTTGAACATTCTTATCTATACCTTCTCTCATCAGGAACACATCCAGCATGTCCAAAATGTTCTCAGACTGGCTCCTGGAGAACAATCTTTATGCCAAGCCAGACAAGTATGAGTTTCACAGAAGCTGGTGTCACTTTTGGGCTATATCCTCACCCTTTCTAATGTTCAAATCGAATCATGTAAATTTCAGACAGTCATGGGGTGGCCAAACCGGTCAAACAGATGAAGAGCTTCACAGGATTTCATCACCGCTTCATCAGAAACGTCAGTTCCATCATGGCCCCCATAAATGCACTCACTAAGAGGACCTCTGCAGAATTCCTATGGATAAGTGAAGCTGACCAAGCATTCTCAGAACCAGAGAAGATACTTTACCACTGCCCTGATGTTACAACATACAGACCTATCCCATCTATTCATTGTCGAGGTCTATGCATTAGATGTTGGCGGCAGATACGATAGGGTCTTTTAAGAAACTCCCGGACAGGTATATGGAGCTCAGAAAAACAGAGGGCTAAGGGTAACCTTAGGTAATTTCTCAGGTAAGGACATGTTTGTGACAGCTTTGTGGGCTGAAGGGCCTGTATTGTGCTGTAGGTTTTCCATGTTTCTATGTTGCCTTTGGAGCTGTACCCTCCCAGTGCTCTTCTGTGGATAATTAGTTGCACCGCTCTGCTTTGCTTTCTTGTTGCTCAACTCATGCTGAATGGAACTACGATTTCAGTAACTGAGAACTTCTGGCAGTTAAGGAGACCCTGGAGTCATAGCAACACTAGCTGGAGAGGACAGAGCATCCCTTTCTGGTACGGACAGATCACTAGATCCACTCTTACATTCAGGATGCCAAAAGACTCAATTCCTGTCAAGCACAACGGGCTTTCTTCTTCATCCGGTTTAAGTTCATGCTCACCGACTGTCCTGGCAGCAAGAATACCAAGGCCAATGCTCTGTCCTATCAGTTTTACATCTCTGAGGAGAACGTTAGTAGAGAGCCCTTCCTCGCTTGTGTTTTGCTGCCCTAGTAATTTAGGGAAGAGAAGCAGAGGTGAGGGCTGCCCGAAAGTCGAATCCAGGCTCAGGTGGGGGGATCTCACAACCAGCAGTCTCTCCCTGCCACCTTGCACCCCATCGTGTTGGAGTGCTGCCTTTCTTCCCATCTGGTTGGCCATCCAGGAATTCAGCGGACCCTGTAATTTATAAAGACACTATTTTGTTGGCCATCTATGTCCCAGAATGTCCTCCAGTTCATCTCTGCCTGTCCCACTTATGTCCAAAACAAAATGTCATGTCAGTACCTTGCAGGTCTGCCTGTACTTCACTGTTCCTGGTCCCACCTCACAGGTCTGCCCCGTCAGATGGAAACACTACCTTTTTGGTAGTGGTGGACCAGTTGACCAAAACTGCCCACTTCATTGCTTTCGTCAAGCTCCCATCGGTTCATGTGAGCGCCACCCTCATGCTTCAGCAGATGTTCAGTCTGCAAGATTTCCCTCAGGACATAGTGTCTGATCGAGGACCATATTTCACGTCCTGCTTTTGGAAGGCTTTCTGTTCTCTTTTAGAAGCCACAGCCAGCCTCTCATCTGATTTCCAACCCCAAAGTAACAGCCAGACTGAGAGGGTGAATTAGGAGCTGGAGACAGTCCTGTGCTGCCGTGTCTCTTCCAACCCCACAACCTGGAGCTTCCAACTGGTTTGGGCAGAGATTACCCACAATGACCTCCACTAACATGTCCCTCTTTGAATGCCAAAAGGAATTCCAGCCACCACTCATCCCTGACCAAGAGGTTGACATGAGAGTTCCTTTTGCTGAACAGTTGATCCAACACTGCAAGTACATGTGGAGACAGGACAATTCTTCATTGCTGCACAATCTGAAACAATATGCCCCACAGGCTGATCGGTTCCACTGACAAGTGAGGCCTCTCAAGCTAGGGGAGAAAGTATGGCTGGTGTCTAGAGAGCTTCCTTTGAAAGCTAAAAGCCGCACGTTGGCCCTACACTACAAGGGACAATTCAAAGTGAAGAATGCTAACAATAGAGCCTCATATGGCCTGTGCCTACCATCACTGATAAAGATTCACCCAGTGCTCCATGTTTCCCACTCAAGTCGGTGACTTCCTCCATCCCCCAGCGCGCCCCTCCCACCAGTCACACTCCCGTCCTTCCCGCTTGGTGGATGGGTCCCTGGTGTATTCTGTGCAGCACCTCCTGGCATCTCGCTGAGTGAGGGGCAGGGGTCCAGAATCTCCTGAATTCAGAGACGTATGGCCCTGAGGAACATTCCCAGGCTCCAGCCCATGATATCCTGGACGTCTCTCAACCAGGACTTCTGGCACAGGTTTCTGGTACCTTAGATACTGCACCTAAGGAGGGGGGCCCTGTCACAATCATGGACCCTGCTGTACAGTCTGGTTGTCCTTGCAAGTGGGTTCAGTGAATATGCACATTTCAGCCAAGTAGTGTTCCATTGCGGTTGTACTTAATTCCCTGCTTTCAGTCTTGTCGAGACTTGACCAAAGCACATCAATGTCAACACTTCCTGTTCAACTTGCCTTTGGTCCGAGATAAAAAACTATTGTTTAGATTGATGCTGTAAAGGAGCGGTATTTATCTCATACTTAGTTACTGCTTCTGAGCGACAGTGTCGATGTTAACTTTCAGTAAAGAGTTTTATTTAACAGCCCTGTTAGTCTAGCACTTATTATATTCCCTTTTGTTCTACACAGTTCTTATTAAAATTTAGTGAACAGTTCAGCCACTTCAGTGTCTCTTCCACTGCTCTTGGGCCATCAGCAAACACCATGTGAGCGCTGCTCACCTGTGCACAGTGACATTGTGCTGGCTGCATGTTATTATTGGGGTGTTTTGTTACAGAAAGTAAGACTTACATTTGTGCAGAACTTCCATGAACTAGGATATCACAAGCAATGTAGCATTTTGAAGTACTGACGTAATAGTAATAAAGGAAATACACAGCAAAACCACACACACCAACCTTCTCCGGACAGCTTCATGATTCACAGAATTTGTTGCTTGAGGGATTAATGCTGGTTAACAGGACAAGGATCTCGTAGGAGTTAGAGCACAACAATGGAGTCTTGTGTATGTCTCAGATAATGACAAATGGCAACAATGGTAGCACAGTGGTTAGTGTAACATTATTCCAGTGCCAGCCACCAAGGTTCTTCAATTCTGCCGCTGTCAGTAAGGAGCTTGTATGCTCTTCCCATTACCACATGGGTTTCTTCAGGGTGCTCCCATTTCCTCCCACATTCCAAACACAAACAGGTTAGTAGGTTCTTCGGTTATATGGGTGCAATTGGGTGGTGGGGGCACATTGGACCACAAGGGACTATTACTGCGCTGTATCTCTAAACAAAAAAAATTATAAAGTGTCAGTTTTCTAAATGTGTTCCTTCATGAGATGCTGAAATTGCTGAAAAGGCTGACATTTATTATATGTCCAGAGTTACTTCAAAGGGCAACTAAGAATCAAATGGATTTTTGTACCTGAAATCATGAGTACATCAGAACTGTTAAGGTAACAGGTTTATTTTCCTGATGGCCACTAATTATGGCATATTTACATTACAATGCAGTGATATGTTGCTAGTTTCAAATATACACTCAGTGGCCATTTTATTAGGTCAATCTGTACACCTGCTCATTAATGCAAATATTTAATCAGCCAATCATCTGGCAGCAACTCAATGCATAAAACTGTGCAGACATGGTCAAGAGGTTCAGTTGTTGTTCAGAGTGGGGGAAGAAAGGTGATCTCAGTGACTTAGACATGGAATGGTTGTTGGTGACGGATGGGGAAGTTTGAGTATCTCAGAAACTACTGGTCTCCTGGGATTTTCATGCACAACAGACTCTAGAGTTTACAGAGAATGGTGTGAAAATCATCCAATAAGCAGCTGCTCTGTGGGCAAGAATGCCTTGTAATGGGAAAAGTCAGAGGAGAATGGCCAGACTGGTCCAAGCTGACTGGAAAATCACAGTACTCAAATACTGACACATGACAACAGTGGCGTGCAGAAGAGCATTTCTGAACACACAACTCGTTGAATCTTGAAATGGAAGGGCTACAGCAGCAGAAGACCGTACTGGGTTCCACTCCTGTACCTAATAAAGTGGCCACTAAGTCTATATTTCATTATTAAAGTTAAATCTTCAGTATAGCTTTGAATCAGTCCCTTGAATAACATCTCAGTAACTTACATATTATGTTACTATATTTGCAGTCAAGAAGTAATGAAGACGGGCAGATGTGAATCCTGTATTAATTTCCTGGTGGATGAGCTATGAATTAATGATTGCAGATAAAATTAATTGGCTTAATGTGGAAAAACGACATGGATTAGACAGAACCAGTAAGACATTACAGTGCTGCAGAGTAAGCAAATGAACATTCAGTTGTTCCTTTGATGACTGCAACCTAAGGTTAAATAAACTCCAAACTATGTGAGAGTAGTGTCATAAATAGTCAACAATATATTGGTGTATTTTAATTGTAGTTTTTGTTTCTAATTTAAAAATGACATAAATTCTAAATAAATAGAGTTCCAACAGCATATTGATAATTGTTAAAGAAACTAAGCTTATTCTGTCATGTTGACAGGTTAATATTACGGTGCCTGAATATAAACCGTGCATGAATAGAGGAAACTTGTTATTCACCTGTCCAAATGATCACATCACCATCACTGACCAATCCAGGTAATTTAAGATCCTTCTGAACAGAGCATGGATGCGACTAATTTTCCCCAGTCTGCTCCGCTTCCAGTCTGGTAATTACCATAATCAAGTAGGCAGAGTCTGGGTCAACAGTCAGCGGCCATTTGGCTGGAGATGAGGCTAGAACAAGGGGCCCATTGGATCAGGAGAGAGGCCAGTGGACAACGCTAATCACCATGGTGACAGGAATGTCTGTCACAGGACAGCAGAAGCATACAGCTTTGATGACAGACATGGTACGAACAATTGTTGCTATAATTTTTCTCTCTCTCAGAAAAATTGTTCGCTTTGCCATTTGTCAGCGTCAGGATTAACCCTTGAAATTATAGATGCAAATGCATATTTATTTCCATTGTCCATGAAAAATACAGAGTTTAACAGAGGAGCACTTTAAACATGGGGGCACTGAGTCTGGCACTGTGGCTCAGAAGGGAAATGGAGGGGACAAGAGGACTGCGGTCGTGATAGGAGATTCCATGGTTAGAGGAGTAGACACGAGATTCTGTGGATGTGATAGAGACACCCGGATGGTATGTTGCCTCCCAGGTGCCAGGGTCAGGAACATTTCACATGGGGTCCACAGCAGTCTAAAGGGGGAGGGTGAGCAGCCAGAAGTCTTGGTACATATTGGCACCAATAGCATAGGTAGAAAAAGGGATGAAATCCTGAAGAGAGAATTCAGAGAGTGAGGAGGAAAGCTGAAAAGCAGGACCTCCAGGGTAGTAATTCTGGATTGCTGCCTGCACCATGCTGCCAGTGGGGGTGAAAATAGGATGATTTGGCAGATGAATGTGTGGCTGAAGAGCTGGAGCAGAGAGCAAAGTTTTCAGATATCTGGATCACTGGGATTTCTTCTGGGAAAGGTATGACCTGTACAAAAGGGACAGGTTACAACTGAACCCAAGGAGGACCAATAGTCTTGTGAGCAGGGTTTCCTAGAACTGTTGGGAGAGATTAAACTAATTTGGCAGGGGGATGGGAAACTGAGTGATAGGACTGAGGATGGGGCAGTTGCTATACAAGCAGAGGCAGTGTGGAGTGAGACTGTGAGGAAGGACAGGCAAACGGCGGGGCAAAATTGCAGTCTGTGGAATGAGTTGCAGTGAAACGGGGACATAATCAAAACGGGTGATGAAAACAGGACTGAAGGGCCGGCTTGTGGCACAATGACATCGGCACCGGACCCAAGAGCGGAGGTTCCCGGGTTCAAAACCAATCGGGTCCGCTCCTGAGTACGCTTTCCATCCATGCCGGGTTGAGTGTTGAGATCGCAACTCGACCTCGTAAAATAAAGGGAAAAATACTGTGGAAATGTCTGTGTGAGGAGTGGCGACCCACAAAGTCTCTCTCTCTCGCTCCGCGCCTTGTAAAAAGCCATGAAAAAGACATCATCATGGACGCATACACGCACACGCCGACGCACACACACAGATTCGCGTGCACGCAGGCACACGCCAAAAAAAAGGACTAAAGATGTTATATTTGAATGCACACAGTGTACGAAGTAAGATAGATGATATTGTAGCTCAGTTAGAGATTGGCAGGTATGACTTTGTCGGCATCACTGAGTTGTGGCTTAAAAAATATTATAGTTGGGAGCTTAATGCCCAAGGATACACATTGTATTAAAAGGACAAACAGGTAGGCAGAGGGGATGGCATGGCTCTGCTGGTAAAAAATGAAATCAAATCATTAGAAGGAGGTGACAGAGGATCAGAAGATGTAGAATCTTTTTGGATAGAGCAAGGAACTGCGAGAGTAAAAAAAGAGTTGTATACAGGTCTCCGAATAGTAGCCTGCATGTGGGCTACGAATTACAATGGGAGATTAAAATGCATGTTAAAGGGGCATATTACAATTGTCATGGGAGATTTCAATATGCAGGTAGATTGGGAAAATCGGGTTGGTACTGAGTTTGGATCCCAAGAGACAAAATTTGTAGAATGCCTAGGAGATGACTTTTTAGCTTATGATTGAGTACACTAACCACTCAACAATTCTGGATTGGGTGTTGCATAATAAACCAGGTTTGATTAGAGAGTTTATGGTTGAGGAAACCTTAGGAAGCAGTGATCATAATATGATAGATTTCACCCTGCAGTTTGAGTGGGAGAAGCTAAAGTCGGTTGTATCAGTATTACAGTGGAGTAAAAGGAATTACAGAGGCATTAGAGAGGAGCTGGCCAAAGTTTATTCGACGGGGGCATGAGCAGGGCTGATGACAGAGCAGCAATGGGTGGAGTTTCTGCGAGCAATTTGGAATGTGCAGGATAGATACATCCCAAAGAAGAAGAAGTATTCGAAAGGCAAAATGTTACAAACATGGCTGACGAGGGAAGCCAAAGCCAAAAAAATGACATATAATAGAGTAAACATTAGTGGGAAATTAAGGATTGGGAAGCTTTTAAAAACCAACAGAAGTCAACTAAAAATCCATAAGCAGAGAAAAGATGAAATATGAAGATAAGCTAGCCAATAATATTAAGGATGATATCAAAAGTTTTTTTCTGATATATAAAGAGCAAAAGACAGGTGAGAGTAGATATCAGACCGTTGAAAAATTATGCTGGAGAGCTAGTACTGGAGGTCAAGAAAATGGCAGATGGACTGAATAAGTATTTTGCATGACACTGCCAATATGCCAGGTATTTGAGAGTGTCAGGGTGCAGAAGCGAATGCAGTTGCTATTACTAGGGAAGAAGTGCTTGGGAAACTGAAAGGTCTGAATGTAGATATGTTACCTGGACTAAATGGGCACCAAGGATTACCTGGACACTTGAGGGTTCTGAAAAGGTCACCTGAAAAGATTGTAGAAACATTAGTAATGATCTTTCAAGAATCACTAGGCTCTGGCATGATTCCAGAGGAATGGAAAATTGCAAATGTTGCTCCACTCTTCATGAAGGAAGGGAGGTAGAAGAAAGGAAATGATAGGTCTGTTAGCTGAACCTCAGTGGTTGGAAAGATGTTGGAAAAGATTGTTAAGTCTGTGGTTTCAGGGTACTTGGAGGCACATGATGAAATAGGCCGAAGTCAGCATGGTTTCCTTAAGGGGAAATCTTGCCTGACAAATCTGTTGAAATTCTTTGAGCAAATAGAAAGCAGAATAGACAAAGAAGAATCGGTTGATGTTGTGTGCTTGGATTTTCAGAAGGCCTTTGACAAGGTGCCACACATGAGGCTGCTTAGCAAGATAAGGGTTCATGGTATTACAGGAAAGATACTAGTATAGATAGGGCATTGGCAGATTGGCTGGAGGCAAAGCATCAGAATAAAGAAACCCTTTTCTGATTGGCTGCCAGTGAATACTGGTGTTCTGCAGGGATCAGTATTGGGGCTGCTTCTTTTTATGTTATACGTCAATGATTTGGATGACGGAATTGATGGCTTAGTGGTCATGATTGAGGACGATACTAAGATAGATAGAGGGGCAGGTAGTGTTCAGGAAGCAGAGAGGATAGAGACGGACTTACACAGATTGGGATAATGGGCAAAGAATTGACAGATGAAATACAGTGTCGGGAAGTGTATAGCCATGCATTTTGGTAGAAAGACTGAAAGTGTAGACTATTTTCTACATGGGGAGAAAAATCAAAAACTGTGGTGCAAGGGAACTTGGAAGTCCTCATACAGGATTCCTGCAGGTTAACTTGCAGGTTGAGTCAGCGGTGAGAAAGACAAAGGCAATGTTAGCTTCCATTTCGAGAGGACAGAATATAAAAACAAGGATGTAATAATAAGGCTTTATACAGCACATGTGAGGTCTCATGGAGTATTGTGAGCAGTTTTGTGCCCCTTTTGCTGACCTTTGAGAGGGTACAAAAGAGATTTGCAAAAATGATTCTGAGGTAGAAAGGCTTATCATACGAGGAGCATTTAATGGCTTTGGGCCTGTACTGACTGGAATTTAGAAGAATGAGGGAGGACCTCGTTGAAACCTATCAAATGTTGAAAGGCCTAGATGGGGTGGATGTGGAGAGAATGTTTCCTGTAGTGTGGGAGTCTAACACCAGAGGGCACAACCTCAGAATAGAGAGACACCCATTTATATCGGAGATGGAGAAATTTCTTTCACTCGAGGGTGGTGAATCTGTGGAATTCACTGCACATGCAGCTATGGAGTCCAGGTCCTTGAGTGTATTTAAGGCAGAGATTAATAAATTCCTGATAAGTCAGGTTGTGAAAGGATACGGGGAGAAGGCAGGAGTATGGGGTTGAGAGGGAAATGAATCAGCCATGATCAAATATTGGAGGAGACTTGATGGGCAAGTAGCTAAATTCTGCTCTGCTTTCTTATGGTCTTACGGTCTTTAAAGAAATGGCAGCTAGGCTTGGGAACTGGAAATATCATGGCCTCAGAATACAAGGACATCCCTTTAAAACAGAGATGAGTAGGGACAGTACAGCACAATATAGGCCCTTTGGCCGATGATGACATGCTGACACTCTAGACATTTTAAAGTTATGCCTCCTTATGTTAGCCATTTCTGCCCTGAGAAAAATTCTATGGCTGTCCACTCTATCTATGCCTCTCATCACCTTGTGACCCTCTGAAATACCTTGGTTTCCTTGGCTGTGTAGGTCTAGGAAAGGCAACCCCTGGCCCCGCCAAACTTTAGAGACTCAGGTGCACTGGGTCCCACCCCAAGCCCCGGTTTGTGGGGATGCTGTGTCATTTGCTACCCTGTTACAAATTAATGCCATGAAATAACTGACAGTAAACTGCATATGATTAAAGGAATTATATTTATGAATCTTAACTGAAGGGTTAGTAAAGAATAACAAAAAGAAAAGGTCCCATTCTAATTAATTAAATGTGCACAAGTTGGAGTTCATCTTGAATTTCTCTGTCACTCACGAGTTGCATCTTCAGTCAATGTGAAAGCACACACCACCTTCCAAACATCGCTGGCAATCCATCTTAAACAAGCGGGTCTCCCACATACTCCGACCGGTTCTCCCCAACGCCTTCTCTCTTCATCTTTCGAACAAAAGCCCAAGACCAACCTTATTGTTGCTCACCAAGAAAAACCTCAGGTAAGGGATGATGTGGATGGCACACATTCCACATCATCCCTTATCTTCAACAGTAACCCTAACAGACTGAAAGCTGAACAAACAGCTCTTACAGAGCTGCACAAAATGAAATACATACAGCATAACAGTAAAAAATATGAACCAGGGCATTACATCTCTATCATATTACCTCTCAGCCTCCTTCTAAGCAAAGAGAAAAGCCCTAGGTTACTCAACACATCCTCAGAAGACAGAATCCTGATAAAACTCCTCTGCACCCTCTGTAAAGCTTCCACATCCTTCCTATAAAGAGGCAACCAGAACTGAACACAACATTCCCAAGTGTAGTGCAACCAGGGTTTTATAGAGCTGCGTCATTACCGCACTATTCTTGAACTTAATCCCCTGACTAATGAGGACCAACACAGCATACGTCTTCTTAACAGCCCTATCAACTTGCACCACAGCTTCGTGAGATCTATGGACATGAACCCCAAGATCCCTCTGTTCCTCCACACTGTAAAGAATCCTGCCACTAGCTCTGTATTCTGCCTTCAAGTTCAACCTTCCAAAGTGAATCACCTCACTCTTTTCCGGGTTGAACTCCATCTGCCGCTTCTCAGTGCAGCTCTGCATCCTACCAATGTCCCATTGTAACCTATGACAACCTTCTACACTATCTCCAACACCTAGTTTAAGCTGATAGGAAGGTGACAGTATGTCTAATAACCATGCATTACAGCATTACAACAGTGATGTGCAGAGCAGCATCTCTGAACACACAACATGTCAAAACTTGAATTGGAAGGGACTTAGCAGCAAAAGATCATGAACATACACTCACTGGCCACTTTGTTAAGTAATAACTGGCCACTGAATGTCATTCAGCCAGCTGATATTTCCAACCCCAACTGATGACTGCTACTTAATACCAACTACACTTAGTCTAAATCATTGCAGCACTTTTCCATTCAGCAACTGGCTCTTGTTCTGCTGAAGATGTTTAGTTTTTGCACCATTGCAAGTTATTCTTTCAACGACCACAAAGGAATGAGATTCTAACACTAGAATGCCTCAGCTATTGTTTGTTAATCCTACTTCAGTATGTCAATATTGGGAAACTTTTCTTCATGAATAGAAATCCACCTGTTTTGCAAATACTTGGTTACAAATTTAAGGCTGATAAATCAACACCAGAGAGAGAGCATTTAAATTCCCTTTGGCTGAATACTTGAGCAGAGCAAAGTTTTTTTTTATTTCTGCCACAGTCTCTGAAAAAGTGATGAGAGAACACCTTGGAGGCAAATGGCAGACACTGATGAATTAGTTTATTCCACACAGGTGTTGAAAGACTCAAAGTAAAGGAACTGTAAGTTCACTTTTCTTCCCCGCACAGAAGAGGAAAATTCCACATGTGATTGGTTACTTGCAAAATGACAATTGCTTAATTTGTAGTCCTGGGATCTACACTCAGTTTATTAGGTACCTCCTGTACCTAATAAAGAGGCCACAGGGTGTATGTTCATGGTCTTCTGTTACTGTAGCCCATCCTGGTCCAAGAGTTTATTTTAAGCTGTAAACTGCAGGAAGATTCACTGTTTTGTGGATATCCCTAATCAACCTACAAACTATGTAGCAATCAAAACTTGCTTTTGGCACTATTCCTTGTTAATCCTCTTTAATATGTATAGTCTTATATAAGATGAAGAAATAAATACATTTTCATATCAATTCCAGTCTTAACTTGGGTTTAATAGTATTAGAGGGTACAGTGAAGATTTACCAGGATACAGCCTGGATTAGAGAGTGTACCTTATGAGGATAGTCTGATCAAGCTTGGGCTTTTTTCTTTTGAGTGAAGGAGGTTGAAAGGTGACTTGATAGAGGTGTATAAGATGATAAGAGGCATAGATCAAGTGCATAGACCAGGGCAAAAATGTCTAATATGAAGGGGGCATAATTTTAAGATGACTGGGGAGACAACAGAGGTAAATTGTTTACACAGAGAGTGGGGAGTGTGTGGAACACCCTGCCAGAGGTGGTGGTGAAGACCGATACATTAGGGACATTTATATATGCAAATGGATTATTGAAAAGTGGAGGGGTTAGTAGGTTAAAAGGTCGGCACAACATCATGGGCCGAAGGGCCTGTACTGTGCTGTAATGTTCTATGTCCTATGTTTAGATACACTACACGTCACTTTGACTTAATCCAATGCGATGAGAAATGTTTACATTCACAAAGATGTTTTTGGATTTGGAGAGCAAATATCTCCGTCACAATTATTCTGAACACTGTTGCTCCACAAGGTTATTTCTTCAGACCCCTCCTCTACTCCCTGTACACTCAGGATTGCACGGCCAGATTCTGCTTTAAGTCCGTCCTCAAGGTTGCATCATAGTGGGCTGCATATCAAATAATGATGAGTCAGAGTACAGGAAGGCAATAGAGAGCTCAGTGACATGGTGTCAAGACAACAGCCTTTCCTTCAATACCAACAAAGCCAGAAAGCTGGTAACTGACTTCAGGAAAAGGAGGTGGTACACAAGCTCCTGCCTGCATCAACAGTTTTGAGGTTGAGAAGGTTGAGAGCTTCAAGTTCCTATACGTGAACATCACCAATAAGCCCATCCTGGTCCAACCTCATTAATGTCAGGGTCAGGAAAACTTACCAATGCCTCTACTATTCCTGTACTCTAGAGAAAATTGGCATGTCCCTGCCACCCCTTACCAAGTTTTATCGATACACCATAGAGAGCTTCCTGTCTGGATGCATAATGACATGATAAGAAACTCTTCTGCATATGACCACAATAAATTGCAGAGAGTTGGGAACACTGCTCAGTACATCACAGGAACCAGCCTCCCTTCGCTGGACTCTGTCTACACTTCTAGCTGCTTCACTGAAGTAGCCAGCAAAATCAAAGATCCCACCCATGCTTGACATTCTCATGCCCCCCCCCCCTCCCATCAAGCAGAAGATACAAAAGACATACCACCAGGATCAAGGACAGCTTCTATCCATTGGTATCAGACTCTTGAATAGACCTTAGCCTCATAATTTTCCACAATATGATCTTGCATTTTATCATCTACCTGCACTGCATTTTTTCCAGTGGCTTTTACACTTTATTCTGCATTCTGTTATTGTTTTACTTTATTCTCGCTCAATGCACTGTTTAATGATTTGATCTGTATAAAAGGTGTGCAAGTCAAGTTTTTCACTATATCTTGGTCCATGTGATAACAGTAAACCAATACCTACACCAATATCAGTAATAAACATGTGAACATTTGATTTAGAAGCAGGAGAAGGCCCTGACACCTGCTCCATCATTCGAAAAGATCAGGTCATAACCTCAAAGCCACTGTCCCATCTATCTATGCTAACCTTTCAACCTGTGCTTATCAAGAATATATCAACATCAACATTAAAGACATTTTAAAAGGTGCTTCTACCACCTTTTCAGAGAGTTTCAAAGACCCAATCCTCTGGGGAAAAAAAATCTCTATCTGTGTAAAATGGGTGATCTCTTAATCTTAAACGATGATCCCTCATTCTAGATTCTTCCAATAGAGGAATCATCGACCCCTATGTGAAGGTGTTTGGAATCTTATGTGTTTAAATCATATCTCCTCTCACTGTTTATGATTATAGCAGGTCTGCCTATTTTTATCTCTAAAAGTTATTTCATCCATTGTAGGCATTGGACCTGTAAACCTTTGAACTGCAGCCAGTTCATTAGCACTGTTCCTTAAATAAGGAGACCAAACCTGTAAATAGAAGTAAATAGAAGTAAATAGAAGTAAATAGAAGTACGTAGGCCCTTCAGCCCAGTGCTTGCTAAACTGTTTCTCTGCTTATACCCATTGACCTGAAGCTAGGCCATAGCCTTCAATACAATGAAACAAATAATCCCTACTTCTGTATTCAATATCTGTACAATAAAATTACTTACTGTGCCTACGTATAGTCTTTGTTCCAAATTGTGCACCAGGACACCTAATCCCACTGCACCTCAGTGCTCTGCCATCTCTCACCATTTCAATAAAGTATTTCCTTTGCAATCTTCTCACCGGAATCAGAATCAGAAACTGTATCTCCTTCCTGACAGTAACAATGAGAAGAAGGCACAACTAGCAAAGTTAAAATGAAAATAACATGACGATGGCCTTAGTCAGAAAAGTTGACAAATTTGATAATGACGACTGCAAGTTGTGTATCAAGAGGGTTGAACTGTATTGTAAAGTGATGGGCATGGATGGGGAAAATAAAGTACCCACGCTTCTTAGCTTCAGGGCTTTACACAACTTAGAAAAGCCAGCAAGCAAGAGATTCGATGAAATTGATACAGTTTTACAAAATCACATGAGCCCTAAACCATTGGTAATAGCTGAGTGATTTAGATTTCTCAAAAGGAAACAGTCAAAGGATGAAAGCATTTCTGGCTACACTGCAGAACTGCACAAACTTTCCCAATACTGTGACTTTAGAGATGGACTTTCTGATGCATTAAGGGACAGGATTGTATGTGACATGCATAGTCAAAGCACTCAGAAGAAGCTACCGTTAAAAAGTGACCTAAGAGATGGGTATGACCATTGCAATATTGTTAGAGACTGCTGAAAACGATGCAGAAGAACCTCGGAAAAAGAGTTTAGAATGGGAAAAGCACAAAGTGTCCCTGAATGGTGCAAAGAGCCAAAAATTTTATCGATGTGCCAAATCCTCTCATGACACAAATGACGGTTGGTTTGAAGAAAGAGCTTGCAGAAAGTATTACAGACAAGGTCACAGAGAGAGAGAGTGCAAGTTAGACAAAAAGCACAACCAAAGTGGAAAAAAAATACACAGGATGAAAAGTTTCAAACACAAATCTAAACAAATCCATAAAGGAATTCAATGGGAAACGGAATCAGACAACACAGAGTCTGACAAAGGTGAGCTGTTATTCCTGGAACAGCATAGCATTGCTGAAGCAGATCACAATAAAATGGAGCTGGATATAGGGCCAGCTTTGTCTATGATTTCAGAGGCTGACTACAACAGGCTGTTTTCTAAGCTACCACGAGAAAAGACCTCAGAGATGCTCAAGATCTACACCAGTGGAAAGGTGTTTCCCAAAGGCACGCTGAAAGCAAATGTGATGTATGGAGGCAAAACACAGCCATTAGAGCTTCATGTGTTGAAAAGTGAAGGGCCAGCACTTTTTGGATGTGAGAGGTTGGGAAAAATCCAACTGGACTGGCATACAATCAAAGCTCTCAAGGCGTCATCAACAGGCACAGTAGCCCAATTTGCAACAATAACCAAAGGCTGGCACAGCTACTTAATGCTAATGAAATGTGTTTGAGAAGAGTCTGGTAAACTCAAAAGCCTGAAGGCCAGAACTAAGGTGGATGAAGCAGTAACACAAAGATTCCATAAAGCATGTCCATTCCCTTACGCACTACATCCTAAAGTGGATGCTGAACTGCAGAGCTTGGAGACATCTGGCATTCTCTCCAAGTTTGAGTGGAGGGATTGGGCCATGCCCATTATCTCGATGATCAAGAAAGAGAAGGCCAGATGTTTTGAAATAGAAAGAGAAACAAGGAATGACCTGACATTGTCAAAAGTGTACGACATCATCATGGGTAACCCTATGTTTCCAGAGCTCTCAGTTGACGAGACTAACTGTCTGTTTGTCAAAGGACCCTGATGTGCAGATCTCCTGTTGTTGTCCCCTCTAAACTGCAGCAGAGTGTTAGAAAATCTGCATGAAGGACACCTGGATACAGTCAAGATGAAGAGGCTCACCTGGAGCTACATGTGGTGGCCAGGAATAACCAGACAGATTGAAGACTTGACCTAAAGCTTTTTCGAATGCCACAAAGTTCAAAATGCACCCTCATGGGCACCGTTACACTTGTGGGTATGGCCATCTTCACTATGGCAAAGAGTGCATATTGACTTTGATTTGCTGGACCATTCATAGACTCTATGCTTTTGATTGCTCTGGATGCTAATTCAAAGAGGACAGATGTCATACCAGAGAAGTCAACCACATTAGAAAAGATTGTCTTCACTCTGAGGTCCACCTTTGCCAGAAATGGCTTACCTGAACAAATTGTGAATGACAACGGACCACGATACATGTCAGAAGAGTTCAGAGTATTCATGAAAAAAATAGCATCAAACATTTCAAGTCAGCTCCTCATCATCCAGCAACGAATGGGTTAGCTGAAAGGTTTGTCCAAACCTTCAGGAAAGCCAATAAGGCTATGGACAAGGAGGATATCTATCTACAGCACAAGGTGGACAACTTCCTTTTTATGTATCAAAACTCTGTTCATGCGATGACATATCAAACACCCGCAACGGTGTTGATGAGCAGGAATCTGAGATCTCCTGAAACCAGATCTACGGAGGGAAATGCAGAATAAACAGGCAGCCAGTTGCCAAGTGAATCAACAAGGGGCTTTGAGATTGGACAGAAAGTCCTAGCACATGATTACCGAGAAGACAAGTGGACACCTGGTAGGTTAGATACAAGAAATGGACCACTGATGTACTCAGTGGGTGTTGGAGACCACACATGGAGATGTCATGTGGACCAGATACTGGATGATCAGCCAAAGAACACACCTGCGTCAACTGCATCCAACAAAACGGACAAATTACTGCCACCAGACTTACCTCTCAGTGATGATCATGTCACCAACAGCAACGTGACACCTACAACAGGGAAAGTTATCTTTGATGAGACAGCTGCCAAAGCTGATGCCACTCCATGGGTCCAAAGACGCTATCCTGAAAGAAGCAGAGCATCACCCAAAAGACTGATTCATTAGTACAGTATAGTGAAGGTAGTTATGGAATGTTATTGTGAAAACATGTTTATTTGTATGGAAATTGGATGTTTTGTTACATATATAGTTTTATGTAACATTAATCTAAAGTGGAGGGGGGAGTGTAATGTATGGATCTATTTCTTTTCAAGCAATGGCTCCCCTTAACACTACTCATGGACTGATAGCTTACCTATGAGCATCGATCTGTTGTCTACACATGCGCATTGCTCTCTCGCTCTCTCCCTGCAATGTGAATACACCAGTTAACCTCACTCTCCACATGCATGCTTTTATTTATTGATGTATATTTACACAGACACAACAAATTCAATTTTAGAACATAGAACATTACAGCACAGTGCATGCCTGTGATGTTGTGCCAACTTTTTAACCTACACCAAGGTCACTCTCTAACCCTTCCCTCCCCCATAGCCCTCCATTTTCCTTTCATCCATTGAAGAGTCTCTTAAATGTCCCTAATGTATCTGCCTCTATCACCACCCCAGCAGGATGCTCCCCACACCTACCACTCTTGTATAAAATGGACTTCTGACGCCCCCCCCCATACTTTACTCCAATTATCTTAAAATTATGTCTATACGTATTAACCATTTCCAGCCTGGAAAAAGACACTGGCCACTCTTTCAACGCCGCTTATCATCATCTTTCTACAATAATTTTTGATGAGGTTTCTTCTTGCATGTTTTATGGAAACGTTAGTATATCCACTTCTTCCCCTTTTATCCACAGCACTGGTTACATCTTTAAAGAGGCGCAATAAACTTGTCAAACATGATTTCTGCTTCTTTGAACTATGTTGACTTTGTATAATTTATGTCGGTAATATAAGGTTCTCTTGCGAGATCTGTGCATCTAATGCTATATGCCTGTGATGCTACTGCAAGTAAGTAACTGAACATTTGAGGGCACACTTTTAAGGTGAGAGGGGGAAAGATTAAATGAGAAGTGAGTGGCAAGTTCTTTACACAGGTTTTTTGCACAATATTTTTCCCATGGTAGGGGGTCTTTCACCTAAGGACATAGATATAAGGTGGAAAGAAGAAATTAGTCCATAGGACTACAATGCCATGAGACACGAGAGCAGAATTAGGCCAATCAGTCCATTGAGTCTGCTCTGCTATTCCATCATGGCTGAGTTACTCTCCCTCTCAGCCCCATTCTCCTACCTTCTCCCGGTAACCTTCACCACCCTGACTAACCAAGAAGCTATCAATATCTGCTTTAAATATATTCAGTGTTTTGTCCTCCACAGTCAATCGTGGCAATGAATTCCATAAATTCACCACCTTCTGGCTAAAAAAATTCCTTCTCATCTCTGTTCTAAATGGACATCCCTCTATTCTGAAGCTGTGTCCTAAGTTCACCCGCACTATAGGAAACATCCCCTCCACATCCACCCTGTCTAGGCCTTTCAATATTTGGTAAGTTTCAATGAGATTTCATCAAATGCTCCTCATACATTAACGCTTTCATCCCAGAATAATTCTTGTGAACCTCTTTTTTTCTGAACCCTCTCCAATACCAGTACCCCTTTTCTTACATAGGGGGCCCAAAACTGCTCACAATACTCCAAGTGTGGTCTGATGAATGCCTTATAAAGTCATAGCATCACATCCATGCTCTTATATCCTGGACCTCTGAAAATGAATGCTAACATTGCATTTGCTTTCCTTACCACTGACTCAAACTGGAAGTTAACTTCTAGAGAATCCTACACAGGACTCCTGAGTTGCAACTCTGATTTTTGAATTTTCTCCCTATTTAGAAAATAATCTACGCTTTTATTTCTTCTACCAAAGTGCATGACCATACACTTCCCTATACAATATTCCACCTGCCACTTTGCCAATTCTCACAGTCTGTCCTACTGCAGACTCACTGCTTCCTCAACACTACCTATCCCTCCACCTATCTGTAAACTTGACCACAAAGCCATCAGTTCCATTATCCAAATAGTTGACATATAGCTTGTTCCGAACCCACAGGTTTCGTTTATTGTGGACTGTCAATTTAAGAACGCCTAAGTGAGGCGGGACTATGACGTCAGTCACAGGTTGCTGCAAACTTAAACTCATATAGAGAGAGCGACCTTCAGTTGCGAGAGAAAGAGAGAGAGAAAAAAAGGAGACTAGCTGCTGAAACTCCAGCTGGTCACTGTGATGGTTTGAAACTCTTTTAAGCCCAAAAGATTGGGTTAAACATTGGCCCGGAGTGCATAACGAATGTGTGGCTGTCACTTCGTACAATCCATAGGAGTGGATTTTGGGGTATCCTGTGGAGACCACTGATGTGTTAACCCTCGCCTGGGTATGTTGTGTTGTGTTGTAACCACTGGAAGACAATATCCCTGTGACAGATCACTTTTGGTAATAATTCGTATGTGGATTTGGAACGGTACGACAGACAAGGTCTACAGTGACTGTTATCTCATTTTACCATTGTAGAATCTGTGGAATACTTCGTACTTAGCTTTTCTCTACGTTTCACCCTGGATTACAAATATCTCTCTCCTATCATTTATTCTGTGGGTGAATTAACATTCCTACTTTACTACTTTCCTACTTCAGGACTCTAAGCCTTGTCTCCCAAAGCTCAACACAGTTTGGGAGCTATATTCACACACATATATACACATAACACTGTTAACATTTGTTTACCTTGGTTAAGTTACGATATTATAAGTAGATACAAATAAAGATAGTGGTTTTAATATTAAAACCCAACTCAGTGTGAAATCTCTTGCTGCTGGTTTATTTCTAAAACATTACAGTTCATAACGAGCTTGAAAAGAAGATGTTCCAATATGGAACCCTGCTAAACAACTCTTGTCACCAGCAGCCAGGCAGAATAGGCCTCCCTTATTCCGACTCTTTGTCTCCTGCCAATCAGCCAATCATCTATCCATGCCAACACCTTTCCTGTAATACCATGGGCTCTTATTTTGTTAAGCAGCCCGATGTATGGCACGTTGTCAAAAACCTTCTGAAAATCCAAGTAAACAGCATCCATTGGCACTCCTTTGTCTATCCTGTCTGTTATTTCCTTAAAGAACAGAGCAGTGAAGTCAGGCTTACTGTCCTATAATTTCCTTTCTTTTGCCTCGCTCCCTTCTTAAAGAGTGTTGTGATACTGGCAATTTTCCAGTCCTCCAGAACCATTCCAGAATCTAGTGATTTTTGAAAGATTAAAATTCAAGTTCAAAGTTCAAAGTAAATTTATAATCAAAGTACATATATGTCACCATATACGACCCTGAGATTCGTTTTCATGTGGGCAAACTCAATAAGTACAATAAACATGATAGAATCAGTGAGATAACACACTAACAGGGAGACAACCTGTGTGCAAAAGACAAAAAACTGTGCAAATACAAAAACAAATTACCCATGTGTTACTAATGTATTCTCTTTCTTTTAAATCTTTTTATTGAATAAGTACACAGAAGGTAAACCATATCGGCACTAATACACTGTTAGAATATAATATATTACAGGAAATATTAATACAGAAAAATAATTAATACAAACAGTGCAATTTAAACATAAAATAACATGGTAATATAATAGTATACTAATTTTTATATATATCAATAGAGAAAGAAAAAAAAAACCCTAAAAAAAACCCCAAAAAAACCCCACCGTGCAACTAAACTAAAAAGCAAAGCAAAGCAAAGCAACGGGCTAACTAGGAAACAAGTAGAGCTAAAGAACTTAACATCATGTCCTCAAACCCGACCTCCATTAAAAACAGTTTAAAAAAAAACAAGAAGGGAATATAAATATGGACCAAGAGAAAAAAAATTACATTAAATGAAAATGTTGAATAAAAGATCTCCAGGTCTGTTCAAATTTAACTGAAGAATCATAAAGATTACTTCTAATTTTCTCCAAATTTAAGCATATTTTTCGATCTTAACCAATTTGGGTTAGCGATCCCTATTTTAGGTAACATATTTTTTCCTCCCTCTTTCATGGATCGTGCTTTTCAAATTTGGAAGACTAAGGGTATTTCATGGTTTTTGGATTTATTTTTAGATGGTTCCCTTATGTCTTTTGAACAATTATCTAATAAATATAGCTTACCAAAAATACATTTTTTTAGATATCTACTAATGCATTCTCAATGTCTTCAGTTCCCTCTTTCAGAACCCTGCGGTGTAGTCCATCTGGTCCAAGTGTCGTATCTACCTTCAGACCTTTCAGCTTCCCATGCACTTTCTCCTTAGTTTTGGCAACTGCACACTTCTGCTCCCTGACATGCTTGAATTCCAGGCATTCTGCTCATGTCTTCCACAATGAATACTGATGCAAAATACTTTAAGTTCGTCCACTATTTCTTTGTTCCCACCTCCCCATTACTACCTCTCCAATGTCATTTTCCAGTGGTTTAATATCTACTCTTGCCTCTCTTTTACCGCTTATATATGTATCTGATAAAACTTTGGTATCCTCTTTGATATTTTTGGCTAGCTTACCTTCATTTATCATCTGTCCTCTCATGTTGTTTTTTAGTTCTCTTCTGTTGGGGAGGAGAATTAAGGAAGAAATTTAAAGGAAATCCCAGGGGTATGTTTACCACACAGAGTGTGGAGGTTATGTTGAATAAGATGACAGAGGAAGCAGTAGAAGTAGTTACAATGACAGCATTTTAAAGTCAATTGGACAGCAAATTAGATAGGAAAGGATTAGAGGGACACTGCACTAATGTGGGACATGGGATTAGCATGCAGAGACATTGTCGTCAGCAATAGCACTAGGAAACAAAAACAGTTAATTTTTCAGATTCATGACCCTTCTTAAGAACGGATGAGATGAAAAACCCCAGATCTGAAATATTCATTGTGCGTTTCTCCACAGATACTGCCTGATCTTCTAAGTTCAAAGTTCAAAGTAAATTTATTATCAACACACATATATGTCATCATACACTACCCTGAGATTCATTTCCTTTCAGGTATTCACAGTAAATATAAAAAAATACAACAGAATCAATGAAAAACTGCACAAAAATAAAGATGTACAAATGACCAATGTGCAAAGGACAATAAATGTGCAAATACAAAAAGAAATGATAATAGATGAATAAGTAATAAATAATACTGAGAACATGAGCTGCAGAGTCCTTGAAAGTGAGTCCATAGGCTGTGGAATCAGTTCAGTGCTGGGGTGAGTGAAGTTATCTGTGAAAATGTTTCCATAGAAAGAGTTTCCAGCACTTTCTGCCCTTACTTCATTGCAAATGAGATCAAGAGCGAGATCCAATGTCCAGGAAGGCAGTTCCGCAGCACTTCGTGGAGAGTGAAGGTCATGACAAGACACAGAAGAAGTAGTGGTCATCCACTGCTACTGAGGGAGATCCCAGTTGTGATGCTTCTTGTACCACTGGACCTGGACCTCCCAGTTCAAAAGAGTGGAACTGTCCCAGTGCAAGAGCTTTTCTACTTTACATATAACATAGAACATAGAAATTTACAGCACATTACAGGCCTTTCGGTCTACAATGTTGTGCTGACCCTGTAACCTACTCCAGTGACAGCCTGGAATTTCTCTAGTGCATAGCCCTCTATTTTTCTAAGCTCCATTTATCTATCTAAGAGGCTCTTAAAAGCCCCTATTGTGTCCACTTCCACCACTGCCACCAGCAGTACATCCCACACACCCACCACTCTCTGTGTGAAAAACTTAACCCTGACATCCCTTCAGTACCTATTTCCAAGCAACTTAAAACTATGCCCCCTCGTGTTAGCCATTTCAGCCCTGGGAAAAAACCTCTGGCTATCCAACAATCAATGCCCCTCAGACTTTAAAAACCTCTTCCTGGAGTTTCTTCATGGAGTTTGAACAGCACAAAGAAACCTGTGCGGAATAGGTTTTAAAGTGGAAAAATCCATTGCTCTGAGGCAGCTCCACACTCCCTATAAGATGGACTTTCTTGCCAAGGCACATAATTAGTCCATTTGTAATCATTCTTGAAGCCCACCAAAGGATACCCCTTGCAAGAGATCCCCCCACCCCATGCATCCATTCCTAGGCAATGTGGCTTTTCAGTTATGCCAATCAACTTCTGTGAGTTTATCTTCTGTTACCAAGTCTGATAAAGTCTCCCTTTCTTTTAGTAGGGTGAATACAAATTTTGTGAGATCTCAATGCAGGTCAAAGGTAGAATGTGTAGAAAATTACGAGTAGCAGCCATTTTGCAGTGATTCTTTTCTACAACTAAAAATTGAAGGGTTCTTGTAACTTCTCAAAAACTAAATATAAATACTTCATTCTGAAACAGGGCAATGCCTTCACAAATGTAACCAAACCATATGAACATTTACTTTTTTTGTGCTTTTATTTCTGTAATTATGCACCAGGAAAAACAAAATCTGGAGCAAAGATTCATAGAGATGACATAACAGTCAATCATGCATGGCTCGGTATCAAGTTCCTGAGGTGTCAACATCTCAGAAAATCTGTGCTGGGCTGAACTCACTGATGCAAGCATGAAGAAGACACACCAGTGGCTCTACTTAATTAATAATTCCAGGAAATTTAGTATGTCACCAGACACGCTTGCAAATTTATATAGGTGTATGGTAGAGAACATTCTGACTCGTTGCATCTTAGCCTGATGTGGAAGTACCAATGCACAGGATTAAAAGAGGCTGCCAAGGATTGTAGACTCTGCCAACTCCATTATGGACACAAGCTGTCCCACCATCAAGTACAATTTCAAAAAGCAGTGCTTTGAGAAAGTGGCATCCCTCATTAAGGAACCTCACACCCCAGGACATGTCCTCTTCTCATTACTACCATCAGGGAAGAGGTACAAGAGCCTGAAGGCACACATTTGAAAGACTTAGGAACAGCTTCTTCCCCTCCAACATCCTATTTCTAAATAAAACACTACTTTGTTATTCCTTTTTGCATTATTTATATGCCATCACCTCAGGACTTGCATGTATCCAGGACAAAAAAGTGGATAAGAAAAATTATTGCAGACACTATCCACCCTGCAATCTGCCTTTTCCAAGAGCTCCCTTCTGGAAAGTGCTCTAGGGCCATTACAACAAAAAACTCACACCATCTTAAAAGTCGCTTACCCTCAGCAGTTAATCTGATCAACCATTCCATTAGACCCTTTACCCCCTTACCTTAGTCGCAACACTGCACTCTACACACATTAGACCACTTTTTGTAATGTTGTTTACATTGTAAATACCTGCACATTTTATTCCATATCCACATTTTGACCTCTAACTATATGGAATTATTTAATTTTTGTAATTATTGAATGTTGTTTTTGCATGTCACGTCAGCATACCACAGCAAATTCCTAGTGCATGTAAATAAAGTGCATGTGAATAAGTTGATCCTTGATGCTTATTTATTAACTTTGAATTTATAGAAACATAGAAAACATACAGCGCAATACAGGCCCTTCGGCCCACAAAGCTGTGCTGAATGTGTCCTTACTTTGGAAATTACCTAGGGTTACCTATAGTTCTATGCTTGCTGGTGGCATAGTAGCATCAGTGCTAGACTTTGAGGCAGAAGGTCCCGAGTTCGAATCCAGCCAGCTCCCGTTCATGCTTTCCATCCATGCTGGGTTGAGCATCGAGCTAGTAACTCGACCTCGTAAAAAAAAAATTGCCTGCTATAGAAACATCAACAGCAAAAAGTTGATGGCCTGTGCTCTCTTGTGAGTTTAAAAGGCAATTTTTCTTTTTTTTCTCTTACCCACAGCCCTCTATTTTTCTGAGCTCCATGTACCTATGCAGGAGTCTCTTAAAAGACCCTATCATATCAGCCTCCACCAAAGTCGCCAGCAGCCCATTCCAAGCACTCACCACTCTCTGCGTAAAAAACGTACCCCTGATATCTCCTCTGCACCTGCTTCCAAGCACCTTAAAACTGTACCCTCTCACGCTAGTCATTCCACCCCTGGGAAAAAGCCTCTGACTATCCACACAATCAATGCCTCTCATCATCTTATACACCTTTATCAGGTCACCTCTCATCCTCCGTCACTCCAAGGAGAAAAGGCCAAGTTCACTCAACTTATTCTCATAAGGCTTGCTCCCCAATCCAAGCAACATTCTTGTAAATCTCCTCTGCACCCTTTGTATGATTTCCACATCCTTCTTATAGTGAGGTGACCAGAACTGAGCACAGTACTCCAAGTGGAGTGATTTATATATCTTGCATTGCACTGCAGCTGAAAAACAACGTACTTCACAGCATACGTCAGTGATACTAAACTTCATTCTGATTCTGATATATTTGACTTGCATTCTGAAATTTGTGTGTTCAAGCCCCAAACTGGAAACCTGGATGTAAAATTCAGGGTTCCCGTTCTAATGCAAATGTGATAAATACCCTCGGAACTTTTCTTTGTAATCCATGATATTTTTTATATACAAGCAACACACATCAAAGTTGCTGGTGAACGCAGCAGGCCAGGCAGCATCTCTAGGAAGAGGTACAGTCGACATTTCAGGCCGAGACCCTTCATCAGGACTAACTGAAGGAAGAGTTAGTAAGAGATTTGAAAGTGGGAGGGGGAGGGAGAGATCCAAAATGATAGGAGAAGACTCTTGGCTCCATCCCTCCCCCTCCTGTCTTCTCCTATCATTTTGGATCTCCCCCTCCCCCTCCCACTTTCAAATCTCTTACTAACTCTTCCTTCAGTTAGTCCTGACGAAGGGTCTCGGCCTGAAACGTCAACTGTACCTCTTCCTAGAGATGCTGCCTGGCCTGCTGCGTTCACCAGCAACTTTGATGTGTGTTGCTTGAATTTCCAGCATCTGCAGAATTCCTGTTAATGGCATTTTTTATATACATCTCATTTTCATTGTACCTTGGCATATCTCTATACCACGGGTTCCCCACCCAGGGTCCACTAACCCTTCAGTTAATGGTGGGGGTCCATGGCTTTAAAAACGTTGGGAACTCCTGTTCTAAACTGTTTTTTAAAATGTCACAATAGTAAAATGGAGGCAAAAAGGACTGAAAATGCTCCAGAATAGTGAACAATCTGCTTACTACTATTGTGATAGGCCTGAGTCAAGTCATTTTTCATTTGGAGACCTTCATCCCTTCCCAGATACATTGTTGTTATTTCGCGAGGGTAACAGCAACATTGCCATTCCAGAAAGATGAGTGAATGGCCTGAAGACACCCTTTGTCACTTTATGATCTTATATAAAGATCATGTGGAATATTGAAGACCTCCCCATCATCAGACATTCAGAACAATAGATCTAAGACCTACTCCATCATCTACAAGAAAGTGTTGTAATCAGGCTATCAGTTTGTTGTTGGATTAAGAGTTGAACAGAACCACATTGTTTGAATAAGGCAACAGGAAGAAACAGATGGATCGCAAAATCCTATATTGTCCAGTATACAGATACATGGGTGATATGGTAGCGTAGCAGCTGGCATAAGGCTTTACAGTCCTTGTCATGGGGGTTCAATCCCG
This sequence comes from Mobula hypostoma, assembly GCF_963921235.1. Taxonomy (NCBI): domain Eukaryota; kingdom Metazoa; phylum Chordata; class Chondrichthyes; order Myliobatiformes; family Myliobatidae; genus Mobula; species Mobula hypostoma. The sequence goes on from NC_086116.1 coordinate 41,599,084, forward strand.
GCATCCGTCTGTAAGGAGTTAGTATGTTCTCCCTGTGGCCTCATATGTTTCCTCCAAGTGCTTCAGTTTCCTCCCACATTCCAAAGATGTATGGGTTAGTGTTAGTGAGCTGTGGGCATGCTATTGGGATATAGAGTTGTTGTATGGGCTCTACATCTCTTAGGGGAAAAAAGCTGCCTCTGCCGAAACAGCAGGTACAGATGTTTTATTAATTTTTCACACAAAGTACCAAGATGTGGAAATACATGAAGAGTGAGGAACAAGATGTTATATACTTACATAGATTATACAATATAATATTTACACAGATCAATTAATATTCAACCCCTTTTTCAATCTAGTTCATAAGTGCCTACCGCACTTCATACCTCCATTTAATATCAGAGAAGTGTATGCAATATACTGCCTGAAATTCTTGTTCTTTGCAGACATCCATGAAAACAGAAGAGTGCCCCAAAGAATCAGTGATAGTTAAAACATTGGAAACCCAAAGCCACCCCCCTACTCGCCCCCCACTCACAAGCAGTAGCAAAGCAATGACCCTCCCCCACCCCATCCCACCCAGTTCCACAAAAAAGCATCAGCACCCTCCACCCACCAGACAAGCAATAGCACAGCTCCCAAGAAAGACCATGATCTGCAGTACAACAAAAACCAATTGTTCACCTGACAATTCAATATACCACAGTGTCTCTCTCTCTCCTGTTGCACCTCCCCCTCCCACTCCCCCACCCCTTCCCTCCCCCCCTCTCTCTCTCTCTCTCTCCCTCTCTCCCCCCACCCTCTTTCTCACTAATAAAGGGAAAAAGATGTGTCCTCCCCTTTCCCAGCAAGAGGGGAGACATAACATAGCAACTTGCTGATTTACAGTGTTAAAAGTCTGTCACGTTTCTTTTTTTTCCAAAGTTCTCCAACCGGAGAATAAAGAACAAACTCTCCTCCTCCAACAATTGAGAAAGAAAGGGAGGGAGAGAGAGAGAGAGAGAGAGCGAACGATTCACCAAGTACAGAGCCTCCGACAACTGTTTCCGATGTTCTGTTTTCTCCTGCAATGCTTCAGTCGGTGGCACTAGCTTAGAATCAGCTGGTCCACAGGGCTGCAAAACCTCGGAACCACAAAGGTACGCTCTTCTTCTTGGCCACAACCTTGAGATTTCAAAAAGCAGCTGGTTTTGAGCCCCTAGGAGTGGGTCCAACCACCGCAAAGAACCGAAGTTGAGTGTAACTCCAGGTCAGGATCTTCAACAGAACCCCATCCACCCTGAAATGGGAAAAGAGAAACATCAAATGTAGAAATTAAACTATTTCTGCAGATGAGCTAAAAGGACTTGTTGTCGATTGCATCGTAGCTCCTGTCGCTCAGTATCAGGAACAGGAAAAACCAATTGCTTCTCTAAGCGTACTTGCTGACCTGATTTTCTAGGTTCCTTGGTACCCCCCCCCCCCCACCCCCGTACAGACAATCACACAGGCCTGGCAGTGGCTGCAAACCAGCTTTCGATTGGACCACCGGACATGTCACACTTTCAGCTGGACATGATCCAAAGCATTTCAAAACCATTAAAAGATCATTCAGCACAGGCAGGTCCCTCCCAACAATTTTGTCTTCAGGCAAGCAGTCCAACATTGAATAAGTACATTCGATCTGTCACAACCAGAGAAACTTCTGCCAAAGGAGACAATTTATGGTTTCGGTGAACACATTGAATATGGGTGCAGTCACTGTAATTAATACTGCTGTCTGGTACAAGTTTCTTCTGAATCAAAGACATGGAACTTCCTGTGTCTAATAATCCCTGTGCTTGTCATCCATTCACAGCAAGCTCACTATCCCCCAGACAGGACTATCACCAATCCTTGGTACATAACAAAACTCTGTCAACTTAGGTTTTCCTTACCAGACATACTGACACCGTACAGCCTGGCTGCTGGCAGTAAAAACACACCAGTCCCTTGGTAATTGTTGTCACTTCCCACTTTTCTCTTCCCACCTCATCAGAATTACCTCCAGTGTCCTGCCTGTCATCCTGGTCCGTAGTACCTCTATGGGCTGAAGAGTGGGGTCATTAAGGGCCCCCTCAGTGGGCACTGATGTACTGTAGGGCTAGTTTTACCGTTGTCAGGCTGTTGACTGGTTTGTGTGCTCTGTTTCAGGTCTGGGTGTCATAGGCTAGGACACGAAGCAGTTGCTTCAAGACGATCACTGCTCTGCTCATATCCAGTCCTTTAGGACAGTGGTCAGTCCCGGTGGGTGTCTGTCTCTCCAGATGGAGTTGTGGTTGCTCTGACGTGCTGCTGGTAGGTCTCTGGTGAGATATCAAATTTCTCAAGTAGTGCCTCCTTTAAGTCACAGTTGTCATTAGACTGATCTTCGTCTACTGTAAGTCTTCAGTGCTTTGCCTGGGAGATAAGGCACAAGTCAACCGTTCATGTGGGACTGTTGCTGTAATGAGCTCTCTGAGCGTGGGCAAGGAGCTGGAGAGCATTTTGGATATGGGTTAACCATGCAAGTGCACAAAATACAATGTTGCAGCACTTTTTGGTTGATTATGTTACTAGAACTGTTTGTTATGTTTTGTTACTCCAATACATAAACACTAATTGAAAGGAAAACATGAGAGATAGGAATGTGAGACTAACTTTGTATACAGTATACTATATAGTGCCACAGGCGTAGCGGTTAGTGTGAGGCTATTACAGTTCAGGGCATTCCACATTTTGTTCAATTCTGGCACCATTCTGTAAGGGGTCTGTATGTCCTCCCTATGGAATGTGAAGGGTTAATCGGCTTATGTCGGTGGTTGCTAGAGAAGTGTGACTAAAAGGGCTGGAATGGGCTACCACGCGCTGTATCACAAAATAAAATAAAATAAAATAATTCAACTACTGTGTAAATATCCACAGCAGACTAAAGTTTTAACTGTCCCATTCAGGTCTAACGATTTAAGCTCTATGGAGGATCTTTTAATCTTGTGATATAATGTCTTTCCTGACAAAGGAGGACGCTCTGCTTGCTAGGTGAGACCTTTGGCTGTAAAAACAATTTCAGGTTCTGGGGCCTCCTCCATGGTGGTTGTAGGAGTTGACTATGAGACTGCTGGAAGTGGTTCTGATAGCTCTGTATAAATTTCTTCTCTTTTCCTCGGCTTGTCTCTCTGGATCTACTTCGATCCTTGCTTCTCTCCTGATCCCAACTTCTTTCTGTCTCTTTATCCCACTCTCAATCCTTTTCTTTTTCTTTCTCACATTCCTTCTCTTTCATGCCTTTCTCTTTCTCATGGACATTCTTTCTCTCTAGATCTACGCTCCACTTCAACTTTTTGTCTATCCTCTGGTTTTTTGTATCTCTGAATTTGGTAATTTCTCAAGAAGTCAGGTCTTGTTTATCCTTTTCCATTTCCATAGCACTTCTGTCATCCTCCATTTTCTTTTCCTTTCTACGATGTGCATCTTGATCTTGGGAAAATGCATTCAGTCCACCGGAATATTCTCTTATTAATCCTTCTATTGCTTCCTTTACAATCTGATTTCTCCTCTTGGATTCCGCATCCACAACGTCATCTGATGAATCCTTTGATTTCCCATCTCCATTGATTTCTTTCTTTTCGGCTTTCCATTCGTCCAACTGGGCTTTGGTCGTCGCACCTACTTTTAATAGCAGCTCTTTGTCTCCCATCTGAAGTTCATGGAATAACCCCAACGCACACAGAGTAGGTTATGGTTCTTTATACTCACAAAAGCTGAATGCTTGCAAGTTTCCTGAAGCCCCTTGAACTCCCAGCTTAATCAAGCGTACAACATTACCAAAGGCTATGTCCTCAAGACGGATCAGGAAGCAACTCCCTTCATTTCCTTTATGTCTTCTTTTTTATTTCTTTTTTGTTTTTGGGCCGATCACGCGATCTAGCGCATTGCTGTCTCAGGGAGGGTTCCACGAGGCTGCAAGCAAAGCCTGGAGACAGGAGGCAAAGCCACAATCGACTCCATCTCTGGCCGATTAAAGTGTCGAGGAAGATTGAAATTATTGAGGGCGAGCGAGTATTCAGCGCTATCTACCAGCCTCTCACTCGTTGCAACCAGAGGACGGTGTCTGCCTGTGATGGTTTCTCTCCACCTCTCCCTCGCTGCTCCCAAGAAAAGTTCCACGCGTACAAATGATCTCTCTCTCCCTCAATGCTGTCAGACAATAGTGCCGGAGCAAGGTTTAATTGACATGGTTTGTGGATTGTGGACTCTAATTCACAGTTACGATGTGTTCTAGTTTCTAGTCACTCCTTTTTTTGTCGCTTTTTTTTGGGCAACTGTTGAATCATGGTGGACTGCAGATAACGAATACTGTGCTGAACTGAAAAATGCCTCTTGATTTTATGTTTTCTATTCTGTATTTTTGCTCTTTTTATTGCTGTTGGTGCGATTTTTTTTGTGCATGGGGGGGAGGAGGTTTTTGATGTTTTTTCTTTGAACGGATTCCACGGTTTTTCTTCGTTTCATGACTGTCTGTGGGAAGATGAATCTCAGGGTTGTACACTGCATACATACTTTGACAGTAAGTGTACTTTGAATCTTAAATTTCGCAAGTACCTGCCTGATTAATGTATGAGAAGCTTTCTCAGGTATGTTGCCGACAAAGACTGCTTTCGTCACTTCCATGATTCCTCCGAGCAGCATGGTCCTTCCCTGGTTCACTATGCTTTCCAAGCAGAGGCACAGAGGGTGACACCCGTACCTGTTTGCCCTCTGTTGGGCAGTGTTTCATGGTGAACAGCAGACAGGCAGTTGTGGCATCATGCAGTACCCTTCTTGATTCGCTCTATTGCAGGGGATGTAGTTGATAGATCTCCAATCAAGTGGTAGTTGTCTCAGCCAGTCACATTCCCACTATGCTGGCCCTCCTGTTTTACCGCATGCAAGCCCAATGTGGCTTGTTGGTTCTTGTGTTTCACTGTTAAAGATGTCATTCCCACAGGAGTTATCTTTTCTCCAGTACAAGTTCTTAGTTGGATATCTGCAGACTTCAGTTCAGTACCTTTGAAATACCATTCAAACTCATTTTGTGCAACGACTGAAACAGCAGAACCAGAGTCCAATTCCATTTTAATTAATTTACCCCCAAACAAGAGAAAATCGGCGGACGTTGGAGATCCAAGCAACACACAAAAGTGCTGGAGGAACTCAGCAGGCCAGGGACCATCTATGGAAAAGAGTACAGACAACGTTTCAGGCCGAGACCCTTCGGCAGGACTGAAGAAAAAACGATGAGGAGTAGATTTAAAAGGTAGGGGAAGGGGAGGGAGAAACACAAGGTGATAGGTGAAACCGGGAGGGGAAGGGATGAAGTAAAGAGCTGGGAAGTTCTTTGGTGAAAGAGATTGCAGTCTGATAGAAGAGGACAGAAGGCCATGGAAGAAAGAAAAAGGGTGAGGAAGAGCACCAGGGGGAGGTGATGGGTGGGCAAGGAGATAAGGTGAGAGAGAGAAAAGGGGATGGGGAATGGTGAAAGAGAGGGTAGGAGGGAGAGTCCTTACCGGAAGTTTGAGAAATTGATGTTCATGCCATCAGGTTGGAGGCTACCCAGATGGAATATAAAGTGTTGTTCCTCCAACCTGAGTGTGGCCTCATCACAACAGTGGAGGAGGCCATGGATAGATGTACCAGAAAGGGAATTAATTCGCCGTTCACCTCTGGTGTAAGCCATAATTCTTATCTCTCAATGCCAAACCTTCAATTATAAATCAAGCCCTGTGTCACTCTCGTCATTATCAGATTTTTCATCAGCTGCGTGCTCATTGGTGCTCTTTTTGAAACTACAATGACTTTTAATATGTTTCTGTTCCCTGGGCAGTCTGTTTATGTTTGTCTGCTTGACATGCTGTTTGTACGAGTCCTACTTGGTTGCATTATTCTGCAAGTTTCACACCGTGGGCTGTTTGTGGACAGCAGTGGTAGTGGTGGTAGTGGTTAGCACAACGCGTTACCATGCGAGCAACTCGGGTTCAATACCAGCCGCCGCCTGTAAGGAGTTTTCATATTCTCCCTGTGACTGTGTGGGTTTCATTTAGATTCTCCAGTTTCCTCCCCAGTCTAAAGACATACCAAATGGTAGGTTATTTGATCGTTATGAATTGTCCCGTGATTAGGCTAGGATTAAATAGGGGGATTGCTGGATGGTTCCGCTTGAAGAACCTATTCCGTGCTGCATCTGTAATAAATAAACAACCAGACTCCACTCCACTGAGAACAGATGAATCTCATGGTAGAATATGGTGACATATACTCAGTGATCACTTTATTAAATGCCTTGTAATGCATGTTCATTGTCTTTTGCAGCGGTAGCCCACCCACTTCAAGATTCAACATGTTGTTCATTCAAGGGTATTCTTCTGCACATCGCTGTCGTAATGCATGGTTATTTGAGTTACAGTCACCTTCCTGTCAGCTTGAACCAGTCTGGCCATTCTCCTCTGACCTCTTTCATTAAGAAGTTACTTTAGCCCACAGAATTGCCACTCACTGTGTTTTTTTTTGTTTCTTGCACCATTCTCTGTAAAAAATACAGACTGTTGTGCGTAAAAATCTAAGGAGATCAGCAATTTCCAAATACTCAAACCACCCTCTCAGGCATTTACAATCACTCCACAGTCAAAGTCACTTTGCTCACATTTTCCCCTATTACTGATGTTTGGTCTGTTCAACAATTGAACCTCTTGAGCATGTCTACATACTTTTATGCAATGAGTTGCTGCCAGATGATTGGTTGATTAGATATTTGAATTAACGAAGTGTACAGATCTACCTAATAAAGTGGCCACAGAGTGTACATTTCCCAGCCTTAAGTGTTCTGTTTATGATCAATATTTGTAATATTTTTAATCCACTTATTTTTTGGTAAGATTTTAGAACTTCATTTTTAGCTATTGGGATATTCATTCCTCACTAAACAAAGCAGAAGTTCAAATAGTAAATCCAAAATATACTGATTAGCTTACCTTCAGAACCTTCTGTTCTGTGCTGCATTCCAATAGGAATTTATCATGATACCTTAATAATGCAGAACGAGACATGTTATACTTAGCTATGGAAACCTTCATGCTCCAGGCCTAAAGTTTGCCAGTGAATGTAATTTGTATCATTTGTATCTAATTTGTATCATTATCTCACTCAAACAACTAGTTAATTATAAAAATCCACCCAACCCCATCCTCCCAGCAATATATGGAAGCAGAGTATTGCAAGCATGCCCTGGGGCTCTGTTGTGTCATTACTAAGTTTTTATAAACTCTTTCAGCCCCTAAACAATACACAAAGGACTCATTTTTTTTTAGCAAGCTTTACCCATTCTTACAATTTTTCATCTTCAGTGTATAAATTTTAAACTTATTTTATAGGTAATTCCATAAGACTATAAGCAAAATTAGGCCATTTAGCCCATCGAGTCTGCTCCACCATTCAATCGTGACTGATCCTTTTTCCACTTCTCAACCCCATTCCACGTCCTTCTCCCCATAATCTTTGATTCCACGTCCAATCAAGAACCTATCAATCTCTGACTTAAATACAACCAATGACCTGGCCTCTACAACTGTATGTGGTAACAAAATCCACAAATTCACCACTCTCTGGCTGAAAGGGATTTCTCTGCATCTCTGTTTTAAATGGACTCTATCTTGAGGCTGTGCCCTCTTGACCTAGACTCCATCACCATGGGAAACATCCTTTCCACATATACTCTGTCTGGGCCTTTCAACATTCGAAAGGGTTCAATGAGATCCGCCCTCATCTTTTTAATTTCCAGTGAGTACAGACCCAGAGCCATCAAATGTTCTTTGTATGATAACCCTTTCATTCCTGGAATCATCCTTGTGAACCTCCTCTGGACCCTCTCCAATGCCAGCACATCTTTTTTAAGATGAGGAGCCCAAAACTGTTCACATTACTCAAGGTGCAGCCTCTCCAGTACCTTATAAAGCCTCAGCATCACATCCCTACTCTTTTATTCAAGACCTCTTGAAATGAAAACTAACAATGCATTTGCCTTCCTCACTACCAACTCTACCTGCAAGTTATCCTTTAGGGTGTTCAGAACAAGGTTTCCCAAGTCCCTTTGCATCTCATGTTTCTGGATTTTCTCCCTGTTTGGAAAATAGTCTACACATTTATTTCTAGTACCAAAGTGCATAACCATACATTTTCCAACATTGTAGTTCATTTGCCACTCTCTTGCCCATTCTCCTAATCTGGGTGTTCTTCTGCAGCCTACCTGTTTCCTCAACACTACCCACCCTTCCACCAACCTTCATATCATCTGTAAGCTTTGCAACAGAGTTATCTATTCCATCATCTAAATCATTGATATACAGCATAAAAAGAAGTGGTCCCAACACTGACCCTTGCAATACACCACTAGTCACTGACAGCCAACCAGACAAGGATCCCTTTTATTCCCACTCACTGCCTCCTACCAATCAGCCAATGCTCTAACCATGTTAGTAACTTTCCTGTAACACCATGGGCTCTTAATTTAGTAAGCAGTTTTATGTGTGGCACCTTGTCAAAGGTCTTCTGAAAATCCAAATGTACAACATCCACTGCATCCCCTTTACCAATCCTACTTGTAGTCTCCTCAAAGAATTCCAACAGGTTCATCAGGCAAGATTTTCCCTTAAGGAAACCATATTGATGTTGTCCTATTTCGTCCTATGTCACCAAGTACTCCATAACCACATCCTTAACAATTGACTCTAACATCTTCCCATCCACTGAGGTCGGGCTAACTGGTCTATAATTTCTTTTCTGCTGCCTTCCTCTTTTCTTAAAGTGTGGAGTGACACTTGCAATTTCCCAGTCCTCTGCCACCATGCCGGAGTCCAATGATTTTTTGAAAGATCATTGCTAATGCCTCCATAATCTCTACCACTACCTTTTTCAGAACCCTAGGGTGCAGTTCATCTGATCTGGATAACTTATGTGCTCTTTAGTCTTTCAGCTCTTTGAGCACCTTTTCCCTTGTAATAGTAACCGCACTCACTTCTCTTCCTTTACACAGTGCACATCTGGCATACTGCTAGTGTCTTCCACAGTGAAGACGATGCAAAATACTCATTTAGTTCATCTGCCATCTCTTTGACCCCTGTTATTATTTCTCAGGCCTCATTTTCTAGCAGTCCTATATCCATTCTCATCCCTCTTTTATTTTTTTACATACTTGAAAAAGCTTTTACTTTCCACTTTGATATTGTTTGCTAGTTTGCTTTCATATTTTATCTTTTCCCTTCTCATGATTCTTTTAGTTGCTGTCTGTAGGTTTTTAAAAGCTTCACAATTTTCTATCTTCCTGCTAATTTTTGCTTTGCTGTGTGCCTTCGCTTTTGTTTTTACATTAGCTTTAACTTCCCCTGTCAGCCACTGTTGTAATATTTTGCCATGTGAGTATTCCTTTGTTTTTGGAATACATCTGTCCTGCACCTTCCTCATTTTTCTCAGAAACTCACGACATTGCTGCTCAGCTGTCATCCCTGCCAGCATCTCCTTCCAATTTACTCTGGCCAACTCCTCTCTTATCCCATTGCAAGTTCTTTTACTCCACTGAAATACTGCTACATCAGACTTTACTTCCTCCCTATCAAATTGCAAGTGGAACTCAATCATATTGTGATCACTGCCTCTTAATGGTTCTTTTAGTGTAAGCTGCGGTTCACTTACATAACGCCCAATCCAGTGTAGCTGATCCCCGAGTAGGCTCAACAACAAACTGCTCTAAAAAGGCGCCTGAAAGGCATTGAACAAACTCACTCTCTTGAGATCCATTACCAACCTGATTTCCCAATCGACATGCATATTAAAATCTCCGATGACTATCATAACCTTGCTCTTTTGACAGGCCTTTTCTATTTCCTTTTGTAATCTTTGGGCCACCTCCCAGCTACTGTTGGGAGGCCAATATATAACTGCCGTCAGGGTCCTTTTTCCCTTGCTGTTTCTTAACTTAAACCACAAAGATTCAACATCTTCCAGTCCTATGTCGCATCTTTCCACTGATTTGATGTCATTCTGTACCAGCAGAGCCATGCCATCCCCTCTGCTTACCTTCCTAACCCTCTGATACAATGTATAACCTTGGACATTCAGCTCCAAACTACAACCATCCTCCAGTAAAAATTCAGTGATGGCCACAGCATCATACCTGACAATCTGTAATAGTACAACAAGAACATCCACCTTATTTCTTATACTCCACGCATTGAGATATAACACTTTGAATGCTGTATTTGCTACTTTTTTTGATTTTGCATCCCTAATGCACTGATACTCACCCTGCTGGCTGCAATTTTGTCCTATCTGCCTACCCTTCGTGACAATCTGACTGCACGCTATCTTTCAACTGTGTGTGTGAGTTTGAGTACACGTGTGAGGGATTTTGCTGGTGAGTGTCGATGTGAGTATTTGCAGTCTGTCTGTGATATTTCATAACACCTGGCTCGGCCTATACCTTTCACTTTTGGATGGAGAAGTGATAGATAATCCTGTCCTTCTTAACTTGCACTCCTTTATTTACTGGTGTATCAATTTCTCTGCAACACTCTACTCTGCATTGCTTTATTCTTATAATCGCAATGTAATTAGTAATGGCACAGCCTGTTTAGAAAAAACATGCAAAAGATGTGAGGGGAAGGGGTGGAGCCACAGCTGGCAAGTGATAGGTGGATCCAGCTGGGATGGGATGACTGGCAGAGGGAGGAGGTATACTGGTTGTTAACACAAATGACACATTTCACTATATGTTTCAATGTCAACGTGACAAAGAAACTTGAACCTTCATTTTTTGGGCCTGGTGTGCTCTATCAAGCCCTTGTACTTTAGATTGGAAATATGAAAGTGTCATGGTGCCAAAGAGAGACAGGGCACAGAAACCGACTCCATGCTGACCATTAAGAATCTAATAAACTTGTCCTAACACAATCCCATCACCTGCCTCCAGATTTTACCACTCACCTATGCACACTAGGGACAACTTACAGTGGCTAATTAACCTACCAACCAGAATACTTTTGGAGGAGCTGGAGGAGGTAATCAGAGCAACCTAGAAGAAACTCATGTGGTCACAGAAAGAATATGCAAACTCCACACAGTCAGTACAGAGGCCACAATTGAACCTGGGTCACTGAAGCTGTGAGTAAGCAGCTCTTCTGTGTCACTCCTTTTATACGATATAAGAATGGACCACTGAAAGAATGAAGCTGCCTTGATTCAACAGACTGTGAAAAGCTGTATAATTTATTGTCATCTTTATTGAATTATATCCTTGAGTATTCTTCTCTCACAGAATGTTGTACAGATATGAATTTGTATTGATTGTAAAGTTAAAAAAAGATAGCAATGCAAACCTAATTATAACTGTATGCTATTCTGAGAAGGTTTCATTCAGCTTGAGATGTAAGTTTGCACTATTGTTCAGACTGTTTAATGTGATATTCAGTTAATCCTGCACTTTCATGCTCATTTCAAGCTAGAATGTATCAAAGACACAAGCTAAAAAGCAACTGGAAGCACGGTGTTCTATAACCAGTACGGCGAAGTGTCTTGATACCAGCAGAGTTAGTTACTATATTTTAATCGGTCAGGCAACAAACAGGTTTTCCAGATCAGAATCCATACCATCAAACACTTTGCATGCACTTTACCTGGACAAATTGGAAGACTCTGATGTGTCGGAGTTTTACTGGCAATCTAACAGAACTTTATAAAATTATGGCAAGCATCAACAGACATTGGCTTATTCAACGATTTATATTTCTATTAGCTTTATTTTTCATGTGTGCATCCACATGTTGTCAGCATCGAGAATGTGCTGTTGGTAGCCCACAGGTTTTACCACGTCTGTCACCAACACTGCTCACAACTCACAAACCTTAACCCTCACATTTTTTTTTTTGAAATGTGGGAGGAAAATGGGGGAAACCCATACCATCACAGACAGTAGGTACAAATTCCTTGCAGACAGCAGCAGGATTTGAACCCTAATCTTACATCAGGCACTGTAATGTCATTATACTGACTGTTATGCAATGATGCAACCCCATAATGGTGTATCTCGCGTACTAGTCTCCCCACTATTGAGGGCATCTTCAAAAGGCCATGTTTCAAGAAGGTAGCATCCATCATTAAAGATTCTCACATTCCAGGTCATGCCCACTTCTTACTGCTGGCATCAGTGAGGAGGCATAAGAGCCTGAAGACAAGCACTCAGCATTTTAGAAATAGCTCTTCCCCTCTGTAATCAGATTTCTGCATGGTCCATGAATCCACGTAGACTATCTTGCTATTTTGCTTTCTTTTTGCACTACACGTTTTTTTGTATTTCTTATTGTAACTTATAATATTTTTTATATGTATTGCACTGTACCGCTGCCGCGAAACAACAAAAAAGCCTGTGTTTTGTATGCAACCCAGACAGATCACACCATACATAATTGCATCAAGGTTGCAAAAAGAAAGCAGAAAATAATGTTTCAGTTACAGAGAAGTCTAGCGCAGGCAGACAAATAAAGTACAAGTGTCACAATGGGGTAGATTGGGAAATCAAGAGTTCAGCTTTAATTTATGAGACGTCAGCCCAAGAATGGGATAGAAGCTGCCTTGAGTACAGTAGTTCATCTCAGAATTTTGTATCTTCAACCCGACAGGAGGTGCTACCATAGCATAGCAGTTAGTGCAATACTATTACAGCTCAGAGCGTTGGAGTTCAGAGTTCATTTCTGGCGTCGTCTGTAAGAAGTTTGTACATTCTCAGAGTTGTAGAAAACCACAGCACAGGAACAGGATCTTCAGCTCATCTTGTCCATGCCAATACCATTTAAACTGGCTAGTCTTACTGACCTGCACCTGGACTATCACCCTCCATATCCCTCCCATTCATGTACCTCTCAAATCTTCCCTTAAACATCAAAATCAAAATTGCAAACACCACTTGCACTGGCTGCTTATTCCACACTCTCGTCAACCGTTGAGTGAAAAAGTTTCCCTTCATGCTCCACTTAAACATTTCACCTTTCAGTATTAACCCATAAACCCAGTTGCAATCTCAGTGGAAAGAGCCTGATTGCATTTACCCTATCTATACTCCTCATAATTTTACCTCTATCAAATTGCCCCTTGATCTTCTACATTCTAGGGTATAAAGTTCTAACCTATTCAATCTTTCCTTATAACTCAGGTCCTCCAGTTGCAGCAACATCTTCATAAATTTTCTCTCAACTCTTTTAATCTTATATACATCTTTCCTGTAGGTAGGAGACCAAAGCTGCACACAATGCTCCAAATTAGGCATCTCACAGCATCTTACACAACTTCAGTGTAACATCCCAACTCCTGTACTTAATACATTGATTTATTTTACAAGCCTATGTACTTGTGATGCCATTTTCAATGAATTATGGATCTGTATTCCCAAATCCCTCTGTGTTACCACACTCCTCAGTGCTTTATTACTCACTGTGTGAGGGCTGCCCTGGTTTGCCCTCCCAAAGTGCAACACCTCAAACTTGTCTGCATTAAATTCCATCTGCTATTTTTCAGTCCATTTTTCCAGATGGCTCAGATCCCACTGCAAGCTTTAATAGTCTTCCTCGCTGTCCACTACACCTCCAGTCTTAGTGTCAACCACAAATTTGCTGATACAGTTAAACACATCATTACCCACATCATTGATATAGATGATAAATAACAATGGACCCAGCACCAAGCCCTGTGGCACTCCTCTAGTCACAGGCCTCCAGTCAGACAGGCAACCATCTACTACCATTCTCTGGCTTAATCCTATTTACTTCCTCATCTTGAATGCCAAACAACTGAACCTTCTTGACCAACCTCTCATGCAGGACCTTTTCAAAGGTCTTGCTGAAGTCCATGTAGATAACATCCACTGCCTTGCCTTCATCAACTTTCCTTGTAACTTCCTCGAAAAATTGTATAAGATTGGGTAGAGACAATCTACCACATACAAAGCCATGCTGACTATCCCTACTCGATCCTTGTCTATCCAAATATGTAACCAGGTGACTGCTAAATGTCATTTTTTATCGTTAAAGTGCACTTATGTATTCATCCTTGTAATGCTAAAATATCTGCCTGTGCCTTTAAGAGAAAATGATGATGTCATTTTGCACGTATGGAGTAGAAAGAAGAGTTACAATGTTCAAGTAAAAACATGGAGTGCTGGTCGTATAGTGGGGAAGGGTGAATAATATTCGATAATATCCATGTAAATTTGTTTATACTTGTTTGTAAATCTAGAATTTGGTAACTTGATATGCATTACATGTGTATGCTTTAGATTTGCGTGAGTAAGATATCGGCACTGGATAGCGTGGTTGTGTGATGTTCCTTATCGGCCTAGTAGGTTAGTTCTTCTAATAATTTAACTACAAGGCAATATATTGTAGAAGTTTATTTTTGTCTTTCTTTACTGTTTCATGATCAAATATGAATGTGTTAATCTCTGTTCACATAACGTGAGCGAGGAAAATTCGTTTCAGTGTCTAACCGATATGTGTTTGGAAGTCAAGCACGTGTGTACTAAAGTGAGTATACCTGTTAGTTAAGATGAGATGTATTTATTCATATTTTTGATGTTGTATATAAGGTTCAGGCTTGGTGGGATTCTAATACTATTTGTATTTTTTTTTAGAATTGCCTCTACTTTATTGGTTTTATATACTTCGTTTTATTTATTTTCATGCTGCATACGTAACTAGTTGATACACAAGTGGGTGGACCGAAATTAAACTGAGACTGTAACAGCAGGAACTGTGTGTTTTTTAAATTCATTTTGTGCTTTTATTTTGATACCCTCTTTCTGTATCAAAACATCTAAAACAGATAAAGGAATTAAAGACCTGAAAAAGTATTTGTTGTCCTGAGTGTGTATTTTTCCCAGGCTACAAAATACAGATATATACAGTCTTTTAAAACACCTTCCAATAACTTTCCCACAGCTGATGTCAGGATCACCGGCCTATAATGTTCTGGTTTATTCTTAAAGCCTTTTTTAAGCAGTAGAACAGCATAAGGTACCTTACCTGTAGCTATGGAAGTTTTAAATATTGTAGGGTCCCCTGCAATTTCTGCACTTGACTTCCACAGGACCTAAGGGAGCATTTTGTCAGGCCCTGAGGACTTGTCCGCCCTGACTTGCCTCAAGACAGCAAGTGCCTCCTCCTCTGTAATCTGTATGTGGTCCTTGACCTTGCTGCTGCTTTGCCTCACTTCTATAGACTCTGTGTCCCTCTCCCAAGTAAATACAGATGCAAAATATCAGGCGGGAGGAAAAGATGGCGGCATGATGCAGCGCGCGTAGCTCTCCGGTGAAATGATATCGTATTTGTTAAATAGGGGCCGTGCACAATTCTGATTTGATGAAGACATACGTGAGAAGCAGAGGAACATCTGGAGAAATTTCTAAAATGCTCGGTTCGCTGCCGCTGCCACTGTGCAATCGAGAATCTCCAGCGGGAAGGCCCCAAAATCCCCAGCTTTGCCTGCTGCTGGCGACTGAGGCTGAGGTCGAAGCGTTCGGCAGAGATGGTGCTCGGTACTCGGTGTTGGAGGGCTGATCAGAGCTCGAAGTTTTCGGACGACTCAGAGTCAGACTGTGGTCGGGCATGGCAGGGAGAGTTTTCTTCCTTCTCCCGTCTGCGTGAGATGTGGGACTTTCGAGAGACTTTGAACTTTTTTACTGTGCCAGGGCCTGTTCTTCATCAAGTTATGGTATTGTTGCAAGGTTGTAACTATATGTTATAATTATGTGGTTTTTGTTAGTTTTTCAGTCTTGGTCTGTCCTGTGTTTCTGTGATATCACACAAGAGGAATATTGTATCATTTCTTAATGCATGCATTACTAAATGACAATAAAAGAGGACTGTGTGTCCTCATAATCTAATCTAATCTAATCTAATCTAATCTAAAAATATCCACTTAAGGTCTCTTTTAGCTCCATCCAGGGATTGCCATTCTGATCTTTCAGAGGACAATTTTGTCCCATGCAATCCTTTTGCTCTTAGCATATCTCCAGAAACCCTTAGGATTCTCCTTCATCTTGTCTGCTAGAGCAACCTCATACCTTCTTTTAGCCCTCCTGATTTCTTTCCTAAGTGTTCTCTTGCATTCCTCAAGTACCTCATTTGTTCCTATCTGCCTGTACCTGCTATGCACCTCCTTTTTTTTTAACCAGGGCCTCGACATCTCTTGAAAACCAAAGTTCCCTAAACTGTTACCCTTGCCTTTTATTCTGGTGGGAACATACAATCTTTGTACTCTCAAAACTGTATTTTTGAAAGCCTCCCATTTACCAAGTACACTTTGCCAGAAAACAGCCTGTCTCAATCTACACTTGCCAGATCATTTCTGATACCATCAAAACTGACTGTTCTCCAGTTTAGGATCTCCAGTTTAGAACCAGACCTATCCTTTTCCATAATTACCTTGAAACTAATGGCATTATGATCACTAGATGCAGTGTTCCCCCTACACCAAATTCTGTTATGTGCCCTCTCTCATTCCCTAATGGAAGATCAAGTATTGCACACACTTGTTGTGACTTCAATGTACTAAGTAAGGAAACTTTCCTGAACACATCTGACAAACACTACCCCATCTAGTCATTTTACAGTATAGGAGTCCCAGTCAATATTTGGAAAGTTAAAATCACCTACTATCACAACCTTATGCTCCTTGCAACAGTCTGTGATCTCTTTACAAATTTCTTCCTCTAAATCTTGCGCACTGTGGAGTGATCTGTAATATGGATAGATAGATAGATGGATATACTTTATTGATCCCGAGGGAAATTGGGTTTCATTACAGCCGCACCAACCAAGAATAGAGCATAAATATAGCAATACAAAAACCACAAACAATCAAAAAACAATATGCAAACTATGCCAGATGGAAATAAGTCCAGGACCAGCCTATTGGCTCAGGGTGTCTGACCCTCCACGGATAGAGCTGCAAAGTTCGATGGCCACAGGCAGAAACAACCTCCCATAATGCCCAGTGTTGTATCTCGGTGAAAAATGGCCGGAGTCCAACAGCAAGAAGTTCAATATCTGGTCTACAAACACGTTCCTCGATCGTAATATGACCAGGATTGTATCATCCATTGTTAACCATTATATATAGCCCATTAACATGGTCATACTTTTCTTATTCCTCAGTTCCACCCATAACACCTCACCAGACAAGTTATCTGGTCTGTCCTGAGACTGCCATGGCATTTTCCCTGACTAGTAATACCACCCCTCCCCCTTTAATCGCCCCTGCTCTTTCACGTCTAAACCAACAGAATCCTGGAATATAGAACTGACAGTCCTGCCCCTCTTGCAACAAAATCTCACTAATGGCTACTATATCATACCTCCATGTGTTAGATTATGAGGACACTCAGTCCTCATTTATTGTCATTTAGTAATGAATGCATTAAGAAATGATACAATGTTCCTCCAGTATGATATCACAAAAATACAAGACAGACCAAGATTAAAACTGACCTTAATTTGATAAGAGCAGACCATGGCCACGGTAAAAAAAAGTCTCAAATTCCCGATAGCCCCATCATTTCATGCAGGCGGTAGAAGGAAGAAAAACCCTCCCTGCCATGAACCTCCAGTGCCGCAAACATGCCAATGCAGCATCCTGGAAGCACCCGACCACAGTCCGACTCTGAGTCCGTCCGAAAACTTCGCGTCTCTGACGCCGAGCACCGAGCACCATCTCTGCCGAGCGCCTCAACCCCGGCCCCGGCCGCCAAGCCCTGATCAATGCCCTGAGCTCATTTGCCTTTTCTACAATACTACTGCATTGAAATATACGCAACTGAGAACATTAGTCCCATCGTGCCCAATCTTTTGATTCTTGACTTTGTCTGAGGTCAAACATCTGTCTCCACAACCTCGCCACTATCTGTTCTGCTACTCAGGTTCCAATCCCCCTGCAGTTCCAGTTTAAACACCACCCACACACCCCACCCCCATCCCAGGCAGTACTAGCAAACCTTCCCACTGTATCAGTCCCCCTCCAATTCAGATGCAAATCCTCTCTCCTGTACAGGTTCCACCTTCCATGGAAGAGAGCACAATGATCCAAAAATCTGAAGGCCTCCCTCCAGCACAAATTCCTTAGCCACATGTTAGACTGTATGATCTTCCTATTTCTGTCCTCACTAGCACATGACACAAGTAGTAATCCAGAGATCACAACCCTGGAGGTCTTGTCCTTTAACTTAGTACCTAACTCCCGAACTCACTTCGTAGAACCTCCTCCTCTTCCAACTTACATCATTGGTACCTATATGGACCATGACCTCTGGCAGCTCACCCTCCCTCCTAAGAATGCTGACGATTTAATTCGAAATGTCCTGGACTTGGCACCCAGAAATGCAGTTTATTCTTCCTGTAGGTGTCTGGGTTTCCTCCGGGTGCTCCGATTTTCTTCCACAGTCCAAAGACGTACCAGTTAATAGGTAAATTGTCCTGCGATGAGACGAGGGTTGAGTGGCTGGATTGCTGGGTGGTGCGGCTCATTGGGCTGGAAGGGCCTACCCATGCTGTATCTCTAAATTAAATATTTAAAAAAAAAGAATGGCTTGGGTGGGTGGGGTCCTTGATTATGTTGGCTGCATTCCTAAGGCAACAGGAGTTAATAGAGAGGAAGCTGGTTTGTATGTCAGAGTCTTTCTCCAAGGTGGAAGTGCCAAATACTAGAGAAACTTTTAGGCCTGCACAAGCAGGTACCTTACAGTCTCCACCCATCTAACTGAAGTCATCTGCCACTCATTTGCAACTCCTCACCTGCAACCTATTTAAACCCAGCTTCCATTCATAATCCTTGCTCATTCCCATGAACCAGCCAGCCTCAACCAGTGGCTCCTAACCTTCAGTTACCCTGTTACTTTTTCGTGTTAAGAATCCGTTCTCTCTTCTTCTGTGGCACCGTGTGGTTTATTATTTAGCAGTTTATTATTAAAGTGATCACTCACTGCCAAAATCATCCCGCTGTGCTGTGTTTGAGTCTAGCCTCCTCAATACAGCAATTATAGCAATTTTTTTACACAGAGTGTGATAGGTACCTATAATGCTACACTGGGTGAGGTGGTGGGAGAAAATTATGTAGCAATATTTAAAAGGCATTTAGACAGATACATAAACAGGCTGGGAATGCAGAGACAGGTACCACATGCAGGCAAATGTGGAGTTTTAATTGGTACCATGGTCAGTACAGACATCATTAGCTGTAATGTCTGTTCCTGTGCTGTTCTAGTTTTACAGCCCATTTTTTTCAATTAACAGATCTTCCTGGTACCAAATAATGTTTACTGCATACTGTTTCTACAGATTTCCTTGAACTGTATAAACAGTATGGAAGACAAGCCTTACACTGTACTTTGTACATGTGACAATAATAAATTAAACCAACCGAATTACCAAAATTATGTATGTTCATCAGTTTTGAAATGAATAATATTATGAGAGCTTTTTGCAAGTATTGGTGGCCATAAATTGAGTGTTCGGGGTATGAACTATAATATTTGCCTGTAACAAACCTAGTCATGGAATCTTCACTGGCAAAGTCAAGTTAGTAATAAGCAAATGTTTATGTATTGATGGGATGTATAAGAGATGCTGTTTTAGATCAATGTGTTGAACAACCAATTAAAAAGACTAGATCTGTTTTTATTTTTATAATGTTAAAGAGTTAATTGGTAAGTATATTGCAATTCAATTTTCAGAGATCATTGATCATAATATGAAATAATTTTTAATTGAGTTTGAAAGTCATGTAGTTTCCTCTAAAACTAGGATCTCAAATCTTATCAAAAGAAGCAATGGTGATGTGAGTTGGCTGCAGATGTTTGAGAAAATGATTGAAAGTTTTAACAGTGGGTAGGTGATAGTGAAATTTCGCATAAATAATGTATAGCATGAAAAAATAAACAAAGTCTTCACAGGCTTAAAAACGAAAAGGAAAAGTGATTCATTTGTGGCTGACAGGAGAAATTAGAGATAACAGTAGTTCAAAGGAAGGGGAATATAAAGTTGCCAGAAATAACAGCAAGCCTGAGAGTTGGGAACATTTTAGAAATCGGTATGGAAGCAACAAGATATTGATGCAAAACAATGCAAGGTAGAATACTGAGACACCTAAAAACAAGATTGGGGAAGACGTGGTTATGGAGAGTATGCAAACTCTACACAGATAGCGCCTCAAGGTTGAACCTGGATCGCTGATGCTGCTGTGAGGCAAAATCTGAAGCAATTAGAGAACCGGAGCTCTGGTTAGAATGAGGAACTAAAGGAAACAGGTTTTAGTCAAATGTTAATTAGAGACAAGAGGTAAGCTTGAAATCCAATAAATCCCATGGACCTATAATGTACATCACAGAGTTTTGAAAGAGCCAGCCACAGACAGAATGGATACTGGACTATCATCTTCCAAAATATTTTAGATTTGGGGAATTTTCTATGCGTTAGAATGTTGGAAATTTGACTCCAGTGTTGGGGGGGGGAGGCTGGTTAGTGTTGATTAAGTATAGAGAACTGCTACCATAGAGAAATGTTGGAATCAATAATGAATGATTTAAGAACAGATTACTTTGGAAAGAGCAACACAGTCTGCATGGACTTATGCAAGGAAAACTATCGGAGATGTTGAAAGAATATTTCTCGCCAAGCAGCATCTACGGAAAGAGAGGCAACTTAATGTCTCAGCCTGAAGACCTTTCATTGTCGATAGAAATAGGTATCAACCAGTCAAAGCTAAGCTTGAAGCCATTATCAAGGGTCACCAAACTTCAATATTTCCTGGGCAGAATCCAATCTCACTGTAGCTGTTTGTTTGCCCTCGCAACAGTATTGACACCATCACTCCATCAAGTGTTGAGGAAGATGAATCATGGTGATAGACAAAGAACGCAAGGAGTCTGAGCTCTGAAAGATATAGACATTAGCCAGGAAAAATCTTGGTTGCACACATTATTAGCTCAAGTGGAGCAGAAAGCACTAGGATTCATATCTGAAATCAAAACATACCACCTGTTCTTTTAAAGATCAAAAAATCAAAAGATATAGGAGGAAAATTAGGCCATTCATCCCATTGATTCTGCTTTGCTACAGTGGAATTTTTCAACCCAATTCTCTTGCCTTCTCCCTGTGGCAATTGATCTCTACTAATCAAGAATTGATCGATCTCTGCCTTAAATACATGCAATGACTTGGCCTCCACTGCCCTCTGTGTCAATTTAACCTACACTAAGATCAATCTAACCCTTCCCTTCAACATAGCCCTCCATTTTTCTATCATCCATTTACCTGTCTAAGAGCGCCTTAAATGTCCTAATGGATCTGCCTCTACCACAGCCCCCGGCAGGGCATTCTATGCACCCACCACCCTCTGTGTAAAAAATTGTCAGTGATAATATTCTGTATGTCAGTGATAATAAAGTTACTCTATTTCTGAATCAAATTCAGACTCAGATTTGGATTCTGGCTCTGATTCTGACATACAAATGTCATATCAGTCACATGTTGAACATTAAATTCCCAACAATGCTGAAGAGCAATCACACCAATATCTTCAGACTTGGAACATGGTCAGCAGGTGGTCAAATCCTTCATAAGTGGAACAGTTAAGGGATGTAACACGTAGACAGTGTGCCTTGAACCATTTGTTCACTATCCTAACAATAAATGTATTCAAAGTACAACAACAAAGGTACAATGTAGGGGCGCTATGAATGCTGGTGAGGAGCAGGCAAAGCAATGAACTCACTCATCACCTTCCTACCTTCTAGATTTCTGACAGTGATTTATGACAATTACAAGTCAAATTTCTAATTAGCTAGTGGTAACAGATGGGCTGATATATCCATCTGAGATGCTCTGTATGACAGATCCATCCCTTCCAAAACTACCTTGAGGCTTTTTATTTCCAACCAACAATTCTCAGCCAAGAAGGAAAGTTTTTTTGGCAAACAGTCCCATTGCATGTCAGTATAGTCTATCAAGAAATAAGTTCCCATGAGCAGCCAATAGGGATAGCAAAAGGATTTTGTTTTGTTTGTGTACACATATGCGGAAAATTTCTTGCTTGATTGTCTGACAGCCAGATATCCTTAAAAAAAAGACCTAATGTATTTTTAATTTGTTTGGGATCCCATTGTGGTATTTTATGGCCTTTACATATAATATCTTTTAACATCACTTTTAATCTCATAACAAAGCTGGGTACGTTGCCTTTAAGTCTTGGCTTCCTCTCAGCTGAGTCTTGTCCTACTTTTCCTAAGTATGTTCTTTTCAAGGACATGTCTATTAAGGTAAATTGGCACCAATACTTTGCCATGCAATTATCCCTAGCCTTCTGTGTTAATTCCTTTAACTATTTAACCCAACCCATGGTGTAATACACTTGATTAATTCCATAGATAATATGGAATTAACTGGAGTTAGACATAAACAGCCTTTTTTGAACAGATGTGGCCAGCTGCCAATTACTATTGACTACCCAACATGTCATATCACGCAATAAGCAAATGGTAAAAATCAACACTGTTAGGGCTTTACTCATATAGGTGTACAGACCAATTGCTACCAAAGCAGAGTACATTTTTAATTTCTTTTATTTCTTATTGCGGTAGTCCCAGAAATGATAGTCTGACAATTGTGAGTACAACTTTTTCATTACCATTCCACAACACATTGATGCAATCACAGAGAAGGCACACCAAGCGGTTTCACTTCATTAGGAGTTTGAGGACATTTAGTGTGTCAGCAAAGGCTCTTCATATTTCTATAGATGTACAGTGGAGAGCATTCTGACTGGTTGCATCATCATCTGTTACACAGGCTCTAATGCACAGGGTTGAAAGAAGCTGCAGAAGATTGTAAACTCCAGCCAGTCCCCGACATCAAGGGCGTCTTGAAGAGGTGATGCCTCAAGAAGGTAGCATCCATCATTAAAGACACTCACCATCTGAAGCATACGTCCTTTGCATTACTACCATCAGAAAGAAACCACAGGAGCCTGAAGACCCACACTCTATGCTTTAAGAACAGTCTCTTCCTCTCAGATTTATAAACAGTCCGTGAACTCATAACACTACCATATTATTTGTTTTTTTTTGCACTATTTGGTTATTTTCTAACTTATTGTAATTAGATATCTTGCATTGTATTACTGCTGCAAAACAATAAATTTCACAACATATGTCAGCAATAAGAAACCTGATTCTGATTCATCTAGCATTTTACTCCCACGTACCTTGATTCCAGTAATTGTATTCATCCCACTGGTGAATATACCCAATGGTTGAGTATTTCCAACTCTCAGAAATACAATAAAATACTTTACTGGCACCCCTCTGTCACCTCTGAGCTATTCTCTGACACAGAAAAAATAACACCTCCAATCAAGATCCAAACTCCACCAAGTACCCTTAACATAATGTCTGTCACTCCATCGAATTCAGCCTTCATCTTTCACCAGCCTGCAGGGCTCTCAGCGTCTGGTTTGCGCCGTCGAAGGCCAAAAATTTTGTTACTAGGGTGTAAAAGCTTATCACTTGGAAATTCAAATGAGTATTGCAATTATATAATTAACTGTAGGGAGGTGTAGGGGTATACAGTGCTTTCTGTAATATTACGTGCGCTCTGAAACTTCAGTCTTCTGTGTAAACATAGGCTCAATCCAATTTCTACTAAATCCTATAATTACTGTGACTTGCTCTTTACATCATGTTTTTTTAATCCACTACTTTTCTCAACAGGGCATTTTGCTAGTAAACCGGAATGTTCAGTGTATATTTATAACATTTGCAGTTGGCAATGCCAAAGGCAGTTAGGTATAGTCATATGTGGATGAGAAGTGTCATGGAATCATAAAGCAAATCAGCACAGGAGCAGGCTCTGCAGAAGTTAATGCATGATAAGGTCCAACATGGCAGAAGTATCTGCAATAAAATATCAGATGTATTGATACAACACACATCAAAGTTGCTGGTGAAAACAGCAGGCCAGGCAGCATCTCTAGGAAGAGGTACAGTTGACGTTTCAGGCCGAGACCCTTCGTCAGGACTAACTGAAAGAAGAGCTAGTAAGAGATTTGAAAGTGGGAGGGGGAGGGGGAGATCCGAAATGACAGGAGAAGACAGGAGGGGGAGGGATGGAGCCAAGAGCTGGACAGGTGATTGGCAAAGGGGATATGAGAGGATCATGGGACAGGAGGCCCAGGGAGAAGGAAAAGGGGGGGGGAACCCTGAGGATGGGCAAGGGGTATAGTCAGAGGGACAGAGGGAGAAAAAGGAGAGTGAGAGAAAGAATGTGTGTATAAAAATTATTAACAGATGGGGTACGAGGGGGAGGTGGGGCATTAGCAGAAGTTAGAGAAATCAATGTTCATGCCATCAGGTTGGAGGCTACCCAGACGGAATATAAAGTGTTGTTCCTCCAACCTGAGTGTGGCTTCATCTTTACAGTAGAGGAGGCCGTGGATAGACATGTCAGAATGGGAATGCGATGTGGAATTAAAATGTGTGGCCACTGGGAGATCCTGCTTTCTCTGGCGGACAGAGCGTAGGTGCTCAGCAAAGCGGTCTCCCAGTCTGCGTCGGGTCTCGTCGATATATAAAAGGCCACATCGGGAACACCGGACGCAGTATATCACCCCAACCAACTCACAGGTGAAGTGTTGCCTCAGCTGGAAGGACTGTTTGGGGCCCTGAATGGTGGTAAGGGAGGAAGTGTAAGGGCATGCAACTTTGATGTGTGTTGCTTGAATTTCCAGAATCTGCAGAATTCCTGTTGTTTGCATGTAGATGTATTGATACATCTGTATTGCCATGATATGTATTGGTATTGATGCATTATTTTTCACATGCATTCAGTGGCCACTTTATTAGGTATACCTATATACCTGCATATTAATGCAAATATCTAATTAGGCAATCATGCAGCAGCCAATCAAAACATAAAAGCATGCTGACATGGTCAAGAGGTTCAGTTGTTTCTCAGGCCCAACATCAGAATGGGGAAGGAATGTGATCTAAGTGACTTTGACCCTGGAATGATTGTTGCCGCCAGATGGGGTGACTTGAGTATCTCAGAAGCTGCTGATTTGCTGGGATTTTCACATGCAACATTCTCTAGAGTTTACAGAGACTGGTGCGAGAAACAAAAAACATCCAGTGAATGGCATTTTTGTTGTAGAAAATGCCTTGTTAATGGGAGAGGTCAGAGGAGAATGGCTAGACTGGTTCAAGCTGACAGTAAGGCAACAGTAAATCAAATAACATCACATTGCAGCAGTGGTGTGCAGAAGAGCATCTTTGAACACACAATACATGAAACCTTAAAGTAGATGGGCTACAGCAGCAGAAGATCACAAACTTATGCTCAGTGGCTACTTTATTAGGTACAGGAGGTACCCAATAAAATGGCCAATCAGTGTATACCAAGATACAGTGAAATGCTTGATTTGCATACAGTTCATATACGTCAAATCATTACATAGTGAACTGAGGTAGATCAAGGTTGAAAAAATAGCAAGCATAATGACGTTAAAAAGCTACAGAGAAAGTGCAGCAGAGGTAAGCAATAAAATGCAAGATATGAACAAGGTAGGTTGTGAAGTCAAGAGTTCATCTTATCATACAGGAGGTCTGTACAAGAGTCTGATAACAATGGGGTAGCTGCTCTCCTTGAGTCTGTTGGAATGTGTTTTCAGGTTTTGTATCTTCTGGGTGAGGAGAGAAGAGAGAAGGTCTGGGATGGATGGTGTCTTTGATTGGGCTGGTTGCTTTATTGAGGCAGTGAGTTGCATAGTAGACAGAGTCCATACTCCGTGTGGACTCACACAGAGACACTTTGGAGCGTATCTCCTCAGATCCTTAGATAAAATGCTAAAAAAAAACATGCTTTCCTTCCTCAGCCTAACAATAGAATATAAAAGCAGGGAACTGTTGGTAAAATAGGGTACAATGTTTTTATAGGCCACAGCTTGAATGTGGTGTACAGTTCTGATTATCACATTCCAGAAACAATAGGATGCCACTGGAGGAGGTATGCAGAAGATTCATAAGGGTGTTGATAGGACTGGAAAATTTTAGCTAAAAGGAAAATTGGGATTATATTAGAAATAGAGGCTGGGAGAAGATTTTGTCTGAGATATATCACAACATGTGGCGCTAACATGGAATAAATGGGAAGGATCTATTTCTCTTTGCTTTTTTAAAAGATTTTTTCAAGTTTTGCTTTTTTTTTAAAGGTTAGCTTTATTTGTTACATGTACATTGAAACATCAAAACATACAGTGAAATGTGCTGCCTTTGCCTTAATGACCACACTTCGTCCAAGATGTGCTGGGGGCAGCCGATAAATGTTGTCATGCTTCCAGTGCCATCGTAGCACACTAACGCTGACACATACATCTTTGGAATGTGGAAGGAAACTGGAACACCCAGTGGAAACACATGTAGCCTTGGGGAGAACGTACAAGCTCCTTACAGACAGCGGCAAGAATTGAAATGCTATCTTACAACTTGCACTGCAAAGTGTTACACTAACAACTACGCTACTGTGCAAAGGATTTAACACTAGAAGGCACAGGTGAAAAGCAGTTTACGGAAAGATTAAAAAAGAGATATGGGTAAATGTTCTCCTCCTGATCTAAGGCCAAACAGATGCTAGAGACAAACATCTTTATCCCACTCAAAAAGTGCATTAATGTGTACCTGAGCACCATGAGAATTATATCATGTGCAGGGATAGCAATTTAACTACGTAGCACTTCTTTGAAAACCTCCTTCTGTGCCACAGAGTTTTTATGAGCCCATAATAGGGGACATGTGATGCACAGTGGGCTGGTGTGGATTAAAGTAAGATAGGCTCTCCTCTAATTGAATAATGGAATAGTTAGAGGGGGCTGCACGGCTTTCTGACATTGCTATGACCCTGTAAAATATGGATCAGATGGCATCTGCAATGTCCACACAACCTGCCTAGGCAGTGCAAAGTTAGTGATGATCTCAGCTCGAAACGTCAGCTGTATATTCTTTCCATAGATGTTGCCTGGTCTGCTGAGTTCCTCCAACATTTTATGTGTGTTGCTCTGGATTTCCAGCATCTGCAGAATCTCTTGTGTGTAACATCAACCTTGCAGTGTTGACTTAATGAAATGAGCTGGAAGCCACCAGATCAGAATCAGAATCTTTTTCCAATTTCAAAGTTCAAAATAAGTTTATTATCAAAGTGTGGCTATATCACCATATGCTACCTTGAAATTCAATTTAGACCATAAAACATAGGAGCAGAATTAGGCCATTTAGCCCATTGAGCCTGTTCTGCCAATCCATCATGTTTGATTTATTATCCCTTTTAGACCCATTCTCCTACTTTTTCGCTGTAACCTTGGATGCCCCGACTAACCAAGAACCTATCCACCTCCACTTTAAATATACCCAATGACTTGACCTCCACAGCTGTCTGTGACAATGAATTCCACAGATTTGCTACTCTCTGGCTAAAGAAATTCTCCTTGCAGAGATTTCCAGGAAAATAAAGAAATACAATAAAAATTATGAAAAACCATACATAAAGCCTGACAACAGATGTGCAAAAGAAGACAAATAGTGCAAATAACAAAAATATTAAATAAACAATACTGATAAAATGAATTATATAGTCCTTGATGTTGGCGCGTGGCCAAGTGGTTAAGGCGTCGGTCTAGTGATCTGAAGGTCGCTAATTCGAGCCTCGGCTGAGGCAGTGTGTGTGTCCTTGAGCAAGGCACTTAACCACATATTGCTCTGCGATGACACTGGTGCCAAGCTGTATGGGTCCTAATGCCCTTCCCTTGGACAACATCGGTGGCGTGAAGAGGGGAGACTTGCAGCATGGGCAACTGCTGGTCTTCCATACAACCTTGCCCAGGCCTGCGCCCTGGAAACCTTCCAAGGCGCAAATCCATGGTCTCATGAGACTAACGGATGCCTATAGTCCTTGAAAGTGGCTCGAGAAGTTATGGAATCAATTTAGTGTTGAGGTCAGTGACGTTATCCACGCTGGTTCAGGAGCCTGATAGATGAAAAGTAATAACTGCTCCTAAACCTGGGGGTGTGGGATCTAAGGCTTCTGCACCATCAGCCCAATGGTACTAGTGAGAAAAGACAATGGCTTGGATGATGGATACTCCTTGTAAGTCATCACCTCGGGAATACTAACATGTACAGAGCTGCCAGGGCTTTCCTGTCAATTTAGCACCCTGGTTTACAATAATCTGCAGCAATTCAATGGCTTCAGATCAAAGTTCAAAGCTCAAAGTAGATATATGTCACCATATACTACCCTGAGATTCATTTTCTTGCTGGGAATTCCAAGGAGATACAAAGAAACACAATAGAATCAATGAAAAACTGCACACAAAGACTGACAAACATCCTATGTGCAAAAGAAAACAAACTGTGCAGATAGATAAATAAATAACCAAGCGAGCAAACAAACAAATAACAAAATTCAATGAATAAATAAAATAAATAAGTAAATTGGAAAATAAATAAATAGACAGATCTGGTTAGTTGATTCTTTGTTTATTTATTTAATTTGTGTTCATTCATTCATTTATTCGTTTGTTTATTTGAAAACAAGAGTTGCAGAGTCTATGCAAGTGAATCTGTACATTTTGGAATCAGTTCAGTGCTGAGGTGAGTGAAGTTATCAACACTGGTTCAAATTATTCCAGAGAAAACTCAGGGATAATTTGTGGTCCATGTACTGTATACCTGCTCTTGTGATGCCTGATCGCATTTTGATAAATTCCAGTGCTTAGCTTATAGTATTTGACTTGATAGATTATGCCAAACATCATATCTTCTGTCAATATTTTCCTAACACCTGCTGCAAGTTTAAGTTTTATAATCCAGTTTTACCTCCTGCTGTACTTTGAAATAAAGTCTGGTCTAAGTTAAATATATACACTACTATTTATCTTATGTGCACAAAATACAGTACATTTATTGTACTGTTAGCTGAGAGCCACAGGAAATTTTATCCCTGACTTTGCATGGAATCCTTCACTTGGCACTCATTTCTTAGAAAGCAAGTAACTCCCAATTATGCTAAGTAGATGTGAAGGGAATTACGCACTACTTTGGCACTGACACACCCTACAATTTGGAAAGGGTTATTTGGAAGCAGTTTGTCAATTTTTCACTCAGGCCACAATCAGGTTGGAGAAGCAACACCTTATATTCCATTTGTGTAGCTTCTCATCTGATAGCATGGAAGTAG
The DNA here is from genome assembly GCF_963921235.1 of Mobula hypostoma. Classification (NCBI taxonomy): domain Eukaryota; kingdom Metazoa; phylum Chordata; class Chondrichthyes; order Myliobatiformes; family Myliobatidae; genus Mobula; species Mobula hypostoma. Next base: position 41,628,408 of record NC_086116.1, read on the forward strand.
CTTTCTCTAACCTAGTAATTTCTCCCCCTCCTCCTTCTCTATTTTCCCTTTTCCTATTCTGGCTCCTCTTTTACTCCTTCTCTCCTTCTCACCCATCCATCCCCTCCTCCTTTCCTTTCTCCCATGGTCCACTCTCCTCTCCAATCAGATCCCATCTTCTTCAGCCTTTCACCTTTTCCACCTATCATCTCCTAGCTTCTCATTTCTACATTCCCCCCCCCCACCCACCTACCTCCCCCTCACCTGGTATCACCTATTAGTTGCCAACTTGTACTCCCTTCCTCTCCTCCTCCCATCTTCTTGTTCTGGCTTTTGCCCCCTTCCTTTCCAATCCTGATGAAGGGTCTTGGCCCAAAACATCAACTGTTTTTTTTCCTCTCCATAGATGCTGCCTGACCTGCTGAGTTCCTCCAGCACTTTGCGCGTGCTCCTCAAGATATCGAGAATCTGCAGCATCTCTTGTGTTTATGATCTTTGCCTTATGCTACCCATGTGCTCATCAGCCCCTGCCAGATTTGACCACTCACAAAGTTCCTCGACTTACAGAGTTGGGGCATTTTAAAGTGGCCAGTTATCCGACCACACCCTTGACAGGTGAGAAGAATGAGCGGAGAATTTTTTAAAAAACAGATTAATTAAGTATTGGTGCAAATTATTAATTTTGGACTGCACTCCTGATGATTTAGAGTTTATTTTATGTATATATTCTTTGTCATGCTGCAAAACGTTGAGCTGCTAAACTGTGTTTCATTGCTCCACAGCAATGACAATAAAGATATTCTATTCTATTCTATTCTAAAATGAGCAGTGTGAGAAGATTCAGGAGGGTGAGGAAGGATCTTTCAAAAAGTTGAGAAGGGTCCTCATTTAAACCTACCAAACAGATATAACATGTTCTGGCTCATATTCAGTTCTGGATAGAGTGGACATAGAGAGGTTGTTTCCATTAGTTGGAGAGTCTAGGATCCCAGGGCGCAACCTCAGAATTACGGGACATCTGTTTAGAACTGTGATGTGGAAGAATTTCTTCATCCAGAGGGTGGTGAATCTGCGGACACACACGTACACACAAACATACAACCAGGAGAATGAATCCCTGCCCCCCCCCACCCTTTGTCACGTCTGTGGCCCCACAGTGGTTCAGCACAAAGCTGGGAGTTTCCTGATCTATGCCGTCTGGGTCCAAAATCAACAAAACTTTAAGCAGCTCAACTTTAGAGATTACTTTGTAAGGTTAAACATTAAAAAAAATGTATGAGGTAAGTTACCATTTTTTCAGAGAAATTACTTGCTTAACCTTTATTGTTTGCAATCATTAGTAATTAGTTTCGCAGAAGGGGGACATATCATCCTGGAAAATACACCACATGATAACAAGGTACAAGTGCTTAACACTTTCACATCTAAATTCTCTGTAGTGTCTTAGAGATGAGGGAGTTATGTTGCATTAAAACTGTACATGGGGGAGTTTTATGCGATTGGCACTAAATGTGGCATTCTACTGAGTCAGCTTCACATTAACAAATACTGTATCTACTCTTGTGACACAGATATCTTGGGTGGAAGAGTGCCACAGCTAACAGAGCCACTTTCTCATGGTATTAGACCTAGGTTCAATCCTGACCTCAAATGTTGTCTGTTTAGAGTCTTCACATTCCTCCTGTCTCTTGGTGGTCCAGTTCCCTCCCAGGTCCTGAAGACTTACGAGGTTGGTAGGTTAATTGGTCACTTTAAATTAGCCCTGGTGTGCAGGTGAGTGGTAAAATCAGGAGGGGAGTTGCTGAAAATGTGGGACAAATACACCAAAATGGGGTGAATGTATGCAGGATCGGTGAAAACTGGTGCTTATGGTTTGTTAGTCTCATGGTTAACTTACTTGACCCTTTGATTCTGTAAGATAAACTCAAACCTTTGCAAGCAATTGCCATATCTGAAGAATGAATTAAAAATGGACTTTTGGACCCAAGTGGAATTGAAGAATATGAAATTTGGGAAGGAAAAGGGTTTTGAGACATTGGATTAGTCATGACCTTTTTGAATGGCAGAAGGGACTCAGAGGCTGAATAGCTTTTACTTGTTTCTATTTCTGATGTCCTTTGACAGGACTTGGAGGCTTTCTGAGCTGCTGGAAACACTCATCATTTTATCCACCTACCAACCCATTTTCTCCCTGGTAGGTGCTAAATCCCCTCATTGTTTTTCAGAAAGAGACATTTATCATTTAACTGCCATGGAAGAGTATCCACAAGACATTCTGGCACTAACATAGCATGCCTGCGATATCAAAAACACAAGCAACACAAACAATGCAACAGCAAAACAGGCTCCAATTTTTCACCACACAACAAAGCTTCCTTACTCTGGTACTCCACCAACCGTTCTCCACTGCCACTGACTCTTCCCATTCCCACCAACTCTGGCAGGCATTTCCCTTAAACACAAGAGATTCTGCATATGCAGGAAAGCTGGAGTAATGCATACAAAATCCTGAAGGAAATCTGCAGGTCAGGCAGCATCTATGGATAGGAATAAGAAGCCAACATCTGCTGCGAGGTCTCAGTCCAAAACATCGATTGTTTATTCCTTTCCATAGGTGATGCCTGATCTGCTGAGTTCCTCCTGAATTTTGTGTGAATCACAGGTAATTTTATACTTATATTAGGGGCGAGAAGGTAGTTAGGGAGAGAGTAGGTCAGCTCAAGGACAAAACATTTATGCATGGAACTACAGGATGTGGCTGAGATCCTTATAAGTACTTTGCATTAGTATTCACTAAGGAGAAGGACACAGATGACGATGAGATTCAAGAGGTGTATGTTGATAATCTAAAGCATGTTGATATTCAGAAAGGGGAGATGTTGTGCGTCTTGAAAAGCTATTAAGGTGGAACTAACCCCTGGGCTCTATCCAGGGACACTAAAGGAAGCCAGGGAAGATAATCACTGCCTCAATATAGCAACACTGTGACCACTCTGATCACTTTGCCCGAAAGTGGACTTTGTTTTTATCTTATTCGACTTCTTTTGTCTCAATTGCATTCTTTCTTGTAAAAAATATGTATAATTTATGTTTATTACTTCAGGATAGCTTGAAGCAGTCTCTGAAAAACTATCACCAACATGTCACCTCTGGAACCAGAGGAGCCAATATATCTTACCAAAGCTACACACCATCAAGAATGCTTACCGTGTCATCCCATCTCCATACTTTGGCAAGTCCCATCACCTGGATGTACTTTGTCTCCCAGCATATAGGACAGAAACTGAGAACTGCAGCACCAATGGTGAGGACAGCGATGGTATGTTCCTATCCACTGCTTGGAGTCAGTGGACAGGACCATATTCAAGTACTCATCAGATCCCAGTGAATATGTCACAGCCATCACCAGCTTCAGCAAAATCTGGGTGGATAACTGTGTGCCTTCAAGAGCATTCCAAATTTTCCCAAACCAGAAGCTCTGGATGAACTAGGAGATTGACAGCTTGCTGAAGGCCACATCTGTACCCTTCAACACTGGTACGACCTACAGAAAGCCATCATGAGAGCAAAGATGCAATTCTGTGTGAAGTTAGAGATACAACTGGGTACACCTCAGCTGTAGCAGGGTTTGCATCCTTAAAGTGAAATCTAGCAGCATAATCTGCAATGATGCTTCAGTCCCTGATGAACTGAACACCTTTTATGCGCACTTTGAAAGGGAAAATCTCTTCAACCTCTAAATTATCATTGATCATTTATTTCAGCCACAGGACACAGAAGGAAAATGTCAGGACAGGTGGCTTCAGCCTCTGAAGTCTGTGTTAACCATCAACTGCCTATTTACATCAGCTACTCTAACCCATGTTATTATCCCCACATTCCTGTAAATGCCATAAAGACTCCACAACTCAACTACACACTTGGGCCAATTTATAGAGTCCAATTAACCTGCCGACTGTATATTTTGGGAGAAGGGAGTAAAGTGCAGCATCCAGAGGAAACCTATGTGGTCTCGGAGGAAACGTAAACTCCACACACTGGAGATCAGGATTGACTCTGGGTCATTGGAACCGTGAGGCAGCAATTCCACTGGACAAAACTGCTCATGAAGGTACTTAGAATCGCAGAGAACATCAGCTCGGAAGTGAGCCGGCCAGTTCACCATGGAAGGAGTTACACAGGTTAGGAATTTGCAAGCTGTGGGGCTCACTAAGATCTTGAAGAAAGAGGAGTTCAAGGTCAAGTTTATTGTCATTCAACCATGCACGTGTATACAGCCAAATGAAACATCAGACCTCTGAGGCCAAGGTGCAAAGCACAGTATCTATAGTCACATACAGCACATATAGTCACGATCCAGCACAGTTAGTCACAAAACAGCACAAGCCCCTGAGTGGCACAGCCTAAAGACTGAGTCAGGCCATGCCACTCACCCTCCTTCATTCCAAGGAGAAACCCCCAAGCTCTCAATCTTCCGACATAAGACATACTCTCTAATCCAGGCACGATCCTGGTAAATCTCCTCTGCACTCTCTCTAAAGCCTCCAATTCCTTCAGATAATGAGGCAACCTGTACTGAACACAATGCTCCGTGTGGTTAGTAAAGGCATCAGTTAGTCTTGCGAAACCGTGGATCTGTGCCTGGAAAGTCTTCACTCTCCAGGGTGCAGGCCTGGGCAAGGTTGTATAGAAGACCAGCAGTTGCCCATGCTGCAAGTCTCCCCTCTCCACGACACCAATATTGTCCAAGGCAAGGGCATTAGGACCCATACAGCTTGGCACCAGCGTCGTCGCAGAGCAATGTGTGATTAAGTTCCTTGCTCAAGGACACAACACGTTCCCTCAGCTGGGTCTTTTGACTCACAATCTTCAGGTAGCTAGTCCAATGCCTTAACCACTTGGCCACGTGCTCACACAAGTGTGGGTAAACAAGAGTTTTATAGAACTGCAACATTAGCTCATAGTTCTATAAACAATCATTCAAAGGGCAAAACACCATACACCTTCCTAATTACACTATCAACTTGTGCAGCATCTATGAAGGATCTGTAGATATGGATTCCAGTATCCCTTTGTTCCTCCACACTGCTAAGGATCTTGCATCAATCCTGTCCTCTGACTTTAATTCAACCTTCTAAAGTCACTTAGACTTGAACTCAATCTGCCAATTCTCAGCCAGCTCTACATTTCCCATTGTAACCCACAACAGCCTTCAATGTTATCCACACAAACTCACACCAAAATGCTGGAGGAATTCAGCAGATCAAGTAGTATCTATGGAAATGAATAAAGAGTCGATGTTTCGGACTGATATCCTTTATAAGGACTGGAAAGAAAGGGAGTAGGGCAGAGAAAAGGTGGGGGGAAGGGGAAAGGCGGATAGGCTAGAAGGTGATTGGAGAAGCTAGGTGGCTGGGGGAGGAAGGATGAAGTAAGAAGCTGGGAGGTGTAAGTGATAAGCTCAATTTTTAGGCCTTCCAGTTTGGATCCACTGGGGTTTCCAGATACCTGCACTTAATTGAGTGCTCCTTACACTGGTTCTCCCTTCATATTCTACAGAACGAAAATCGGGGGGCTACTTTGTCCGCACCTCAGCTCCATCCACAAAAAGAGGAATTTCTCAGTGGCTATTTCAATTCCAATCTCCATTCCCATACCAACATGTTTGTCTATGGCCTTCCCTTTTCCCACGATGAGGTCACTTTCAGGTTGGAGGACCAGCAACTCATATTCCATCTAGGTAGCCTCCAACTGATGGCATGAACATCGATTCCACCCTCCCCCCGCCACCCCCTTCCCATTCCCTCTTCTTCAATTTCCCATTCTGGCGTCTTCTCGTCACGTCACCCTTGTGCCACTCCTTCCCTTTCTCCCACGATCCATTCTCTTCTCCTATAGGATTACTTTTCCTCCATCCCTTTGCCTTTTCCACCTATGATTCCCCAGCTTCTTACTTCATCTCTCACCTGGCTTGTCTTCTTTCCTCTCCCCTGAACCCCACCTTCTTACTCTGCCATCTTCCCCCTTCCTTTCCAGTCCTAATGAAGGGCTTTGGCCCAAAACATCAACTGCAGGATCTCTTATGTTAATACAATCCACAACACCAGCACAGTAACATACGCAAAATACTAGAAACACTCAGAAGGTCAAACAGTATCTAAGAGGAGGAAGAAACAGTTGACATTTCAGACTGAGACTCTTCAATGGAATTCATCACAATACCACCAACACCAGAATGTCACAAAACTTTGTGTCATCTGAAAACTTACTAACCCACACTTCCTTTTCCTCATCCTTGTCATTTAGTTAAACTACAAGGAGTAGGAGTCCCAGAGCAGATCATTAGTTCTTGACAATCCAGGTTATAGTCCTTGCAAAAACCATATGGGGAAGTATGCGTGATTTGCAGACTTTTAGCGGCCGAAAGTAAAAAAAAAGCTCTCTTGCCACAATTTATACTCAGTAGTTTAGCTATAATGTGTACTTCACTACACATGATGAAGTGGTGAATGAGAAAATTGGTGCAATGATAAGTCAGGTTGGCAAGCATTTTGCTAAACTGCCTTTGAGTGAGTTCAGCAGCTATTCCTTTTTTATTTGAGTTTTGGTGCTTGATTTAAATATCAATGCATCCTCGTCATTAAATCTGAACAGCCTCCTGGGCTGAGATCGAAGCCCCAAGCTGGAAGGTTGAATAGCCAGGCTCTCCTTGAGATGAATCATTTTTATAAATGAGGAGAGGGAGAGGTCAGGGCACAGAGACACAGAAGGTTACACGTGTGGCAGAGATAAGAGCTTATTCATTCTATTCTTTCTGCTGGAGCTCGACGGAGCAGCGTAGCTAGCCTCCAGCTCTCCTGAAGTGTCTGCTGCTCACAGAGCAACGGAAAAAGTGTCCAAACTCTCGACCCAAAAGAATTTTCACTGCTGTTCTGCTGCTTAGCTTCTCAAGTGATCATTTCCTCACAGCTCTACTTAATGCGGTTTAGTCCAAGTTGGTTGTTGATCTGCAGTGCTAGGTGTAACATTGTAAGTGCAGTTTTACAACACAAGAGGTTCTGCAGATGCTGGAGGTCTTGAGAAACACACACAAAATGCTGGAGGATCCCAGCAAGTCTGGCTGCATCCATGGAGAAAAATAGACAGATTCCCGACTGATTTCTCTAATTTCCAATCATTTCTCCCCCTCCCCCTTGTCATGGTGTGCACTGGCAATGTCAGAACACAAATGCAGAGGAAAGCCAGACATCGATGTAGTCTGACCAAAATTTATTCATAAGAGCTCCAACAGAACAGTGGAAAGATGAGGGGGAACATATTTACACAGAGGGTGGTGAATATGTGGAATAGCCAGGCTCTTTCTGAGGAGGAAATTGGGGTTGATAATAAATCAGCCACAGGAGCAGACCTGATGGCTTAATTCTGCTACTATGTCTTATGGTTTTATAGTCTTATCAAATGAGTAGCTAGAGTAAGTGGCTGAGGATGGTATAAATCTAAAGATTATTAGATAGGAAAGCCTCAAATGTTATGGACTAAACACCGGAAAATACAACAGTACGACAAAGAAGCAAGGATTAGTTTCCACGCTGTCTGACTCTATAAATTAGAAATAGGTTTATTATTACTGTCGTACATCATGAAAAATGTTGTTTTGTGGCAGCAGTACAAAGAAATACAGTTAAGAAAATAATAAGTTACAATAAAAAATTAAAATGTATAAATGGTGCAAAAGGAAAATGGTGAGGTGGTGTTCCTGGGCCCATTCAGAAATCTGTTGGTGGAGGGAAATAAACTGCTCCTAAAATGTTGAATGTACACCTTCAGGTTCCTGCACCTCCTCCCTAATAAGAAGAGGGTATATCACAGGTGGTGAGGACCTTAATGATGGATACAGTCTTCTTGAGGCACTACCTTCTGAAGATGCCCTCGATGGTGGGGTGGCTTTTATCTGTGATGGAGTTAATTGAGTCTACAACTTTCTGCTGTCCCTTTCAAACTTGTGCAGGGACAGCTCCATACCAGGCTGTGATTCAACCAGTCAGAATGCTCTCCACAATTCAGCTGTTCAATTTGCTGAAGTCTTTGGTGACATACCAAGCTCCTAAAAGAAGTATGTCCTGCAGGCATGCCTTCTTTATGATTGCATCAATGTGCTACACCCAGAATAGATCCCCTGAGATGTTATTACCCAGGAACTTGAAGCTGCTCACCCTTTCCACTTGATGAGGACTGGCATGTGTTCTCCACACTTCTCCTTCCTAAAGACCACAATCACTTCTTTTGGTTTTGTGACGTTTACTGCAAGGTTGTAGCTGTTGTTACACCACTTGACCAGCTGAGCTATCTCGCTCCTGCATGCCTACTTGATGCCATAGAGCAAACTCCATGACAGGCTGAACGGCCGGTTATATCGTTGAAAACTATGTAAACAGTCACCTATTGTCAGAAACACACATATATGACAGTGTAATTATGTAATCCTTGTAAAGAAAATTTATAATTTTGCAACTGTAATGACAGTTCCCGAAATTGTATAGATGCTGGGAAGTTTCCCAGAGTGCTATAAAGGATATTTTATTCATGTAGTACATGGGCATCACAGAGAAGTTGTTGGAAAGATGCTGACTTCAATCACTGTACTCTGTCTAATGAAGGCACTTCCATTATGTTGGTTACAGCCCCAAGATTTAGATCCAGGAGATCAGCTCTCATGGTAGGACAGCGTGGCGATAAAACCTGCAGGTGGTGGTGCTCCCTGTTTGAAGTAGATAAGTCATGGGTTTAGGAGGTACTCTTGAGCAATTTGCATGCGGTCAGTTAACCTACCTTTGTGATGTTGGAGGAAACCAGAGCACCTGGGGAAACCCATATGGTCACAAGAAGAACTTGCAAACACCATTCAGACAGCGTCTGAGGTCAGGACTGAACCCAGGTCACTGTCAGGCAGTGGCTCTTCTATCTGACATCTGTGCCAAGCATTATTATTTTACTTGCCACTGGTATTGGACATTGAAAGTGAAATGCTTGCCTTGCAAACTGTTAATACAGATCAAATCATTAGGTAGTGCATTGAGGTAGAACAATAACAGTGAGGTAGAAGCTATCCTTCAGCCTGGTGACATACGCTTTCAGACTTCTATATCTTCTATCCAATTGGAGAGGGGTGAAGAGAGAATGCCCAGATGTGTTGAGTCTTTGATTACGCTGAGGCAACGAGAAACGTAGACGGAGTTCATGAAGGGGAGGCTGGTTACTGTGAGGTGCTGAGCTGTGTCCACAAGCTCCTGCAGTTTTTTGCAGACACATGCTGAGCACTTGCCATACCAAGCCATTATGCATCCAGACAGAATGTGTTCTATCCTGCATTGTTAAAAATTGACAAAAAGGTAATTCCCTCTTCTTGCAAAAACACAGGAGATTCTGCAGACGCTGGAAATCTCGAGCAACACACACAAAGTTCTAGAGTAACTTGTTAAATCAGGCAGCATCTGTGGAGGGGAATAAACGTTCAATGTTTTGGGCCGAGACCCTTCATCAGGACTGATTCAACAAATTAACTTCAACTTTCTATGTGATCTCTTTAATTCTACAGTATTCACCTGTCTGCATCACTGGAACCCTCCATATTAACAATTCAATGGCCAATTGTATGTAAATACATTTGCAAAATGTTGGCAACTATCTACACTTGAAGTGTCGATGTTGTGAGAATGCGGATACACCCAATGAGATGTTGAAACGAACAAGAAGTTGGACAAAGAAATGAACCGTAAAATTGCACACAAATGATGAAGTGAGTTAATAAATATTCATGTGACACAGAAGTTGCCATACATTTTGCTGTTCTTGTTATTTTCCCATCAGTTTGAAGCAATCTGTTATTAGGTCTGTCTGAGCCACTTGAACACATGACTAAGTTACACCCAGGGAACGACCTGATATCATTTTTAACACACTCTGAAACTTCTCAACATTAAGTGTGCTAAGGAAATGAGGGGTGTGAATTTTGTCAGTGTTCCCGTGATTTCCTGGATTTGTGCACGAAGAAAAGAAAACAAATAACTTTGGGTCAGATCACACCGATGGAGGATCGGCAGCCAGATTCAGTTTGCAAGTCAGCGCATTCCGGCCTTTTGCGTGTGCACGCAGTTGCGCTGATATCAGGAGTGCTCTAGAGGCTAGACATACGAACAGACATTTAATTTCTCACTCCACCCTGAAGCCCTCAATGAGTCTGTGGGTTATTGAGCTGGGGATGGGTGGGGGTTGCTGCCAATGTGGGGGAGCAAGTGCACTTCGTACCTGGCCCCTCAGCTTCCACCAGTCAGTGCTAGCATGTCGGGTGTCTCGCCATTCATTAGAACTGGTGTCACATGAAGCTAAAGATTTGAAAAATTGAACAAGGAACTGCAAATACTATAAATCTGACTAACAAACAAAAGGACCCGCTGAGTTTTCCCAGTGTCTTCTGTTGTTATTAAGTTCTTTAATTATTTTCCTTTATATCCCTGCAACAAAAAATAAATTTATTGTTTTTTTGGAATTTTAATAAAGTTATATTTTTTTTAAATATTTATATTGATTGGCCATATTTCAAGGTTTTTGGAGGAAACTAGAGGAAGTGTTTTTTACAGAGAGTGGTGAGTACATGGAACATACTGCCAGGTGTGATGGTATAGGCAAATTCAATAAGGACAGCTTTGGACACTATCTCACTTTTTTTACTATACAGTATTTCTGTTTTTGCATATTTCTTAAAAATCTATTCAATATACGTAATTGATTTACTTGTTTATTTATTATTATGTTTTATTTTATTTATTATTATTTTTTTCCTCTCTGTCTGCTAGATTTTATGTATTGCATTGAACTGCTGCTGCTAAGTTAACAAATTTCACGTCACATGCCAGTGATAATAAACCTGATTCTGATTCTGATTTAAGAGACTCTTAGATAGACACGTGGATGAAAGAACAAAGGAGGGCAATGTGAGAGGGAAGGGTTAGATTGATCTTAGAGTAGGCCGAAGGGTCTGTAATGCACTACTCTATGTTCTACTGTATGTTCTTTCTTTGTATTTGTTTTAGCTGTCCCTGGAAATGGCAAACAGAAGCTAAAGTTTTACTTTATTTTTCTGTTGTTATTGTGTGTCAATGCTAAATTATCGCTTTTAATTTGATCATAACAATTTATTTAAAAAATTATTTGTCAATTCAGACCTGACCTCTGATGCTGTCTGTTTGGAGTTTGCACGCTCTGTCTGTGGCTGTGTTTCCCCTGTGTACTTTAGTTTCCCAAGGATGTGTGGTTTGGTAAGTCAGCACTGGCGTGTAGGCGGGAGGTGGGATCTGAGGGGGATAAAAGGCAATGTGGCATTAAGTGTTAGATGTTTGTTAGACGGAAGATTCTGTATCCATGCTCTATAACTTTCATTTTAATGGTTTTACTTACCTCTGATTCACAGAGATGTGCACAAATGGGGTAATGGATCAAACTGGCACAACCTAACTAACTGATGCTGAGTGACAGTCCTTGAAGTGTGACTCACAAGCTGGTGTGGAAATGAGGCCCTCAATATTGTGCAGCATGGTGTCATAGAGCACTACAGTACAGAAACAGGACCATCAGCCCATCTAGTCCGTGCCAAACCATTTCTCTGCCCAGTCCCATCGACCTTCACCCGAGTCATAGCTCTCCATATCCCTCCTATCCATATACCTATCATAATTTCTCTTAAATGTTGTATTGAACTGGCATCTACCACTTCTGCCGACAGCTCATTCCACACCAGTGGTTTTTGTTAGTTTTTCAGTCTTGGTCTGTCCTGTGTTTTTGTGATATCACACCAGAGGAATATTGTATCATTTCTTAATGTATGCATTACTAAATGACAATAAAAGAGGACTGCGTGTCCTCATAATCTAATCTAATCTCATCACCCGCTGACTGAAGAAGTTTCCCGTTCAACATTTCACCTTTCACCCTTTAGTTCTAGTCTCACCCAACCTCAGTGGAGAACGCCTGTTTGTATTTACCCTTTCTATATCCCTCATAATTTTGTCTACCTCTATCATGAGATATTTGTACACCTCTATCAGCAATCCAAGATTAACAGAGTTGTGGGGCTAGTCAAAGGAATGTATAAGAAAAGACAAGCTGAATCGAGCCTGGCTCGTCAGTACATTCAAGCTCATAGCTCGGCATTGGCTTGTAACTGGTAACTGGTTTATTATTCTCCCATGCATTGAGATACAGTGAATAACTTTTGTTTGCATGCCATCTAGACAGATCATTCCATATAGTTTTGCGGCACGGCGACATAAAGTTTAGCGTAACGCTAATACAGGACTTGCGACCCCCGGTTCTTTATGCCACTGTCTGTCAGGTGTTTGTACATTCTTCCCATGACTATCTCTGTTTCCTCCAGGTGCTCCAGTTTCCTCCCACATTCCAAAGTTGTATGGGTTAATAGGTTATTTGGTCACACGAGTGTAATTAGGCAGTATGGACTTGTTGAGCAGGAAGGGCCTGTTACCATGATATATATTCAAATAAATTTAACAAATATAGAATTTCAAAAGAAAATAAAAGAACCAAATGCAGAATATAGCATTACAGTTCCAGGGAAAGTGCAGTGCAGGTGGACAATAAGACACAAGGGCAGCGATGAGGTAGATGAGGTCAAAGACTCATTGTATGAGTGGTCCATTCAAGACTCTGATAACAACAGGATAGGGGCTGCCCTTAAGCCCGGTGATGTGTGCTCTCAATCTTTTGTATTCACTGCCCAATGGAAAAGTGTGGAAGAGAAGGTGTCCAGGATGGGAGGGTAGATTATGCAAACATATAATGATGATACACTGAAAGTAACACACACAAAATGCTAGAAGAACTCAGCATATCAGGCAGCATCTGTGGAGAGAAATAATCAGTTGATGATTTGGGCCCAGACTCTTCATCAGAACTGCTCTCAGCCTGAAACATAGATGCTACCTGTCCTGCTGAGTTCCTGCACATTTTGTGTGTGTTACTCTAGATTTCCAGCACCTGCAGAATCTCTTGTGTTTATTGTAAGTTAAACGGGTTTCTGACATATCTTTGCAAACATGGAACTCATGTACTTGAAACTCCAACATCAAATGTGTTTTTGTGCTTTTGCATAGAGTACTTATAAGGCCATAAGACATAGGGGCAGAATTAGTCCATTCAGTCCATCGAATCTGTTCTGCTATTTGATCATGGCTGTTCTATTTTTCCTTTAACACCATTCTCCAACCTTCTCTCCATAACCTTTGACTGTATAGAAGTATCTCTAGTGAACCTTTTCCAGAAAAGGTCCAGATCTCTCTGCCTAAGGAAGGATATAATTCATTAAGAGAGATGAAATTGAGGTTCTTCAGGCTGATTCCTGGGAAACAGCACTGTCATATGTGTAGAGGTGAGTAGGCCGGTCCCAAATGGTCTAAAGAAAAGAATAATGAGAGATGAACTCAATGAAACAGAATTTATAGGACATATATATATTAAGAGAGTCAGGGGATAAGGAGTTAGTTCAAAGTATATATTTTATCAAAATATGTATGCCATATACAACCTTGAGATTCATTTTCTTGCCGGCAACCATAAGAAAATAAAAGAATACAATAGAAGCTATGACAAACCATACATAACAAAGGCAGAGATCCTGAAAATGAGGTTATAGTCTGTGTAGGCAATTCAGTGCTGAGGCAAGTGAAGCCACGTACACCGATCCAGGAGCCCGATGGTTGTAGGGTGACTACTGCTCCTGAAACTGGTGGCGTGGGACCCGAGAGACCTGCACCTCCTACGCAATGCCAGTAGCGGGAAGAGAGAGAGAGAGATGGGTCAAAGAGAGGCAGATGCAACGGGCTCAGGTGGAGGATCTTGGCTGGCATGTAGTGAAACTGAACACCAGTTTGTTTTTTGCTCTCACGCCTCAACGCTTTAATCTGGCTTGAAGGCCAACTCGATTCTTGCTCTTCCAGTGCTGGCCACACTTCATCCACTTCGAGGTGCCATGCCTACATTTCTAAGATTCAAGTTCGCCGAATCCTTCAGGAGATTGTAAAATCACTATTTCATTTAAAAGTTCATTTCTTAAAGGGAAACTACAAGCTGCGGATTACAATGATCATTGTTCCGAAGAAGTACACCTAATAGAATATCCAGTAGTTTTATGAGCTGCCTGCAAGGCATTGCCGTATATCGGCAGTGCTATCTTTGATCTTAATCCAAGAAAATGACCTGAGATAAAAGATCAACCAAGCTTGTTTTGCTACTGTTTTGTTTTGCTTTGCTGTTTTCTGTGTTGTCCTGCCAAGCATTGTGGGCATGCTATGTTGGCACCGGAATGTGTGGCGACATCTGCAGGCTGCCCCAAGCACATCCTTGGGCACGTTGGTTGTTAGGACAAACAACACATTTCACTGATTGCTCCAATGTCCATGTAATAAATAAATCTGAATCTGGATCTGAATATGCAAAATATGGTACCTTTGTGCAAAATAGCCTCTGATTTACTGACCGCTGAGTCCACCAGACCTGTGGGCCAAGGAGGGGCGGGTGAGAGCTGGACAGACCCAAATGATCCTATACCCCAGTGTTTTACTGATTTCTGTGTTGCAATGCACTGCCGTGGAAGGTAATGACTAGCTGACCTGCACCGTAACCTATAGGTTCTTTCTTTTTTTAATTACACAGTCTGGTCCATTGTGATGTATGGTTTTATATGTTCACCTGAGCAGGCAGACCTGTGTTGCTTTAATATCTCATTCCCACTACTACATCACCAACAGTGCAGCTCCCTTGCAGTATGGCACTGCGGCATCAATCCGGACTATCGCGTACAGAACTCTTCAGAAAGGTTTGAGCTCAATGAGCAAAGCTTTGTGATTTTTATAAATGACCTGGATGAGGATGTGGAGGTATGGGTTAGTAAATTTGCTGATGACACAAAGGTTGGGGGTATTGTGGATAGTGTGGAGGGCTGTCAGAGGTTACAACAGGTAGGGTGCAAAACTAGGCTGAGAAGTGGCAGATGGAGTTCAACCCAGATAAGTGTGAGGTGGTTCATTTTGGTAGGTCAAATATGATGGCAGAATATAGTATTAATGGCAAGACTCTTGGCAGTGTGGAGGATCAGAGGGATCTTGGGGTCCGAGTCCAAAGGACACCCAAAGATGCTACGCAGGTTGACTCTGTGGTTAAGAAGGCATACAGTGCATTGGCCTTCAGCAATCTTGAGATTGAGCCGAGAGGTAGTATTGAAGCTATATAGGACCCTGGTCAAACCCCACTTGGAGAATTGTGCTCAATTCTGATCGCCTCACTACAGGAAGGATGTGGAAACCATCGAAAGGGTGCAGAAGAGATTTACAAGGATGTTGCCTGGTTTGGGGAGTATGCCTTATGAGAATAGGTTGAGTGAACTCAGCCTTTTCTCCTTGGAGCAACGAGGATGAGAGGCGACCTGATAGAGATGTACAAGATAATGAGAGGCATTGATTGTGTGGATAGTCAGAGGCTTTTCCCCAGGGCTGAAATGGCTAGCATGAGAGGGCATAGTTTTCAAGTGCTTGGAAGTAGGTACAGAGGAGATGTCAGGGGTAAGTTTTTTACGCAGAGAGTGGTGAGTGCATGGAATGGGCTGCCAGCGGCGGTGGTGGAGGTGGAAATGATAAGGTCTTTTAAGAGACTCCTGGATGGCTACATGAAGCTTAGAAAAATAGAGGGCTATGGGTAAAGCCCAGGTAGTTCTAAGGTAGGGACATGTTCGTCCCAGCTTTGTGGGCCGAAGGGCCTGTATTGTGCTGTAGGTTTTTCCATGTTTCTATGTTTCTACTGAGGTACAGCTGGTTATCTATGGAGATGAGTCTCGAGGCAGAATGTTACCATGAGAGGCACTCAATAGCATTTGGAATTTTCTGTGTGTTGCTTGGATTTCCAGCATCTGCAGATTTTCTCTTGTTTGTCATTTCCCACTTCTTTGCCCATTATCTTGTATCATGCTTCATGGCCAATATTACAGTTGAGAGCGAGATCAAAGTCACAGTATGTTGTACGATTGTACATTGATCTAAAAGACAACTCCCTTATCGTTGTTTGATCTTGTCTTTTGCACCAGTGACCAAAAGACTATAAGACCATTAGACATGGGAGCAGAATTAAACCATTCAGCCCATCGTGTCTGCTTCACCATAGCTAGTTTATTATCCCTCTGAATCCCATTCTCCAGTCTTCTCCCCATAATCTTTACAAGACCGTAAGACATACGAACAGAATTAGGCCATTCAGCCCATCGATGTGTAATCCCACAGGGATGTCTTCAAGGATAGAGAAAAATGAAACTGACAGGAGAGGAGAGTGGCCAATGGGACAGAGGAAAGTGGGGGAGGAGCACCAGAGGGAGGTGAAAGGTGGGTGAGGACGACAAAAGTGGTAAGAGGAGAGCCAGAATGGGGAATTGAAAAAAAGATGAGGGGAGGAGAAGAGAAATTACAGGAAGTTAGAGAAATCGATGATCATGCTATCAGGTTGAGTCTATCCAGATGGAATATAAAGTGTTTCTGGTCCAACCTGAGAATGGCCTCATCTTGGGAGTAGAGGAGGCCATAGGCTGACAAGTCAGAATGGGAAGTCTCCTGAATCTGATGTTAATGTGAAATTAACAACATACCTCGAAGCTCTCGGTTCTCCCTAACAGCATTCTTTCTTTGCTATGAGATGAATAGGTTGCACAAAGCATAGATAATACCCCGAGCCCAGTCTGAACTTAAAGTAAAATTGTAGAAGATGAGAAAATGAGAGAATGCATGCCCTCTCATTGAGTTTCTTTTTACAAAACAGCTTCACAAAAACAGCATTGTCAAAGCAGCTCGTTGTCTTGAAGACCTATTCATGATCCCCAAGTCTGCACTCTTGTAATTTAGAGTGGTGGATAATGCAAATAAAGAGATCAGTGACATATCGCCAGAACATTTTCTTTCCTTATCTATGAGGCCATTATTCTTCTACAGTGCATCTTTCTCTGACCCGTCAATCACCAGGGCTGAAGGAAGTCAGTCTTTTAAGGTTCATAAGAAGCCATTAAAGTTTACAACCACATCCAAAGAAAGACAAACCAGCGTTAAATGTGAATGTACACGGCAGATGATAAAAAGGAGGCTCCTATCTATTCATTCTTCGGCAATACTCCTGAAGACATTAGGTGCTGAATTAGATATAATTATAGAATATAAATTGATTAATACAGTGCAATGACTGAGAAAAGACTGAGATTATTTTTTAAGGCTGAGTATGACCTCCCCTTCCTGTTGTGTTCAACAATGACATTCAAATGTGACCCTGATAAAAGGTCTCAACCAAAAACATCGACTGTTTATTCCCCTCCACAGATCCTCCCCAACATGTTGCGTTCCTGCAGCACTCAGTGCCTGATGCTCAATAGTTCCTGCAGCTGAAGAATCTCTTGTGTCTATGGATATCTTCTTGACTTCACTAATGCACAGAAACATGGGGATACCCTCATGTAATGGTGCGAGAGTATTCACTCAACACCTTCCCCCACGGAAGGAACAGATTTCCGAATGGGGAAGGGACACACTTAGATAGTGTTGGGGATTCTCTAAACTTTAGGGCACTTGATAAAGAACATAAAGTACCCAAACAGCTCTGTGCAAACAGCTACTGACTTAACAGAGCTTTAATTTCAGACCCTGCCTGGCTTGTCCTCCTTATCCACATAGCCTTCTTTGGGCAAATAACTTTTAGTGTATCCTGATGCTTTTGTGATCCAAGGGTTCTGTGGAAGTCAAGAATGAGGCATAAAACTTGATGCTTATGATCAGTTTATTAAGTGTTAAAGGAGCAAAGAAGGAGAGGAAGAAGAAGCCTAGCACAGGAACAGGCTTTTTGGCCAGTATAGTCCATATCAAACCATTTAGATCAGACTGGACCTGGACCAAAACCCTCCATACCCCTTCTATCAATGTACCTATCCAAACTTCTCTTAAATGTTGAAATCAAGTTTGCATGCAAAACTTGCACTGACAGCTCATTCTCATGACCCTCTGAATGAAGAAGTTTTCCCTCATGTTCCCCTTAAACTATTCACCTTTCACCTTAACCCATGACCTCTAATCGTATCCCACCCAACCTCAGTAGAAAAACCCTGCTTGCTTTTACCCTATCTATAGCCCTCATAATTTGGTATACCTCTATCAAATCTCTACTCAGTCTTCTGCGTTCCAAGGAATAATGTCCAAACCTATTCAATCTTTCCATATATGTCAGGTCCTCCAGGCCCAACAGTATCTTTGTAACTTTTCTCTGTACTCTTTCCTGTAGGTAGGGGACCAAAACTGCACACAATACTCCACAAATTAGGCCTCACCAATGTCTTCAAACTTCAACATAACATCCCATCTCCTGTACTCAATACCTCAATTTATGAAGACCAAAGCACCAGAGGTTTTCTCTATGACCCAACCAAGCTATGACACCACTTTCAGTGAATTATGGACCTGTATTCCCAGATCCCTTTGTTCTGCAGCATTCCTCAGTCCCTATCATTCACTGTGTAAGGCCTACCCTGGTTGGTCCTACTGAAGTGCAAAACCACACACCTGTCTACATTAAATTCCATCCGCCATTTTTTCAGCCCATTCAGCTTGCAAAATAAAAGGAATAATAA
The DNA here is from genome assembly GCF_963921235.1 of Mobula hypostoma. Classification (NCBI taxonomy): domain Eukaryota; kingdom Metazoa; phylum Chordata; class Chondrichthyes; order Myliobatiformes; family Myliobatidae; genus Mobula; species Mobula hypostoma. The sequence continues at coordinate 41,647,102 of NC_086116.1, forward strand.
GGTAGTGTGTACGGGTTCAAGGGTTGTCTTCGAATCTGATGGTGGAGGGGAAGAAGATGTTCCTGAATTGTTGAGTGTGGGTCTTCAGGCTCCCGTATTTCTTCCCTGATTGTTATAACTTTTAGATGAGTGACACTGTTCTCTCCTTTCAGATTCATTCTTCTTCAGCTCTTCAGCTCTTCCATCTACCAACTCTCAGCTTTTTATTTAATCCCTCCTCCCCCAGCCACCCACCTTCCCTCTTACCTGGTTTCACCAAACACCTGCCAGCTTGTACTCCATCCCCTTCCCCCAATTCCTTCATCTGGCTTCTGTTCCCTTCCTTTCCAGTCCTGATGAAGGGTCTCAGCCCAAAACTTTGACTGTTTATGCCCTTCCATAGCCGCTGACTGACTTGCTGTGTTCCTCCAACACTTAATGTGTGTTGCCAAGTTGAAGATGTATGCAAGTGTAAGTGTGAGGACAGCTCACAGTAATTAAACCATTAGGGAGTAAATTACCTGAAAACTGGCAATTATATCTCATTAGGAAGGAATTCAGCAAAATAGCAAAATAGCAAAGCTTTTCTCTTTGGATCTGTATTAATATAAATATACTATCCCATGCCACACCCCTTTACCTGCACTCACCAACTTTGAAACTAAAACCTGCTCAAGTATTGATTATACATGTACTGAAAGATACTGCTTTTTTAACCACCCAATCAACTTGGGCAGCCACTTTCAGTGAGCTATGAACATGGACTCCAAGTTCCCTCTGTTCATCAGCACTGTTAAGGTCCTTGCCCTTAACAGTGTATTATCTCTTTACAGTTGACCTGTCAAGGAGCAACACCGCATTTGGTGAGGTTAAACTTCATCTGTCATTTCTCTGCCCAAATATGCAACAGATCTATATCCCACTGTATTCTTTTCCAGTAATAGATGCTGTTCACAACACTACCTATCTTCATATTATCTTCATATTACCCATCTACATTTTCATCCAGATCTTTTATATGCATCACAGCAGAGGTCCCTGTACAGATCCCTGCAGAGCACCACTAATCACAGTTCTCCAGCTAGAATAAGTCCTTTTGAGTACTACCTCTATCTCCTATGGGCAAGCCAGTTCTGAATCCCCAAATGGCCAATTGACTATTGTTCCCAAGCAGTTTAATCTTCTGGGTGAGTCTCCAATGAGGGACCTTGTGAAATGCCTTACTAAGATCTGTGTGGAAAACATCCACAGCTCTACTCCATCAATCACCCTTGTCACCTCATCAAAAAATGAATCAAATTCGTAAGAAATGACTTGCCCCACAAAAAGCTCTGCTGGCTCTCTCTAATTAGGCCATAATTTTCCAAATGCTCATTAAACCTATCCCTAAGAATTCTTTCCAATAACTTCCCTACCACTGATGACTCACTGGACTATAGTTCCAGGAATATCCCTGGTTCCCTTTTTAAAAATCAAGACATTTTAGACCGCTGTCTTTCAAAGGGCATTAGGAGCACTTTGAATATCTTTCAGGTTCAGTTAGATAGATTCTTGATGATCAATGGGGTGAAAGATTCTCAGTGCTGCAAAGGAATGCAGAGTTAGTTTATCATCTCATCACAATGATCTTGTTAAATGGTAGAACACACATGAGGCTTGGCTTGTCCCTGCTCTTAATCTATATATTTATAAATGCACTTGGTCTGGGAATAAGCAAACTATTTCAGCAATATTTGATTAACATGAACATTTTAGCGTTTGTCATTCATTAAACAGCTACAGATGCTCCCAGTAAAAGACTGCAACAATCGTTAGACCTAATAATTTTGTGTGTAACTCTTGAATCCACAGCTTTATGATCCTGATCTCCAACATATTAGATGACCTGTCCTGACCCTAGCACCAAGATGTAATCACAAGGAAGGTACACCAGCCTCACTTACTTTCTTAGAAGGTTAAGGAGGTTTGGCACATCACTGAACACTCTAACAAACTTCTGCAGATGTACTGTTGAAACTAATCTGACCAATTTCATCAAGGCCTGGTGTGGTAATTCAAGTGCACAGGAAAATAAGAAGCTGCAGAGAGATGTGGACATCACGGGTACATTCTTCCCCACCATCAGTACTATCTACAAGAACAACTACCAAAGGTGGGTGACTGATACAGAGAGAAATTAAGTTACCTGAAGCTATCTGGGTGGAAACTGAAATGTGTTTGTACAAGTGCCTGATTACTCATTTGCAAATTTGGATCAGGTGTCATTTTGAAATCTGCTGATCTCCACCTTCTATGATTTGGCACATTAGGTGATCACAAAGTTAATCCACTTTCCATGATAAATTTAGCATACTCCTAAATGCTTGCTCTACTCCCCTTTAGAATTACAATGAGGTTACTTGGAATTATCCCAAGGGGTGACAAGGTCAATTTAATTACTAGAAGAACTGTACCTGTAAATGTGGTTAGATACCTCCCCCACCTTCTCCCCCTCTCCCCCTCTCCCCCCCTCCCCCCTCTCCCCCCTCCCCCCTCTCCCCCCCTCCCCCTCCCCCTCCCCCCCCTCCCCCCCTCCCCCCTCCCCCTCCCCCTCCCCCCCCTCCCCCCTCCCCCTCCCCCCTCCCCCTCCCCCTCCCCCCTCCCCCTCCCCCTCCCCCCCCCCCTCCCCCCCCCCCTCCCCCTCTCCCCCCTCCCCCTCTCCCCCTCTCCCCCTCCTACCCCTCCTACCCCTCTCCCCCTCTCCCCCTCTCCTCCCCTCTCCCCTCTCCCCTCTCCCCCTCCCCTCCCTCTCCTCTCCCCCTCCCCTCCCTCTCCTCTCCCCCTCCCCTCCCTCTCCTCTCCCCCTCCCCTCCCTCTCCTCTCCCCCTCCCCCCTCTCCCCCTCTCTCCCTCTCTCCCTCTCCCTCCCTTCCTCTCTCCCTCTCTCCCTCCCCCCCTCTCTCTCTCTCTCTTTCCCTCCCTCCCTCTCTCTCTCTTTTACTGGGGATTAGAGAATTAGGCGTTAATTGTCACATGACCAGACATCAAAATTTACAGTAAAATGCACCATTTACTCAACAACCAACAACAGACCGAGGCTGTGTTGGGGGCAGCCTGCAAGTGTCGCCATGCTTCCAGTGCCAACAATTTACTAAGCCTAACCCGTATGTCTTTGGAACGTGGGAGGAAACTGGAGCACCCGAAAGAAGGTCACTTGGTTACAGGGAGAACACAGAAAGTTCTTACAGACAGCAGTGGGAATTGAACCCCTGATCAATGTTACAGCTGGCACTGTAAAGCATTGCACTAGCACTAATTGCTATGCTCCATGCTGCCCCAATGTGAATGCTGTTTTCACTAAAACAGAACATTGTTGGATCCAGGCACCACAAATCATATTTAAAAGAAACTTGATAGTTTACCGAAAAAGAGGAATATTAAAGGCTATTGGAAATCAGCTGGGATTAGACCGCCAAGATTAAGGAGCAAAACGTTGCTGTGCACGTGATGAACTGAATGACTCCTTTCTCTACAATAATGTCTTATGAGTCTACAAAAACATTTATCCATTTGCTTTAGGGAGCTCTTGCTGGGTATAGAACAGACTGTGTTATTAATCCACATCATAGCAATATTAGTTTGTTTCCCCTGTGGGAAGGACTTCAGAACATTTATAGGGCATAAAGGCTCTGTAGCTAAGTTTTACTTGATATCCCATAATTTAAAGGAATCACATAAAAAGTTGTATGATCTCAAAAGTACCTCCACTTCCTTAGGAAGTTAGAGAAATTTGGACTGTCACCGCTGACCATAGAAACCATCCTATTTGGATGCATCTTGCCTTGGTACAGAAACTGCTCTGCCCATGACCATAAGGAACTGCAGAGAGTTGTAGACAGAACTCAGCATATCACAGTAATCAGCCCCCCCCCCACCCCGTAGCCTCTGTCTGTATTTCTCAATTCGGTAAAGTGGCCAGCGTAATCAAAGGCCCCACCCACCCTGGATATTCCTTCTTCTCCCCCACCCCCGCAATGGGCAGAAAATATAAAAGCCTGAAAGCACATACCACCAGACTCAAAGACAGCTTCTATCGAGTTGTTATAAGACTATTGAACAGTCACCTAGTACAATTAGATGGGCTCTTAACAATCACAATCTACATTGTTATGGCCTTGCACCTCATTGTCTGTAACTGAGCACTTTATTCTGCAAATTCTGTTATCGTTTTCCCATGTACTACCTAAGGGCACTGATTTGCTGAAATGATCTTATGGATGGTGTGCAAAAATAAGGTTTTACACTGTATGTGAAAATAATGAACTAATTTAACAATTTACCAATACTTATTGTCAGGCTAAATCACAATATGTAGCTGCTTTGAAATATGTGACAGTGAAAATTCACAGCATTATCTCTTTGAAGAGAAGGAGGTGACCTAACAGAGATGTACAAGATGATAAGAGGCGTAGATCAAGTGGACAGCAGAGACTTTTTCCCAGTGTGGAAATGGCCAAGACAAGGGGGCATAACTTTAAGGTGTTTGAAGGAAAGTACCGGAAGCTTTTTACACACAGAATGTGGGTACATGAAACATGCTGCTGAGGATCATAGCAGAAGCAAGTACATTAGGGATTCTTAGATAAGCACATGGATGAAAAAAAATGGAGGGCTATGTGAGAGGGAAAGGTTAGATTGATTTTGTTGTAGGTTAAAGTTTCCGCACAACATCATGAGCCAAAGGACCTGCACTCTGTTGTACTGTTATTGTTCTAAAATATGCAAATAAAACACTTTCACGTAAAAAAATTACATCCTAATTGTAACTGATGCAAATGACTGTATCATATTAAAAATAGTTCTTCATGGAACGTTCATGAAGAATTGCTTATACTCTCAGTCTTGAGATGATGATCTTTTTTCAGATCAGGAACAGTCACCCATGAGCAAAAGAAGCCTTCAGTTATCAGAATGTAAATAAGGTTTTGTGATTACCCCGTGAAAAGCCATTACAGACACAACACAGATAGATACGGGCAGCTCAGTACTGAATGCAATGAAGCTTAACTAAAAAGACCTTTTCAATGTATTGTAATTTCAAAGATATTTTTACATTACAATCTATTTCCAATAAATTAAACAAAACAAAATGAGAACAATTGACTTCCATTTGAGATTTTCCTCTCAAAGGTAGTTTACGTTCAAACCATTATAGTCGGTTCAAAGGGACTGATGCTTGATCTTCACTCAGCCGTACCCTCCGGGAGCTGTATTGGGATTGTGAGTTGTTTTTGACCTCCCTTTTATATCAGGCAGGGGCTGCAGGTCCAGGATGGGATTATTCTGTCTGAGAAAAACTGGTGTTCTTTCTGATGTAAATATACACACAAATGCACACACAAACACACACACACACACACACACACACACACACACACACACACACGCATTCATGAACACACACTCAACTATCCACACACACACATTCATGGATGCATGCACACACATGCGTGTTTATGTGTGTGTGTGTGTGTGTGTGTGTGTGTGTGTGTGTGTGTGTGTGTGTGTGTGTGTGTGTGTGGCCTGAAGAACTGTCTGGACTTCATGAATATAAAACAGCAAACATTGGAAACACACAGCTGGTCAGGCAGCACTTGTGGAAAGAGAAACAATTAAAGTTTCCAATTAAGTACCCTTCATTTGCACTGCAGATTAACTCTGATTAATTAATTGTTAAACATTAATTGTTTCATTTCCTGTTGATGCTGCCAAACTGCTGAGAGCTTCCATCATTTTCTATTTTTGTTTCAGACCTCCAGCATCTGCATTTTTTTTGAGTTCACTTGACTAGGAGTTCAATGACTTGGCTCACGATGTGAAGTTACTCTATGGGGTATGGGACAGTGATTGTGTTTCTAATTAGTACTTTCACTGAAGATGAGTGGAAATTAGAAAGATTTTTTTATTGTACGTAAATCTAAGTAGAGCTTTCCCAAAGAACACTTCTGGAGGATAAAAAGCTGATTCCATAATCCTTAGTTCCCAGGAAAGCTGATACAGAAAAAAGTGATAGTCTGTTCAGGGGAATCCTGAATCCAGGTTTGTTAACTGCAGATGGAGTATTTCTGGAGAATGGAATGTCAGCTTCCAATCATCTTATTTCATCAAGTAATATATTTTTAATTAATAGACAATAAAACAAAGCCCGCAAAGGTCTGTGGAGGCCAAGTCATTGGGTGTATTTAAGGAGGATATTGACAGGACGCAAGGTTCTTAGCATTGTCAATGATCCCTTCCATCCTTCCAACAATCCCTTTGACCCGTACCATCAGGCAGAAGGTACTATAGCAATCGGACAAGCACTGTTAGGATGGGAAACAGCTACTTCCCCCAGACTACAAGACTAATGAACACCTTGGCACCACCCAGTTCTCAGCACATATGAAGTGCCAGTAGTGTTATACTGTTTACGTTATATCTTGTATCATATATGCACTTTATTATTTGTGGTAATATTACTTCATGTCAGTTAAATGTACAATGTTATGCACCTTGGTCCAGAGGAATGGTGAATTCATTTGGCAGTATACATGTGTACGGTTGAATGACAATAAACTGAACTTGAACTTGATTGGTAAGGGGGGATAAGGATTATGGGAGAAAATGGGAGAATGGGGTTTGGTAAAAACAAAAGTCAGTCATGATTGAATAGCAAAGCAGAGTTGGGCTGAATGACTGAATTCTGCTCCTGTATACTACGGCCTTATAAATGAAAATTTTGAAAGCAAAGAATAACATAATATTTTATCAGCCTTTTGTTCTGCAACTCTTGTTTGCATTTTCACGGAATTGCAACAGTAGAAGGTAGGCCATTTGACCCATCAAGTGTATGCTAGTGTTTTGGCAGAGCGATAGTTTCACTCATTCCTTATTCATTAACAAGACTTCAGGATAATCCAGGAAGATTGTAATTCATAAACATGAGAAACTCTGTAGATGCTGGAAATCCAAGCAACACACACACACAGTGCTGGAGGAACTCAGCAAGCCAGGTAGCATCAATGGAAAAGAGTAAATGGCCGACGTTTCGGGCTGAGACCCTTCATCAGGACTTTGCACTGGATCTTTTAGATCTTCTCAGTGTGAATCTCAGCATCTGAAACTCCAGCCTAATTAGATGGAGACATAAGAAATGATCCATTCAATTTAATCTTTGGGTGACATGGTAGCATACTAGTGGCCAGGGTTCAATTACGTCACTGTCTGAAAGGAGTTGATTTGTTCTCCATGTGACCACATGGGTACCCTTCCACATTTCAAAGGTGTATGGGTAATTAGGTTAACTGGTCACATGGGTGTAACTGGGCATTGTGATCGTGTTGGTCTGAAATTGCTACCATGCAGTATCACTAAAATTTTCAAAAGCTATATTAATAAATCCAGACACCTTAGTATTGACTGCACCCAGTTCTCATAGAGCTCTGAGAGAGACAATACTGACTCTACTCCAAAGATCAACACCCATTTACATTGACATACACAGAATGCTGGAGAAAGTCCAGCATTTTGAAGGTGAGAGGGGGTAGGTTCGAAGTGGATGTGAGTTAGTTTTTTACTCAGAGGGTGGTGGATGCCAAGAAAACACTGCCTGGTATGGTGGTAGAAGCAAACACATTGAAGGCTTTTAAGAGACATCTAGATAGGTACATGAAAATGAGGAAGGTGGAGGGATATGGACATTGTGTAGGTTGGGGGAATTAGGTTTTGAGTTACTTTTTATCTGGTTCAGTGAAACATTGTGGGCGAAAGGATCTGCTCTTGTGCTGTACTGTTCTATGTTCCATTTTCTGTGTAACTCATCAGGTCAGGCAGCACCTACAGAGAGGAATAAAGAGCCGAGACCCTTCATCAGGGCTCCAATTTACACTCAGTGGCCAGTTTATTAGGTACCTCATGTACTGAACGTAGGTTAAACATAGAAACATAGAAAATAGGTGCAGGAGTAGGCCATACGGCCCTTCGAGCCTGCACCGCCATTCAGTATGATCATGGCTGGTCATCCAACTCAGAACCCTGTACCTGCCTTCTCTCCATACCCCCTGATCCCTTTAGCCACAAGGGCCATATCTAACTCCCTCTTAAATATAGCCAATGAACTGGCCTCAACTGTTTCCTGTGGCAGAGAATTCCACAGATTCACCACTCTCTGTGTGAAGAAGTTCATGGTCTTTTGCTGCTGTAGCCCATCCACTTCAAGGTTAGATGTGTTGTACATTCCAGCATCCTCTTCTGCACACCACTCTTGTAACATGTGGTTATTTGAGTTAGTGGCACTTTCGTGTCAGCTTGAACCAGTCCGGCAATTCTCCTCTGACCTTTCTCACTAACAAGGCATTTTGCCCACAGAACTGCCACTCACTGGATGTGTTGTTTTTTTGTTTTTCACATCATTCTCAGTAAACCCTAGCGACTGTGTGCATAAAAATCCTAGAAGATCAGCAGTTTCTGAGAAACTCAAACCAACTTGTCTTGCGTCAACTATCATTCCATGCCCAAAGCCACTTAGATCACTCTTCTTCCCCTTTCTGTTGTTCGGTCTGAACAACAACTGAACCTCTTGGCCACATCTGCATGCTTTTATGCATTGAGTTGCTGCCAAATGACCGGCTAATTAGATATTTGCAATAACGAGCAAGGTGTATAATCAAGTGGCCACTTAGTGTACATTAGTTCTATCTTTTTATCATACCACATTCTCATCCGCTCACCTCAGTTTCTACCATCCACCTACACCCTACACACAATGGACAGTGTTCAAATACAAGTTCAAGTTTATTGCTATTTAACTATACATATTGTATATACAACTAAATGAAGCAACACTTCTTCAGACCACGGTGCATCCACAAAACACGTATCACATACAGCACATAAAACAAAATATTACCATAGATAAGTTAGCTCAATATAATTCAAAGTGCATGTAGCACACAGCACAGGCAAAGAGTAAACAGCTGAGGCTGTGAGACTGCTCCATAGCTCACTTCTGCAAGCTTTGCGATGATTTGCCTTGCTGTGTGATGAACTGAGGCTGAGGTTATGGGCCTGCTCCAGCTTCTCCAGGCTTCGTGTCTGTGGACTCACTCTCATTCTGAATGCTGTTGCTTGCTTTCATTGTTTGCATGATCTGTGTTTTTTTCCCCTCTCTCTCTCTCTCTCTCTCTCTCTGCGTTGTGTGTTGGTCCTATTCTAGTAGAGTTCTTTTGGGTTTCTTGTTCTGTGGCTGCCTGTAAACACACGAATCTCAAGGTTGTATAATTTATACATCTGGGCATCTGTTAGTCTCATGAGACCATGGATTTGCGCCTTGGGAAGTTTCCAGGGGGCAGGCCTGGGCAAGGTTGTATGGAAGACCAGCAGTTGCCCATGCTGCAAGTCTCCCCTCTCCACGCCACCGATGTTGTCCAAGGGAAGGGCACTAGGACCCACACAGCTTGGCACCAGTGTTGTCGCAGAGCAATGTGTGGTTAAGTGCCTTGCTCAAGGACACACTCGCTGCCTCAGCCAAGGCTCGAACTAGCAACCTTCAAATCACTAGACGAACGTCTTAACCATTTGGCCACGCGCCAACACAGTTTATACATACTATGATAATAAATGCACTTCGAACTTTGAACTCACTGTCCTAGTGATGAGACCTCAGGGCTAGCAGTGTATTCATTAGTCTCACTGCCTGAGGGAAGAAGTTGCTTTCCAGTCTGGTCGTCCTGGTCCTGATGCTCCTGTATCTCCTTTCTGGTGGGTTATGGGATGGGTGGTAGAGATCCTCAACAATGCATTGGACCCTTTGTATACAATGCTCCTGGTAAATGTCACAAATAGGGGGGAGGGAGTCCCCCTGAGACCCTCTCGGTATTTTTTACTGTCCTCTATAGGGTGGTGAAGTCCAGTGCCTTGCAGCTTCCGTACCACACAATGATGCAGCCAGGACAGTACACTGTCGATGGTGCTCCTGTTGAAAGTTGTTAGAATGGGGAAAGGGAGCCTTGCAGGCCTCATTCTCCTCAGAAAGTATAGATGCTGCTGTGCCTTCCTGACTAATGAGAAGGTGTTGTGGGTTCAGGTTGAACTGATCGTTATGTGCAGACCAAGGAACTTTGTGCTCTTTACTCTCTCCATGGCAGAGCCATTGATGTTCAATGGAGAGTGGTCAACCTGTGCCTTCCTGAAGTCCACAATCACCTCTTTTGTCCTGTCCATGTTGAGACTCAGGTTGTTGTTTTCACACCATTTGTCAAGCCTCTCTACCTCCTCTCCGTATGCCGACCATCATTGTTCATGAGGCCAAGCGCTGTTGTATCATCAGTGAACTTGATGATGCGGTTTGAGTTCAGTCTGGCAGTGCAGTCATGAGTCATGAGCATGAACATCAGCGGGCCCTGGGGGGTCACCAGTGCTCAGCATGCTGAAACTTGAGATGTTGCTGCCAACTCGAACTGACTGGGGTTTTTCCATCAAGATGTCCAAGATCCCATTACAGAGAGGAACGCTGAGACCCATTAAGAACAGGTTACCCACTAGCCTTTGAAGAATGGTTGTGTTAAATGCCAAACTGAAATCAATGATCAACAACCTCGCGTATGAGCCATCATTTTCTAGATGGGACAGGACGGAGTAGAGGGCCAAGGCTATAGCATCATCAGTGGATATGTTGGAGCAGTAGACATACTGGAAAGGTTCCAATGTAGTTAGTAGTTGGGATTTTATATGATCCATTATCAGCCACTCAAAACATTTCATGATTGTTGAGAACAGTGTCACTGGGTAGTAATCATTTAGGCCAGTTACCATCACTTTTTTGGGCACCGGAATTATGTTGGTTGCCTTGAAACCTGTAAGGACAGAGGACTGTTGCAAAGAGATATTAAAGGTGTCCATTAAGACTTCTGTTAGCTGGGCTGTACTATCCCTCAGCACCCGACCAGGTACTGTATGTAGTCAGGCTCCGCAGTTTTGTGTAGATTTACCTTGGCTAGGGTCCTCCTCAGCTGGGCTGCGGCCAGACAAGGTACCATTTCCTCGGGGGAAGGCGGGCTTTCCTCTATGTTACATTATTCAATGCATCAAATCATGTATAGAAGACATTCAGCCTTTCAGGAAGGGAGGCGCCGCTATCATTGATGTGCAGGGTTGACTTTTAATTGGTTATGGTTGGTATACCTTGCTACACGTATGTCCATAGTGTCACAAAAGTGTCTGTATTTTCTGAGTGCTTTCGCTTTGCATTCCTGATGGCACGAGAGAGTGTGCCTCTTGCTGTGCCTTACTGAAGTCCACAATCATCTCTTCTGTCACAATCTGAAGACAGTTTCCTGATCCCTAATCAGTGCACGAACTTCTGCAGTCAGTCATTAACCTACCAACCCATATATCTTTGGAGGCTCTACGAACTTCACCACAATGCCATTCAGATAAAATTTTCTCCTCTATCTCCTGCCTCAGTCTATAAACTCTATAAACATTCACATCAAATTTTACAGCTGCTGTATTACTAATCTTTGTAAACATTTCCAAATACTGAATCTCGCTATTTGTTTACATCATTACCATAATCCTTCAGCTCCGTGAAGATCTTTGATCTCTGTTGAGGATTATATTTTAATCTTCCTAATTTATAATCCACGATCCTTCAGCAAAATTCAAGAGAGAAGAAAAAGGGGTAAAAAGAAGGAAGTGACCAGTATTATATGCAGTAGCTATAAATGTGACTGAAGAAAATAGACAGAACTAAACATACCACTGTTACTAATGCAGCTAGAGAGAGATTCACAATCAATTGTGTATGGTACATAGCAAGTTATGAAAGTAGCTAGTCTGGCTAGGTAAATAAAAACTGAAGCAAAAATGACCTAAATGATGAGATTGCAGGGCGAGGAGATATAAGAAGAATCTGATTGTCCTTGTTCATGATTCACAGAAGTCTAGTATGCAGGTACAGCCAGGATTTAGACCATAAAACATTGGATCACAATGAGGCCATTTGCCCATCGAGTCTGCTCCATCATTTGATAATGACCGATCTATTTTCCCTCAAAATCCCATTCTCCTGCCTTCTCCCTTTCATTCCCAGGATCATTCTTGTAATCCTCCACTGCAGCCTCTCCAATGCCAGCATGTTCTTACTTAGAAATGGGGGCCACAACTGAGCGCTAGGACAGGTAACAGAATATTACTGTTACTATGGTAATTTAATACAAAGGTGTAGATATTTATTTTTGTTATATAGGTGAGACTATATCTGAAGTATTAGATTCATTGAGAACTTGGGCCTCCTGAGCATTGTCAAAGAAAGGAGGTGTCTGAGGCCCGTTCATTTACCTCTTAGCATTTTCACTCCCTTTTAAGCTCTCTCTTCAATGCTCTTTTCAACTTCCCAAGGGGTGACACGATAGAAGTTTATAAAATTAGAGAAGTATAGATAGAGCTGACAGACAGGATCCTTTTTTTTTCCAGGATTGAAATGTCTAACACCAGAAATGTGCATTTAAGGTGAGAGGAGATAAGTTCAAAGAGATATAAGGGACACAGTGTGGGGTGCCGGGGTGGGGTTAGAGGCAGATACATTAGGGAATTAGGGTCATTTAAGAGACAATTAGACAGGTGCACAGTTGTGAGGGAAATAGAAGGATATGGACATTGTGTAAGCAGAAGGGATCAGTTTAGTTGGTCATTTGATTACTAATTTAATTAAGTTGGCCCAATACTGTGGTCTGAAAGGCCTGTTTCTCTGCCGTACTGTTCTATATTCTATATTCTATGTTTCCCTAACACTATTTGTTGACTGTTGGTCTTGTGCCAGTATTTAGTCTTAGAGGGAGTTTACCACCCCTTGTGGGCTGCATTCACAAGCAACCTGAGCCCGAGAAGACTCCATTCCAATGATCACACCTCACACCATCTGTAGTCCAGGCCTCAATCAGAAGGACTGTGTACAGTTTTCATCTCTATGTTCAATGAAGGATGCCAATGTTTTGAAAGAAGTTTGGAGAAGACCTGTCATCCTAATTAATGGAAATGTGTAGGATTCCTGGGAACATTGGGTTGCACAGGTTGATCCACTGGAGTTTACAGAAGTAAGAAGGGGTCTGATTGCACATATGAGATCCTTAGGGATGGGTGTGCAGAGACCGTAACCTCTTGTGGGAAAATATAAAACAAGGGGACACTGTTTAATAAATGATGGGTTGCCTATATAGGACAGAGATTAAGTGGATGGAACCATGAAAAGCAAGTGGAAGAAAAAGTACCTTGGTAGGCTGCTATGCTGATTTGAGGTTAGAGCCAGTGGTAATCTTACAAAATGCCAGAGCAGGTTTGAGTGCTTAGTCTTACTTTTTAGTTCACATGCTGGAATGCATAGCATGGATTGACATCATATAATCTGACACAGTATTTTGTTGAGAATAATTTTACAGTTCCAGCATGTGATAGCTTGTTGGCTAGAACATAGAACCGTATCTTGATGTGCTGGTCTTGATCAATTTATACTAAATGTCCTCTTCCTGTGTATCACTCACATCCCTTAATCCCCTTCATATTCATGTGTCTATCTGAAAGCCTATTAAACACCTCCAAACTTTCTGCTTCCACTGCCACCCCTGGTGACCCACTCCAGGCACCTACGACTCTACGTAAAAAAAAAACTTACCCTTGCATCACCTTTAAACTTCTGCTTTTTACAGTTAAAAGCCTGTCATCTGGTGACTGACAATTCTATCTGAGGATTACAGATTTTGATCTTCACCTGTCCCTTTGACTCAACAGACTTATTCCCTAGATCTCTAGGCTAGGCAACACAACCCCAAAAGATGCCTACCCTGAAGAACTTCCAGAGGGGTCAACTCCGGCTTGAATCACTTGGCACAGCTGAGCATTTTGGTTTTATTTTTACACATTCCAAAACACGGATGCTGATGGCAAGCCCATTGTCTATCGCCATTGCCAATTGCCCTTGAACTGAATCAAATTGCAGTTAAGCTTCAACCATATTGCATGGGCGTGTGAAGGGGACTGTGAGTCATACTCCTGCACCTCCTGCACCTAATAAACTGGTTACTGAATGTACGTTCATGGTCTTCTGCTGCTGTAGCCCATCCACTTCAGGGTTCAACGTATTGTGCATTCAGAGAAGTTCTTAAGCACACCACTGTTGCAACACATGGTTATTTGCATTACTGTCACCTTCCTGGCAACTTTGAATACTCTGGCCATCCTCCTCCTCCTTGTGGAGGAGGAGAAGATGGCGGCGCGACACAACGTGTGCAGCCTCTCCAGTGATGATACCTGCTATCTGTCATGTAGGATGCTGTGCACAATCTTGATTTGATGGAGACGGACGTGAGAGCACGGAGGAACATCTGGTGAAACTTCTGAAATGCCTGTTTCGCTGCCGCCGCTACTGTGTAATCCGAAATCTCCCAAGGGGAAGGCCCCGAACCCTTGGCTTTGCTTGCTGCTCGGCGGCCAGGGCGGGGAAAAAGCGCTCAGCAGAGATGGTGCTCGGTGCTCGGTGTCGGGGGGCTGGTCGGAGGCTTGAAGTTTTCGGACGGACTCAGAGTCAAACTGTAGTCGGGTGCTTCCAGGATGCTGCATCGGCAAATTTGCGGTGCTGGAAGCTCATGGCAGGGAGAGTTTCTTCCTTCTACCGTCTGCGTGAGATATTGGGGCTATCGGGACTTTGAGACTCTGTTTTTACTGTGCCCGTGGTCTGCTCTTATCAAATTACGGTATTGCTTTGCGCTGTTGTAACTATATGTTATAATTATGTGGTTTTTGTCAGTTTTAGTCTTGGTCTGTCTTGTGTTTCTGTGATATCATACTGGAGGAATATTGGATCATTTTTTAATGCATGCATTTCTAAATGACAATAAATGAGGACTGAGTGTCCTCATAATCTAATCTAATCAAACCTAATCCTTTTCTGACCTCTCTCATTAACAAGACATTTTCGCCCTTAGGACTGCTGCTTACTGGGATTTTTTTTTCTTTGCTTTGTGTACTATTCTCTGTAAACTCCAGAGACTGTTGTACGTGAGCATCCTGGGAGATCAGCAGTTTCTGAGATACTCAAACCACCTCGTCTGGCACCAGCAATCATTCCACAGTCAAAGACACTTAGATCACATTTCTTCCCCATTCAGTGGCTACTTTGCACACCTATGCAGCTGTCCATTAATAGAAATATCTAATCAGCCAATCATGTCGCAGCAACTCCATGCACAGATGCACATAGACATGGCCAAGAGGTTCAGTTGTTGTTCAGACCAAACATCAGAATGGGGAAGAACAAAGTCTGAGGAAATGTCGGGGGCTGTTCGCAAGTGTCACCAGCTTCCTTCCAGCTTCCAGCTCCAACATAACATGCCCACAACTTACTAGCCCCTAACCCTAACTCATTAGGATCGTGGGAGGAAACTGGCGCACTTAGAGGAAATCTACATGGTTAAAAAGAGAACGTATACATTCCTTACAGGAATTGCTGACATTTCAGGTCGAGACTCAACACGAGGACCAAGAGAGGAGAGGGGAGAGAGCTGGTATAAAGAGGATTCGGGAGGCGGGGGGGCGCGGTAGGTGATATAATGGCGATCAGAATAAGCTAGATGGAGGAAGGAGGTGGACATGGGAGAGAAAAGCAGGTGGGTGATAGATGGAAGAAAGCAAGAGAAAAGATTCAGATAGAGCCATCTGGTGGGGGAAGGGCGGGCAAAGGTGGAGCAGCTGGTTTTGTGATGAGCAGGAACACAAACACTACTTTTGTAGGAATCACAAACAAGCAAATGTACAATGAGAACAAATAAGGGAGAGATGCAGGGCCATTGGATCCAGATGGGGAAGAGGGTTAGAGTGGGTGAAGTGTGTGGGTAGCTGGGGCAAATGGGAGGGTGGGTTTGGGAAAGGGAACAAAAATGGAAAGCTCAAAAGTGAATTGGAAGGAAAGGGAGACAACGAGAGAGAGAGAAGGAGATGGTAGTTTTCCTTCCTTGAAAGATATTGGTGAATGAAGTGTAACTTTCAACTGTACCATGGTCACTATTACTGGCAATTACACTTCATTACAGATTGCTGATCTGATATTCTCTAGTTCCTATGATGGGTTTTGAACTCAAGTCCTGGATAAATGGTGCAGTCATCTGAATAGCACTTTGGTAACTTAATCACCATTCCACCGGCCTTGTCGAACACACTCACATGCTGGCGTCAGTACTTTCACTGTGTAAGCATTATTTCCTCTCCAAACATATTCACTTTTTGAAACTGAACTTTTGCAAGATTAAAGCAGATTCAGGATGTGCATGTTTAATGGAGATAAGAAGTTCTGCACTGCGGACAAGGGAGGAGACAAGTGTTGATGAGTCTGTAATGCAGAACCTGGTGTTTCAAACACGGGTATTGCGGTGGCTGGTCTTTGTAGTGGGTGATTCTTGGACCAGAGGGCACAGACTCAGAATAGGACGTCCCTCTAGAACAGAGAGGAGGAGGAATTTCTTCAGCCAGAGGGTGGTGAATCTGTGGAAATCTTTGCCACAGATGGCTGTGGAGGCCAAGTCATGGGGTATGTTTAAAGCAGAGGTAGATAGTTTCAGGATTAGTAAGGGCACTGAAGGTTACTGGGAGGAGGCAGGAGAACCAGTTGAGAGGGATAATAAATCAGCCACGATGGAATGACAGAACAGACTCGATGGACCAAATGGTCTAATTCTGCTCCTATGTCTTTTGGTCTTATGGTCTTATAATGTTATATTGCGACCAAATGCTTCATATCGACCTGAACTCATCCATTGTTCTTCACACAAGCTATCTCACAAGTTAGAGCGCCACAGTAGCATAGCAGTTAGATCAATACTAAAATAGCTTGGGCCATCAGAGTTCAGAGTTCAATTCCGGTGTGCTCTGTAAGAAAATGTGTACAATGTTCCCGTGAGGAGTGGGTTTCTTCCAAGTGCTCCAGATTCCTTCCACAGTCCAAAGCCGTACAGGTTAGTAGGTTAATTGATCATTGTAAATTGTCCTGTGATCAGGTTAGAGTTAAATAGGTGTTTTGCTGGGTGGTGAGGCTTGTTGGAACTCCCTGCTATCAGGGTAGTGGTGTCAAGGTCAAAGTTGAGTTTACCCTCATATACACAAATACATGTGTGCACAGGTGCAATGAAAATCTTACTTCCAGCAGCATCACAGGCACATAGCTTCGGATAAGCAGCATTCACTGCTTGCCTTCTTTATTAGCTGCATCAATATGTTGGGACCTGGTGAGGTTCTCAGAGACATTGACACCCAGGAACTTAAAATTGCTCGCTCTCTCCTCTTCTGATTCCTCTATGAGGATTAGTTGGTGTTCCCTGTCTTACCTTTCCTGAAGTCCACAACCAGTTCTTTGATCTTGCTAATGTTCAGTGCAAGGTTTTCACCACAACACCATTCAACCAGCTGGTATATCTCGCTCCTGTACATCCTTTCTTCACCATCTGAAATTCTGCCAACAATGGTTGTATAATCAGCAAATTTATAGATGCTGTTTGATCTACACCTAGCCATACAGCCATGGGTTTAGAGAGAGTACACCGGTGGGCTAAACACACACCCTTGTGGAGTGCCAGTGTTAATTGCCAGCAAGTTGGAGATGTTACTTCCAGTCCACACAGATTGTGGTCTTCTGTTAGGAAGCTGAGGATCCAGTTGCAGAGGGAGGTACAGAGTCCTAGGTTCTGTAACTTTTCGATCAGGACTGCAGGAATGATGGTGTTAAATGCTGAGCTATAGGCAATAAACAGCATTCTGACATAAGTATTTTCATTGTCCAGGTGATCCAAGGCTGCATAGAGAGCCATTGAGATCACGTCTGCTGTAGACCAGTTATGGCAATAGGCAAATTGCAGTGGGCCCTGGTCCTTCTTAGGATTCTAGCCACGACCAACCTCTCAAAGCAGTTCATCACTTTGAGTGCTAGACAGAGCTCTCAGTTTTCATGTCAGCGCTATGGATCAAAGTTATTGGAGACGCATGCTTCAAAACTTTGATCAGTTAGAAATTGTGAGGTCTACATTCGTGTTTGAAGAATTGTGGCAAGGCTTCAGAAGGTTGTACCAGCTGAGTGAAGGAATTGTGTCAGAGATCTGATGTAAAGGACTGGTATCCTGGGACTTTGGACTGTTTGAATCCCATCAGAAAAACTGGGGAATTTACCATCAAACCACAACACAAGCTTTTCCAGATAACTTTGGACAATCATGAAATTCTCACTTGCTTTACTAACAGCTCCACTGAAGGAAATCTTCTGTCCTAACCTGGACTGACCCACAAGTAACTGCATACCCATGGTTCTCTGAATTGTTCTCTGAAATGTTCCAGAACAGTTCTGTGGGCAGCAAAGACTGAGCACTAGAAGCTAGTGTGTCCAAGAGATGCCCACTAAGTTACTAAGAGGTGATCAGCAGGATAGGAAAGTTTGCGACTTAAGGAGATGTTCCCAAATATGTTACTGATTCTTCACTGAGTTTTCTAACCTACAGCTCAAAATGAGTATTTATTCTCTGTATAAAAATCCTACCTCTGATGTTCCCCCTATATTCTTTTCCAATCACCTTAAACTATAACCTCTCATATTAGCCATTTCCATCTTCAGGAAAAAAAGACATTGCCCGAACAGTCCATCAATGCCTCTTGTCACCTTATGCACCTCTATCAAGTCATTTCATCGTCCTTTGCTCCAGAGAGAAAAGCCCTAGCTTACTCAACCTACCCTCAGAAGACATGCTCTCCAGTCAGGCAGCATCCTGGTAAATCTCATATCGTTGGTTATGGTGGAAGTTTGGTATTGTGTTATTTTAATAAGGATTAGCCATACCCATACTGAATGGTGCGAAAGGCTTCCAGGATTGAATAGCCTATTCATGCTCCGATTTTCTATGTTTCGGTGATAGATTTTTAGGCTCTGAATATGGTGGCCAGACTGCATAGTGAATGTTAGATTATCACTGATGACCTTGTTCATCAGACCAAAGGATCATAGGGTTTAACTTTGCTCTTCCATTTTATGTTCTTAGACAATGAGGATTTGCATTTAGAATTATAAAATCATAGAAAGATTCAGTACAGAAACAGGACCTTCAGACCTCTGAGTTCATATTGACAGTCACCTACCAATTTACACTAGTCCCACATTAATCCAATTCTTTATATTCTCCCTACGTTCATATCAAATCAAACTCAAAGTCGAGTTTATTGTCATAAGAACAAGCGCATGCGTGCGAGGTACAATGGAGAACATATTTGCAGCAGTATCACAGGCACACAGCATCAGATAAGCAGTATTCACAAGAAAAATATAAATTCTACATAAATTATATGCACTTTTTACAAGAGAGAATACAACTAGAATCAAAAAAGGTCCATCTTAATGCGAAGTGATCAAAGTGATCATACCGTTGCTAAGCTCTAGTGATTAGAGTTTTGTTGGCTTGTTTAAGAACTGAATATTTGAAGGGAAGAGGCTGTTCTTGAACTTGGTGGTGTGGGATTTCAGACTTCCGTACCTCCTGCTCAATAGTAGCTGTGAGAAGACGGGATCTTTGATAAAGTATGTTATCACTCCTGCTCACTTACTAACTGGAGGCAATTAACCGACCAACCACAAGACGTTGAGATGTGGGAACAAGTTGGAAGATGCAGAAGCGTTCACGGAGAGAACATGCAAGTTCCACACAGACAGCTCCCGAGGTCAGCATTGAACCCAGGCCTCCAGCGCTGTGAGACAGTGGCTTTAGCAGATGCACCACTCTGCCATCCATTTAACCCACAATGAGTTCATGCCGGCTGATGTAGAATGGTTTGCACTTCTGTAGCACATCTTGTGCACATAAACCATCCACAATCACAGAAAAGCAGCAGATCAGAGCGAGAACAAAGCAAGCCAGTTCAGTCCTTCTCTTGACATCCTTCACAATCTCCAAACACTTCACTTATATGTCCTGTTAATTCTATGAATAACTGCCAGATAAAATCCTACTTTTTTTAAAAAAAATGTAACTGACTTTTCATTTAATTTCTAATTTCAGTTAATTTCACAGTTCTATTGTGACTATTCAATATAAAAGCTTTATTTAATTAACACATAAAATTACATCATATGTGCAAAACGCAGAGGAAAGAACCAACCTTTTTCAAGCCCTATATCCATATCTGAGTGTTCACTAACTGAAACCCCTTAAAAGTTATTTTGTTGATGATCAAATGGCATTAAAATAGTTCTTGGTGTAAAAGTGCACCGCTGCATACTGCAGAGAACCCTAGTGACATTTGCAGACTTATTAGCTAGTTTTCTGACTGACTTCAATCAACCTCCTTAATCCTCCCAGGGAAGAGCATTTTTAATTTGCTGATCTATTGATAAGACAGCAGCAGTAAAAAATGATTTACACAGAGATGAATGGCACTTACAAGATAGAATTCGCTGTATTAAAAGCAGATCTGCAATTCTTATCTGTCATTTTATTTGCAATGTTCATTTTTCTTTCCTCACCATTAACCCATCCTGATTGCAATCTCCAAGCGCCATTGGGCACTGCCTTCGTAGTTTTTAATCTGCCCTTAATCCCATAGATTTTAAATATTCTCAGCACCAAGAGACTGGAGGCAATTAACTGGCCTTCTGATGCCTTCCTTATCAGTTGCTTCCCTGTATCTCACAGAAGCAGCCTGAAGACAGTACTGGCTCACAAACACTACTTTCCCCACTTCCGAACCCTCTGCAGGATTTGCAGTGAGAAATCACATCAGCCTATGCTTATTAACGATTCCATTACACCCAGAGATTTATATATAAAAAAAAACTATCTTACATTTTGCTTTTTTAATAGGAACGATCGCTATCACAAATTGAGTCCCTGAAAATTTTAATGCAGGCCCAAGGTTGAGTGGCATTATGCATGGCGATTTAGACCTGATTGCCTGCTTTTGATGCTGCTGAGACCCATATGTAAAAGCCAGGCTGTGAGCAGGTTTTAAAACCTGGCAGCTGAAACACAGATAAAATTTTAGAGAAAATAAAAGTTCCAGCTGGAATCTCTAGGCATTTGTACTTTGATTGACTGCTGCATTAATGGGAAGGAATCCACTTGCCATTCTCAATTTTTTTTTGTTAGTAAACCATAAGACAGATTTTTTTTATTATTCTGAAGAGTGGTTACAGGTCGTTACCTTTTCCTTCACTACAGAGTTCTGTAATGTGCAGTAACTTTGACCCCTGGATTGAATGCTTAGCAGACAAGAGTTTGTGTGTGTTTGTGTGTGTAGGTAGGTAGAAAAGAAAGGGTGTTAGAGACAATTGATTCATACCACAGTACTTTATCTTCTGCACTCAAAGTGGTTGCAATGCCGTTTTCAATTGGTGGTACTGTTAGTGTAATGCTATTGCATCCGCGATCAATTCCCACTGCAGTTTGTAAGGAGTTTGTACATTCTCCCCATGATCACGTGGATTTCCTCTGGGTGCTCTGGTTTCCTCCCACATTTCAAAAGACATCGAGGTTAGGGTTAGTAAACTGTAGGTATACTATGTTGGTGCTGGATGCATGGCAACCGCATGTGGGCCACGCCCAGCACAGCCTCAGACTGTGTTGATCATTGACACAAAAGACATATTTCACTGTATGTTTTAATGTGCACGTGACAAATAAAGCTAATCTCTTTATCTCTGCACTGTGCTAAAATTGTGTTTGCCATGAATGGAAACTCAAAGATCTAATGATCACACTTCGCATTGCAAAAAAAATATATCCCTTAAGCATAACTTGACCTATTGCACCAGACGCCATTTTTAAAGTGCTCTGTTTCCCAATTCTCATGCTTACTTCTGGAGCAGGACATTTGATGGTGGGTGGTATTACTGAAGTTAACATTGATTCCTATGCACCAGTCACACTAGGAGATCTATAAAACCGCTCCTTAAAGTTATGTAAAACACTCAGCTGATAGGGACCTTCTGTTGGAGTAGTTCTTAACCAGATCTGCTACGGTCTATCATCAATGATCTCTGCTATCCGGACCACACTCTATTACTGCTATTGCTATTAGGCAAAAGGTACAAAAGCCTTAAGACCCACATTAACAGGTTCAGGAGCAGTTAGCATCCTTCAACCATCAGGCTCCTGAACCAACGTAAACAACTACACTCACCTCCAGCAGTACTCCACACATATAAGGACCATTGAATCAGCTGACAAGTGAACTCACTTTCAGGGACTCGACAACTCATGTTCTCAGTATTATTTATTTACTTACCTACTTATTTATTTGAGGAGGTTTCATTTGTCACCTAAAGCACTCAAAAACTTCTACAGATACTCCATGGAAAACATTCTGACAGGCAGCATCACAGTCTGGTATGGGGGAAAGGGACTACTGCACATGATCAAAAGAAGCTGCAGAACATTGTAAAATTAGTCAGCTCCATCTTGGGTACCAGCCTCTGTAGTATCCAAGACATCTTCAAGGAGCAGTGCCTCAGAAAGGTGGTGTCCATTATTAAGGACCCCCATCACCTAGAATATAACCTCTTCTCATAGATACCATCAGAAAGGAGGTACAGAAGCCTGAAGGCACACACTCAGCAATTCAGGAACCTCTTCTTCCCATCTGTCATATGATTCCTAAATGGATATTGAACCCATGAACACTATCTTACTTTTTAAATTTTTATATTATTTCTGTTTTTGCACTATTTTTAATCTAACTATTTAATAAATACATGATTTATTTATTTATGTATTCCTCATATATTATCATGTATTGTATTGTACGGCTGCCAAAATTAACAAATTTCACAACATGTGCCAGTGATATTAAACCTGATTCTGATTTTAATTCTGATTTATTTACTTAATTTTTTACTTACTTATTTATTTAGTATTTGCACAATTTGTCTTCTATTGCACATTGGTTGTTTGTCAGTCTTTGTGTATATTTTTTCATCTACTGTATGTCTTTGTTCTGCTGTAAATACCTACAAGAAAATGAATCTCAGGGTATACATACAGTATAGGTACTTCGATAATAATTTTTTAAAAACTCAGTAAAGTTCAAAGTTCAAGATAAACTTAATATCAAAGTATGTACGTATATGTCACCATTTACAACCCTGAGATTCATTTATTTGTAGACATTCACAGCAGAATAATGAAATACAATAGACTCAATGAAAAACTACACACAAAGACTGACAAGCAACCAATGTGCAAAAAAGTCAAACTGTGCAAATGCAAAAATAAACAAATACTGACAATAAAAAATACTGAGAACATGATTTGTAGGGTCCTTAGAAATGAGCCCACAGGTTGAGGAATCAGTTTAGTGTTGAGGTGAGTGAAGTTATCCAGCAGTACTCCACACGTATAAGGACCGTTGTGCACTTGGAACTAATTGAACGATACTCTGAAGTGATTTCCTCTAAGGACCAGAGTTACAGGGAAAGGTTGAGTAGGTTAGGGCTTTGTTCCCTGGAGCATAGAAGAATAAAGGGAGATTTGACAGCGATGTACAAAATTCTGAGGGGTACAGATAGGGTAATGCAAGCAGGCTTTTTCCAGTGGGGTTGGCTAAGACTAGAACAAAGGGATCATAGGTTAAGTATGAAAGCTGATATATTTACAGGGAAACTGGGGCAAAATTCTTCACTCAGAGACTAGTTCAAGTGTGGAACAAGCTGGCAGCAGAAGTGGTGAATGTGGGTTCAAATGCAACATTTAAAAGAAATTTAGATAAATACATGGGCAGGAGGGGTACATGGCAATGGTCCAGGTGCAGATCGATGGGTCTAAGTAGACTAACAGTTCAGCATGGACTAATGGGGTCAAGTGTCTTTTTCTATGCTATAGTGCTCTGTGACTCTGCGACTCTTTGTTTCTCTTAAAAGAGAAAGTAGCCATAGAGAGGATTAAGTGGAAGGGTTGGGGTGGTGAATACTGAGCTTTTGCTCCTGGTAACCAGGGCCATGGCTGCTAATTTTTTGTGTAAATATATTTGGAGATAACAAAGTGGCCATATTTGGAAACATGTTGGTAGGGTGGGGAGGAATTTGCTGAGAAAGAGGTGATGAAAATTTAAAGATTGAGGTGTTTCTGAATGGGAAGACATCATGAGTCAGTATGCACTGGGTGTTGGTTATTGGTATTAACCTGTATCAGTTTCCAGAATAACAAAATGTCATTGACCCAAAATATGAAATCTTTGTTCATTTTGCTTCAGATGCTGTCTGACACTTTGTGTCTTTCCATTGTTTTATTTTAATTCAGATGTCCAGCATCTGCAGTATTTGACTTACTCCACATCTGAAATTCTCATAAGATGCTTCCCATCTCTTACCCTTGCAGACTACACAGTAATGAACAGTGAGAACCTTACACACTGAAACCTTGAAATGGTGAAGTCCTCATACACTGAAATCCTCTCCCACAGAGAGATTTTCACAAATTGAAATCTTCACACCAAGATCATCTCACACACTAATATTTTCACAGGGTAAAATTCTCATATATTATATCCTCTCTTACAGTGATATTATCGATCATTGAAATCTCCATATACTTTAATCCTCAGGAATTTAAATCTTCGCTTAGTGAAGCCCTCAAACACTGAGATTCTCTCTTGTAGTGAGTTTCACCAGGCAGAATCTTCACAAGAATTTTCCCTTGCACAGTGAAATCCTCACACACGAACATCTTCATACACTATGATTCACAGTGTTCAGTAAAATCACAGAATGTTACACTTTTTTTCCTGCATTCTGTTAATGTTTTACCTTGTACCGCCTTAATGCACTGTCTGATTAATTGAATTGTATGAACAGTATGCAAAACAAGATTTTCATTGTACATGTGACATAAATAAACCAATGCCAATACAATCTCACTCAGTCTGACCTTGCAACTTATTGTTTACCTGCACTGCACTTTCTCTGTAGCTGTTACACTTTATTCTGCACTCTGTTATTGTTTTACCTTGTACTACCTCAATGCACAATGTGCAATGATTTGATTTGGATGAACAAGTTTTTCACTGTACCTCAATACATGTGAAATTAATAAACCAATACTGATACCAATTCTTCACAGAATGATATCCTCACAATGAAGTCTACTACCATGGTGAGAACCTCATACATACACCAATGCATTCACAGCCTAAAAACACAAAATTCAAGGAAAACAAATTTACAATTTGCAGTTGAGAGAAAGTATTGTGAGGAACAAGAAGCCTCTGCTTTTTTTTTACATTCAGAAGGCTAAATATCACTCTTCTAAGAATAAAACATCAATCATTCACACCCAAGAGCCATAGTGTGCTTCTTATCAAAGTTAGAGACTGCACTGGAACTAACATGGCTGATTTATTCTGACTTCAGATAGTCACCTCATGCAAGGCCATGGAAATGATCACTCTGTCACACAATATCAAGTTGCTGGGAATGGCTTAACATTCTCAACTTGCTTTAACTGAGACACTGTTCCCTATGATGATAACCAGATGGTAGGGACAGGACTCTGATCTGGTAAAGGTAAGCATTGTCTGCAATGGACCAGCTCCATGAACTGAAACTTCTCCCTATGACCTTCATAAATCAGAATCAGAAACAGTCTTATTATCACTGACACGTGCTGTGAAATTTGTTGTTTTGTGGCAGCAGTACAGTGCAAAACGTATTTTGAAATTACTATCATTAAAAAAAAACCATATCATAACTAGCTGCACACTTGACAGATTGTAGACTTGGAAGATAAAGATTAAAAATTAGCTTTATTTGCCGCATGTACAATGAAATGTTTCATTTTGCATGAACAACCAACACAGTCCAAGGACTGTGCTGAGGGAAGCCCACAATTGTCGCATGCCAACAACTCACTAACCCAAACACTAACTGTTGTGTCTGTATGACTACATATCAATTAAAATAAAAGCGTGCACAGGGGAGATGAGGTTCAGCTGGCATATTCACATTGTAGGGGGAGACAGAGAGAGAGAGAAAGATCACTGATCAATGTACATGTGTAGACAACAGATCAATGCGCATAGGTAAGTTATCAGTCCATGAGTAGTGCTAAGGGGAGTCATTGTTCTAAAAGAAATAGATCCACACATTACACTTCCTCCCCTTTAGATTAACGTAACAAAAAACTATATATGTACAAAACATTCAATTTCCCTTTAACAACCCATTTTCAAATATACATCCTTTCTCCATGTCTAATCTCCAACATCTACTGTGTACATCAAGGGTCCATTTCTTGTAGTTACCTGACCAGGCATCGACTTGTCTTCTTGGTAATCACATGCTAGGACTTCCTGTCCAATCGCGAAGCT
This sequence comes from Mobula hypostoma, assembly GCF_963921235.1. Classification (NCBI taxonomy): domain Eukaryota; kingdom Metazoa; phylum Chordata; class Chondrichthyes; order Myliobatiformes; family Myliobatidae; genus Mobula; species Mobula hypostoma. Next base: position 41,673,471 of record NC_086116.1, read on the forward strand.
CCTTGATTCACTTGGCAACGGGCTGAAATGACTATTCTGCACTTCCCTCCGTAGGTCTGGTTTCAGGAGATCTCAGATTCCTGCTCATGAACAGCATTGCAGGTGTTAGATTTGTTGTCGCATGAACAGAGTTCTGATACACAGAAAGGAGATTATCCACCTTGTGTTGTGGAGCAGCGGTCCCCAACCACCGGGACGCAAGGCATGCGCTACCGGGCCGCGAGGAAACAATATGAGTCAGCTGCACCTTTCCTCATTCCCTGTCACGCACTGTTCAACTTGAACATAGGGTTGCCAACTGCCCCGTATTTGCCGGGACATTCCGTATATTGGACTAAATTAGTTTGTCCCATACAGGACCGCCCTTGTCCCGTATTTCCCCCGCTAAGGTAGGGCGTTCCTATGAAACCTTTCGTGCCGAAATGGCGTAAAGCGAAGAAGCAATTACCATTAATTTACATGGGAAAAATTTTTGAGTGTTCCCAGACCCAAAAAAAATAACCTACTAAATCATATCAAATAACACATAAAACCTAAAATAACACTAACATATAGTAAAAGCAGGATATGATAAATACACAGCCTATATAAAGTAGAAATAATGTATGTACAGTGTAGTCGGGAAGATTAAGCCAAAACCAATTTGTGGAAAAAAAATCGGCACATACGCGCATGCACGTGTCACGTATGCACACATCACATATGCGCACGTCACCCATACGCACACAGGTGCCCGAGCAAGGCTTCATGGTCATGGTAGTCTTTCTCAGGTAAATCCAAGTGTCCTGTATTTGACTGCTACTTTTGTCCCCTATTTGGGAGTGAGAAAGTTGGCAACCCTAACTGTAAAAGACATGTTGAGGTGAGTTTAACCCTACTTGAACACCCCCCCCCGGCCCCCAGTTTAGCCAGTCCGCAAGAATATTGTCAATATTAAACTGGTCCGCGGTGCAAAAAAGGTTGGGGACCCCTGCTGTAGAAAAATGTATTCCTTGTCCAAATCTTTAATGGACTTCTTGAAGGTTTGGATAATCTGTTTATACTTTATACTTTATACTTTATTGTTGCCAAACAATTTATACTAGAACGTACAGCGATATTTGATTCTGCGCTTCCCACTCCCTGGATCGATAGTAAGTATTAAAAATTTAAATTATAAATCATAAATAGAAAATAGAAAAATGGAAAGTAAGGTAGTGCAAAAAAACTGAGAGGCAGGTCCAGATATTTGGAGGGTACGGCCTCAGGATCTGTTCAGCAGTCTTATCACAGTTGGAAAGAAGCTGGTCCCAAATCCGGCCATACGAGTCTTCAAGCTCCTGAGCCTTCTCCCGGAGGGAAGAGGGACGAAAAGTGTATTGGCTGGGTGGGTCGTGTCCTTAATTATCCTAGCAGCACTGCTCCGACAGCATGCGGTGTAAAATGAGTCCAAGGACGGAAGATTGGCTTGTGTGATGTGCTGCGCCGTGTTCACGATCTTTAGCTAACCCTTTCATCACTGGGTGGGGAGGAGTTGACTTGAAATGTTTTATGCCTTTTTTTTCATGAATGGTCTAAACTCGTCTGACATGTATTGTGCTCTGCTGTCACTCACAATTTGTTCAGGTAAGCTATTTCTGAAGAAGATAGACCTCAGAGCGGGAACAGTCTTTTCTGCGGTGGTTGACTTCATTCCAGCCACTTTGAATGAGCGTTCACAGCAATCATAAAACATGGAGTCCATGAATGGCCCAGCGAAGTTAATATGTACTCTTTGCCATAGTGAAGACAGCCACTCCCATGGGTGTAATAGTGCCCATGAAGGTGCATTTTAAACTTTTTGGCATCCCGAACAGCTTTTGGTCAAGTCTTCAATCTGTTTATCTAATCCCGGTCACCATATGTAGCTCCAGGTGTGATGCTTCATCTTGACTGTACCCAGGTGTCCTTCATGCAGTTTGTCTAACAGTCTAGTGTGCAGTTTAGAGGGAACCATGGCACAAGATCCACACATCAGCATTCTTTGACATACAGACAGTCGGTCTCACCTCACTGAGAGCTCTGGAAACATGGAGTTACCATGAAATGGCCATCCTTGCATGGTGATGTCATCAACTTTTGACAATGTCAGGTCATTCCCTGTTTCTCTTTGTATTTCAGAATTTGTTCCCGGCAACTGGTCCACCAATGCTGTGTGGAACACCTCTGCTGGGTCACAGAATGAAGAATTTTCATCTTCAGTTGCCAACAGAGGAAAACATGACAAGTCATCAACGTTGCTGTGCTGTTTGGTACCCTTGAACTCTATATTATAAGAGTGGGCTCCTAGGAAATGTGCCCAGTGTTGTAACCAGGTTGCAGTCATCACTGGAATTTCCTTCCTGGGATTGAAAATGGACACAAGGGGCTGGTGGTCTGTCACGAGGGTAAACTTGTATCCATGGAGGTAGTGGTGGAACTTCTTTATTCATACTACACTAAGAACCTCTCGCTTGATCTGTGCGTAGTTGCATTCTGCGCCTGACAGTGATTCTTGACGCAAATGCAATCGGGCGTAGATCCATCTTTCATAATGCATGACTAAACAGCTCCAGTGCCATAAGGGGACACATTGCATGCTAATCTGATAGGCAGAGATGGGTCATAATGGGTGAGCAGTTCATCTCATGTTATTAGTCTCTTCTTTTTTGAATGCTTTTTCACATCTTTCTGTCCATTCCCACATCGCTCTTGTCTGCAACAGTGCATTCAATGGGTGTAGCACGATAGCAATGTTTGGGAGAAACCGGTGGTAGTAGTTTACAAGGCCTAGGTATGACCTGAGTTGTGACACATTTTCCAGTTTGGGTGCCTGTAGCACTGCTCAGTCTTCTCTTGTGACTCACGCAAGCCCTGCTTGTCAATGACCTTCTCGAAAATCTCACTTTTGTCTCTCTTTGCGCACAGACCATAATCACTCAGCCTGGTAAGCACTTTACCAAGGTTCTGGAGGAGCTCTTCATTAGTCTTGCCGGTCATGATGATATCATCAAGGTAACATTGTGTTCCTGGGATATCTTGGAGCACTTGGTCCATTGATCTTTGTTAAATTGCTGGAGCTGAAGTGATGTCAAAGACGTAACAATTATACTGGAACAATCCCTTGTGAGTGTTGATTGTGAGGTACTTCCTGCTTGACTCCTCAACCTCCATTTGCAGTTAGGCTTGTGAAAAGTCAGTCTTTGAAAACCTCTCCCCACCTGCCAAAGAGACAAATGTCTTCTGTTCATGGCAGGGGATACTGCATGGTATGCTGCACTGGGTTGATGCTTACTTTGAAGTCTCCATATATGTGAATAGTTCCAGCCTTCCCTTTCCTGATCACCAGGACAACGGGTATGGCCCAAACTCTCCACTCAACCTTGGAAAGAATGCCAGATGTTTCCAAGCTCTGAAGTTCAGCATCCACTTTAGGACATAGTGTGTAAGGTGCTGGACTTGTTTTATAGAATCTTGGTGTTGTTGCTTCATTCATTTCATTACAGCATTCATGTCTTTAAGTTTACCAATACCCTTCTCAAACACCTTCTCATTACGACTAAACAGCTGTGACGGTCTCTGATCTGTTGAATTGAATTGACTTTATTTCTTACATCATTCACATACATGAGGAGTAAAATACTTTGTTACGTCTCCGTCTAAATGTGCAATCATAGTAATTTATAATAAATAGAACAGTCAATGTAACTTAGAAATACACTCAGATCAGTGTCAGTTAATCAGTCTGGTGGCCTGTTGGTCCTGGCTTTTATGCTGTGCTACCATTTCCCAGATGGTAGCAGCTGGAATAGATTGTGGTTGGGGTGACTCAGGTCCTCAATGATCCTACGGGCCCTTTTTTCATACCTGTCTCTGTAAATGTCCTGAATCATGGGAAGTTCACAACTACAGATGTGCTGGCCTGTCCACACCACTCTCTGCAGAGTCCTGCGATTAAGGGAGGTACAGTTCCCATACCAGGCAGTGATGCAGCCAGTCAGGATGCTTTCAATTGTGCCCCTGTAGATAGTTCTACCATTTGGGCTGCATTTGCCTGTTGATGATACATTGGGAGCTTTTATTGTGTGCCAGTCTAGTTAGATTTTTCTCAGCCTTTCACATCCGAAAAGTACTGGTCCTCCGCTTTTCAATACCTAAAGCTCTAACTGCTGTGGTTGGCCTCCATACATCACATTCACTTTCACTTTGCAACAGATTTTCACTGGTTTAGGTCTTTAGCATCACTGGGGTCTTTTCCAATGGTAGTTAAGAAAACAGCCTATTGTAGTCAGCCTCTGAAATTATAGATAAAGCTGGCCCTGTATCCAGCTCCATTTTCAGTTTTATACCAGACACATTTATTGTGATCCATGTGATTTTGTGATCTGCTTCAGTAAGGCTAATCAGTTCTAAGCATGACAGCTTAGAATCAGTAGTCTGATTCGTATTCTGTTTCATATTCGGTCATTTTATCAATTGCTTAGTTTTGTGTTTGAAACTTTTCACTCTCTGTTTTTTTCTTTGGTTGTGCTTTTTGTCTGCTTACACAATCCCTCTATATGACTTCGTCTGTAACACTTTCTGCAAACTTTTTCTGTACAATTTCCTTTTTCAAAATAATATTGCAATGGTCAATGCCCATACTAAGGCTAGGTCTCTTTCCTACAGTAGCCAGCCTCTTCTGAGTGCTTTGACAATGCAATCAAGCCTGTCCTTTCTCACCTCAGAAAGTCCATCTCTAAAGTCACAGTATTTAGAAAGTTTGCGCAGTTCTGCAATGTATTCAGAAATGCTTTCATACTTTGACTGGTTCCTTTTGTAAAATCTGAATCCTCAGCTATTACCAGCAGTTTAGGGCTCAAGTGATTTTGTAAAATTGTAACAATTTTGTTGAACATCTTGCTTGCTGGCTTTTCAGGAGTTACTAAGCTGCATAAAAGCCTATATGTTTAAGCACCCATCAAGCTAAGAAGTGTGGAGACTTTCTTTTCCTCATCCACTTTGTTCGCATTACAATACAATTCAATCCTCCCTATATACAATTCCCTGTCCTCAGTAGCACTACCAAATTCGTCAATTTTCCCAACTAAGGCCATCGTCACATTATTTTAACTATAACTTTGTTAGTTGTGTGTCTTTCACTGTCTACTGCACACTGTTACTCACACATCCCTTTGTTCACATCCGTGGCAGTCTTCTCCGTGCTGTTTAACTCTTTCCTCTCACTCTCTCTCACTCTCTGCCGAAGTCTGTCATCCCTTAACTGTCAGTGCCATTGGTGATATTCACTGACATTCAGGTTTGTACTCATCGCCAATTTGTTGTGTCTGTGCAACTACATACCAATAAATTTTAAAACCACGCAGAAGAAGAGGTTTACTTGGTATATTCACATTGCAGAAAGAGAGACAGAGAACACTGATCAATGCATATGTGTGGACAGGTCAATGCGCATAGGTAAGTTATCAGTCCGTGAATAGTGTAAAGGGGAGTCACTACTCTAAAAGAAATAGATCCATACATTACATTAACTGTATCTACTCAGTATGTGGGAGGAAACCGGAGTACCCAAACAAAATAGACGAGGCCACAGGAAGAATGTGCAAACTCCTTACAGACAAAGAAGGGAACCAAAACCTGATCAGTGAACTCTAGCACAATAAAGCAATTGTGTTTAACTCTACCTTACCAGTAACTCCATTTCCCTCTTAGGGCATTCTAAAGCCAATTGTAGTTCTGAACATTATTTGCAATTGTAATTTTGTGCAAATTGTGCAAAGTAAGCTCTCACAAACACACAAGCAATGATCCGTTGGTCTATTTTGGCAATGTTGATTGACAGATCAGCCTTGGCCAACTTCACTGTATTTTACTCCCATGTAATTCATCAGAAAACAACTCCTACGCCATCTGCACTGCTTAATCAGCTTTGAAAAGACTGAAGAATCATCTTGAGGGTGTATTCAGCTTTAGCTGAGCCTGATTACCTATTGTCTACACAGTTACTTCCCACAACGGGAGGGAGGTCATCAAGTGATGAAGACTGGGTGGGGCAATATTGATGTATCTGTGATGATTTTTAGTTTAGACATAGCCCAGGCACGCATTCCCATTTTAGTCTAAACTGATGGAAATAGCAGCATTTCCTGCTTCCTCAACGAGTTAATGAGCGGTCATGATGTTAATACTGCTAACATCAGCAAAGTGCTTACTTGTGGAGCAAAAATACTTCATGCTTCGGTAGGATTCTCCACTTATCTAAAAGAAGCAAGAGTCCATTTATACATTTATAATATACACTCAGTGGCCACTTTTTTAGGTACCACTGAACATATGCTCATTAAAGCAAATATCCAATCAATCAATCATGTGGCAGCAACTCAATGCATAAAAGCATGCAGACATGGTCAAGAGGGTCAGGCGGTATTCAGGCAAAACATCAGAACTGGGAAGAAATGTGATCTCAGTGAATTTAACCATGCGATGATTATCAGTGCCAGAAAATGCTGAACTCCTGGGATTTTCACATAGAACAGTCTCTAGGGTTTACAGGGATTGGTGTGAAGCACAAAGAAAACATCCAGTGAGTGGCAGTGAGTGGGTGAAAATGCCTTGTTAATGAGAGTGGCCAGAGGAGAATAGCCAGACTGGTTCACCTTATTAGAAATGCAACAGTAACTCAAATAACCACTAGAATATACCTAATAAAGTAACCACTGAGAATAGTACTGTCACGTACCCCGTGACGGGTTAAAGAACCAGCAGAAATGGAAAACACTTTGGAGTCTGGTATTGCTGTTAACTAATGCTATTTATTAGTAACTATGTAATACAGTAATATAAAATCAGATAAATCAAACAGGTTAGCAATGATTATATATATATATAATGTGTGTGTGTGTGTGTGTGTGTGGAAATATAAAAATCAAGCTTCTTCAAGCCTAGGGGTAAATGGATACAGTCTTACGCTGATGGGTAACGTTCAGTTCGGTTCATGGTATTGAGTGGAGTAGTGATGGAGAGAGAGAGGTGTTGTGGTTGTCCGAGTGAGCCAATGCCGTCGATTCTTCCCATTGTCCTCCGAAATCCTTTAGAAGTTACCGAATGTGACCACAAAATGGGGACCGTTTTATGTGGTGGAGTTATCAACCCAGGCCAGGGTTGGGCACACTAATAACTTCCCAATGGTCACACCTTTCCCACACTGCAAGAGCCGCTGATCGATTCTCCTGATCGATCCTCGAAAAAACCCACCTTTCTGTGGGCACAACAAAGCTCATCCAGTGTCCAAAATCATGTCTCTGTCTGTCTACCTTGTATTTATCTCACCATACTGAACACCAGCCGTCCATCAAATAGTTCCTCCCTTCTATCTTTGTAGGAACTCAGAAGCTGGCAGTGTCCTTGCAGAAATTCCAAACAAACTGTAAAGAGTCTTCGCCTCTCTCTCTTAATAACAAGGTGTTTATGCGGTACAGCTCTCTCTCTCTTTTTAAAAGCACAGTTCATAAGGAATAATTCAGGATCCTCATCACAAGCGTGTTTAGTATTAGTGACTGGGAATGAACTTTTAGGCATGTTGACTTTAAGTATTTTTTCCTCATTGTGGCTTTTTCCATTGTGTATCTGTTCTAATCATAAGAAGCACACTTCAGGGTTAGAAGTGTGATACTGGTGAAGATGGATGCCACAGTTTGGGATAAATTTAATTGTTTTATCTTTAGTTTCAGTACAAGAGTGCAATGCAGAGTTTGTACCTTTTCAATAATATCCTATTGCAGATTTGTGTGATCCAGAAGATTAAAAATGACCTCTCGTGCAGTGACTTGCTCACTAGATTAAAAGGGGATTGATATTGCATTACACATTCTTCTCTGAAATAATGCAATATTAACCCAGCGACTAAAATATTTGTTTACCGTTCACTCAGCAAGCAGCAACAAGCGTAAACATATGACTATCCTTATTTGGTGATTACATTGGTCAAGAAATATCTTTCAAGAACAGCAATAGTTCCGAATTTATGTATTCACTTGATTTTGCGCCATCAGTTGAAATTGGCTATGATGAGGGTCCATGGCAGTCTCAAGGGCAAGGGTGAGCAGCCAGAAGTCTTGGTATATATTGGCACCAATGACATAGGTAGACAAAGTGAGGAGGTTTTGAAGAGAGATTTTAGGGATCTGTTCTGGGACCTTTACTTTTCGTGATTTTTATTAACAACCTGGATGTGGGGGTAGAAGGGTGGGTTGGCAAGTTTACTGACGACACAAAGGTTGGTGGTGTTGTAGATAGTGTAGAGGATTGTCAAAGATTGCAGAGAGACATTGATAGGATGCAGAAGTGGGCTGAGAAGTGGCAGATGGAGTTCAATCCGGAGAAGTGTGAGGTGGTGCACTTTGGAAGGACAAACTCCAAGGCAGAGTACAAAGTAAATGGCAGGATACTTGGTAGTGTGGAGGAGCAGAGGAATCTGGGGGTACATGTCCATAGATCCCTGTAAGTTGCCGCACAGGTGGATAGGGTAGTTAAGAAAGCTTATGGGGTGTTAGCTTTCAAGTCGAGGGATAGAGTTTAAGAGTCGCGATGTAATGATGCCGCTCTATAAAACTCTGGTTAGGCCACACTTGGAGTACTGTGTCCAGTTCTGGTCGCCTCACTATAGGAAGGATGTGGAGGCATTGGAAAGGGTACAGAGGAGATTTACCAGGATACTGCCTGGTTTAGAGAGTATGCATTATGATCAGAGATTAAGGGAGCTAGGGCTTTACTCTTTGGAGAGAAGGAGGATGAGAGGAGACATGGTAGAGGTGTACAAGATAATAAGAGGAATAGATAGAGTGGATAGCCAGCGCCTCTTCCCCAGGGCACCACTGCTCAATACAAGAGGACATGGCTTTAAGGTAAGGGGTGGGAAGTTCAAGGGGAATATTAGAGGAAGGTTTTTTACTCAGAGAGTGGTTGGTGCGTGGAATGCACTGCCTGAGTCAGTGGTGGAGGCAGATACACTAGTGAAGTTTAAGAGACTACTAGACAGGTATATGGAGGAATTTAAGGTAGGGGCTTATATGGGAGGCAGGGTTTGAGGGTCGGCACAACATTGTGGGCTGAAGGGCCTGTACTGTGCTGTACTATTCTATGTTCTATGTAGGGAGCTAGGTAGAAAGCTGAGAAACAGAACCTCTAGGGCAGTAATCTCTGGATTGCTGCCTGTGCCACCTGCCAGTGAGGGTAAGAATAGAATGACTTGGCAGGTGAGTGCATGGCTGAGAAACTGGTGCAGAGGGCAGAGGTTCTGATTTATGGAACACAGGGATCTATTCTGGGGAGGGTATGACTTGTACAAAAGGACGGGTTACACCTGAATGCGAGGGGGTCCAATCACAAACAAGAGAGAATCTGCAGATGCTGGAAATCCGAGCAACAGGCACAAATGCTGGAACAACTCAGCAGGCCAGGCAGCATCTATGGAAAAGAGTCGACATTTCAAGATGATACCCATCCTGTTGCAGCAGAGATGAAGGAACTGAGAGAAGAGGATGGCGTTTTTACAAGTAACAGGGTAGGAAGAGGTATAGTCCAAGTAGCTGTGAGAGTCTGTGGGCTTATAATAGACATCAGTGGATAAACTGTCTCTGCAGATAAACAGTGAGATTGAGAAAGGGACGGGAGGTTTTCAGAAATGGACAGGTAAATTTGACAAAGGGTCTCGGCCTGAAACGTCGACTGCGCCTCTTCCTATAGATGCTGCTTGGCCTGCTGCGTTCACCAGCAACTTTGATGTGTGTTGTTAGGTAAATTTGAGGGCAGGGTGGAAGGCAAAGTTGATGAAGTTGATGAGTTCAGCTTCGTGCAGGTCCATTTCTGCAAAATCTGGTCTCAGGATGAGGTTTTCATTCTGGAATGAAGGAGATGTTCTCCTTTTTCAAAGAAAGGGACTTCCCTTCCGCCACCATCAAGGCTGCTCTCAGCCGTATCTCTTCCATGTCACACATGTCTGATTCTTACCGCATCCTCCCGACACCCTACCAGGATAGGGTTCCTCTTGTCCTCACCTACCACTGCACCAGCCTCTGAATCCAGCACCTAATTCTCCGGGGCTTCCACCATCTCCAGCGTCATCCCACCACCAAGCACATCTTTCCCTCCCCCCACCCTACTTTCTGCTTTCCACAGGGATCTCTGGATTGTAAATTTACTATGCGACTCCCTTGTCCATTCGTCTCTCCCGACTGATCTCCCTCCTGGCACTCATCCTTGCAAGTGGAACAAGTGCTAAAGCGGGTTGACTAGAGTTGTTTGGGAGGGTTTAAATGAATTTGGCAGGGAGATGGGAACTGGAGTGATAGTGCTATATATGAGTTAGCTGGTTTACAGACAAAGTCAATGTGGAGTGAGATTCCTAGCAAAGAGAGACTGATGATTGGGCAAAATTGCAGCCAACAGGATGAGTTGCAACGTAAAAGGCTGACAAAATTGAAAAGGGTGGATACAGGACTGAAAGTGTTATATTTCAATGCGCGCAGTATACAGAATAAGGTCAGTGAACTTGTAGCGCAGTTACAGATTGGCATGTATGGTTTTGTAAACATCACTGAATCATGGCTGGAAGAAAATTATGACTGGGAGCTTAATGTCCAAGAACATACATTGAAAGGACAGGCAGGAAGGCAAAGGAGGTGACGTTGCTCTGTTGGCGAAAAATGAAATCAAATCATTAGTAAGTGGTGACGTAGCCTCAGAAGGTGTTGAATCATTGTGGATTGAGCTATGGAACTGAAAGGGTAAAAAGAACCGGATGGGAGTTATATACAGACCACCAAACAGTAGTAAGAACGTGATCTGCAAATTACAATGGATGATAGAAAATGCATGCCAAAAGGCAATTTTACAATAGTCATGGAGGAATTCAATATGTAGGTGGATTGGGAAAAAGCAGATGGTGCTGTATTTCAAGAGGGGGTATTTGTACAATGCCTACAAGATGGCTTTTTAGAGCAGCTTGTGGTTGAGGATTAGTTATTCTAGATTCAGTGTTGTGCAGCAAACCGGAATTGATTAGACAGCTTAAGGTAAAGGAACCCTGAAGGGCAAGTGATCATAATATAATCGAATTCACCCTGAAATTTGAGGAGAGTCTGAAGTCAGATGTTTCAGTATTACAGTGAAGTAAAGAGAACTACAGAGGCATGAGAGAAGAGTTGGCCAGAAGTGATTAGAAAAGAATATTGGCAGGGATGACAGCAGTGCAGCAATGGCAGGACTTTCTGGAAACTATTTGGAACGCACAGGATAGATGCATCCCAAAGAGGAAGTAGTCTTCTAAAGGCAAGATGACACAAATGTGCCTAAGAAAAGAAGTCAAAGCCAACATAAAAGTCAAAGAGAGGGATATAATAGAGCAAAATTTAGTGGGAAGTTAGAGGATTGGGAAGCTTTTAAAAACTAACAGGAGGCACCTAAAAATCATTACGAAGGTAAAGATGGAATAATCCATCCAATAAAGAGGATACCAAAAGTTTCTTCGAATATATAAAGTGTAAAAGAGAGATGACAGTGGATATCAGACCGCTGGAAAACGATGCTAGAGAGGTAGTAAAGGGGGAGGAGGAAATGGCGGATGAACAGACTAAGTATTTTGCATCAGTCTTCACTGCCGAAGACATTAGCAGTATGGTGTAAGTTCCAGGTGTCAAGGGTCACGAAGTGTTTTATGTTACCATTACAAGGGAGAAAGTTCTTGGGAAACTGAAAGGTCTGAAGGTGGATAAGTCACCTGGACCAGATGGTGCACACCCCAGAGTTCTGAAAGAGGTGCATGAAGAATTTGTGGAGACATTAGTAATGATCTTTCAAGAATCACTAGATTCTTAGAATGGTCCTGGAAGTTGGAAATGTCATTCTACTCTTCAAGAAGGCAGAGAGCCAGAAGAAGGCAATTTTCGGCTAGTTAGTCTGACCTCAGTAGTTAGGAAGATGTTGGAGTCGATTTTGAGGACGTGGTTTCAGGGTACTTGGAGACATATGATAAAATAGGCCATAATCAGCATGGTTTCCTCAAGGGAAAATCTTGCCTGACAAATCTGTTGGAATCCTTTGAAGAAATAACAAGCAGGATAGACAAAGGAGAATCAGTTGATGTTGTGTACTTGGATTTTCAGAAGGCCTTTGTCAAGGTGCCACACATGAGGCTACCTAACAAGCTACGAGTCAATGGTATTACAGGAAAGATTCTAGCATGGATAAAGCTGTGGCTGATTGACAGGAGGCAAAGAGTGGGAATAAGGGGAGCTTTTTCTGGTTTGCTGCCTGTGACTAGCGGTATTCCACAAGTGGCTGCGTTGGGACAGATTCTTTTACAATTTGGATGATGAAATTGATGGCTTTGTTGCACAATTTGCAGATGACACGACGATAGGTGGAGGGGCAGTTAGTTTGGGGGAAGTAGAGAGGAAGTAAAGACAGATGAGAAGATTGAACAAAGGAATGGCAGATGGAATAGAGTGTCAGGAAGTGTATGGGCATACACTTTGGTAGAAGAAATTAAAGGGTTGACTATTTTCTAAATGGAGAGAAAATACAAAAAAACAGGTGTAAAGAAATGAAAGTAAAAGAGAGGGCTATATGGGAGGGAAGTATTAGATTGATCTTGGAATAGGTTACAAGGTCAGGACAATATAGTGGGCCGAAGGCCTGTATTATGCTGTACTGTCCTGTGCTCTATGTTGTATGTTCCATGTTCTATATCCCGTGTTCCATTGCTTTAGGGTTGTGCAGGTTGGATCGAGAACCTGATGATTGTATGATAGTACTTCTACACTCTGTAAACTTGCAAGGACAGAGTCCTCTTGCAGAGTTTCGGTCCAAATTGTTGATAATTCCTTTCCTCACACTGATGCTGCTCAACCCACTGAAATCCTTCAACAGAGTGTTTGTTGCTCCAAATTCTACCATCTGCAGTCTCTCACGTCTCCTACATAAATGCAAAATCTTCACATGATGTAGTAGCTTTCCAAGGTGTCATTCCCCACAGGTCAATGGTGGAAAACAATGATTCTTAATGAGAAATGAATCATGGGATTATTAGACCATAAGACCATAAAACAGATTAGGTGATTTAGACCATCTAGTCAGCTCCTCCATTCAGTCAGGGTTGATCCTTTTTCCCCTCCTCAACCTCATTCCCTGGACTTCTCCCCATAACTGTTGCAAGTAATGGGGTGAGATCCCTAGGGAGGAGAAGATGGCAGTGCGACACATCTTGCAGCGGCCACTCCGGTGAATGATATCTGTTATCTGTCAAGTAGGGTGCCGTGCACAAACCTGATTTGTTGAGACAGACGCGAGAGCACGGAGGAACATCTGGTGAAACTTCTGAAATGCCTGTTTCACTGCTGCTGCTACTGTGTGATCCAGAATCTCCGGAGGGGAAGGCCTCGAGTCCTCGGCTTTGCTTGTTGCTCGGCGGCCGGGCCAGGGTCGAAGCACTCGGCAGGGATAATGCTCGGTGCTCAGTGTCGGAGGGCTGGTCGGAGGCTTGAAGTTTTCGGACGGACTCAGAGTCGGGTGCTTCCAATGCATCAGCAAGTTTGCGACGCTTCCGTCTGCATGAGATGATGAGGCTATCGGGACTTGAGACTTTTTTTTTACCATGCCCATGTTCTGCTCTTTATCAAACTACGGTATTGCTTTGCACTGTTGTAACTATATGTTATAATTATGTGGTTTTTGTCAGTTTTAGTCTTGGTTTGTCCTGTGTTTTCTGTGATATCTTTCTGGAGGAACATTGTATCATTTATTAATGCATGCATTTCTAAATGACAATAAACGAGGACTGAGTGTCCTCATAATCTAAAAAAAAATGTGAGACCAAGGGCGGCTAGAGACAGGTAGAGGATGAAGCAACCCAGCAGGTGGTCGATGGGAGGCTTTTCCGCGGGCACATACTTAACAGGCAGAGATGAAGGAGCAAGTGTCAGCATCCATGGAGGGCCACCAGAAATATCTCCTCAGAAGGGACAGATTTCAATTGATTCTGGGATGGCAGGTAGAAAGAGAAGTATACCCCCACTGGAGAACCTGAGACAGAACAGAGTCAGGCGATTGGGGGGTCCATTGCCTGGGTCAGGTTGAGTCCGTAGAGCCTCTTTGACTATGGATTCCATCTCCCAGGTGAGAGCTGCCACCACACAGGATGGCGGAAGGATGGTCTCGGGGTTGTGAAGGCCCTCCTCGGAGACATATTGACAAGAGAGAGCATCGGGCTTCCTGTTCTTGGAGCCAGGATGATAGGTGAGTGTGAATCTGAAATGGCCAAAAAATAATGCCCAATGGACTTGGCAGGAATTTAGGTGTTTGGTGGTTTGGATGTATGCGAGGTTCTTATGGTCCATCTAGACGATGAATGGATGTTCAGCTCCCTCCAGCCAGTGCCTCCACTCCTCCAAAGCGAGTTTGATGGCCAGTAACTCCCGGTTCCCAACGTGGTAGTTCCTTTCGGCAGGGGATAGACGACGAGAGAAGAAGGCGCAGAGGATGGAGCTTTCAATCAGGGCTGGAGTGTTGGGAGAGGACCCCTCCCACCCCAGAGTCGGAGGCGTCGACTTCCACAATGAATTGGCGAGAGGGGTCAGGTTGGGCCAGGATGCAAGCAGAGGTGAAACGCCTCTTCAGCTCCGAGAAGGCTGAGTCTGCTTCGGGGTCCCAGTGAAAAGGGGTCATAGGAGAGGTGAGTCGAGTAAGAGGCACTGCCACTCGGCTGTAATCCCTGGTGAAGCAATGGTAGAAGTTTGCGAACCCCAGAAATCGCTGGAGTTGCTTGAGCATTGTGGGTTTTGGCCACTCCGCCACCACCCGGATCTTTTCAGGATCTGCCCTCATTTGCCCCCTCTCAATGATGTACCCCAGGAAACTAACAGAAGGGACATGGAGCTCTCACTTCTCTGCCTTAACAAATAGCTTCTCCAAAAGCCTCTGAAGAACCTAACGGGCATGGTGGGTGTGTTCCTGAAGACTGCGGGAGAAGATTAGGATGTCATCCAAATAAACGAAAATGGAACAGTTAATAAAGTCCCTAAGGACATCGTTTACCAGGGCTTGGAAGACGGCGGGGACATTGGTAAAACTGAAAAGTATGACCAGATATTTGAAATGACCAAGAGGGGTGTTAAAAGTTGTTTTCTACTCATCTCCCTCCCTTATCCTGACCAGGTAATAGGCACTCCACAGGTCCAACTTAGAGAAAATTGTGGCTCCGTGAAAGGGCTCGAAAGCAGAGTTGATAAGGAGCAGGGGATACTTATTCTTTATGGTGATGCTATTCAGGCCACAGTAGTCAATGCAAGGGCGCAATGAACCGTCTTTTTCCCCCACAAAGAAGAAACCTGTGCCTACAGGGGAAGATGAGGGTCAGATAACGCCAGCCGCGAGAGAGTCATTTAGGTAAGCCTCCATTGCTTCCCTTTCTGATTGAGACAGGTTATACAGCTGACTGGTGGGTAGAGGGGCTCCAGGGAGAAGGTCAATTGGGCAATCGTAAGGGCGGTGTAGAAACAGGAAAAGAGCCCGTTGTTCGCTAAACACTTCTCCCAGATCATGATACTCTGCTGGAGCCTTGGACAAGTCGGGGGTTTCAGAGGCAGACGAGGTCGCAGGACTTCCACTGAGGAAAGGGCTGATTGTAGACAAGTGGAGTGACAGAATGGACTCCAGCTGACTATCCTCCCGGTGGACCAGTCAATGTGGGGGTTATGGCGGCTTAACCAGGGGGTACCCAAGAGCTATAGGAGCTTGAGGAGAGGAAATTAAATTGAATCGTACCTGTTCCCAATGGTTCCTGGAGAGAAGGAGAGACAGGGGTGGTGTGCAGTGTGTGACTTGGGCCAGTAGTCTACCGTCCAGTGCCCGAGCTTCCAGGGGGGCACTCAACAGCTCACAAGGAATTCCAGCCCGGAAAGCTAAGTCTTCATCCAAAAGGTTTCCCTCAACACTGGAGTCTACTAGTGCTGACAGAGGCAGGAACTGTTGGTTGTAATGTAAAGTAGCTGGAAGCTGCATCCAGGTTTGGGGAATGGAAGGGAATATTCTCTGGCTCACCAGGATCCCCCTTTCCACTGGTGAGTCTTCCCTTTTTGGCCGAAGTGGATAGATAGCACGGAAGTGGCCGGACTGGACGCAACATAGACACTCACCCGCTCTCAATCTCTGTAGGCATTCTGTGGGGGAAAGGCGGTTCCTTCTCCCAGGGCAGCGGAAATGGCCGGACTGGGTGCTGCTCTAGGAGCAGGACGAGGAGAGAGGTTTGTTCTAGCGGGAGGCGGTAATGAGTGCCAAGAAGTGGCCAAAGGTGGTGGACGACCAGTTCTTTCTCTATGGCACTCTTGGAGACGATTGTCCAACCTGGTGGCTAGGGAGATCAGGGAATCCAGGCAATAGGTGTCGTCTCTTGCCACCAACTCATCTTTGACCATGTCGTTGAGACCATTCTGAAATACCCCTTGGAGTGTTTCGTTGTTCCACCCCGAGTCGGCCACTAATGTCCGGAACTCCACGGAATATTCGGCAATACTGCGTGAGCCCTGACTGAGAGTGAGTAGACACTTTGCAGCATCTTTACCATGGACGGGTGGTCAAAGATCTTTCTCATTTCCACGATAAAGGTGGCGAAAGAAGAGCAGATATCCGGTTGGTTATCCCAAACAGCTCCAGCCAACGCTAAGGCACTTCCCGGCAACAGCCCCATGATGTAAGCAATCTTTGACTTATCCGTGGAGTACGTGGACGACTGCTGTTCGAACACCAAGGAGCACTGAAGAAAGAAGGCCCGGCACTTCCCCAAATCCCCAGCGTGGTGCTCCGGTTCAGGTACGTGAGGCTGTCTTGGAGGGGGTGTTGCTGGCACGTAGGGGGTTGCCGCTACAGGCTGTCTGGGCTAGTTAGACAGGTTTCCAGGAGTGGATGGGGTAAAATGAGTGGATACATGGTCCACCTGGTCACTGATCTTTATTATATCGGGAGGCAGGGAACGGAGATTCTTCATGACCTCCTGGAGAAGTTGGTTGTGCAGACCTAGTAGGGAACCTTGGCTGGCGAGGTCTTGTTGAAGGGTATTCGTGTCCATTGGGTCCATAGTGGCCAGATCGTTCTGTTGCAATGAATGAGGCGAAACCAAGCGCAGGACACAGGCACGGAGATTTAGCTATGATGCAGATGCGGGCGTGAGCATTAAACGGCAAACAGGAGGGACAGCAGGAAGGCAGGAGACAGGCAGAATTTATCTCGACACAGAGAGACTGGGTTTCACAGGTAAACGTCGGAACTGGAGTAGAACTTAGAAAACTGATTTTGACGCGGAGAGACTGAGTTTCACAGATAAATCTCAGTACTGAAGCAAAACTCGGAACTGAAGCGGTACTAAGCGACCGGGAAGCGTTAATTACCACACTGGCAAAATGAACGATCTGGCAACTAGTGGGTGCAAAGCCGGGCTTCTTATGCTGCAGTTCGTCATGAAAACTAGGTGTGTCGTCATCAAAGGGAATTAGCTGAAAATGGGGAATTAACAGTCAGGACTGTGACAATAACCTTTGAAGCCATGTCCAATGAAGAACCTATCAAGCTCTGCCTTAAATACACCCAACAACCTAGTCTCCGTAGCTGCCTGTGGTAATAAATTTCACAAATTCACCGCCCTCCGGCTGAAGAAATTTCTCCACATCTGTGTTTTAAATGGACACCCCAATATCCTGAGGCTGTGCCCGCTTGTCCTAGACTACCCCACCATGGGAAACATCCTTTCCACATCTGCTCTCTCTAGCCCATTCAACGTTCAAAAGGTTTCAATGAGAACGCCCCCCCCCATCCTTCTAAATTCCAGTGAGTACAGACCCAGAGCTATTAAACGTTCCTCATATGATAACCCTTTCATTCCCTGAAACATCCTTGTGAACCTCCTTTGAACCCTCTCTAATGCCAGCACATCTGTTCTTAGATGAGGAGCACAAAAATGTTAGCAATACTCAACGTGAGGCCTCACCAGTGCCTTATCAAGCCTTAGCATTACACCTTTGCTCTTGTCTTCTATCTAGGCTTCTTGAAATGAATGCTAACATTGCATTTGCCTTCCTCACCACTAACTTTACCTGCAACTTAACCTTTTGGGTGTTCATTCCTGCCAGCATCGCCTTCCAATTTACTTTGGCCAACTCCTCACTCATACCACTGTAATTTCCTCTACTCCACTGAAATACTGCTACTTCAGACTTCATTTTCTCTCAATCAAATTTCAAGTTGAGCTCAATCATATTGTGATCACTGTCTCTTAATGGTTCTTTTACCTTAAGCTCCCTGTTCACCTCTGGTTCATTACAGAACACCCCAATCCAGTATTGCCAATCCCTAATAGGCTCAACAACAAACTGCTCTAAAAAGCCACCTCGTTGGCATTCAACAAACTAACTCTATTGCGATCCATTACCAACCCGATTTTCCCAATTGACCTGCATGTTGAAATCTCCCATGGCTATCATAACATTACCCTTTTGACACCCTTTTCTATTTCCTGTTGTATTCCGTGGTCCACATCCCAACTACTTTTGGGAGGTTTGTATATAAGTGCCATCAGCGTCCTTTAACCCTTGAGGTTTCTTAAGTCATCCCACAAGGATTCAACATCTTCTGATCCTATGTCACATCTTTCTATAGATTTGATACCATTCTTTACCAGCAGAGCCGCCCCACCCCTTCTGCCTACGTATTTATCCCTCTTATCCAATGCATAACCTTGGACATTTAGCTCCCAACTAGAACCATCCTTCAGCCACAATTCAGTGATAGTCGCAACATCATACCTGACAATCTGTAAAAGTGCAACAAGATCATCCACCTTATTTTTTATACTCCGTGCATTGAAATACTTAGAGTACTGTATCTGCTACCCTTTTTGATTTCTGCATCCCTAATGCACTGACGCTCAGCCTGATGGCTGCAATTATGTCCTATCATCTGCCTACCCTTCCCGACAGTCTGGCTGCATGCTATCTTTGCTTTTTTACCATCCGTCCTATCCTGAGTCCCTTCACTCTGGTTCCCACACCCCTGCCAAATTAGCTTAAACCCTCCACAATAGCTCTAACAAAACTGCCTGCGAGAATATTGGTTCCCTCTGGGTTCAGGTGCAACGTGTCACTCGAACAGGTCATACCTCCCCCAGAGGAGATCCCAATGATCCAAGAAAATAAAGCCCTGCCTCCTGCACCAGCTTCTTAGCCACGTATTTATCTGCCAGATCATCCCATTTCTACCCTCATTGGCACGTGGCAAAGGCAGCAATCCAGAAATTACTACCTGGGAGGTCCTGCTTGTCAGCTTTCTGCCTAACTATCTGAATACTCTTTCCAGGACCTCTTTGCTTTTCCTTCCTATGTCATTGGTACCGATATGTACCAAGATATCTGGTTGCTTTCCCTCCATCTCCAAAATGTTGTGGGTACGATCCAAGACGTCCCTGACCCTGGCACCTGGAAGGCAATATACCATTCAGTATCCTGCTCAAGTCCACAGAATCTCCTGTCTGTTCCTCTGATAATTGAGTCCCCTGTACTACTGCTCTCCCTTCTCCCTCTTTCCCTTCTGCACTATAGACCTATGCTCAGTGCCAGTAACCTGGTCTCCCATGGTCATCCCCCACAACAGTATCCAAAACAGTATACTGTACTTATTATTGAGAGGTATGGCACAGGAGTGCTCTGCGCTAACTGGCTACTCACATTTTCATGTCTCCTGATAGAAACCCAGCTACAACTTCAGAGTGACTATTTCTCTGTAACTCTGATCAATTATCTCCTCACTCTCCCGTACAAGCCAAAGGTGGTCCAGCTGCTGCTCCAGATCCCTAACACGGTCTTCAAGGAGCTGCAGCTGGATGCACTTCATGTAGATATAATTCCCTGGGAGACTCTGGGTCTCCCAAGACTTCAACACTCAGCATGAAGAGCGCACAACAGAAATTCACTACACTAGGAATAGGGGGGGAAAAAAAGGAAACCTTAACAGAAGCTTACCCAAGACCAGCGCCTCTTTCAAAACTGAACCTCCTTTGAGCCAAAGCCCGACACTCCTACTCTCACCCGTGGCCTACTCTTGACAATGGCCTCCCGCTTGTCCCTTCTGTATTTTTAAACAAGCGTCACCGACCTGTGAGAAACTTCATCTCTGTGGTCTGCTCCTGCCCCTGATTGGGCAGTTGGAATTAGCAGAAACCTCAGCCCATTGAACCTGTGCCAACCATCCAGCTCCCATTTACATCAATACTACAGTAATCCCGTGTTTCACTCTCCCTGCATTCCCATGAATTTCTACAAGGAACGTTGTTGCAGGAAAGCACCATCCAACATTAAGGAACCCCACCGTCCTGGCCGTGCTGTCTTCACATTGCTGCCATCAGGAAGGAGGTACAGGAGCCTCAGGACTCACAGCAACAGGGATAGGAACAGTTATTATCCCTCAACCATCAGGATCTCGAACCAGAGGGCATCACTCAACTTCACATACTCCAGAACTGAAATGTTCCCACAACCTATGGACTCACTTTCAAGGATTCCTCATTTCATGTCCTTGATATTTATTGCTTTGTTGTATTTTTTGTTTGTATTTGCAGACGTTGTTGTCTTTTGCACATTGGTTATTTATTGGTCTTGTGTGTGATCTTTCATTGATTCTATTTTGTTTCTTTGTATTTAATATGAATGTCTGCAAGAAAATCAACCTCAGAGTAGTATATCATGACACATATATACTTTGGTAAATTTACTTTGGACTTTGAACTTTTAACTGTTGTACTGGTATATGAGGACCACCAGCTGCCCCAACCTGGTTTAGCCCACCTGTCAGTCTGGTGTACCAGGGTGTGGCTACTGTTGCATGCAAACACCTACTTGGAGCTACAGGTGAGAGTTGAATGTCTGGTGGGGACTAAAGGTGAGAGAACTGACCCAGAATGGACCTGACAAGTCCCTTCATCAGAAGTGCTACCCCTCCCTGGACATCCCATTTAACCTTAACAATACAGACCATAAGACATAGGAGAAGAATTTAGCTATTCAGCACATTGAGTCTGCATCACCATTCTATCGGGCTGATATATTATCCATCTCAACATCTTTCTTTAAACTCCAGTGAATATAGGCCCAGAGCCATCAAACTCTCATAAATTAACCCTTCCATTCTCAGGATCATTCCTGTGAACCTTCTCTGGACCCTCTGCAATGCTAGCACATCCTTTCTTACATAAAGGGCCCAAAACTGCTCACATTACTCCAAGTGCAGAATAACCAATGCTAACCTAGAACTATCCAGGATATAATTAACACTGGTGCTTTCTCTCCATTATGATACTCCAAAGTGCAAACCTTTGTATACTGCAGAATCTTTTTGGCATTCCACTAAACTGCCTTTCTAAATCATGTGGTGCAGGGAATAGAGGAATGACTGATTGTTATGTTTTTAAGGTGAATGGGTTGGGTGAAGTGTTCTGAGCGTCTTACCTGTTGTAGATCCTGGGAACTGTAACATTAAAATCACAGGCCAAGCCGTCCTCAGCTGTCCCTATTACAAAGTGCAAAAGTTCAAAGTTCAAAGTAAATTTATTATCAAAGTACATGTATGTCACCATGTATCCTGAGATTCGTTCTCTTCAGGCATACATAGTAGAACAAAGAAATACGATAGAATGAATTAAAATTACACACAATCAAAGGCTGACAACTAATCAGCAAAAGACGATGATCAGTGTAAATAGAAAAATTAAAACTACAAAATACATAAATAAATAAATAATGTAATATGTACTGAGGACATGGTTCATAGAGTTCTTGAGAACAAGTCCATAGGTTGTGGAATCAGTATGGTGTCGATGTGCATAAAGTTGTCCAGGCTGGTTCAGGAGCCTAATGATTGAAGGGTAACAACTGTTCCTGAACCTGGTGGTGTGGGACCTCCTTTCTGATGGCAGCAATCAGAAGAATGCATGGCCTGCATGGTGGGAGACCTTGATGATGGATGCTGCTCTCTTATGGCAGCAATTCTTATAGATGTGCACTGTGGTGGGGAGGGCTTTTCCTGTGATGGAATGGGGCTGTATCCCCCCTTTTTGTAGGCCTTTCCTTTCATTGGCATCGGTGCTTCCAGAACAGGCTATCATGCAACCAGTCAGGATACTCTGCACTGTGTATCTCTAGAAGTTTGTCAAAGTTTTAAATGACATGCTAAATCTGCAGAAAAGTCTCAAAAAGTAGAGGCGGTACTGTGCATCTTTGAAATGGCACTTACAAATATGGTGTTATCATCATTAACTTCAGAAGAATAAAATTTAATTTGGTAAAGTGTTAGTTATTTCAAAAGCATTGAATATTCATAGCAAAAGAATTTTTTTTTTGTTTCCTTAGGTAAGCTTTCAAGTTATCATCAGAAGAGTTAGGGTAAGAAAATATAAACACAAGGCATTTTGCAGATACTGGAATTCCAGACCAAGACACAAAATACTGGAAGAACTCAGCAGATCAGGAAGCATCTGTGTAGAGGAAAAAACAGTCAACATTTCAGTCCGAAGCCCTCATTCATCAGGACTGGAAAGCAGGAGAGAAGAAGCCAGAATAAGAAGGTACACTGGGGTGGAGAAGGAGTGCAGATAGGCAGTTGACGGAGAAGCCAGGTGAGGTGGAAAGTGGGTGGTGGGGGAGGGGGATGAAGTAAGAAGCTGGGAAGTGATAGGTGGAAAAGATAAAGGGCTGACGAAGAAGGAATTTGATAGGAGGGGAGAGTGGACTGCTGTGGAAAGGGAAAGAGGGAGGGCTTCAGAGGGAGGTGAAGGGCAATTAAGGAGAAGAGAAGGGGTAAGGAGAGAACCAGAATGGAGAATGAGAAATGAGAGGAGGGAAGGGAGGAGAAATTACAGAAAGTTAGAGAAATTGATGTTCATGCCGTCAGTTTGGAGGCTACCTCATCAGAACATGAGGTGCTTTCTCCAACCTGAGAGTAGCCTCGTTGAGGCAATAGAGGAGGGCAGAGATCAATGTGTCGAAGTGGGAATGGAAAGTTGAATTAAAATTGGTGGTCACTGGGAAATCACGCCTATTGTGGTGGATAGAGCAAAGAAAATATTTATTTCAAAGAACAAAAGACTACACACTGGTTCAACCTTGGACATTAAGGCACTATAATTTCATGGTATTTTCAACGCAGGAGAAATTGTTGAAATAAAGGAATAATTTACAATACAGATAATTCTGATTCTCTTGTCAAGTTTCTGAGCTAAATATGGGCTGTTATGTAATTCTTGGCATTTTAGAGCACTGATCTGAGTATTAATGTTCTATTGTTTAGTTCTTAAGTAGCAT
Source organism: Mobula hypostoma (assembly GCF_963921235.1). NCBI lineage: Eukaryota > Metazoa > Chordata > Chondrichthyes > Myliobatiformes > Myliobatidae > Mobula > Mobula hypostoma. The sequence continues at coordinate 41,696,861 of NC_086116.1, forward strand.
CTGAATGCACCTCATAGATCAAAGCAAAATGATGCCTCCAGTCAGAAGGGATTAAATATCTGCTTGTGCGCTGTGTGAATCTCGTAATTACTTATTTAACATCATTCTCCAGAGGTTCACGACCAAATGACATGAAGATATTACTAAATTGAACAGGGTGCTTGGTTACATTCAGAGGACTGGCCCCAGTGAAAGAAATAATGCCATCTTTGTGCTGAACTTTGGAGAGGCTTCAGTTGGAATACTCTGTCTAGTTTTCTCACCTGGCAAAGCAGATTGATGCCTTGGAATAGGTACAGAGTCATGAGATTAATTGCCAGATTAAAATGGCAGTTAACTAGATTAAGATACTTTAGAAAGGCTTAAGGAGCTAAAGGATTGCATGCTTTGGAACTGCATAGCCTCAAGCGATTGGACCGAGGTTCTAAAACAAATAAGGAAACAAGATGGTGCTTAGAGTTGCACAGCACGGAAACAGGACCTGCTGCCCAAATTGTCCGTGCAAACCAAGGTGTCCATCGAAACTAGTCTCATTTGCCCCAGTTTGGCCAATATCCCTCTAGATCTTCCCTACCCATATACTTTTAGTTTATACACTTAGCGGTTACTTTATTAGCTACACCAGTACACCTGCTCAATAACACAAATATCGAATCAGCCAATCATGTGGCAGCAGCAATGCATAAAAGCACGCTGACATGGTCAAGAGGTTCAGTTGTTGTTAAGGCCAAACATCAGGATGGGAAAGAAATGTTATCTATGTGACTTTGACCTTGGAATGATTGTCAGTGCCAGGCGGGGTAGTTTGAGTATCTCAGAAACTGCTGAACTGGGATTTTCATGCACCATTTACAGAGAATGGTTAATGACAGGGGTCAGAGATGGTCAGACTGCTTCAGTCTGACAGGACAGTGACAGTAACTCAAATAACCAAGCACTACAACAGTGATGTGCAGAAGAGTATCTCTGAATGCATAGGACTTCGAACCTTGAAGTGGAGGAGCTACAGCAGAGGAAGACCATGAACATACACTCAGTAGCCACTTTAAAAGGTACAGGAGATAACTAAGAAAGTGGCCACTCAGTGTAATTATGAAGACTAGCAGAAGATTAGAAGCTATGTAAAAGTGGAACTAGCAGAAACATTATGATTTTTTTTCTTCACCCGGAAAACAATGGAGTTGTGTTATAAAGATCTTTGCTAATATGGTGAAGAGCCTGATTCCAGTTGCGTTGGAGACCACCACATACAGATGACATTAATCAGAGTCTATTTGATCCTCTGAAGTTCGATTTGATTGCTTATCAGGCATGAATATAAAAAATTTTATTTCCTTATCTGGCCCGGAATTTTATATTTCTGTGCACCTCTCCCTTGTTCAGCGAAGAGGTATGTGCCACAATGTAATGGGGCAGGAAAAATAAAGTATCAATCATCATTTTAATATATAATGTTGCTTAGGGGATAGGTAATAACTGGGCAGCCCCCTGCATTTCTTCAGAAAGAAATGTGACATCATAGACAAGGGTTAACAAAGGTTGTGGGGCTTCGGGGCAGTGTGGCTCGAAGGGCTGGAATGGCCTACTATGCGCCTTATCGCTAAATTAATTAATTAATGATCGATACTGGCATTTTTGGCATTGCCTTTTGAACATGTGCTGGTGCCTATTTACAAACTTGTGCAACTTTCTCTGATCCTGTGCTGTGGCCTCTCCATACCGGATAGTGATGCAACCTGTCAGAATGATCCCACAGTACATCTGTAGACATCCATTAGAGTCTTTGATGACATACTGTACCTCATGATCTCAGCTCCCATATTGTTTGATTGTTCACTTGCAAGATGTCAACATTTTTGGCAGGGTCAACACCCACTGCCCATTCCTCATTAGCCATTCAAGGTTCAAAATTCAAAGTGAATTCATTGTCACGAGTGTGTATGTCACCATATACTACCTTGAGATTTATTTTCTTGCAGTCCCTCGCAGTAGAACAAAGAAATACAACAGAATAAGATGAAGTATATCTTATCATTTTGTAAGCTGCCTGCAAAATGTAAGTGTCTTTTCTGATTTCAGTGAGCCTTCAAGAGGCAGTCATAGATTCTACACAGGGCTGGAAATGCCTGCAGACCAGATCAGATAACATCAGATTTCCTTCTCGAAAACAGATGTTATCCAAAGTCTTATGCTTGACACTTACTGTTCAAACAAATAAAGTACAAAAGAGACCTAAGATCTGCTGGAAAAGCAAAGAAGGAGCAGGGGACTTCATGACCTACCCTTTTTTTCCCATTTCCTGCTGTGCTGTACCTCAAAAGACAGAAAAGAACCATTTCAGCTCACTGCTACTTTCAACTGGAGCAAGATATCCTGGTGGAATGATTAGAGATTAGATTAAAGATTAGCTTTATTTGTCACGTGAATTGAAACATCGAAAGCTACAGTGAATTGTGGTATTTCCATCAATGACCAACACAATCAAACGTGCTGGGGTCAGCCTTAAGTGTTGCCATGCTTCCAGCACGAACATAGCACGCCCACAATTTACTAACCTCCATGTCTTTGGAGTGTGAGAGGAAACTGGAGCACCGAGACGTAACCCACACATTCAGGAGGAAGAACCAAACCCCTTACAGACAGCATGGGGAATTGAACCCCGATCTCACAGCTGGGGCTGTAAATTATTGAGATGACAGCTACGCTACCATGCTGAATGGTTAGTTTCATTCAGCAGGCTGGGGAGAAGGGAACTTTCTCTACTATTCTGGATTGCTTTTGCGATTCTAAGGGGTTTGGGGGTGACAGTACATGCAAAATGGCTCTGCCTGGGGCAATTAGGGTCACTGTGTGAAATGTGCTTTTCAATGCATTGTGTAATTCAATCTGCATTGCTTTCTCCATTGTAGTGGAAATCACGTGTACAATGAATTCAGTCTCCCAAATGCAATCTGGTTTAAGTGAATGTCTTCTTCATTGTTCACAATCAATGTAAAGTTATTATCAATGTACATATATATGACACCATATACAGCCCTGAGATTCATTTTCTTGTGGGCATTCACAGCAAATACAAGAAACACAGTAGAATCAATGAAAGACTGCACCCAACAAGATGGACAAACAACCAATGTGCATAAGACAACAAACTGTACCAATACAAATAGAAAGAAAAAAGCAGAAATAATAATAATAATAATAATAATAATAATGAATGAGCAAGAAATATCAAGAGTATGAAATGAAGAATCCTTGAAAGTGAGTCCATTGTTTGTGGGAACAGCTTAGTGATGGGGTGAGTGCAGTTGAGTGAAGTTCTCCTCTCTGGTTCAAGTTGAGAGGTAATAACTGTTCCAGAACCTGGTGGTGAGGGTTTTGAGGCACCTTCACCCCCTTCCTGATCGCAGCACTGAGAAGGGAGCATGGCCTGGATGGTGGGGGTCCTTGAAGATGGATGTGATTTCCTTTTTTACAGTGCTCCACGTAGATGTGTCCGATGGTGGAGAGGGTTTTACCTATGATAGACTGGCCATATCCACCGCTTTTCTAAGCTTTTCCATTTAAGGGCATTGGTGTTTCCATACCAGGCTCTTAATGCATATTGCCAATATTCTCTCCACTGCACATCGATAAAAGTTTGCCAAAGTTCTAGATGACATGCCCAATCTTCACAAACTTCTAAGGATATATAGGTGCTGTGGTGCTTTCTTTATAATGACACGTGCGTGCTGGACCCAGGACAGATCCTCCGAAATGATAACACTGAGGAATTTAAAGTTGCTGACCCTCTGAACCCCCAATGAGGATTGGCTCATGGACCTTTGGTTTCCTTCTCTTGAAGTCAATAATCAAGTCCTTGGTCTTGCTGACATTGAGTGAGAGGGTGTTGTTGTGGCACCACCAGGCCAGATTTTAAATCTCCCTCCTATGTACTGATTCATCACCACTTTTGATTAGGTCTATGACACAGATGTCATCAATAAACTTAAGGCTATGGAGCTGTGTTTAGCCTCACAGTCATATGCATAAAGAGAGTCGAGCAGGTGACTAAGCACATAGCCATATGTTATACCTGGACTGATGGAGATTGTGAAAGAGATGTTGTTGCCAATCCAGACTGACTGGGGTCTGCCGGTGAGGAAATTGAGAATCCAGACACTCAAAGAGCTATTGACTCCTGGGTCTTAAAGCTGATTGATTAGTTTTTAGGGGATGATAGTACTGAATGCCAGGCTGTATTCAATAAAGATCATGCTATTGTATGCATCTTCATTGTCCAAATGTTCCAGGGTTGAGTGAAGAGCCATTGAAATGGCATCTGTCGTTGACTTGTTGTGACTGCAGGCAAGTTAGAGTGGATCCAAGTCATTTCTCAGGCAGGAGTTGAAATGTTTCATCACCAACCTCTCAAAACACTTCATCAAGGTAAATACAAGTGCTACTGAACATTAGTCATTGTAGCATGTTATCACGTTCTTCTTTAGACACCAGTATAATTGAAGCCTGCTTGAAGAAGATGAGTACCACAGACTGCTGAAATGAGAGGTTAAAGACATCAATGAACATTTCAGCCAGCTGATCAGCACAGGTCTTTAGTACTCAGCCATGTACTCCATCTGGGCCGGATGCTTTCCATGGCTTCACCCTCCCGAAAGATGCTCTCACGTCAGCGTCAGAGACTGAAATCACAGGGTCATTGAGGGCTGTGGGAGTTTGTAAAGGTTCCTCCATGGTCAAAGTGAGCAGAAAGGGCATTGAGCTCAGCTGGGAGAGAAACCTTGTTGTCACTTATGTCTTTTGGTTTCACTTTGTAGGAGGTGATAGCATTCAAGCCCTGTCATAGTGGTCAATGATTCAAGTTCGGTTCAGAATTACCACTTCATATGTAAATGGCTTTCCAGGGGTTGCATGTGGACCACTTGTATTTTACTTGGTCGCCAAACCTGAATACCACTGCTCTGACCCTCAGCAAATTGCAGATCTCATGGTTCATCCAAGGCTTCTGGATGAGGAAGACTCTGAATGATTTTGCGGGGACACACTCATCAACGATTGTTTTTTATGAAGTCATAGTGTTTTTGAACCACCGGGTTTTTATTCAGATCCTCTGATGAGTCTTTGAACATGGCCAAGTCCACAGCTCCCACTCTGCCTCCCAAGACCACCTCATTGTTGTACTTACTTCTAGAGCCTTGCTCTTTAGGGATCAAACAGTAAGCATTCCGTATGGTAGTACAGCAGTGGTTGAGTGTGTTGGGATCCCTGGTGTTGCAGGTGATACGTATATGATAACTGGGCAGAGATTCCTTCAAACAAGCCTGATTGAAGTCCCTGATAATGTCTTGTATCTCAGTGCCTCGAGTGCCTGCTTTAACATTGGTCATTGGCAGTATGCATACTGTGGTCAGAATCACAGATGAGAACTCCCTCGTTAAGTAAAACAGTCAGCATTTAATCGTCAGAAGTTCCAGGTCAGGACAACAAGAGTGCAACAAGACAGTTTAGTACATGGTAAGAAGTTGACATAGGAGGGAGGGCATATGATTTTTGGATCATTGGGCTCTCTTCCAGGGAAGGTGGGTCCTGCACAGAGGGATGTTTTGCACCCGAACTGGAGGGTGACAAGTATCCTACTGGGAAGGTTTGTTAATGCTGCACAGTGGGGTTTAAACTGGAGTTGCAGGGAAGTGGGAACCAGAGTGCCAGAACAATTAATGTTCTGTTAATGTTGTAGAGACAGATGTTGGTATGATCTCAGACAAGGTTAGGAATCAAAAAGTTGAGCGTGGTGTGACTAGTGTCATGAACTGCATATATTTTGATGCAAGAAGTATGGTAGGAAAGGCAGATAATAGTGCTGAAGATGAGGTAATTGGTTTATGAACAGAGGCAATGTGTAGTGAGGAGAGGCCGTTGATAGGGGAAAATTGTAGTCAACAGGATGAGTTGCATTGCAAAAAGCGGACAAAATCGAAAAGGGTGAATACAGGACTGAAAGTGATATATTCGAATGGGTTCAGTACACAAAATAAGGTCATTGAACTTGCAGCACATTTGCAAATAGCAGGTACGATGTTATAGGCATCACTGAACGATGGCCGAAAGAAGTTTATAGCTGGGAGCTTAATGTCCAAGGATACACATTGTATCGAAAGGACAGGCAGGATTGCTCTGTTGGTAGAAAATTAAATCAAATCATTAGAAAGAGATGACATAGTGTCAGAAGATTTTGAATCATTGTGGACGGAACTAAGGAACTGCAAAGGTAAAAAGACCTTGATGGGAATTGTACACAGGCCCCCAAACAGGGGTAAGAATGTGGCCTACAAATTACAATGGGAAATAGAAAAGGGCAATGGGCAATGTTACAATCATCATGGAAGACTTCAATAAGCATGTAGATTAGGAAAACCAGGTTGGTGCTGGATTGCAGGAGGGGGTATTTTCTAGAGTGCCTATGAGATGGCTTTTTAGAGCAGCTTGTGGTTGAGTCCATTAGGGAATCAGTTATTCTGGATTGGGTGTTGTACGATGAATCAGAATTGATTAGAGAGCTTAAGGTAAAAGAACCCTCAGGGATAAGTGATCATAATATGATCAAATTCACCCTGAAATTTGAAAAGGAGAGACTAAAGTCAGATGTGTCAGGGAATTACAGAGGCATGAGAGAGGAGTTGGCCAGAATTGATTGGAAAAATACACTGACAGGGGTGACAGCCGAGCAACAATGGATAGAGTTTCTGGAAGCAATTAGGAAGGCACAGGATATACACATCCCAAAGAGTAAGAAGTATTCTAAAGAATAAGATGATGCAACTGTGGCTAACAAGAGAAGTCAAAGCCAACATAAAAGCCAGAGAGAGGGCATATAATAGAACAAAAATTAGTGGGAAGTTAGGGGATTGGAAAGCTTTTAAAAACCCACAGAAGGCAACTAAAATAGCCATTAAGAAGGTAAAGATGGAATACAAAAGTAAACTAGCCAATAATATTAAAGCAGATACCAAAAGTTTGTTTAGATACATAAAGTGTAAAAGAGAGTGGATATCGGTGGTAGCAATGGCGAACAAGGAAATTGTGGACGAGGTATCTTGCATCAGTCTTCACTGTGGAAGACACTCGCAGTATGGTGGCCATGAAGTTAGTGAAATTACCGTAACTGGACAGAAGGTTCTTAGGAAACTGAAAGGTCTGAGAGTAGATAAGTCACCTGGACCGGATGGTGTACACCCCAGGGTTTTGAAAGAGGTGGCTAAAAGATTATGGAGGCATTAGTAATGGTATTTCAAGAATCACTAGATTCTGGAATGGTTCTAGAAGTTGCAAATGTCACTCCACTCTTCAGGAAGGCAGAGATACAGAAGAAAGGAAACTTTAGGCCAGTTAGCCTGACCTCAGTATTTGGGAAGATGTTGGAGTAGTTTATTAAGGATAAGGTCTCAGGGTACTCATGATAAAATAGGTTGTAGTCAGCATGGTTTTCTCAAGGGAAAATATTGCCTGACAAATCTGTTGGAATTCTATAAAGAAGTAACAAGTAAGATAGACAAAGGAGAATCAGTTGATGTTGTCTACTTGGAATTTCAGAAGGCCTTTGACAAGGTGCCACATATGAGGCTTTTTAACATGCTACAAGCCCATGGTTTTACAGGAAAGATTCTAGCATGGATAAAGCAGTCATTAGCAGGAGGCAAAGAGTAGGAATAAAGGTAGCCTTTTCTGCTTGGCTGCCTGTGACTACTGGTGTTCCACAGGGGTCCATGTAGGGACCAATTCTTTTTACGTTATATGTCAATGATTTGATTGAAGGAATTGATGGCTTTGTTGCAAAATTTATAGACGATATGAAGATAGGTGGAGGGGCAGGTAGTTTTGAGGAAGTAGAAAGGTTACAGAAGGATTTAGGCAGATTAGGAGAATAGGCAAAGAAGTGGCAGGTAGAATATAGTGTGAGGAAGTGTATGGTCATTGACTCTGGTAGAAGAAATGTAACTGTTGACTATTTTATAAATGGAGAGAAAATACAAAAAAAAATTGAGGTGCAAAACAAAGGGACTTGGGAGACTTTGTGCAGGATTCCCTAAAGGTAAGCAAGGATCTAATGTTGTGACTTTGTAAAGCACTAGTGAGGCCTCATTTGGAGTATTGTGAGCAACTTTGGGCCCCTTATCTTAGAAAGGATGTGCTGAAACTGGAGAAGGTTCAATGGAGGCTCACAAATATTATTCCAGGATTGAATGGCTTGTCATGTGAAGAGAATGAGGGGTGACCTCTTTGAAAATTATTGAATGGTGAAAGGCCTTGGAAGCATGGATGTGGAGAGGATGTTTCCTATGGTGGGAGAGTCTAAGACCAGAGGACAGAGCCTCAGAATAGAGGGGCATCCTTTTAGAATGGAGATGAGGAGGAATTTTTTTAACCAGAGAGTGGTGGATCTGTGGAATCCTTTGCCACAGGTAGCTGTGGAAGTCAAGTCTTTATGTATATTTAAGGCAGAAGTTGATAGGTCCTTGATTGGTCAGGCCATGAAGGGATATGGGGAGAAGGCAAGGTTATTGGGGCTGAGAGAAAAATTGGATCCACCATGATAAAATAGCAGAGCAGACTTGAAGGGCTAATTTAATGGCCTAATTCTGCACCTATATCTTATTGTCTTATGGTCTATGATCGCTGCTGCCGAGCAGCACAAAGAGCTTATCAAGAAACAAAGACCCTCACCTTTTGCCTTCTCTGAACTAGCAGTCTGGTTCGTCCAGTGTAACAGGAGCCTTCAAGTCTTACCAGCTTCTCTGGTGTGTTTTGGCTTAGCAATGTCTCCATGAAATGCAGAACACAGCAATTCCTCATTTCCCTCTAATACAGTGATCTTCCCCTTAGGTTCTCACTTTTGTTCTCCAGCAACTGTAGATTTGCCATCAAGATACTGGGTAGAGAAAGTTTCACACCCTGGTGTTGTAGTCTTGCTTGGAGTCCTCCTCTCTTCCCTTTCTTTCAGCAATGGTGATGTACCGTCATCTGCTTAAACGTGCTAGGTACTTGCATTCTTGAGAGTTAGGTCCACCAAGTCCTTCAGAAGATCATGAAATTTCTAGTTCATTAAGACAATTCAAAAGTATGTTACTTAGAAGGAATTTTCAGGCTGCAGATTGTAGTGAGAGTAGTTCAGAAGAAGTATATTTCGAAGTTTTGCAAGATGCCCACCAAGCATCACCAATTTTCACCAGTGCCATATTGGAGAGCATTGTTTGTGTCCTTGGATGGTGGAAATGGAAGAGTTCGACCAGTATTGTGGAGGCTTGGGAAAGTCCTGTGAGAAGAGTGGAGCAGGAGGTCTCAAAGTGAAAACTTCATTCAAATAGTTGAGTGAGGAAGAGGATGGGAGGATGCATCTGTTGCCAGAATTGAGTGAGCACAATTAAAATCAAAGGCGGCACGGTGGTGTAGCAATTAGTGCATCGCTTTGCAGCACTAGTGATCACCGATCGAGTTTCAATTCCTGCCGCAGCCCATAAGGATTTTGCATGTTCTCCCCCCGACGGCATGGGTTTCTTCCAAGTACTCTGGTTTCCTCCCGCTTTCCAGAAATGAATTTCTATTCTGTTATAACTGGCTTCCCAGAAACAATTCTGTGAATGTGTAAGTCCATGGAAACCTGGATGATGCACACAGAGTGACATACTGAAACAACGTCCCAAGTGGCAAGCGGAGCCCGGTTGGCTTTGTACCGGTGAACCCTGGAACAATTCAGACTGTGGTCCTTCATGCATGAAAATGACTGGCGAAGGAGCAGCCAGTGGAAGACACCCAACATCAACAAAGAAACGTACACTAACTAAATAGAAGCTGATGTATTTGACATCCAAAGAAAGATAAACATTAGCTTTATTTGTCACATGTACATTGAAACATTAGTGAATGCAAAATTTTGCGTCAAATCAAAATCAGCGAGGGTTATGCTGAGCAGCCGGTTGGTGTTACCACACTTCCAGCACCAACGTGCCCACGGCTCATTAATCCCAACCTGTTTGCCTTGGGAATGTGGGAGGAAACTGGAGCACCCGGAGGAAACCTACGTGGTCACAGGGAGAATGTACAAACTCCTTACTGACTATGGTGGGAATTCAACTCCAATCTTCCGGCTGTTGTTACAAAGCACTGCACTTAACACCACACTGCTGTGCTGCTCACCCATGTAACATGTAGCTTTAGTCAAACTAAATGCCACATTCTATAGGCCTTTCTTCCAACATGGCCACAACCACAACAGTTCCCCTTGTATTACTCACTCGGGCTTAGTTAGATCCTATCAGCAGACCCTCTAAGTACTTTAGAGTCACTTTAATAGATCTCTGTTGCAATTACCAAGTAAAAGTAAAAGATACTGCCTTATTGATGGGAAAGTAATATTGACCAAAACACAATTGATTTTGCCGCAATCTTATTTAACAATCGTAGTAGTGGTTCCATGCCTGTCACTGGAATGGTAATGCGTTCATTTTCCTCTAACTAAAACACTGACTGCATTTGGTATCTTACATAGATAAAAGTGTCATAGTCAAAATCTACTCCGTTATTATCAGCGGACTTTTATTAGATTATTTTAGGGTCATTTATCCATCAGTCAGATATTTAAAACAAAACGGTATTTTTACGTCCCTTTTATCTTCCTTTTCCTTTACTAACTGGAGACATAAGTGGGTTGATGTTCCATCAGCGTTATCATTTGCTGGTAGCAGAATGAAAGACAGTGCTGATAAGCAAACACCAAGTGTGGGCTTTTTGACCATCTCCGACCGACACTCAGTGGCCGCTTTATTAGGTACCTCCTGTACCTAACAGCGTGTATATTTGTGGTCTTCTGCTGCTGTAGCTCATCCACTTCAATATTCAGAGCTGCTCTTCTGCACACCACTGTTGTAACGCCTGGCTATATGAGATACTGTCGCCTTCCTGACAGCTTGAAACAGTCTTTCAATTCTCTTCTGACCTCTTCTGACATCTTTCACCCACAGAACTGCTGCTCACTAGATTTTTTTTTGTTGTTCACACCATTCTCTGTAACCTCTGAAGACTGTTCTACTTGAATATCCCAGGAGATTAACAATTTCTGAGTTACTCAAACCACCCTGTCATGCACCAACAATCATTCCAATGTCAAAGTCACTTAGATCACAATTCTTTCCCATTCTGATGTTTGGTCTGAACAGCAACTGAACTTCTTGACCATGCTTTTATACATTGAGCTGCAGCCACATGATTGGCTGATTAGTTACTTGTATTACAGGTTTCCCCTACTATCCGAATGTAGAGCGTTCCTTTGAAACAGTTCGTAAGCCGAAATGGCGTAAAGGGAAGAAGCAATTACCATTAATTTATATGGGAAAATTTTTTGAGTGTTCCCAGACCCAGAAAATAACCTACCAAATCATACTAAGTAGCACATAAAACCTAAACTAACACTAACATATAGTGAAAGCAGGAATGATATGATAAATACACAGCCTATATAAAGTAGAAATAATGTATGTACAGTGCAGTTTCACTTAACAGAATCGGGAAGTTTGAGACAAAATTGATTTGTCGAAAAAAATTGGCACGTACACGCATGTGCACGTCACGCCTTTGCACATACACACACGTCACGCATGCACACACACCTGCCCGCGCAAGGCTTAATGGTCATGGTAGTCTTTCTCGGGGTAACACAAGTTTAAAGCAAGGGTCTTTTTTCGTAAAAGAGAAAAACCTCTTTTGGTTAACGAAATCAGGCCTTTCGTAAAAAGCAAAATGTCATAAAGAGAACGTTCGGAAAGCAGGGGACACCTGTATTGAATATGTGTGCAGGTGTACCTAAAAAAGTAGCCACTAAGTATATAATCTGCAAGAATTGGTTAAACACATGGCTAGGAAAGGTTTAGCAGGATATTGACCAAACACAGGCAGATATACATAAAAAGTGGTTGTTGCTGTTCCTTTCCACGCTTTGTGGCGCATCGGTCAGCAACCTTGTCATTTCTTTAGCAGTTCTCTGATTATGTTTTACAGGGTCGAGTTGCTAGCTCAATTCTCGACCCAGCATGGATGGAAAGTGGGCAGGGGGCCGGCTGGACTCAAACCCGGGGCCACTTGCCTCGAAGTGCAGCGTGGATGCCACTACACCACCAGCCGGCTAATAAAGTGGTCACTAAGTGTATCTTCAAATTTGTGCAAAAGTAAATGGGCACTGAGTAGGTGGATGCAATGAATGAAGAGCAAATTTTTGGATAATAGTTAGATGAGCCAACGAGCCTGTATCTGTACTGTGCTACTCTATGACTCTATTACTCTACTTTGAAAGCAGCAGAAGGCTTTGGTACCTCCTTTCCAATGGCAGCAGCGAGAGGAGAGCGTTGCCTGGATGGCGAGTGTCTTTGATGTTGGATGTTGCTCCTTGTAGATGTCTTTAATGGAGGGGAAGACTTTGTCTGTGATAGACTGGGCTGTATCCACGAATTTTTTGGAGACTTTTGCCTTGTTCATTTGTCACACCAATCGACAGATGAGGCATTAGCCACAACTCTACACACCGTCCTTACACACCTGGAGAGGAGGGATGCTTATATGAGAAGGCTGTTCTTGAACTACAGTTCAGCATTCAACACCATAATTCCCTCCAGGCTTGACAAGAAGCTCAGAGACCTCGGGCTTCACCCTGCCTTGTGCAGCTGGATCCTGGACTTCCTGTCAGATCATCAGCAGATGGTAACAGTAGGCTCCCTCACCTCTGTCTCTCTGACCTTCAACACAGGAGCCCCTCAGGGCTGTGTCCTAAGCCCTCTCATTTACTCTCTGTATACTCATGACTGTGTCACCAACCACAGCTCCAAATTGCTAATTAAATTTGCAGAATATACCATATTGTTTGGCTTTAACTCAAATAATAACGAGGCAGCCTTTTCACCCTGACACAGTGGTGTCAAGAAAACAACCTCTCCCTCAATGCTGCAAAAACAAAGGAGCTGGTTGTGGACTGCAGGACAAATGGAGACAGGCTAACACCTATTGACATCAATGGATCTGGGGTTGAGAGGGAGAACAGCTTCAAGTTCCTCAGTATACACATCACCAAGGATCTCACGTAGCCTGTACATACCGGCTGTGTGGTGTAAAAGCACAACAGCGCCTCTTTCACCTCAGACAGCTGAAGAAGTTCAGCATGAGTCTCCAAATCCTAAGGACTTTCTACAGGGGCACAATTGAGAGCATCCTGACTGGCTGTATCACTGCCTGGTATGGGAACTGTACTTCCCTCAGTCACAGGGCTCTGCAAAGAGTGGGGCAAACAGTCCAGCTCATCTGTGGATGTGAACTTCCCATAATTCAGGACATTTTCTGTGACAGGGGCGTAAAAAGAGCCTGAAGGATCACTGGGGACCCGAGTCACCCCAACCACAAACTGTTCCAGCTGCGACCATCTGGGAAATGGTACCACAGCATAAAAACCAGGACCAACAGGCTCCGGGACAGCTTCTTCCACCAGGCCATCAGATTGATTAATTCACACTGGTACCATAGTATTTCTAAGCTATATTGACTGTTCTGTTGTATATCTTACTGTACATATTATTTATTACAAACTACTAAGCACATTGCACATTCAGATGGAGATGTAACGTAAGGATATTTACTCCTCACGTATGCGAAGGATGTAAGAAATAAAGTCAATTCAATTCAATATTGTTGATGGCAAAGCCTACATTTTCCCCATCCTTCCTTGACATAGAATAGAACGTAGAACATAGAAGAGTACAGCAGAGGATCAGGGCTTTCAGCCCACGATAATGTGCCAAACTAATCAAAGGTCTGACTAAACTAGTCCAATCTGCCTACGCAATGTCATAGAACATAGAACACTACTGCACAGTACAAGCCCATTGTCCCACATCGCTGTGCTGACCTTTTAACCTACTCTAAGATCAATCTGGCACTTCCTTCTGACATAGCCCTCCATTTTTCTTTCATCAACATACCTATCTAAGAGTTTCTTAACTGTCCTACTGTATCTGCCTCTATCACCAGCCCTGACAGCACGTTCCACGCACCCAGTATATCTGTATCCTACCGTTCTGTGCTGGTCTAAGAGCCCCTTGAAAGTGCTGTTCATATTTTCCTTCACTCACCACCCCCCTCCCCCACCCTGCAGCACATTGCAGACATCCACAGCTCTCAATTTGAAAAACTTGCTCCGCACATCTTCTTAAATGCACACTTTCTGGGAAGAAGATTTTGACTGCCTCCTCTATTTATGCACCTCATACATATTTATTTATCTATTTAGATATACAGCACGGAACAGGCCCTTCTGTGCAAATAAACCTCATCGCCCAGCAACCCACCTATTAAACCCTAGCCTGATCACAGGACAATTTACAATGACCAATTAACCTATTAACCAGTACGTCTTTGGACTGTGAGAGAAAACTGGAAGACCCAGAGGGAGTCCATGCAGTTCACGGGGAGAACATACAAACTCCTTACAAACAGTGCCAGACGTGAACTCTGAAGTCTTGAGCGACCCGAGCTATAATGGTGTCGCACTAACCATTATGCTACGATGGCACCCGATAATCTCATAATCTTAGAAAAATTCTGCCAGATCTCCCCTGAGATTTTTCTGCTCCAGAGAAAAAAGCTCAATTTTCCTCTTCTTTGCCAGTCCTGATGGAATGTCTCAGCCCCAAACATTATCTGCTTATTCCCCTCCACAGATCTGCCTGAGCTGCTGAGTTCCTCCAGCATTTTGTGGGTCCTTCCAGGTGTGGCAACCTGCAACTGTGCTGGGGTTGTCTATTGTGCCTGGAGCTCTGATGTGGCCTCCTCTACACTGGTGAAACCCACCATAAATTGGGGGACTGCTTCATCAAGCACATCCGCTCCATCCACCCAAAGCAGAACTTCCCAGTGACCAAAGATTTTAATGCCCATTCCCATTTCCTTTCTGACATCAGCCAAGGCCTCCTTTTGTGCCAAGATGGGGCCAATCTCAGGATGGAGGAGCAACACCTTATATTCCAACTGGGTAGCCTCCAGCATGACAGCATGAATATCAATTTCTCCTACCAGTAAAAAAAAACCTTCCACTCCCTCTTTCTTTACTCCCCATTGTGACCTCTTACCTCTTCTCACTTGCCTATCACTTTCTCCTGGGTCCCCTCCTCATTTTGTTTCTCCTACAGTTCACACTCCTCTCCTATCAGCTTCCATCTTCTCCAGCCCTTGACCTCCCCCCCCCCCCACCTAGCTTCATCTATTACCTTCCAGCTAGCCTCCTTCCCCTCCACACCCCCCCCACCTTTATATTCTGGCATCTTCCCCCTTCCTTTCTAGTCCTGAAGAAGGGTCTTGGCCCGAAATGTCAACTGTTTGTTCATTTCCATAGATGCTGCCTGACCTGCTAAGTTCCTCCTGTGTTTAGTGTCTGTTGCTTTAAGGGTGTTGCCCAGGTTTGTCCAACCTCTGCCGAGAGATTCAGAGCATTCACAGATTTCACCTGGAAAATATTTATCATTCAACCTACGCTCGGAGCCTGCTCAATAGATGGTGGGTTGTGGGAGGTAACTCTGCACTGAGAGGTATCATCTGTCAGATGTGGCATCAATCCAAAATCCTCTCCGTTCCTTGGAATGGGTGTATAAGTCACCTTGGAGTTATGTCGGTAGAAAAGCCGGTTGTCACCATCACTGTCTGAGCTGATTTTTGAGAATGAATTAAAATCAGTAAAAATTAATTTTACAATTATCATGTATTTGAGTTGACAATCATATTTCCTTAAAAACTTAAGGCTTTTGGTATTTAATTGACTGTAATAAAGTATAACAGATACCTTGAGATGATTCTCCTTCTCAAAGTTTAATGTTTCACTGATTTTGACAGATGTAACATGGCGAGCATTCTCACTGGTTTCATGACAGTCTGGTATGGAGGCATCAAGGCACAGCATTGTAAGAGGCTTCAGAGGGTTGTAGACTCCACCACAAGCACGAGCGCACCCCCCCCCCACCACCACCACCCACAAGCACATCTTCAGGAGGAGGTGCCTCAAGATGGCCGCATTCCTAATGAAGGACCTTCATCATCCGGGATTTTTTTAGAATATTAGAAAGTTTTTGACAAGAATTGGCCGCTCGCCCAAACAAAAGCTTGCCAAATTCCTATTCACATGGTGTGTTGAAATAACTATCGAGTTTAGATTTGTAAGTCTCAAAGGTAGTACGCTCAACTACACAACTAGGTAGTTTGTTCTATGTGCCCACAACTCGCTGTGTAAGGAAATACTTCCTGATGTTAGTCTGAAATATCCCTTTAACCAGTCTCCACCTAAGGCCCCAAGTCCTTGATGATGGATTAATTTTGAAGTAGCAGCTGGCATCCACCTTACTTATACGCTTAATGATTTTGAACACTTCTATCATGTCTCCTTTCATTCTACATCTACTTAAGCTAAAAATATTTAATTTTTTTTAGTCTTTCTTCATCGCTCATACCCTGTAAACCTGGAATAATTCTAGTCGCTCTTCTCTGGACTCTCTCCAGTGTTTCCATCTCTCACACAATATGAAGACCAAATTGTTCACAGCATTCAAGGTGTGGCCTCACAAGTGTATTACTCAGCTTGAGAAGAACATCTCTAGACTTGAACTCCACTAAGCATATTATATAGCCCAACATTCTATTAGCCTTGTTAATCGCTTCTGTGCATTGTCTAGATGTTGATAGTAATGAGTCTACCAGGACACCCAAATTCTTCTCATACAGTACACTTTCTAACTTAAGACCTCCCCCCATTGTATATTTATATCTAATTTCTATTTCCTATATGTAATACTTTACATTTACTTACATTAAATTTCATCTGCCATTTATCTGCCCACATCTGGGTTTTGTTTAGATCTAAATGTATATTCTGCTGCCTGACTATTGTCAGTCCATCCCCCTAATTTTGTGTCATCAGCAAACTTTACTAGTTTATTTGTTATGTGCTTATCCAAATCATTAATGTAAGTTAAAAAGAGCAGCAGCCCCAAAACCGATCCTTGCAGAACCCCGCTTTTAACATCTTCCAGGTGTGAAAATGATCCTCTCACCATAACTTGTTGTTTTCTGTTTTAAGCCAATTCTGCACCCATTTGCACACCTTACCCTGAATCCCTATCCCCTGTAACTTGATTACGAACCTCTCGCGAGGTACCTTGTCAAAAGCCTTCTGAAAGTCCAAGGAAGTTATATCAACCGCTGTACTGTTATGATAAATTTTAGTTGCCTCTTCATAGAACGCCAGTGTATTGGTGAAACATGCTGATCCCTTTCTGAACCCATGCTGGCTTTCTGCTAATATGACTGTTCTTATCAGCTGCTTTTCCACCTCAGTCTTTATTATTGTTTCTATTATCTTGCCTGTGACATGCTTTAGGTTTATTGGCCTATAGTTACCAGAGTCAATGCAATCCCTTCTTTCTGTATATACTGCGACAACGTTAGCCCATTTCCAGCCCTTAGGGATTTCACCAGTCTTCAATGACTTATGAAAATGTATGTTAATGGTTTGTACATATAATCACAGACCTCCTTAAGTACCTTTGGAGGTACATTAACTGACCCATTTCTCATTACAACCATCAGGGAGGAGGTGCAGGAATCTGAAGATGCACACTCAGAGTTCTAGGAACAGCTTCTTTCCTTCTGCTATCAGATTTCCGAACAGCCCCTGAACCAATGAACATTGTCTCACTACTTCTCTTTTGCATTTTCTTTCGTAGCTTTAAGTAATTTGTTATGCCTGCACTGTACTGCTGACACAAAACATAAATTATGTCAGTGATGATAAATCTGATTTTAATTCTGATTCCGACTCAAATTTAGAGGGAAAGAGCTGCAATTCTGCACTCGCGCAGTATAATCACCAAGCTAAAGTCAGGCAGCATGGAAGAAGGCCTTTCAGCCCATTTGATCCAAGCTGACCAAAATTCCCATCTAAGGTAGTCTCATTTGCCTGTGTTTTGCCCATATCCCTATACACCTTTCCTATCAATGCAAATGTTTTCGGAATCAGGTTTACTACTCTTGCCTTATATGATGTGAAGTGTATTGTTCTGCAAAACTAATAGGTAATGCAAAAAAGGAATTCATGGTTCTTTGGCACTATCTATTTATTTGATAATTTATAGTCATTGTAGTCTTTTTTAAAAAAATCATTGCGAACGTACCTGCCTCAACCACTTCCTCTGATGTCGTTCCGTATACAACCATTATCTGGGTGAAAAAGTTGCTTCTCATGTTCTTATTAGATTTCTCCCTTCTCATTCTAAGCCCTAAGCCCTCTGCTTCTTGATTTCCTATTCTTGAGAGACAAAAAGACTGAGTGTATCCACCTTATCCCTGCCCTTTGGTGGTGGATCAGTCTTCAGGTTTAAGTGCTGTAGTAGGGCTTCAACTCAAACCCTCTGCAGAGTCTCAATCAGAAAGAGTCTGAACTGCACTGGTTTGGAGGAGATGTGACGAAGAGCTGCTACTCAGACCTAAACAAACTGATGAAAACCAATGCAGACAAGTGAGAGGTGTTGCCCTTTTGGAGGATACATCAGGTAGGACTTACACATTGGACAGTAGGGCACTGAGGAATGTGGTAGTACAAAGGGATCTGGGAATACAGAGCCATAATTTTCAAAGGAAAATGGCGTCACGGATAGATAGGTTTGTAAGAGAGATTCCATCACTCTCTGTAAGGAGTTTGTACATTCTCCCATTGACCGCATGGGTTTCCTCTGGATTCTCCAGTTTCTCCCACATTCCAAAAATGTACAGGCTAGTAGGTTAATTGGTCGTATGGATGCAATTGGGTAGCGTGTGCTCACTGGGCTGGAAGGACCTGTTAACATGCTATCTCTCTAAATAAATAAACAGATAGATAGATATGTAATAACAAAATTCTGCCCAAGAATACAAGAACTGTGGGGAGTTGTGGACACAGCTTAGTACATCCAGGAAGTCAGCCTCCCCTCCATGGACTCAGACCACAATTCTTGCTACCTCACTAAAGCAGCCAATGACCTCACTTCCAAGGCTCAAGGACGGCTTCATCCCACTGTTATAAAGCTACTGATGATAAAACGGATTCTTGACCTCACAATCTACATCATTATGACCTAGCACCTTCTTGTTTACCTGCACTGCACTTTGTCTGTAGCTTTATTTTGCATTCTGTTATTACTTTTCCCTTATACAGCTTGATGCACTGATGTGGTGAAATGACCTGTATATAGCATGCAAAACAAGTTTTTCACCGTACCTCGATATACATGGCAATAGTCAACCAATTTAACAAATACTATACCATTTGGCCCATTGAGTGTATGTGACTCTCAGATCAATCCTGTTAACTCCTCTCACTTATTTCTCTGTAGTTAATGCTCTCCTGCATGTTGATCAACTCCACTTTTATTCTTTTCCATTTACCAACACTATGAGGTAACTTACAGCCATCAATCATCCTTTGGATGTGGAAGAATACGAGAGCTCCCAGAAGTAACTCACAAAGTCTCAGGGGCAATGTGCAAATTCCACAAAAACAGCTCTAGAATATGGTTCACATTAACAGCTGAACCATAGTACTGCCCTAGACAGACATTTACATAAATATCATCAATTTTGCACATATGATACAATAGATAGGAAAGGTTTGGAGGGAGATTGGCCAAATGTGGGCAAATGGGACTATTTTAGATACGAATCTTGGTTAGCATGGACTAGTTGGGCTGAAGGGCCAGTTCCCATGCTCTGTGGCTCCATTCCCCCCTATATATGTTGTCTGACCACCTGAGCTCCCCAAGTCAATTGTTCGTTGCTCCAGATTCTGGCATTTACAGTCTCTTGTGTCCACATTTTACAAAGATTTGCTCATTTTAGGGTTGCTTCTTCAGAAAATTATTTAGTTTTGCACATTTGAGTTCACTTGTTTCAAAGACAATTGAGTTTAAGTAGTTGCCTCAGTCACTTGCCTCTCTGACATCAACGTAATCATCATTCCACTGTCTACATTGCTCACACAACTTCAAATAAACAACCATCTCTAATGCCACTTATTGCCTGTTGCAAGCACAGAAGACCATAAGATCATGACATAGAAGCAGAATTAGGCTATAGGCCATGCAGCCCATCGAGTCTGCTCCGCCATTCCATCATGGCTGATCCCAGATCCCACTCAACCTCATACACCTGCCTTCTCTCCATGTCCTTTGATGTCCTGACCAATCAGGAAACTATCAACTTCCACCTTAAATATACACATGGACTTGGCCTCCACCACAGTCTGTGGCAGAGCATTCCACAGATTTGCTACTCTCTGGCTAAAAAAAATCCTTCTTACCTCTGCTCTAAAAGGTCGCCCCTCAATTTTGAGGCTATGCCCTCTCGTTCTGGATACCCCCACCATAGGAAACATCCTCTCCACATCCACTCTATCTCATCCTTTCAATATTCAGCAGGCTTCAATACAATCCCCCTGCACTATTATAAATTCCAGTGAGTACAGGCCCAAAGCTGCCCTTCATTCCCCGGGCTACTACACTTGATAACGTAAAATGACAATGAACTTCCATGTGTGTGATAACTTATGATGTCTCCAAAACATTCCAAACTGCTCCCTTTTCTGTGAAGGTTAGGCACCATCATCCTGTAGGCAAATGAATGGGCCATTCAATACACAGCAAGATCCCACAACCACCGATAATGCCACGGTGACAGAATTCGTTCACTGACAGCAGCATTGCTGCAATGTTTATTCAGTGACCCACTGTCCATTTCAACACTGGCACTTAGGGCAGCAATGAAGAGCCTCCATCCCCGTCCGTCAGCTTCCTTCGCTATTCTAATAGCCTCCTCTCGGTTTTCACTACTGTCAACCATGCAAGTCCCGGGTGGAGACTCAGGAATACTGTCGCACACAGATGTAGAACGATTGTTCATTGCTTACTCCATATTTCTCCATAACAGCTTCATTTGACCAGTCAGGGTTGGAAGACTGTGTGTGTGTGTGTGTGTGTGTGTGTGTGTGTGTGTGTGTGTGTGTGTGTGGAAGGAACGGGCCTTGTTTTGCTTTTGTTGTTTTGACACTCGTGGTGTTCTGTTTTGTTGTGCTCTGTGTTTTGCTACATGGTGGGCATGGTATGTTGGCTCACCTTGTGGGTTTCTGTTGTGGGCTGGTTGTTAACAAAAACGGTGCATTTCACTGTATGTTTCAACATATGTGTGATAAATAAAATTAATCTGAAACTGAATTGAATGAGACATGATAATGAGTGGCTGATTAGGAGAAGGTGTACAAACCAACATTGTTTTCTCTGGAGCAGCAGATGCTGAAAGGTGACCTGCCAAATTTATCAGATTATGAGAGGCACCAATAGGTAGAAAGCCGGTATCTTTCAAAGGTGCATTTAATGTCAAAGAAATGTTTACAATATACATCCTGAAATTCTTTTTCTTTGCAAACATCCACGAAAACAGGAGTGTATCAAGGAATGAATGACAGTTAAATGTTAGAACCCCAAAACCCCCTAGTTCCCCCCACCCATGCATAAGTACCAGCATAGCAACGAGTCCCCTCCTCCACTAGAGAAAAAGCAACATGCCCCCCACCAAGCACAGAAGCGTACAGCAAAGCATCAATAAAGACGTAGGCTTGCAGTACCCCAAAGACTACTCGTTGACCTGGTAGTTCAACAAACCACAGGCTCTTTCTCTCTCTCTCTCTAATAAGAGAAAAAGAGGTGTCCCTGTTTCATAGCGAGAGGGGAGACATAACAAACAACTCACTGATTTATGATGCTATAAGTCTGTTGCAATGCTTTTTCTGAGCTCTGTGCCCAAAGAACTTGGGTTTCTGGGCACGCAGCCAGCAGCCAGCTTGCTGCTTTCGATCTTCCATCTCCCACGACACACCAGTTTCCTGAGACGGCAGCGACCTCGAGTCTGCCCCCCTCCAGAGCCACGAAATCCAAGAACCCTGAAAGCGCACTAGTCTTCTCGGCTGCGTCCTTGGCATATCGAATAGCAACCAGTCATGAGACCCCAAGAGCGGGTCTCATTCCCACGAAGAACCGAAGTCAGAGTGTAACTCCAGGTGAGGGTCTTCAAAAGAACCCTGAAAGGGAAAAATAGAGATATTAAAGATGGAAATAGAGCTGTTTCCGAAGATGCAAACAAAGGAGTCGCCGTTAGGCACCATTGCTATCCTAAGCTCCTCATCCAGTTTAGACTTTCTCCCAGAGTCTAAAATATCTTCTACTAGAGAGTGGATAAATTCGAAGGAGATTACACAGAGGTATTTTGAATGCACTATCAGGTGTGCTGGTGGAGCAAATGCAAAAGAGGTATTCAAAAAGCTCTGAGACAGAAGTGTGAATGTTCAGAGAATGGAAGAATATGGATATTGTGTAGGCAGAAGGGAATAGTGTAGTTAGGTGTTTGATTGCCAGTTTAATTATTTCAGCACAAAATAGTGGGTTGAAGGTCCTTTCCCATGCTGTCCTGCCAGGGATAGTAGTGAAGGCAGATGCATGAGGGCCTTTTAAGAAACTCTTAGATAGTCACATACTTGATAGAAAAAAAGGTTTTGCTGGAGGGAAAGGTTAGAATAATCTTAGGGTAGGTTAAAAGGTCGTCACAATATCATAGGCCGATGGGCCTGTAATGTGCTATAATGTTCATGATTAATGTTCTGTGTTCTATAACTCACAATCTCTGCAAGAAATTACCACTCTTATTAGTTAACAAAAAAAAACACCTTCTCTGAAATAAGCTTTGCATGTTTAGATAAAATGATAATTAGGCTTCAGAACCAGTAGGAATGCAGGTAGTGTATTGAATACAAAACCATTCAGGGTTTTTGCACTAATGTCTATGCTAACAAATTGCATCAGTAGATATATTTTCTCTTTCTCTCTCTGCTTAGAGGCACTCTTGATGTCAAATGCGTAGCAAGTTAGCTAAGCAGTTGCTAAATGTCGGTGCGAGTGGAGTGTGTGCGACAGGATCGGGTGTTATCCAGGTGTTCGCATAAACAGGGCTGGTGGGAAGACACAGGGTTAACCACTAACGGAAACTAGAGCAACAGCTCCCTTTATTAGCATTACTGACACCCTGTCAATGCCCTTACCACATGCTAACTAAGCACAAAAGAATGGCAAATACAAAAGCTGTCACGTCGGACCACTAACATGGTGTTTGCTCAGTTGACTGTTAAACGCACCTGCACCAACCTCCCCTTTCTGAGCCAGCTCTTTCAGCGTTTAGTGGGACTTATGAGTCAAGATGCAAATAAAAATGGACTTTGCTACAGCTGCTTAAATGTTTAACATTCACCGCCTAAGCAGGCCTATTGAGTCAAAAATATAACGTAGAACTAACAGTTACTGAGTGTGATACACAAAACACAAGAGATTCTACTGATGCTGGAAATTCAGAGTAATATACACAAGATGCACGAGGAACTCAGCAGGTCATGCAGCATCTATGGAGAAGAATAAAAAGTCAACATTCTGGGCCGAGACCTTTCATCCGGACTGATGAGATCCCAATCAGTTTTTGAGTGTGTGTGTGTGATCTGCTTACTTGCCGCATTTGAGGGCCTACGAAACTATCTACTTTCCCTTTTCTTTCATACCTGCTGACTAATCCCGAAACTGTTATTTTATATATTAATTCATAGCATTTTGTGATGCTGTTTCATGGCCATCTAACAGCAGTGCATTAAGCACTGGCATATTTGAATGATAGCAAAGCATCGAGAGATAGCATTTTTAATGCAGCCGGGGAAGCAGCATATAAATCATTTACAATCAACACAACATGATGTGATTACTGAAAAAGCACTGGGCTGCATGCGGTCTATACTCTCAGATTTTTAAATGAAGGTGGCAGTATTGTGAAGGAAGAAAGGAGTCTGTACAGATAATGCACGATTGAGCCCTCAGTGTTTATATCTGTGTACTGTAGTTAGTTACGTCCATGCAGAAAAGTTAAAAAGAAAAGGGAAGACTTGCACTTGTACATCATCATTCCTAGACTCAGGAAGTTACAAAATACATTGCAGGCAAAAGAAAGCTTCAGATATGTGGTCACTGTTATCTTCCCCAGTGTTCCGTCAGGATGACCCTGGGGGTTCTATGGGTTCTGAGAGGAGGAAACCCTCTTCTGAGTGGACAGTCATTACATGAAAGAGTGGACAGCACAGTAGCCTAGCTGTTAGTCCAATGCTTCATAAATCAATGACTGGGGTTTATTTCTCTCCACTGTCTGTAAAGAATTTGTATTTTCATCCCATGACCACATGAGGTTCTTCCGGGTACTCTGGTTTCCTTCCACATTCCAAAAATGTGTCAATGAATGGGTTAATGAACTGTGGGCATGCTATGCTGGTAAAGCATTGTAGGCTGAAGGGCCTGTTCCTGTGCTGTTGTTCTACGTTCTATGTTCAAAAGGAGAGGGGAATGCTCAGCAGGTCGGGCAGTGTCTGTTGAGGGAGAAACAGACTTGCCATCTCGGGTTGATGACCTTTCATCAGACTTGGGGGAGAAAGCGGAGCAGGTGTGTTTTCAGTTGAAGGGAGAAAAGGTGGGATGGACAGAATAAAGGGAATGTCTGTGACAGGATGAAGGCTAAGGTTGTGCCGGTGATGAAATTGTGCTCAGTGCCATCTCAGAGAGAAAATATAATTGGTAATTATAATTGACTTGTCTGGAGGGGTGGAAATAAGGGAAGGTGAATGAGGGCAGCAGAAAGAAAAGAAATGAGCTCGAAATACTGTATATGATGCACTACTATTGTTTCTAATCCCTGAGATTCTGATGGACTTCAGTGAAAGTATCAGAATCAAGGGATTATGGCCTCTGTGCAGGAAATTGGTGCTGATGAATGCAATTGCCCCTGATTTTATTGGATGCCAAAGCAGGAAAATTGTGCCACATGGTATGGACAGACCACTACACAGGATCAGAGAAAGTCAGAGGGTTGCAAACTCAGCAAGCTTCATCATGGGTACTAGCCTGCCCAGCATTAAGGACATCTTCAAAAGACAATGCTTCAACAAGACAGCATCGGTCATTATGGACCCCCATTACCCAGGGTGTGTTCTCGACTTACTACTACCTTTAGGGAGGAGGTACAGGAGCTTGAAACAGTTTCTACCCCCTGCCATCAGATTTCTGAATGGACAATAAACATATGTATATATATACAGTGGATTCCAGTTAATTGGGTTAATCAGGGCAGTCATTTATTTGGGACAACACAAAGAATAAACACTCATCGAGAAAATAGCCAGGATTCCCTTTGTTTATTTTGGCCACTATGCTCCTTATATAGGGACAGGAGACTAGTGCTAAATAGTTTCTAGCTAGCATCAGTCACGTGCACTTGTGAGGCCATTAGACAATACCCTGCACTTAGAGTGAAAGGTTTTAAATAACATCCGTTGTGTGTGTTTGTGTTCAAAGTGAAGTGATTTTTTGTCACTGATAGTGAGAAATAAGCAGTAAGACCATTTAAAATTACTTCGCTCACTGTAGTTTCAAGCATACAGGCTTGGAGATGCTAGAAAGGTTTGGGAGTGAAAATGAAGCTATTTTACGACTTCAACAAGTTAGGAACTACAAAGAATTTGAAGGTATCACCAATCATCTTCAATGTTACAATGAAAGTGAAGATTTGGGGTACTTTATACTTTATTGTAGCCAAACAATTGATACTAGAACGTACAATCATCACAGCGATATTTGACTCTGCACTTCCAGCTCCCTGAAGTACAAATCAATAGTAAATATTAAAAATTTAAATTATAAATCATAAATGGAAAATAGAAAATGTAAAGTAAGGTAGTGCAAAAAACCGAGAGGCAGGTCCGGATATTTGAAGGGTACGGCCCAGATCCGGGTCAGGATCCATTCAGCAGTCTTATCACAGTTGGAAAGAAGCTGTTCCCAAATCTGGAGTATGCAATCATCAAAAGCATTGTATGAAGGAAGTCTATTATCTGCACTAGGTGTTTATTTACAGTAAATCAAAAGAACATGGCAGTGTGTTGGTTGTCCATCACATCCAGCGATGACAGTGAAAGCTGTACGGGAGAGTTTTTAAAGTGGAAAAGCTGTTGCACTGGCCAGTTCCAGTCCGGGTCCAGTGGTACAGTAGTCATCACAATCTGGGTCTTCCTTGGTTACAGTGGATAACCATGATTTCTTCTGTGTCTTATCATGCCTTCACTCTCCTTGAAATGTTGCAGAACTGCCTTCTTAGATCTAACTCTTGATCACATCTATTCAGTCTGCCAGAGCTGAGACCACATGCTAGAATTGGCGACTCCCTACATAATTCACCTGGGCATGAGGCATGCTGGCTACCCTCAGTGATTTAGCCTGCTTATCAAAGCGATGTCCCAGGGTGAGGCCACTGTCACATGCAAACAGCTACTTGGAGCCACAGGTGAGATCTGAGTGCTTGGTGGGGACTAACACTGAGTGAGCTGTCCCAGAATGGACATGAAAAGCCCCTTCACCAGAGGCGTTACCCCTCCCTGGACACTCCATACTTGGCATTGTACACTGGAGGAATACCTCCATCACTAAATATCAGGAAATAAAACACAATTTTATAGTACTGTGGTAGCATACTGTAAGTAGTGTTCTCATTTGTTCTGCATTTCATTTTAATACACAATTTGTTACTCATTTAAGAAGTTATTATATCTTTTAACTATTTCCATGAAACTTCAGCTAATTGGGTCAGTGGCTTAATTGGGCCAAAATATACTGGTCCTGATATATCCCAATTCTATAAACAGTATAAGATACATATTAAATAATTAATTTGTATATACACTCACAAATCCCCATTAATATAAATATTGTAATTTACAGTGTTTCTATTATATTGTACTGTTGACACAAAACAACAAATTTCAGGACATAGGCCACTGAATATATGATTCTGATTCTGACTTTTGTCCCTAATGGATGGGTTTCTGTACCAAATATCCTGAAGTGGATCTCAAACACACATCTTTCTGAATCAAAGAATGAATCCAGATGAAGGGTTTCAACCCAACACATTGACTACTTCCAACACCATAGCAAAATTGAAGGCCAAATATATATTCCAGGATTTTTTTCATTCACAGCTCAAGGACATGGACAGGATTTTAAAGGTTCAAAAGTTCAAAAGTTCAAAGGTTCATTTATCATTAAGGTATACAACTCTGAAATTTTTCTTCACCAGATAGCCACAAAACCAAGAAAGCAAAGAACAGCAGCACAGTCAGTAATTCCAAAGCCCTCCTCCCCACACAAAAAAATGAACAGAAATGGAACCCCCAATACAAAATGAGAATACAGAATACAAAAAAACTATAAGACCGAAAAAAAAGTCCACATCCAAAATGTAGAATATCTAGACAACGCTCTCCCTCCCCATAGCAGAGCCATCTCACCAGCGATAAAAAGGCAGTCTCCCTCTCTGGCTGCAGAGCGATCCCCCAGCAATAAAAAGGCATGCAGCCAGCGTTTCAATCTCCCTCGTTGCTTTAATCAGTGAAATGGGGTCGAACATCAGATCGCAGCCTTCTCGCTATGAGTTTCCCACACACTGCCTCTGCCTCCCGGGATCCTCTTGGAGACTGAAGAGTGCTGAACCATCCAAACGATCGCCAAACTGCAAATCACAGGCTCCAACAGTCCCAAGAATCACATTGAAGACAAAAAACAAAGGTAAAAGACATAAAAGTAAAATATACGGTTTCATGATCCATCCAGAAGGGTACAGAGGAGATTTACCAGGATGCTGCCTGGTTTAGAAAGTATGCATTATGATCAGAGATTAAGGGAGCTAGGGCTTTACTCTTTGGAGAGGAGGAAGATGAGAGGAGACATGATAGAGGTGTACAAGATAATAAGAGGAATAGGTAGAGTGGATAGCCAGCGCCTCTTCCCCAGGGCACCACTGCTCAATACAAGAGGACATGGCTTTAAGGTAAGGGGTGGGAAGTTCAAGGGGGATATTAGAGGAAGGTTTTTTACTCAGAGAGTGGTTGGTGCGTGGAATGCACTGCCTGAGTCAGTGGTGGAGGCAGATACACTAGTGAACTTTAAGAGACTACTAGACAGGTATATGGAGGAATCTAAGGTGGGGGCTTATATGGGAGGCAGGGTTTGAGGGTCAGCACAACATTGTGGGCTGAAGGGCCTGTACTGTGCTGTACTATTCTATGTTCTATGTTCTATGTTCTATGTTGACTGAAGGAGCGTTGTGCGCAGGTATCATCCTTATTTGCTGCACATTCCTTATTGTCCACTATTTTCTGTAGATTTTAACCAAAAGCATTGATATCTTGCCTCACCAATCTTCTTCTGGTCAGGAAATTTGCAATCCTTGCTCAGTCTATTGAAATGACCAGCCTGCCTCCTCAGTCTGCACTTCTAGGCTACTAGGGTTAGACAATAAATACTAATGCTACCAGTGACATCATCAACCTGAAAAAGGGAAAACAAAATCATTGCTCCTTTCTAATACTTCAAAACCAAATAATTGCAAGCCCGAGATTTTTAGATTACAAACGCTCGTTTATTTGATTTTTCACCTGATAAGTGTGCTGATTTAGTTACATTTCATCTGAATTCAGGAAGGAAAAGCACAAATATCAAGCACTCTTATTCATAAATTGCAATCGATTTGGCTTCTGCTCCCTGGTGTTACACACCTCCAGGTTCAGAAACGGCTGCTTTCCTAAGCCATCACTTTCTTGAACTGACATGCACAACTCGATTTAGAATTGGAATTGGTTTGTTATTGTCACATGTAGTGGAAAAGTTGTGTTGCATACTGTTCACACAGAGCAGATCATTATACAGTTCACTGAGGTATAACAAGATAAAACAATAACCATAAACACAGGGGATTCTTCATATGCTGGAAATCCTGAGCAATACACACAAAAACCTTTACTACCACTGGGCAGGAGGTTCAGGAGCTTTAGGTCCCACACCACCAGGTTGGAACATTTATTACCTTACAACCATCAGGCTCCTGAACTGACATGGATAACTTCACTCGTTTCAACTCTGAACTGATTCCACTTTCAAGGACTATTTACAACCCATGTTCTCAGTAATTTTGTATTTGCACAGTTAGTCTTCTTTTTCACATTGATTGTTCATCAGTCTTTGTTTATGTACACTTTTTCATAAATTCTACTGTACTTTCTCTTGTAAATGCCTGCAAGAGAATGAATCTCAGGGTGACACAGTATATGGTAACATACTGTATATGTCCTTTGATATTACATTTATTTTGAAATTTGAACTTTGAAATGCTGGAGGAATTCAGCAAGTCAGGCAGCTTCTGTGGAGGGAACTAAACAGTTCTCATTTTAGGCCGAGTTCCTTCATCAGGACTCTGAATAACCATGCAGAATAAAGTGTAACAACTACAGAGAAAGCACAGCTAACAAATAAGGTGTAAGGTGATAACGAGGTAAATTATGAGCTCCACTGTGGGCTGAAGCCTCCTCACCATTGAGGACATCTCCAAGGAGGCAGTATCTCAAGAAGTCAGCGTCCATCATCAAGGATCCTCGCCACCTTGGACATGGCCTCTTCACATTACTACAACAATCAATGTATTAGGAGCCGCGTCTTTCCCTCCATCTGAATGGGCAACAGTCCCATGTATATGACCTCATTAATCTTTCCTTTGCGCCATATATTAGACTAGATTAGATTACGAAGACAAGCTGTCCTCATTTATTGTCATTTAGTAATGCATGCATTAAGAAATGATACAATGTTCCTCCAGTAGATATCACAGAAACACAAGACAGACCAAGACAAAAAAACTGACAAAAACCACATAATTATAACATACAGTTACAACAGTGCAAAACAATACCATAATTTGATAAAGAACAGACCATGGGCACAGTTAAAAAAAGTCTCAAAGTCTCATAAGTCCCATCATCTCACGCAGACGGTCGAAGTTGGAAGAAAACTCTCCCTGCCATGAACCTCCAGCGCCACAAACCTGCCGATGCAGCACCCAGGAAGCACCCAACCACAGATGACTCTTGAGTCCGTCCGAAAACTTGAAGCCTCCAACCAGCCCTCCGACACCGAGCACCGAGCACCATCTCTGCTGAGCGCTTCGACCCCGGCCCCGGCCCCGGCCACCAGCAACAGGCAAGGCCGAGGATTCGGGGCCTTCCCCTCCAGAGATTCTCGATCGCACAGTAACAGCAGCAGCGAAGCGGACATTTCAGAAGTTTCTCCAGATGTTCCTCTGTGCTTCTCACGTCTGTCTCCATCAAATCAGGATTGTGCACAGCACCCTACTTGACAGATACCGATATCATTCACCGGAGAGGCCGCACACGCTGCGTCGCGCTGCCATCTTCTCCTCTCCTCAATAATAATACAGTAATTATTATTGCAACTTTTGTAATTTTTTATGTCTTGCACTGTACTGCTCATACAAAACAAATTTCACCATATTTGTCAATGATAATAAACCTGATTCTGATTCTGATTCGTGTCACTACCTGCCACCATTCTGCGATTAAATCAGGAACTTTGTAAAACAAAAGTTCATCCCTGTGACTGTAACCATGAAACCAGTTGCAACACAATATAAATGTTGATTTCTATTTAATGTGTGCTTTTGCACAAAGAACAATGATCAACTAAAAATAAACTAAACTGAACCAACTACAAAGGAAACTCAAGCCCTGCTTTCATACAGTTACAACAGTGCAAAACAATACCATAATTTGATAAAGAACAGACCATGGGCACAGTTAAAAAAAAAGTCTCAAAGTCTCATAAGTCCCATCATCTCACGCAGACGGTCGAAGTCGGAAGAAAACTCTCCCTGCCATGAACCTCCAGCGCCACAAACCTGCCGATGCAGCACCCAGGAAGCACCCAACCACAGATGACTCTTGAGTCCGTCCGAAAACTTGAAGCCTCCAACCAGCCCTCCGACACCGAGCACCGAGCACCATCTCTGCTGAGCGCTTAATGAAGCTGTTGCTCAGGACAGAAGGGCCGCACGGTAGCGTAGTGGTTAACGCAGCACTTTACAGTACCAGCAGTCAGAAGATCGGGGTTCAATTCCCACTGCTGTTCGTAAGGAGTTTGTACACTCTCCCCATGGTTTCCCCCCTGGTGCTCCAGTTTCCTCCCACATTCCAAAGACATACAGATTAGGTTTAGTAAGTTGTGGGCATACTATGATGATGCCGGAAGCAAGGATACACTTTCAGGCTCCTCCAGCACATCCTCATTGATGCAAAGATGCATTTCACATTATGTTTTGATATTTCAATGTACATGTGACAAATAAAGCTAATTTTTATATGTTTATCTTATCAAGATGCTTTAAAAAGCATATCTTGCACATGCGCCATTTGATGAAATTAGAAAATAGACAATTTTCCCAAAAATAGCTGTAAATAAGTTTGGTTGTAAATCCAGATCCTGCTCTTTTGATAAGGCTTTAAAAACATCTTTCCAAAAATTCTCCACACCAAAATGTGTGAGTTAAAGTGGCCACCTGAGTATTGCATCTACCACAAATAGGATTAATATTGGGAAAAATACGGGCTAATTTATCCTTTGACATATGTGCCCGATACACTACCCTGAACTGTATCAAGGAATGACAGGCACAAATAGATGAAGTATTTACCAAATGAAAAAATTTACTCCATTAATTATCTGAAAGTAACTCTTGGAATTTCATTTCCCAGGCAGCTTTAATTTTATCATTAGATATCATTCGTAAATTCAATAACCATTTATAAATTGTAGCTATTAATCCTTTTTTGGGATTATTCCATTGGAAGCAGGATATACTCCTGCTTCCGCTCAGCGGATGATAGCCTTTTCAACCTTATTGGCTAGGAAAGCCATTTTACTTAAATGGAAGGACCCTAACCTTCCTACTGCCTTTTATTGACTTTCCCCTATCATGTCCTGCTTAAGTCTAGAGAAAATAAGAAGTCGGACATTGGATACATCCTTTAAATTTGAAGAAATCTGGTGACCTTTTATTCAATATTTTCATATGATCTGATTTTTGTACTGATTCTCTTCCAGCTATTTTTTCAGAACCTTGGATTTGATCAGAGATTCTCTCTTCTCTTGGTTTTTCTCTCAGGATGGACTGCCCAGTCCTTTTTTGTTTTGTTTAGAATAGTGGGTTTTTTCCTTTTTTTATATAAAAATTTCTAATAGTCCTTTCTTTCTTCATAAATTGATAAGAGGAGAATGAATTACATTTTTTTTCCTGTATTATACATTCTATATCAAATTTATACTTTGTAGATCAACACTATGTGTGATTCTGATATTGTTTATTTTACCTTCTGTATGTACTGTTATTGACATATATACCAGAGATAGTCTCCCCCTGTTTGTATGCACACTTTTTTTTTAAAAATCAGTAAAAAGTTTGTAAAAAGAAGGAGAACATAGACAATTTTGTGATTGACAGCTCTTGTAGAAATGTTAGTCTTCTGTGAGTGTGCATCTCTTGGTGAATGAGCACCTGCAAAGGAAAGGAAAATGAGATGGGAACTTTGTACTTTTGATGCTTTTCCATGCAGTTCCGTATATTCAGATGATGGATAAAGATTTAGCTTTGGTCGTAGGAACATAAAAAATTGAACAAGTTTGAACTTGTTTGAGGAGTGCTTACAGTAAGGCAATTTGATCAAAACATCAGAGAAACCCTGAGGAAATCCCCTCCTATATCAAGAGAAGGTCATTTGGCTACTATTCTCGACTCTGACTCAAGCTCAAACCCCACTCCAGTGACATGTTTACAAAACTAAGATGATCACTTTGTGACTCCGTATAAAACCATGTGTAAAACCATGTGTAAAAGCCGAATCAAAGGTGATAAATTGGTATACAGGAGGGAAACTCAAAATCTGGTTGAGTGATGTCACAACAACCACCTCTCACTTAATGTCAGCAAAATGTCAGCTGATTATCAGCTTCAGAAGGAAGAAGCTGGAGGTCCATGAGCCAGTCCTCATGAGGGGATTGGAGGTGGAGAGGGTCAGTAGCATTAAAATTCCTTGGCGTTAGCATATCAGAGGATCTATCCTGGGACCAGCATGTAAGTGGCATCACAAAGAAGGCACTGCAGTGCATTGACTTATTTAGAAATTTGTGCAGATTTGGGATGTCTCCAAAAGCTTTGACAAGCATCTATAAATGCACAGTGGAGAGTATCCTAACTGGTTACGTCATGGTATGGAAACACTAATGCCCAGAAATGGGAAAGCTTACAGAAAGTAGTGGATGAAGCCCAGAAAAAGCTCTCCCCACCATTGAGTGTTTTTACGTGGAGCACTGCCACAGGAGATTAGCAGCCAATAGCAAATACCCATACCATCCAGGCCACGCTCTCTCATGCTGCTACCATCAGTCAGGACATACAGAAGCCTTAGGTCCCACACCACCAGGTTCAGAAACCGTTATTACTCTACAATCATCAGGCTCTTGAACCGGCCTGGGTAATTCCAGTCCCCTCGACTCGGAACTGATTCTCTGACTCTACAGACTTACTTTCAAGGAACTTTATTATGTTCTCAGTATTTTGTTTTTATTTGCAGAGCTTGTCTTCTTCTGCACATTGGTTGCTTATCTGTCTTTATGTATGTTCTTTCACAGATTCTACTGCATTTTTTTAGCTTGTAAGTATTGCAAGAAAACTAATCACTGGGCAGAGGATTCCACAGATTTACTACTTTCTGGGAAAAGCATTTACTCCTTATCTCCATCCTTAATCTGGTCCCTCAAAAGTTGAGGCTATATCCCCTAGTTCTAGACTGATTCACCAGTGGAGACAACTTTCCTGCCTCAGGGATATCAGAGGTTAGCGTAATGCTATTATAGTACCAGTGACACGAGTTCATTTCCCACCTCTGTCTGTAAGGAGTTTGTACGTTCTCCCCCTGACACTGTGGGTTTCCTCCGGGTGCTCTGGTTTCCTCCCACATTCCAAAGATGCAGGGGTTAGTAGGTAAATTGGTTATATGGGTGTAATTGGGCAGCGCAGGCTAGTTGGGTTGGAAAGAGCTGCTAATGTGCTGTATCTCTAAATAAAAACAAATTTAAAAAATGAAATTAATGTGGGACTAGTGTAAGTGGGCAGCTGACAGTCAGTATGAACTCAATGGGTGGAAGGGCCTGTTTCTGTACTGAATCATTGTACAATTGTATGATTCTAAATGAAAATCCCCATTGTTTAAGATGGAGGAATAAGATTATTACTATCAGGAAAAAGCAATTCTTCCCTATCTCTGTCTGAAATATATTCCCATGAATCGTGAGGCTACGGCCCTAGTTCTAGTCTCACCTACTAGTGGAAACAACTTCCTGCCTCTAGCTTATCTATCCCATTCACAATTTTATTTGCTTCTACAGTACAAGATCCCTTTTCATTCTTCAGAATTCCAGGCAAGGTCTTATAGGAAATAAAGGCCTTGTCTATAACTGAGGTCTTTAATTGCTGGAAATATCTTTGTAAATTGTAAACCAAAGTTGGGATCTAAAGTCTATCCTCTGCATCACATAGGGATTCATGAGAGTTTTGAACCAAGAAAAATAAGTTAATTGAAATTTGGCATCTTTACCTGCCATTTCCATTTTATTCTGGTTGCTTGACTAAGAGCTGCCCATGAAATACGACAGTAGTTCAGTGGAAGGTCAGATAGATCTGTCAATAGTTATTGAAGAGTCAGGGAAATCCACAGCTAAACAACCACTCAGACACCCTGATGAATGGATACAGGGAAAAAGATTGCACTAAACACCCGCATCTCTCCTGCCTCTGTCTCCCACTCATTCACAGGCAGCGATGTTGATTAAAGCAGTCTTTAGTGTAGAAAAGGTGGCGAGACATGTACACACCAAACACAAAGCCGGGAGAAACGTGAAAGAAATGAGGTCATGTCACTTGTCCACTGGAATTGACTCCGGACGTGTTGCTGAAGGTTAAACAACCATTATGCCGTCTACATCAATAAGATTTTTAGGGAATTTCCTTTGCAGGTGACGGGAAGTTAGTAGCAAGGCAGACAAGTGGAATATACAAGTCAGACATTAATGTTGGTGTTACCTCACACAATGAATGATAACCCTTATTTTTTTCATATCTGAAGTCAAGGTCAAAGAGAAAGCCAGGTCCTGATTTCCTTCGGATTTTTGTTTTGTTCAGTCCCAGGATGAGGGCACTGGTGACAGGACTGCATTTATTGTGCACAGTAATTGTAATTGAATAGTGAGTTCACTTCAGAAGGAACTCATGGTGTATGGAAAGGGATAAAACGGTTACCCTGTGATTTAATGGGCAAAGATCTTCTTAATCATAAGAAAATATGGAACTGTATGGAATTGTGAGGATTTGTAATTGCATGTCATATACTTTTTTCCCTCAGGCTGGGAGAGACTAAAACTGGAGGTCACAGATTTGGATGAAAGATGAAATATTTAAAGAGAATCTGAATGCAAACTTCTTCACACAGAGAGTGTTGCGTGATACGCTGCCAACAAAGGTAGTAGATGCAAGTTCATTTAAGAGAAGTTTGGTTAGGTACATGGACAGGAAGGGCATAGAGAGCTAAGGTCTGAATGCAGGAAGTTGCAACTAAGCAGAAGACTAGGTTGGCATGGACTAGATGGGCCAAAGGATCTATTTCTGTACTTTAATTTTCTATAACTCCAGATATATCTGCTATTGTGTTTTCATTTACTTTTTTTTAGCTTCTAGATGTCACTGGCAGCATTTAATGTTCATCCCTAGCTGTCTCTAATGGAGATGGGGAATGATAAAGGGGGGGTGGGGTGCATTTACCGGAAGTCAGAGAAATCAATTGTTCATACCATCAGACACGAGGAAATCTGCAGATGCTAAAATTTCAAGGAACACACATAAAAGTTGCTGGTGAATGCAGCAGGCCAGGCAGCATCTCTAGGAAGAGGTACAGTCGACGTTTCGGGCCGAAGGGTTCCTGACGAAGGGTCACGGCCCGAACCGTCAACTGTTCCTCTTCCTAGAGATCCTGCCTGGCCTGCTGTGTTCACCAGCAACTTTTATGTGTGTTGCTTCATACCATCAGGTTGGAGACCCAGATGGAATATAAGGGATTGTTCCTCCAACCTGAGTGTGGCCTCATCGCAGCTGTAGAGGAGGCTGTGGATTAACATATCACAACGGGAATGGGAAGTTGAATTGAAACGGGTGGCTTCTTCTGGCAGACGGAGCATAGATCCTCAACAAAGCGGTCTCCCAATCTATGTTGGGTCTCACTGATATACAGGATGCCACACCGGGAGCACCGGAAACAGTATATGACCCTAACAGACTCACAGGTGGAGTGTTGCCTCACCTGGAAGGACTTCTTCGGGCCCTGAATGGTCATGATGGAGGAGGTGTAGGGGCAGGTGTAACACTTGCTCTGTTTGCAAGGATAAGTGCCAGGAGGGAGATCAGTGGGAAGGGGCGAATGGATAAGGGAGTTACATAGGGAGCAATTCCTGCAATAAGCAGAAAGTGGGGCGTAGGGAAAGATGTGCCAGGTGGTGCGATCCAGTTGGAGATGGCGGAAGTTCCGGAGAATTATGTGCTGGACGCAGAGGCTGGTGGAGTGGTAGGTGAGGAGAAGAGGAACCCTATCCCTGG
Organism: Mobula hypostoma; assembly: GCF_963921235.1. Taxonomy (NCBI): domain Eukaryota; kingdom Metazoa; phylum Chordata; class Chondrichthyes; order Myliobatiformes; family Myliobatidae; genus Mobula; species Mobula hypostoma. Next base: position 41,733,629 of record NC_086116.1, read on the forward strand.
TGGGGTGGTGGGAGGATATATTCAATATATTCAATGACAGATTTTCTAACTCTGAAGCACATTAGCGAAACAAGTGAATGATGACATTGGTTTCTCTTCCCTAACTGAAATAAGTAAATCTGATCAGTTTAGACAAAAGTCAGTATAGTGATCATTCCTGAGATAAGCATTTACATTTACTTCAGTGAAAGAATTTAACTTCCCTAGTGGCTGTAGTGGGATTTGAACCATTGCCTCAGATCATGAGTGCATTTCAAAATTGTTGCTGAAGTTATTCTCTATTTTCAACAGGTATGAGAAACCCACAGTTTTCCCATCATTTTTCTTCAAGATGTGAATCTGACAAACAGGATGAATGGTTTTCCCCAGCCACAGTTCACTAACAGGCTTCTTATGGAGATCCCAAAAGTACTACATAAACATTTGAATTAAACTAGAATAATATTTTTCTCCCTTCACATTAGCAGCGTGATTAAAGCACTATACTTAGCCGAGAGTGCACAATGCCAAAAGCATTGTTTATCTTTTACTGCCTTTTGGAGCCAACTACAGAGAGACTTTTCCCACTAGGAATGCACTCACTACCAGATAACTTTACAAATTTCGGACAAACATACCTCATTTAAACACCCGTGGGGAATCCTGTACTGTATCTGGACCTGCAGGTCACCGAACAGTAATTGAGGGTACAAAATGTCAAGAATCTCTGATGCCGTTGTCTGCCAAAAGAATAGTTCATAAGATCACGAGCGGCCAAGGGAGGGCAAACTGGGAGATCCACATATTTTCCTCTACAAAGAGGAGAACTGTTCTCCTCATGGACTGTTCGTTCCATTCCCTACAGGGAAGAGGCTATGTATCATTCGCACCAGGACCACCAGCTTTAAAAAGTGTTACTTAACACAAACAGTAAGGCTTATCACCACCTCCACCTACTAACCCACCCCTCCACCGATATTTTATCGCTTCCTGTCGGAGTTACTTTATGTGTAGAAACACTCCTGTGCCTAGCATGACTTTATGGATGTATTTTCCAATCAATCTATGTATTTATAATTAATGTGTTTTTATTATGGTGTTCTTTATCTTATTGCATTTTGTTGTGTTGTATTAGATCCAAAATAACAATTATTTCCTTCTCCTTTCACTTGTTAAATGGAAAAGACATTTAACAATCTTGAATCTTGAATAACTTGGAGCCCAGAAATTGGTTAAGTGATAGAAAGCTGAGCATAAATTATTTCACTTCATGGTGGGTGCTTTGCAGAGCCTGTAGCCTGCAAGGGTACTGTGGCTAGAAATGCTCTACACATTGACAATGCTGCAGCAAGTGGATGTGATGACATGGGTTCGACCCAGACTTTCAGCCCTTACTGTCTGTGTGGAGTCCTACATGACCATGCAGGATTCCTCTGTTTACCATATAGTCATGGGGTTATACAGCACAGAAATTGGTCCTTCAGTGCCGATCAAGTGCCTTCTTCACCTAGTCCCATTTGCATGCATTTGGCCCGTATACCTCTAAACCTTTTCTATCTACGTACCTGTATAAATATATTTTAAATGTGTAGTTGAACACTCCCACCACTTCCTCTAGCAGCTTGTTCCACGTACCCACTACACTGTCTGTGAAAAAAGTTGTCCCTCAGGTCCCTTTTGAATCTTTCCTCTCTCAACCTAATCCCATGCCCTCTAGTTTTAGGCTCCCCTATCCTGGGAAAAAAAACTAGGAACATTCATCAATGCCAGTCACAATTTTATAAACCTCTATAAGATCGTTCCTCCATCTCCTTCGCTCCAGGGAAAACAGTCCCATCCTTTCCAGTCTCTCCTTATACCTCAAGCCCTCTAGACCCAGCAAGGTTTTTGTGAATTTTTTCTGTGCTCTCTCCCAACCTCATCCTTCCTATAGCACAGCGACCAGAACTGCACGCAATGTTCGATATGCTCCTGTTTTCTCCCACATCACAAAGACCTATGAGTTAGTCAATGAATTGCCCTTCATAAACTGCCCCTGGTATGAGGGTGAGAGGTCGAATCTGGAGGGAGTCAAATGGAATGTGAGAAGAATAAATTGGGATTAGTATAAATTTTTGCTTGATAATTGGTGGAACTCAGTGCGCCAAAGGTCCAGTCTGAATGCTGGATGATGTTTTGCACCTTTGGCTAGTACGGACACATGGATTATTTAACTTAGCCTTCTATTGCATAAATTTCCGTGATTTTATGAATCTTCCCTGCTTTAAAATGAAAGAAAAAATTCCATGAAAAATTAAAAACAAGGCTGAAATTGGAGTCTAGCACTTCTTTATGAACGGTCTCAGCCTAAATGTCGACAGTTGATTCCTCTCCATAGATGCTGCCCAGTGTGCTGAGCCTCCAGCATTTTGTATGTGCAACGTCTGCAGGATTTCTTGTGTCTGGCACTACCCGTCAATCAGGTTTGATATATTCAGTTAGGATGTGTGATTGGATTTTGTGGTAACCAATGAATAGGCTGAACATTCAGAGGGAAAGCACTCTATTTCATCATTTTAATCACGCAGTACACTTCTTTCTCAGGTAAAATCTCGCAAAAAAGATTGACTTTCAAGGGACCTCACTCTGAATCCAGAGGACTACAGGTATTCAAGAAAGGTTAAGCATTTTTTGTCACAGGGTATGAACTGGCCATAAAGTAACCTGTACAATTTATCTTAAGGTTTGTTGAAGATAAAAACCATTCGTGTTTAGCCCTAAAGAGCCATCCCAATTTCATTATATGTGGAGCGTAGATAACACTAACTGTTATTAAAGAATTGAAAGCCACATTCTCATCTGAAAGGTGACACTTCAGTTGGTTTAATGGAACTCTTGAAAACAATCTGAACTGTTGCCTTGACCTCAACACAAGGACTGTGATACCACCTCACTATTTACGACAGGAAGATTTTCAGGCACCAACCTCTCAATATTCTGAAGCACCAGACCTCTAAATAGAAATGTCAGAAAAAAGTCAAGATTCAATTCTATTGGCAAATGCACAGGAGCAATAAAAAACATACTTGCAGCAGTATTACAGGCATACATTTAGAGTCATAGAGCACTACAGCACAGAAGCAGGCATTTCAGCCCATCTAGTCCATGCCAAACTGTTACTCTTACTAGTCCCATTGACCCCAACTTGGATCCTCTAAACATTTTTCATCCATGTACTTCTCCAAACATCTCAAATTTTGCAATCGAACCCACATCTACTTCTGCTGGCAGCTCACTCCAAACTCTCAGCAGCATCTGAGTGAAGAAATTTCCTCTCAGGTTCCCCTTAAACATTTCACCTTTCACCCTTAACCCCATGACCACTCGTTCTAGTCTCACCCAACCTCAGAGGAAAAAGCGTGCTTACATTTACCCTGATTACACCCCTCATAATTTGTACATCTCTATTAATTTCCTCTAAGCAGCATCTAAGTTAAACACTCACCAGAAAACGTAAATTAAATATAAATTATGTACAACAAAGAACACCATTAGAACAAAAAAGAAGTCCATTTTAGTGCAAAGTGATCAAAGTGCTTATCATGTTGCTAAACTGCACTGATTAGGGTTGCACTGCTGGTTGGTTCCAGAACTGAACGGTTGAAGGAAGTAGCTGTTTTTGAACCTGGTGGTGTGGGACCTCAAGCGTCTATACCTCCTGCTTAAAGGTAACTGCAAGAAGATGGCATGGCCTGGAAGGTAGGGTTCTTTAATGATGGTTATTGCCTTCTTGGGGTAGTGCCTCCTGTAGACACTATCAATGGTGGGGAGCAATGTACGGGGCAGATCTATAAATTAATATGAATTGGTAAAATAATGATTCTACAGCTTTATTCAGCATCAAAAGCTCCTTTATACAACGTTGGTCACCTAGCTTATCTGAGCAGGAAGCACGAGTTTTAGAATAAATCAGAATCAGGTTTATTACCACTGACACACAGTATGCCATAAAACTTGTTGATTTCTGACAGCAGTGCAGTGCAATGCATTAAAATTACTATAAGATACAATAAGAGACATAAAAACAGAATAAGTATTATTGAAGAACTGCAAAATGTTCTTTATCTTATTGTGTTCATGATCCATTCAGGAATCTGATGGCAGAGGGGAAGAAGCTGTCTCTAAATGTGGCTCCTGTACCTCCACCCTGATGGTAACGATAGGGAGCGGGCAGTCCTGTATGGTAAGGGTTCTCAATGATAGATTTCTCTCTTGACTGAAAATGGAGAAACCTGACAAGAAAACCAACTTGTTAGATCATTCACAAAAGACGAGTGACTGGTGATATTTCTGAACCAACAATGATAGCCATTGGGATAATGTCACCTTTAAAATGACTTGTAGAGGAATTGCTAACAAATGAATAAAGTTTTTATTGGCTCATACTGCTCAAAAGCAATGTTAGGCTGCACAGTGACGTAGCTAGTAAAGTTGGCGGATCCAGCGAACTAGTTTGATCATGAACCTAAGATTTGTCTGTGTGGAGTTTACATTCTCCCTGTGACTGCATGAGTTTCCTCCCACATTCCAAAGATGTCTAGGTTAGTAAGTTAACTGGCTGCTGTCAATAATCCCTCGTGTGCAAGTGGAAGTCAGTATCTTGGAATGTGGGGAAAATAAAATGGGATGGGTGTAGCATTCAAATGAATGGATGGTTCTTGGTAAGTGTGCCCTTGATGGGCCTAAGGGCCTGTTTCTATGCTTGATAGTTCACTGATTTTCTGGCAAAATCAAGCATAAGTCGGCACAACATTGTGGGCCGAAGGGCCTGTAATGTGCTGTACTATTCTATGTTCTATATAGTCTATATATAGTCTATTAAGTCTGGATTTAGACCACTTTTGGAGGTTGGAGGCACAATATCTGCGAGTCTGAGAGACTAGGCCAGGGACTGGTAATTGGAGGCCCAGAGTCTGTCAGTCTGAGAAACTAGGCCCGGGACTGGAAGTTAGAGGCCTGATGTTTATGAGTCTGAGAGCCCGGGGCCAAGAATAGCACTTTGGAGTGTAATATTGATGTGACTCAGACACCGGTGTAGATTGAACAACCAACGTTTATTCACCAGACTTCCATTCTTTTAAACCCTTTTTCCACGTCCTGACGTCATACGCACTCTGATGCTACGAATACTCACACAATACATTACAGGAGGTTGGCCTGACCTGGGGTTGGAGGCCTACCTATCTGTGAGTCGATGCGTGGCTGGGAGAGTGGAAAAGGGGCTTGTTTTGCTGTTGTGGTCTTATTTTGTTGCTGTTGTTGATGTTCCTGTTCTGCTGAACATTGTGAGCATGCTATGTTGACGCCGGAATATGTGGCGACAATTGTGAGCAGCCCCCTTGGATATGTTGGTTTCTAATGCTAAACACCACATTTCACTGTATGTTTCGATGTACATGTGATGAATAAATCTGAATCTGAATCTAAACTCACCACCAGCTGAAATAGCTAAGCTACAGAACTATCATTTCAGTAATCCTGCCTGAAAGCTTTAAAACATCCTGAAACAGTTTGACTGCAGGAAATTAATCAAGAGCAAGTTTTGGCAAGTGTTATTAATGCTGTAAATAGTATTATAAATGGGGATATTAATGAATTTTTACATGCTTGAACACTAATCATTATAACAATGCATTGTGACACTTCCCTCCATTCAGTGCAGCATTTTTTAACCATTATATAAAACATGTGCCTTCCACTATTTCTGCAGATGCTATAAATTTCTAGTTCAGCTTAAAGAGGGTTTGTTTTGTATGTGTGTGCTGTGGCGGGGTTCTGCGTGGAGGTTGTGTAGAAGGTAGCAGTTAGCCTGGCAAGTGAAGTAGCTCGGAGCAACAGGCCTGTTTACTTTGAGGAAGGAAGCTGTCAGCTCTGTTTGCTCACTGTAAACCGACAACAAAGTCTCTGATGGATTCAAGCCCAGTAAAATAGCAGGACTCAGATCAAGTGTAGGAAACAAGCAGCCCTGTGCCAGGGATTATAGTGACGGAGATAAAGATGATCTTTGGCTTTCTGTGGCACCTCTTGTTTGCAAAGAAACTTGACTACCATAAGCTCCAATGTTTCCTCAAGGTCCGTGAGGATGGGAACCAGTGGGGGAAGGACAAATGTTTGAGTTTTTTTTCACATGGTATCTTATTTCTCTTCTTGTTCCATTTCCACCCCACTGCCATCCCTTTATTAGCAAACTGGAATGGTGGCATTTCTTACCTGAAGAGAATCAGATCCGGAATTGGTTTTACTATCACTGACATATGTCGTGAAATTTATTGTTTTGTGGCAGCTGTACAGTGAAATACATAAAATATACTCTGAATTATCATGAGGAATTTATATGAAAAGTATCAAATAATGAGTGCAAAATGAAAGCAAAATTAGTGAGGTAGTGTTCATAGGTTCGTTGTCCGTTCGGAAATCTGATGGCAGAGCTGAAGAAGCTATCATAAAATGTTGAGTAACACACACAAAATGCTGGAGGAATGCAGCAGGTCAAGCAGCATCTATGGAAAGGAATAAAGAGTCGATGTTTCGGGCCAAGACTCTTCATCATAATATGATTGTATTCATACTGCAATTTGAGACGAAAAGTATGAGTCACATGTATCAGTATCACAGTGGAATAAAGGGAACTACAGAGGCATGAGAGAGGAGCTTGTCCAGGTGGACTGGAAGGGGATATTACCAGGGATGATGGCAGAGCAGAGGTGGCTGAAGTTTCCGGGAGTGGTTTGCAAGGCGCAGGATAGATATGTCTCGCAGAGGAAGTTCTCAAATGGCAGGGCAAGGCAACCGTGGCTGACAAAGGAAGTTAAGGACTGAAAAAAAGCCAGGGAAAGGGCATATAAGGTAGCAAAAGTGAGTGGGAAGTTGGATGATTGGGAAATTTTTTAAATCCAACAAAAGGCAGCTAAAAAGCTATAAGAAGGGAAAAGATGAAATACGAGGGCAAACTCGCCAATAATATAAAGCAGGACACTAAAGGTTTTTACAGTTACATAGAGAGTAAAAGGGAGGTGAGAGTTGATATTGGACCACTAGAAAATGATGCTGGTGAGGTAGTAATGGGGGCAAAGAAATGGTGGATGAACTTAATAAGTACTTTGCATCCACCTTCACTGTGGAAGACACAAGCAGTGTGCCAGAGATCCATGAGTGTCAGGGAGCAGGAGTGAGTGCCGTTTCTATTGCAAAGGAAAAAAGTGCTAGGCAAACTCAAAAGTATTAAAGTGGACAAATCACCTGGACCTGATGGACTACATCCCAGAGTCCTGAGTGAGTTTGCTGAAGATATAGCAGATACTTTGATTATGATCTTTCAAGAATCACTCTATTCTGGCATGGTTCCGGAGGACTGGAAGATTCCAGATGTCACTCCACTCTTTATGAAGGGAGGAAGGAAAAAGAAAGGATATTATAGGCCAGTTAGCCTAACCCTAGTGGTTAGGAAAGTGTTGGAGTCTATTATTAAGGATGAGGTTTCGGAGTACTTGGAGACTAATGATAAAATAAATCAAAGTCAGCATTGCTTCTGTAAATGGAAATTTTGCCTGACAAATCTACTAGAGTTCTTCAAGGAAGTAACGAGCAGTATGGACAAAGGAGAGGTAGTGGATGAAATCTACTTAGATTTTCAGAAGGCATTTGATTACGTGCCACATATGAGGCTGTTTAACAAGATAAAATCCCATGGCATTACAGGAAAGATACTAGTATGGATAGGGGAATGGCTGACAGGCAAGAGGCAGCAAGTGGGAATAAAGGAGGTCTTTTCTGGTTGGCTGCCAGTGACTAGTGGTGTTCTTCAGGGGTCAGTATTGGGACCGCTAATTTTCACATTCTTTGTCAATGATTTAGATAATGGAATTTGATGGCTTTGTAGAAAAGTTTGCAGATGATACGAAGATAGGTGGAGGAGTAGGTAGTGCTGAGGAAGCAATGCGATTGTAAAGGATTTAGACAAATTGGAAGAATGGGGAAAAAGTAGCAGTACAGTGTTGGGAAATGTATGCTAATGCATTTTGGTAAAAGGAAAGAAAGTGCAGACTATTATCTAAATGGGGAGAAAATTCAAACATCAGAGGTGCAAAGGGACTTAGGAGTCCTCGTGCAAGACCCCCAGAAGGTTAATTTACAGGTTGAGTCTGTGGCAAAGAAAGCAAATCCAATGTTGGCATTTATTTCAATGGGAATCGAATATAAAAACAAGGAGATAATGCTGAGACTGGTCAGGCCACACTTGGAGTATTGTTAACAGTTTTGGGCTCCATATCTCAGAAAGGATGTGGTGTCATTGGAGACAGTCCAGAGTAGGTTCATGAGGATGATTCTGGGAATGAAGGGGTTAACACATGAGGAGCATTCTGCAGCTTTGGGTCTGTGTGCATTGGAACTTAGAAGAATGCGGCAGGATCTCATTGAAACTTACTGAATGTTGAAAGGACTAGATAGGGACGATGTGGAGAGGATGTTTCCTATGGTGGGGGTGTCCAGAACTAGAGGGCACAGCCTCAAAATTGAGGGGCGACTTTTAGAATAGAGGTAAGGAGGAAATTTTTTTAGCCAGAGAGTAGTGAATCTGAGGACTGTTTTGCCACAGACAACTGTGGAGGCCAAGACCGTGTGTATACTTAAAGCGCCAGGGCATCTAAGGTTATGGCAAGAAGGAAGGTGTACGGGGTTGAGTGGGATCCTGGATCAGCCATGATGGAATGGCAGAGCAGACTCAATGGGCTGAATGGCCAAATTCTGTTCCTATCTTTTATCGTTTTATGGTCTCTTATCGGGGCCATTGAGTAGGTGTCTTCAGGCTCCTGTACCTGCTCCCTGATGGTCCTGGATGGTGAGTATCTCTAATAATGGATGCCCCTTTTCTGAGGCACCACCTTTTGAAGATGTCTTCGATGCTAGGAAGGCTATTGTCCATAATACAGCTGGCTGAGTTTACAACCCTCTGAAGCTTTCTTTCTGAAGTTGTGCATTGGCATCTCCAGGCCAGATAGTGATAGAACAGACTGTGTAACAGGATATTGTTCTAGTGGCAGATTTTATTAAAGTGAGAATGATGCAGTGAGCTGATGAGGTGAGATGAAGTCCCCTCTCATCCTTCTCATCTCCATGGAGTACAGACCCAATGACAAAAGGGCATACAGGAGCGAGATATACAAGCCAGTTAAGTGGTGTCGCAGCAACAACCGTGCACTTAATGTCAGCAAAACCAAAGAGCCGATTATGAATTTCAGAAAGGGTAAGACAGGAGAAGCACAAACCAATGCTCATAGAGGGATCAGAAGTGGAGAGAGTGAGTAACATCAAGTTCCTGGGTGTCAACATCTCTGAGGACCTAACCTGGATGCGACATTTTGATGTAGCTATAAAGAAGTCAAGAAAGTGTCTATATCTCATTAGGAATTTGATGAGATTTGCTTTTTTCATCCAAAGCACTTGAAAACTTTTACAAATATACCATGGAAAGCATTCTGACAGGCTGCATCACCATCTGGCATGGGGGGGGGGGGGGCTACTGCACAAGATTGAAGTAAGTTATCTGAGTAGCCAGGACATCAAAGGTTATGGTGAGAAGGTGGGGGAGTGGGACTAAACGGAAGAATGGATCAGCTCATGATAAAATAGCGGAGCAGACTTGATGGGCCGAGTGGCCGACTTCTGCTCCTTTGTCTTATGGTCTTATGGTCTAAGTTGCAGAAACTTGTGAAATGAGTCTGCTCCATCATGGGTACCAGCCCCTGTAGTATCCAAGACATCTTTAAGGAGTGGTGCCTTAGGAAGGTGGTACCTGTCATTATGGATCCCCACCACCCAGGACATGCTGTCTGCTCATTGTTACACTGTTACCATCAGAAAGGAGGTACAGAAGCCTGAAGGCACACACTCAGTGATTCAAGAGCAGCTTCTTCCCCTCTGCCATCTGATTCCTAAACCTACATTGAACCCATGAACACTACCTCATTACTTTTCTATTTCTGTTTTTTGACACTACTTATTTTAATTTAAGTATTTTAAAAGACTTACATTTATATATATATATATATATAAAAATGCAATTCAGTTTTTTTCTCTATATTTGTTTATCATGCGTTGGCACTTGGTGGGCAGAGGCCAGACTAAGAGTGGTTGACCGGTTCTCCAGGTTCAGGGGTTCAGCTCAGGGCTAACAACCCTGAGTGTGCTGGTACTCCTGAGTCTCCACCAGGGACTTGCATGACTGACAGTAGTGAAAACTGAGAGGAAGCTTCTGAGATGGTGAAGGAAGCCCTGAATACCTCCGGAGATGGAGGACCTTCATTGGTGCTGGAAAAGCCAATGGCGTAATGGACAGTAATTAACTAAGAATCATTTCAGTGTAACACTTACACTATTTTCACCATGCACTCAGGAATCACAAGGTAACTTGGAATCAGGAACAACCACCAATCTGCAGGAGGAGCACAGAGAGTCAAGCAGCATTTGTCGGGCGGGGGGGGGGGAAGGAATTTTCAACATCTCGGGTTGAAATCCCGCTTTAACTATGCAAACCATGCTCATGGAATCCCCTATTGGATTTATGAGTGACTGTCCCAGCTTTATGGCTCCCTTGGTTTTGAACGCCCCATAATTATTTAACATACAATATTACTCTGAAAGGTAAGCCACAGAAATCAGCCCAAAATTCAGTTCTTTCTTCTCTCTCATCAATGAGCAGAAACCGCACCGGATTAGACATAAAAGACGAAGCGGAATCTCCTGGAGACAGTCCTGAGGAGAAAGGCCTGGTGCCAATACCTGAATGCCCAAGTGAGATATTTACAATTAGTGACCTTGCCAAGAGCTCAGTCATAAGCAGTGGTGGGCTGAGCACTCAATTTACACTTCTTTGTGAAAGCTTATCCTCCCTCTGCAGGCTCACTGGGAACATCGTACTCCACTGTTCACTTCCTGACCTGGTCTCTTGCTGCTAAACCCTAGGCTGGGAATTCTGTTGAACCCACTCCAGTCCCTGTCATCACTGCTTAGCTGGGACTGCCCATTGGTGCAGGTCAGTGGGGCTTCCCCAGTACTTTCTGCCAGTAGATAAGACACTGCTACAGGAACTGTTCCAAAGGCATTCCCAGCACAGTTTGTTCCAAGCACCATGAGTACAACACACAAAGATAATTTGTGCTGAATGTTTAGCGGCAGATATTTTGACACAGGGATAGATGTGTGTGGTTAGAGCATCCCAGCAGGGAAGTCCTCTGGCTGGGGTCTTCAGCTCCTCTATAAATGACCTAAAACGTGATTAGATGCGGAGATGTTCAACCTTACGTTTAAATCCATCCGCAGCTCTTCACATAATGAAGCAGTCCTCACCAGTACGAAGGAAGACCCAGACAACATCCATGCATGAACTACTAAGTGCCAGATAATATTCATGCCGCCAAAGTACCAGACAACGTCTATCTCCAACAAGAGAGTCTCGAACAACCTGCCCTTAAAATCAAGTCCCTGGCCATCAAGCTGCTATGGATAAAGGCTCAGTGTAGCCTTTGGTTTCACTCATTTTCAGGCAGCATCTACGGAAGTGAACAAACAGTCAACGTTTCAGGCCCAGACCCCAATGAAGGATTTCAGCCCGAGACATCAACTGTTTATTCATTTCCTAGATGCTGTCTAACCCGCCGAGTTCCTCTAGCATTTTGTGTGTGTTGCCCTGGATTTCCAGCATCTGCAGAATCTCTAGTGTTTCATTCATTTCTTTTCAGCATCTGGGCACTTCTGGTGAGATGTACCTTTACGGTCCATCCATCACTGTGCTTCAGAAGATGGTGGTGAGCCTTACTGGACTACCTGGATTTCCTCCGGGTGCTCTGGTTTCCTCCTGTATCCCACAGCAGCTACTATGAATTGCCTCTAGTGTGCAGGTGAGTGGTGGTGGAACCTGTGGGGAGTTGCTAGGAATATGGATACAATATGATGGGACTGTGGGTGGCACAATAGAGTAGCAGCTAGCATAATACTTTACATTGCCAGTGATCAGGATTCAGCTCCCAGCACAGTTTGCAAGGAGTTTGTACTTTCTCCCCATGACTGTGCAGGCTTCCTCCAAATGCTCCAGATTCCCTCCACATTCCAAAGGTGCCGGGTTAGCGTTAATAAGATGTTGGCATGGTACGGTGGTGACCAAAGCATGGTGACACTTCTGGTCTGTCCCCACTACATCCTCAGACCGTGTTGCTTGCTGACGTAAACAATGCATTTCACTCTATGTTTCGATGTACATGCGACAAATAAAGCTAAACTTTAATCTTTAGTGCAGAGGGTTGCTTGATGAAGGCATAACATTTCTTTTCTATATGACTACTGGAATTGGCTTGTTATTTCCTCACGCACCAAGATACCGTGAAAAGCTTGTCTTGCACACTGTTCTTACAAATCAAATCATTACACAGTGAATTGAGATATAACAATAACAGTGCAGAATAAAATGTAAAACAGTTACAGAGAAAATGCAGTGCAGGTAAACAGTTAGATGCAAGATCTTAACAAGGTAGATTACAAGGGCAAGAGTCCAATGTATTGCCAAAGGAAATATCACGATGGGGTCGAAACTGCTCTTGAGCCTGATGGTAGGTGCTTTCTGGCTTTTGTATCTGCTGCCCAATAGGAGAGGAGAGAAGAGAGAATATCCAGAACTACTTGCCTCTATATCTCTAACAAATCAGTCTGAATGATTAGTCAAAGTCATTGCCAAATTTGAGTTTATTGCCATATGCACAGTGAAAATCTTTCTAGCAACAGCATCACTGGGACACAGTACAATCTGATACACAACATTCACAACAAATAAAACAAATTATATACAATTTTTACAAGAAAAAATGCAATTACAGCAAAAAAATTCAACTATCAATGCCCTACAGAGTGATCATAGTGTTGCTTTATTGACGTAATGGTTAGGGTTGTGCCAGTTGGCTCAGGAACCAAATGGATGAAGGGAAGTTGCTGTTCTTGAACTTGGTGGTGTCGGACCCAACTATGCAATCTAAAGTGTTGACTCCTTCCGCTATCAGTACCCTGAAGATCGAAGTCCAAAGGTCAAAGACTGAAGTCAGTGGGTCCCGAATTTGAGGCCAATGGACAAAACCCATGGGTATGCAAGTCTGTGAGCCAACTGGTGAAGTTGGAGACCTGATACCTACGAGACAACAAGTCCACTCGAGGATGGAGGCCCTGAGGTAGCCTGTCCTTGAGTTGGAGTGGGTGGGTGAGAGGGAGGAAAGGGGCTTGTTTTGCTCTTGTTGTTTTGTTTGTTGTTGCTATTCTGCTGAATATTGTGGGCTTACTACGTTGGCACTGAAATGCATGCCGACACTTGTAGGCTGCCCCCAGCACATCTTTTGATTGTGTTGGTTGTTAATACAAACGATGCATTTCACTGTATGTTGTATTTGTGATAAATGAATGAATCGGAATCTGCCACAGTGCCTGTTGTATGCATCATCTACAAAATGGGTCAAAGCTACGACAAAATACCCGAAACTCACGACAATATTAAGGGAAGAAGACCTCAGCAAACACCATTACATGACTTCCCCTCTGAGTCACTGGAAATAAATCACAGGATTTCATTGTCACTTGAAGTAAGACCTGAAACTCACCCCAACAGCATTGTGGGAGCACCTTCTTCAGAACATCTACAGAGGTCCACTGAAATATAAATCTGCCATGATCGAATGGTAAAGCAGATAAACAGTCCAATTCTGATCCTATGTCTTATGGTCATATGGTCCTATTTGGGAGACTGAAGGTGCCTTCAACAATAACGAGAGATAAGACGAGGACTGGATTTGAAGGACAGTTTTTAAATGGACGTCTAATCTGTGAACAACACTATCAGATTTCCTCTTTGCATTTATGAGACAGTAAGTTTGCCCCAATAGGAAATACAGGCATTATTAATAACAGGCCTGTGATTTTATAGTGCCAATAGGTCACCAACCTGAAGCGTTAACGTTTGTTTTTCTTTCCACAGCCTGACCTGTTGAGTGTTTCCTGTTGCTATGATTATACCCATGTTTCTATAAATGTGTGTCCAGCAGGAAAGGAATAATTGGGAAAATCAGCTGAAACTTAACACCAAGTTCAAAGTCAATGTATTATCAAAGTACCTAGGTGTCACCATCTACTACCTTGAGATTATCCTCTCTTTGCATTCCTCAAGTAGACGAACAAAAGTCATGCAGAGGAGATTCACCAGGATGTGGTTTGCAGAGGAGTGTTTCAATCATGAGGAGAAACTGGAGACATTCCATCTGTTTTCCCTGGGGTGGAGGAAGTTAAAAGGGCACATGATTAAGGTATATAAAATTATGAAGATATAGATAGAGTGGAGGGAAGGAAATTTTCCCCCATATAAGAAGTGATAAAACTAGATTTGGAGTCAAACCCCAAACAAGAGAAAACCTGCAGATGCTGGAAATCCAAGCAATACACACAAAATGCTGGAAGAACTCTGCAGGCCAGGCAGCATCTAAGGAAAAAAGTACAGTCGATGTTTCAGGGCCAAAACCCTTCGGACTTGGACTCATTCTGCTTGGAAACAAGTCCTTCATGCCGACTGCATTGCCTAGTGAACTTGTGTATGGCCCGTAGACCTCTAAATCTTTCCTATCTACATACTTATCGAGGTAGCTTTTAAATGTTGCTAATGTTTCTGCCTCAACCACTGTTTCTAACAGCTCATTCCAAACACACACCACCCTTTCTGTGAAGAAGCTTCCCCTAATGTCCCTTTGAAATCTCTTGCCTCTGATCTTAACCCTACACCCTCTTACCTTTAACAACCCCCTTCTGGGAAAAAGTCTGAGCTTTCACCCTATCTATATCCCTCATGATCCCTCACATTCCCTAGGGAGTAAAGTGCTAGTCTAAGCAAACTCTCCTTGTAACTTGGACCCGTAAGCCTAGGCAACACCCTGATAAATATTGTCTGTGTCCTTTCTAGTTTAGTAACAGCTTTCTTTTTACAGGGTGACTAAAACTGCACACACCACCCCAAGTGCAGCTTCGCCAACCTCTTACGTAACTTAACTTGGGGTAAAAGATGTAGAATGTCTGTGTGGTAATGTTGCAGCTCTATAAAACCCTGGTTAGACTACACTTGAAGCATTGCGTTCAGTATTAGCCGCCTCCTTATAGGAAGGATGTGGAAGCATTAGAGATGGTGTAGAGGAGATTTACCAGGATGTTGCCTAGATTGGAGAACATGTTTTTCTGAAGATAGCTTCAGTGAGCTGGGAGCGAAGGAGGATGAGATGTGACTTGATAGAGGTGTACAAGAAAAGAGGCATAGATGGAATGGACAGGCAAAGAATTTTTTTCCAGGACGGAAATAGGTAATACAAGTGGGCATAATTTTAAGGTGATTTGAGGAAAGTGTAGAGGAAATGTCAAAGGTTTTTTTTAAACACAGATAGCAGTGGATGTGTGGGTTGGTACATCAGGGACATTTAAGAGACTCTTAAAAATGGCATATGGATGAAAGGAAAATGGAAGGTTGCGTGGGAGGGAAGGGTTAGATTGATCTTGGTGTACGTATATATGTCAGCACAACATTGCATGTGGAAGGGCCTGTACTGTGCTGTAGTGCTCTATGCTCTACATTGTTCTGCATGGATGTTCCAAGGATGGAATAATGGGTACCTTTTTCACCCAGAGAATGGTAAGCACCTGGAATACACTGCCTGAGAGAGTAGTGGAAGCAGAACAGGTCAACAGCATTTAATTTTAATAGGTGTCTAAATGAGCCAAGGCTTAGAAAACAATGGGCCAAGTGCTACAAGATGGGTAAAATATGAATGGGTGCTCACTAGTCAACGTGGTGGGTTAAATGGCCTGTTTTTATGCTGTATGACTCTTCATCCCTATTTCTTTTTTTTGTGGTTGAGGAGTACAGTAAGAAGGTGGGAGAATCGAGTTGTAAAAATTTTAGCCATGATTGAATGGTGCAACTGACTTGATGGGCAAAAAGATCCAATTCTTCTCCTATATCTTATGGGCTTCATGAATGCATTAGCAAACCGATTTGAGTGCTCTGGCACTGTAAACCTGCAGTGTGTGGCCTCACTTCATTTATAGACTCCTTGCGACACAACCCTGTTCCGCTCTTGGAAAGCAATGCTTTGCTTCACAGAATACCTCAATCAGGTGACAGAAGTGGGGGTAGGGTAAACATCCAATCAGAAGAGGTGCAGAGAGGACTGCGGCCACAGGGAAACAAAAAGCAATTTGTGAAGTTGTTTAGGGAGTGAGAAAGAGAGAGAAACCATGAGCCAATTTACACTCAAATATTTCATCGTTAGGACAACACACTAATCATGTACGTCAACAAGACAAATGAGTTTTGGGATATGTCCAACAAAAACTATAAACTGCCGTGATTAACCTCCATTTTCAGGAAATAGATGGTGGAGGATGTTTCTACTGAGGATAAGATCAGCTGTTCATCCAAAGTGATCTTGAAGTAATACAAACAAGTCCGGTCCAAGGTCTGAAAACAGTCTCAGGAAAGTCTCCATCTTGAAATCTTTGCAATTTGGTTTCAGATAACCGGTGAGTCACAATAACAAGGGGCAGACTCAACCGCATGTCCCACCATATCTGCCATAACATTATGGCCGATATGATCTTGGACACAGCTGCCCTTTCCTCCTTGTTCCCATAACCTTTGACTCCCTTATACATCAAAATATGTCTTGGCATTCTCTCAGTATCCTGGCTGTGAAAGTTCTCCCCAGCTTACGAACACCCAACTCATTACAAACACACTCCCATAACATCATTCAATTCCAAAATTTAACTTACGTACATACTTCATTCATATGAATGACAGAGGTACTTTCCCCTCACTCCACCTTCAGTAATTATTCTTTCTTATCAATCTTATGTGCTTCTGATGATCTTCATTACGATACTGTGGTGGTATGGTTAACGTATTGAGTGATTTATTGTGCATTTACCAATTTAAGAACAAAATCAACTCAAATATATCCGTAAATACACAACCTGTACATTACCTGTGTATGGTCTGAATTCATTGGTTTAGTCTCCACGTTTCTGCAAACAGGGATGTCCAAAAGTTTACAAACACTGAGAGACAAAGTTCTCTGCAGCTTCACATTAAAATGAGTTTCTCCTAGTTTGAAACTTATGCCTCCTGCTTCTGGATTCCCTCACAAGGGGAAACATTCTCTCAGTATCTCCAACACAAAATAATCTGCAGATGCTGGGGTCAAAGCAACACTCACAACATGCTGGAGGAACTCAGCAGGTCGGGCAGCATCCGTGGAAAAGATTGGTCGTCGTTTCTGTCCTGACGAAGGGTTGCGGCCCGAAACGTCGACCGATCTTTTCAACAGATGCTGCTTACCTGCTGAGTTCCTCCAGCGTGTTGTGAGTGTTGCTCTCAGTATCTCCCTCAGGACCTTCTATGTTTCCATAAGATTAGTTAGAGATACAGCACGGCAAAAGCCCCTGCCAGTCCAATGAGCCTGTGCCACCTAATTCTACCCAACTGACCAATTAATCTACCAGCCCGTCAGTCACTGGAGTGTGGAAGGAAACCTGAGCACCCAGAAGAAGCCCACATGGTCAGGGGGAGAACATGCAGTCTCCTTACAGACAGTGGTGGAACTGAAACTAGGTCATTGACGCTGTAATAACGTTACAGTAACCACTACGCTACCGTGCCACATTTTATCCCTCAATACTCCATTAATTGAAGGCCTAGTCTGATCAACCTTCCTTCATAAGACAACCCCTTCATTTCTGAAATCAACCCAGTGAAACTTCTCTGAATTGTCTCCAGAGTAAGTAATTCCTCTCTTTAAAGGGGAGACCTATGCACAGCAGCCACATCATAGTCTCACCAGAGGAACAGCAGAACTTCTTTTAGATTCAAGGAGTTATACAGCACAGAAGCAGACTCCTCAGCCTTAGTTACCCATGCCTGATAAGATGTTTGCCTGAGCTAGTCCCATTTACCAGCATTTGGCCCATATCCGTCTGAACATCTTCTATCCATGTAGCTGCCCAGAGATCTCTTAAGCTTTGGAATTGTACCCATCTGTACTGGTACCTCCAGCAACTAATTCCACATACTACTCTTCATGTGAAAAAGTTGCCCTCTATCAGGATCTTCCTTAGAACATCGCATGCATTATAAGATTATTAAATAAGAACCTTACAAGATCACATTTCATTCTTTGAAACTCCAGTGATCATTGGCCCAATTTGGTCAAATATGATCGTCTCTCTCCACAGATATGTGCCTGTAGCTTTAGCCTTCCCTGCCCTGGGAAAAAGAGAGTAACCATCCACCTTATTTATGCCCCTTGTGAATTTCTTTTTAATATCTCTGTAAGGTCACCCCTCTGACTCCTACTCTGCCGGGAAAACATTCCATCCTTTGTAGTCTTCTCATCATACTCCAAGCTCTCAAGTCCCTGCAACAACTTTCCGAATATTCTTTGTGCCTTCTCATGCTTAATCACATTCTTCTTATACGAGGGGTGATTGATAAGTTTGTGGCCTGATATAGAAGGAGTCAATTTTAGAAAGCCTAGCACATTTATTTTTCAACATGGTCCCCTCCTACATTTACACACTTAGTCCAGCGGTCGTGGAGCATACAGATCTTGGACCTCCAGAAAGTGCCCACAGCAGGCATAATTGATAAGCTCGTGGCCTAAGGTAGAAAGAGATGAGTTATACAGCTCTCGTTACATGCACGTGCAGTTCAACTCTTTCAATGATTATGCAGAAAGTTTGAAGTTAATAACTCATCTCCTTCTACCTTAGGCCGCAAACTTATCAATCACCCCTGCTGTGGGCGCTTTCTGGAAGTCCAAGATCCGTATGCTCCACGCCCGCTGGACTAAGTGTATAAATGTCGGAGGGGACTATGTTGAAAAATAAATGTGCTATGTTTTCTAAATTGACTCCTTCTACCTTAGGCCACGAACTTATCAATCACCCCCTCGTAGCATGATGAGCAGGACTGCACACAATATTCCACCCACACCACGAAGGGCTGGTTGCCGAATTGGCCTCTGTAACCTGCCCCCGGTGTGTGGGTGAGATGTAGTTGAACAGAATGCAGGAAGAATGAATTAGGATAGGTATTAATTGTTGTTTAGTAGTTGGTGTGGTCTCACCAAGATTATATTCCACCCACTTTGCATTTAAATTTCTAATTACCTGATGTAACTACAGGCATACAGGCACAGTTTCTATTCTTTATTAATGAGGACACTCACATCCACAGAGTTATAGAGAATCTTAGACACATACAGCATTTCTCATGGCCTTCAGCCCACCATATTTCACAGTGACCATAAGCCACTGCAAAGTGAATAATTATTTCCCCACATTAAACACCATTGACTAAATGTTTACCCACTCACATAGCCTACCTATATATATATACCTCACCGCAGAATTATTACATCCTGCTTACAGATCACTTTCCCACTCAGTCATTGGTTATTGGATTATTACTGTCATCTGTACTAAGAAACAGCAAAACACTCTGTTTTGCATACCACCCATACAATCATTTCAAAATGTATGTATCAGGCCAGTAATCTGATCCTCTTCCCACTCCTGTCATTCCCTTCTCTCTCATCTACCTATTAAGAAGAAGGCACAGAAAGTCCCAAGGACCAGACTCGAGAACAGTTTCTTCTCCACTGCTATCAGACCTCTGAGCCAGTCACTTCTTTCATATCCTTTTCCTGGTGGTGCTGCCCCGTTCTCAAACCCTTAATTTTAATTATCACCTTTTCTTCTGTCTTTGCATTACCTTGTGGTTCCCCACTGTACGCGTCTCAATGTTTTTGTGCTCGTGGCTGTATTTACTATTGTGTTGAACGCAGCAGACCAGGCAGCATCTATTGGAAGAGGTACAGTAAACGTTTCGGGCTGAGACCTTTCGTCAGGACCAACTGAAAAAAGAGCTAGTAAGAGATTTGAAAGTGGGAGGGGGAGGGGGAGATCCAAAATGATAGGAGAAGACAGGAGGGGCAGGGATGTCAGGTGATTGGCAAAAGGGATATGAGAGGATCATGGGACAGGAGGCCTAGGGAGAAAGACAAGGGGGAGGGGGGAAAAAGCCCAGAGGATGGGCAAGGGGTATAGTGAGAGGGACAGAGGGGGAAAAAAAGAGAGAAAAAGAATGTGTGTATACAAATAAATAACGGATGGGGTACGAGGGGGAGGTGGGGCATTAGCAGAAGTTTGAGAAGTCAATGTTCATGCCATCAGGTTAGAGGCTACCCAGATGGAATATAAGGTGTTGTTCCTCCAACCTGAGTGTGTCTTCATCTTTACAGTACAGGAGGCCGTGGATAGACATATCAGAATGGGAATGGGATGTGGAAATTAAAATGTGTGGACACTGGGAGATCCTGCTTGCTCTGGCGGACAGAGCATAGGTGTTCAGCAAAACGATCTCCCAGTCTGTGTCAGGTCTCACCAATATATAGAAGGCCACATCGGGAGTACCGGACGCAGTATATCACCCCAGCCGACTCACAGGTGAAGTGTCGCCTCACCTGGAAGGACTGTCTGGAGCCCTGAATGGTGGTAAGGGAGGAAGTGTAAGGGCATGTGTAGCACTTGTTCCGCTTACAAGGATAAGTGCCAGGAGGGAGATCGGTGGGGAGGGATTGGGGGGGAACGAATGGACGAGGGAGTCAGGTAGGGAGCGATCCCTGCAGAAAGCGGGGGGGGGGATTGGAGAGACCCGACGCAGACTGGGAGATCATTTTGCTGAACACCTACGCTCTGTCCGCCAGAGAAAGAAGGATCTCCCAGTGGCCACACCTTTTAATTCCACGTCCCATTCCCGTTCTGATATGTCTATCCACGGCCTCCTCTACTGTAAAGATGAAGCCACACACAGGTTGGAGGAACAACACCTTATATTCTGCCTGGGTAGCCTCCAACCTGATGGCATGAACACTGACTTCTCAAACCCAAAGCTGTGCTGGGAACGGCCCACAAGCGTCGGCACACATTTCAATTCCAATATAGCATGGCCACAGTGTTCTGCAGAACAACGCAAGGAACAACAACAAAAAAGACAAACAAGCCCCTTTACCATCCCTCCAGCACACCCACTGACTCAAACACAGAGACAGGACTAACTCCAGTCTGTGGATGATTTGGTCCCTCTGTCAGACTGCGGATTCTAAGCTGGCTACTAACACCAGTGTAGAAAACTCAGACCTTCACAGATAGGGCAGGAGGTGACTGATGGTATGGGCAGTGGTTGGTAGGTGAGATGATGTATTCCTTCTACCATTTACTCAAGATCTTTGTGTGTCCCCTTTACACGGCTTCAAGGTTCTCGAAACAGCTCAAATGGTTATTTGTCACTTTCAACAATCTTACTTTGCAAGAGGCAATATGGTATAGGAGCAGAATTAGGCTATTTATCCCATCAAGTCTTCACCACCAACCTATCATGGCTGATTTATTATCTTCAACCCCATTCTCCTCCCATTTCCCTATAACCTTTGATGCCCTTACTAATCAAGAACCTATGAACCTCCACTCTAAATATACCCAACGACTTGGCCTCCACAGCTGTCTGTGGCAATGCGTTCCACAGACTCACCACCCTCTAGATAAATAAGTTCCTCCTCATCTCTGTCCTAAAAGGACACCCTTGTATTCTGAGGCTGTGCCATCCGGACCTAGACTCCCCACTATAGGAAGCATCCACTCCACGTCCACACTATCTGGGCCTTTAAATATTCGACAGGTTTCATTGAGATCTGCCCTCATTCTTCTAAACTCCAGTAGGTACAGACCAGAGCCATCAAGCAGTCCTCATATGTTAACCCTTTCATTGCTGAGATCATTCTTGTGAACCTTTTCCGGATCTTCTCCAAAGCCGGCATGTCCTTTCTTCATTAAGGGACCCAAAACTGTCCATAATATTCCAAGTGCAATCTGACCAATCCCTCAGCATTACATCTATGCTTTATTATTCTCGTGTTCTCGAAATGAATTTACCTTCCTCAATACTAAATCAACTTCTATGGAATACTGCACCAGAACTCCCAAGTCCTTTTGAACCTCTGATTTCTGAAATAGGGGAAATAGAAGCTGACCTTGAACCTGACAACTGAAAGCCCCTCTGATCTATGGGGATCGCTCTTGACTGTGGTGGGGGGGTTAGGATGCAGAAGCAACCGAGGAATCATACTGAAGGTTAGCATGCAAAACAGAGGACAAGCTTCTGAGTGTGTTTGTTGTCAAGTGAATGCAAGCTCACAAACATTGAACTTGGCGAAGCCCATGGGACCCACAGTCCCAGTCTGAGCAACAAGACCATCTACAACCTTTGTTGGTGCTAACATGTTCACAAGACTGGAAGCACCTGCCATTGTTCAGCATGACTTTTCACACTTTCAACAGTGGCCAAGGTTCTCAGATAGCCAGCCATTAAAGCAGTGCTAAGTGCATTCATTTCAGATGAAAGGATATTAAGCAAACGTTTATCTTGGAAAACATACAGCTGGAGATTTTTGTTTTGAATTAAAGGAAAAAGCTGTCAACGCTAAATTGGGGGATCTCCCTCAGAGAGGTCACACCGAACACCTGGTGTGAGAAGTGGCGAGAATGATTGGAGGAAGCCTTGAGTTATACAGCGCTTTGTCAAATCTCCCAGGAGCACTTCAAATGAACCGTAGCTGAATTACTTTGACACGATGTGTTGCAAAGGGGAAGTGTAATGACTGAATTGATAGAAATTGCTTGTGTATTGAAGCACAGGAGTAACTACCTCCTTCGCCAACGTGAAACTGCTAGAATTCCAGGGTGAGTTGAGTGGCAGATGCCCTCGTGGATTTAATGAGCCATGTAACCTTTTCTGTGCCTCTACACTCAGTGGTCACTATATTAGCTACACCTGTACACCTGTTCATTAATGCAAATATCTAACCAGCCAGTCAAGTGGCGGTAACTCATTGCCTAAAGGCATGTAGACATAGTCAAGTTCAGTTGCTGTTCAGACCGAACATCAGAATAGGTAAGAAATGTGATCTAAGTGGTTCTGACGTGGAATAATTGTCGGTGCCAGACAGGGTGTTTGAGTATCTCAAAAGCTGCTGCTTTCCTGGTACTTTCATGCATAACAGTCTCTAAAATTTACAGAGAATGGTGTAAAAAGCAAAAAAAAAACATCCTGTTAGTGACATTTGTGTGTGTAAAAATGCCCTATAAATTGACGAGATCAGAGAAGAATATGCAGACTGGTTCTAACTGTTAGGAAGGATTGCAGCAGCGGAAGACAATGAACATACACTCCGTGGCCACTTTATTAGATACATGAGGTACCTAATAAAGTGGCCACTGAGTGTCTAAGAATGGATAGGTGATATGGAAATCTTTTTATCCCCAGCTCTCACACTGAGGAGGACTATATTTGCAAAATAAAAACCATGATTCAGATATCAAAGTGAATATTATTAATATATTAGGTGTTTATAATATTAGCTACAATTTTCAGTTCCTGAGTATTTTTTTAATATGGTTTCTTAAGCAATGTCCTCATTGCAGAAGTCATGATTTTCAACCCATCTGGATCCCTTTGGAGAGGGTCCAACGAGGTTCATGAGAATGATCCCAGGAATGAAAGGGTTAACATATCAGCTGTGTTTGATGGCTCCGGGCCTGTACTCACTGGAGTTTGGAAGAATGAGGGGAGATCTCATAGAAACCTATTGAATATTGAAAGGCCTAGATAGAGTGAATGTGGAGTGAATGCAGAGTGGCAGAGTCTAAAGCCAGGGGCACAGCCTCAGAATAGAAGGATGTCCCTTTAGAACAACGGAGGAATTTCTTTAGTGAGAGAATGGTGAATATGTAGAACTCATTGCCAGAGATGGCCATGGAGGCCAAGTGACTGGGTATATCTAAAGTGGAGGTTGATGGGTTCCTGATTAGTAAGGGTGTCAAAGGTTACAGGGAGAAGGCAGGAGAATGAGGTAGAGAGGAATAATGAATCAGCCATGATAGAAAGGCAGAGCACAGGCAATGGACCATATGGCTTAATTCAGTCCCTATTTCCTATGGTCTTTGCTCTTAGCTCTCATTGTTGTAGAGCTATAAACAGTTATATGTTATACAGCACAGAAACAGGTACGTTGACTTGGTCAGGACAACCAAAGTGTCTTCCTGACCTAATACCTTTTGCCTCTTTGACCCATACTGCTCAAAACCGTTCCTGTCCATGTTCCTCACCAAATGACTTTTAAATGTTGTAACTGTACCCACTTTCTCTGGCAGCTAATTCCATACACTCACCACTGTGCGTTTGCCAAAAGGTTGCCTCTCAGATCCATTGGCCAGGGTCTCAGGTCCATCTTCCTCCTTCTCATGTTAACCTGTCCACTCTAGTTTTGGTTTCCCCTACCTGTCAGGAAATGTAGAGGAGGCCTGTGCCAGAAACAGAACCGTGGAGGTGATTCGGCAGTGAGCGATGACTTTAAAAATAAACTGCAAAGTAACAAACCACAAGACAAGTGAGAACAGATACGAAACTCATAGGTAACAAGGTAACTGAAGGTTAGGAGCAACTGGTTAGGGCTGGCTGGTTTGAAGAATGAACCAGGATTATGGATGAGAGTTGGGCCGCATTAGGCCGCAGGTGACGTGTTGGAAACGAGTGACAGGTGACCCCTGTTAGCTGGGTGGAGACTGAGTGGTGCCTGCCTGTGCAGGCCTGACAGGAACCCCACCCTACGGTCAGCACGCGACGGCCAAATGCAATCCAGATGGGTACAGTGGAACTCCTCGATGAGTGATGGATCCAAGATGAAACTGGATGGTACCTAAGACCTCTCTTCTGGGCAGTAAATCCACCAAGCAGTGAACTGTGTACACTGGGCCACCTTCCACCATCCTTGGTTCCAGAGATGCAGGCTCAGGTGAGTTCAGTTTGAGGCAGAATGTCGGTGTGATCCTGAGAGATGGCGGCAGCTGGAGATAGCAAGTGATGTGTTGATGTGATGGGTAATTTTAAATGGACCAATGATCCAGGGTAAGAGCTTGCAGGGGACTGTATGCACGGGCAGCCAGACACAGGACCCAGGCTGGAGAAGACTGGCGGCAGAGAGGATGGCCCTCCACTCCCACCTCCAAGCATTCCGGCACTGGCAAACCAGGGCCCTGGTGGATGAGATCCTCACGGTTGGCTCCTCTGTAGGGAACAACTGGGGTTGGTAGCCATAAAGTACTTTGAAGTGTGACATATCCATGGCAGAGGAGGTGTGTAGAGTGTGGGACAGTTCGGCCCAGAGAAGATACTCCTTCCCTGTGGAAGGGTTAGAGGCGGTGAAGCATCGCAGAATCTTCTCCACTTTCTGATTGGTTCTCTCTGACTGATCATTGGTCTCCAGATGATAGCCAAAGGACAAACTAACTAGTATGGAGGCAGGAGAAGAAGGCTCACCTGAAGTGGGAGATGAATTGCAGGCCTTGGTCTAACACAATGTCCTAGGGAAGCCACGGAGGCCAAGGACATTTGAAGAACCAGGTCCACCATCTCAATGACTGATGGAAGTTTTGGGAGAGCAATGAAATGGACCACCTTGGAGAACCAGTTTACCACAGTCGTAATTACTGTAGCCCCATCAGAAGGTTGCAAACCCTGATGAAATCCATGGTGATATGGGACTCTAGGTGTCGAGAAACTGGCGGGTGGCACAGGAACCCAGAGGCCATTCGTTGGAGGAATTGGACTGGGTGCATTGAGGGCAGGCAGCAACAAACTGACATTCATCCGTGATCATGGCAAGCCACCAGAACTGATGTCGCAAAAGTCCAGAGTCAGATGAGTGAACCAGGACTGTGGATGAGAGCTGGGTTTAAATGAGTTGGAAATGAGTGGCAAGCGATTCCTGTTAACCGAGTGGAGACTGGGAGGTGCCTGCCTGTGCAAGCTCAACACTACCTTGGGGAAAAGACTCTGCCCCACTCCCCCTGATTTTATATAGCTCCATGTGGTCATCCCTCACCAGGGAGAAAAGTTCTGGCCTATCCAGTCTGTCTCCATACTCAAGGCATCCAATCCCAGCAACATCCATGTTAAACCTAGAGTCATCAAGCCATAGAACATGGAAACAAGCCCTTCAACCCAACTGCTCCATGTCGACATGATTCCCATCTGGGCCTGTCCTGTTTCCCACATTTTGCTCATGTCCACCTATACCTTTCCTATCCATGTACATGGGGGATTTAGAGATACATTGCGGAGCAGGTCCCTCTGGCCTGATGAGCCGCGTCACCCAGCAAGCCACCTATTTAATGCTAGCCTAATAGACAATAGAAAATAGGTGCTGGAGTAGGCCATTCGGCCCTTCGAGCCAGCACCACCATTCACTGTGATCATGGCTGATCATCCACAATCACAGGACTATTTACAATAATCAATTAACTTATTAACCCATATGTTTTTGGATGGTAAGAGGAAACCAGAGCTTCTGGACGTAACCCATGGCAGGTGCAGGGAGAACATATGAACTCCTTACAGAGGACGCTGGAATTGAACTCCAAACTCCAATGCCCAGAATTGCAATAGCCCTGCACTAACTGCTACACTACTGCGGCACCCTAATCCAGAGCAATGCACACAAAATGCCGGAGGCATGCAGTAGGTCAGGCAGCATCTATAGAGAGGAATAAAAAGTCAACCCTTCACCAGGACTCTGATAAAGGAAATGGACCTCAGGAAGGGCCTCGGCCCAAAACATAGACTCCTCATTCCTCTCCATAGGTGCTGCCTGGCCTGCTGAGTTCTTCCAGCATTTTGTGAGTGCTGTTGATTTGCTATCCATGTACCTTTCCTACTACCTTTTCAAAGTTCTTATTCTACCTGCCTCAATCATATCTTCTTGCAGATCGTTGTACATACTGACCACCCTCTGGGTGGAAAAGTTGCTCTCAGTTTCCTGTTCAGTCCCTCCCCTCTCGCTATAAACTTTATGTCCTCGAGTTCTTGATTCCCTGATCTGATCTGACACCTTATCTGAATCAAATTTAACACCCACCCTGTAAGCCATCTTGTGCAGTTTCAAGGAAGAGATGGAGTGGTGGCAAGGAAGCAGAGTTTGTGGTGGACAGGTGGAGAAAGAAATTATTAAATTAATGAACACTGTCTTGGAGATTCTGCTTACCTTCTTTAGAGATACAGCATGGTAACCAGCCCAACAATCCCATGCTACCCAATTACACCCGTGTGACCAATTAACCTCCGAACCCGTACATCTTTGGGAAGAAACCTGGGTGCCCAAAGGAAACCCATGTGCTCATGGGAGGGAACATACAACCTCCTTACAAACAGTGGTGGGAAATAAAACCCTGATCACTTGCACTGTAATAATGTCACACTAACCACTACACTACCCTGCCACAGTAGGGGTAGATGCAGCCATGGTTGAATCTCCTGACAGCTGATTCATGCCCAGTTTGACTTATGAGCGGACAGTGGTGGGGTGGCTGGACTGAACTTGGTGTAATACTTCCATATACTGAACTGTCCAAGGAGAAGAGAGTCGATTCTAACAAATACTGTTGTGGCTATGGCAATCTAAGCCAATACCAAAGCAAGATAAACCTATGCTGAATGTAATGTTGATGAGTTTTTATAAGCATCTTACAAGGTTTAATCAAGACCAGAAAAGTAATCTCTGCAAATTATAATAGGGAGAAATGATAGGGGCAATATATTGAAAGTGATGCTTCCTTGTAATGCCTTTTTAATAGATGTGGGCCAGTGAATGGGGTTAAGCAGTACTTTATTTCCCATGACAGGAAGAACAGTACATAATTAGTAGATAAAAAGCCAGACTGGCAAGGCTGTCGGGTGGGAGGGCCACAAGGCAATTTGGCCAAATTCAATTAAATAGAGCAAAGTGGCACTTATTATGATATGAATACATTCTTATCAATTTATGAAACCCTTCACTTTCCAAATGTACTGGTCGACATGGAAACTAGCCAAGTGTGTGTGTGTGTGTGTGTGTGTGTGTGTGTGTGTGTGTGCGTGTGTGTGTGTGTGTGTCTGTGTGTGCGCGTGTGTGTGTGTGTGTGTGTGTGTGGGTGTGTGTGTCTGTGTCTGTGTGTTTCTCCCTCTGCATCCGCACCAATGTATCATCTACTGATGGGACACAAGACTGTCTCTGGCTCCAGCAGGTACCAGTCACGGCCTGGTAACTCAACCCAGAGTATTCCCTGCAACCCCTCTCAGGACGCACAGCAAATTCAGAGGCTGCGGCACCGAAACCCGATAGTCATAAACCAATTTGTTATCCACACAAACATTTTGACGACAATTTGCAGAATTCCTGTCTCCTCTCTGGCTCATTTGAATCTCCCCAGTTAAGTTTCAGTTACAAGTCTAATTACCATGTCAGGAAACATTGGGCTTTCCTCTCATTGCAGTAATATCACAGAAAGGGGCTGCTTAATGTCTCTTGACCGGGAGACTGCAGAAATGTTGTCGCCATGAAAATCTGTTGTTTGTACTGTGATAACCACAATCCAAACTCACAGTAGGCATGACGTTCAAAATGCAGGCACCGGACACGGACCATTTGCTTGGAATTTCTCCTGGTGACTTTCTTAATGTTGTACATTGGCACAATCCGGGTCGGTGTAAAAGATCTGAAGGGAAATTTGTAGTGTGGGCAGGGCTCATTAGTATCAGCAGAGTGGAACTAACAGTAGGCTGGATGTTCACATGTAGACTTGCTTGGATGCAGGTTTGGCAGATGGGCGTCACCAATGCACAGATGCAGCAAAGCTAAAAGAATCGACCACACACACAGGTCCTCACTCAGTTCAGACACCAAGGGCCCTCCAGATGCATCCAAAGCAGCCACGTTGGCACCATAGGTCAAAAGCAAAGGGAAACTGGCATGTTATCCGAATGCAAAAATTAACTGTGTGGCACAGACATTGTGGGCTGAAGGGCCTGTTCTTGTTCTATATTCTACATCCTAAGTGAATTTAATTCCCCAAGTAACAATACAAATGCATGTCTCTGCATTCAGCAGTCCAAAATTCTGGCTGTTTGTCTGGCTGCTCCTGTACCCTGATGTCCAGGGTCACGGTCCGGATGTCAAAAGCCTAAGGGTGGCCTGACTCGGGAGGGTGAAGGCCTGTCTGTGTGCGTGAGTGGGTAGATAGGTGGGAGAGTGGAAAAGGGGCTTGTTTTGCCGTTGTTGTTGCTCTGCTGAACATTGTGGGCACGCTACATTGACACTGGAATGAATAGTTTCACTTTTGGGCTTTCCCCCAAAACATTCTTAAATTGTGTTGGTCACGAACATAAGCAATGCATTTCATTGTATCTTTTGATGCACGCAGATGTGACAAAAAAATAAATCGGAATCTGAGCTGGTACCATGGTTGAAGTGCGGAAAGGGTTAAATCATGGACTGCTGTGGACTTCAGGCAGATATACACTAGCATAATCCCCAGCCATATTCTGTCTGGTATAACAACATGGTTGTATTAGTAGTGTGATCACTTGAGTCGAGTGTAATGTTCTCTAATGGAGTTGAGGGTGGAGAATGCCCGTGTATGGGTCAGGGTCTGGTGGCATGGAATATAAGATGACTGGGGATCCTTCACTGTTGCATCCTCTTTCACCATCACTGCTGTTGTGACTTGCCATCATCTCTTGCCAACTGCAGTCTGGGTTGGATCACTCTTTGTCTGGAACCTCTCCCCTGACCTTACTGCCACGGGTGAGCCAACAAGGAGCTAAGCGCTGGATGGCTAAACCCCAGAGAGCATCGCTCTCAGGAGCACAGGAACTCATAAGCCCCTCCACCACGACAAGGTGACGATCCTCAGGAAAGGTCGCAACATCACAACATAACCAGCAAGCTGAAAGCTGCGGTAAGTACTATCAAAAAATAGCAGGTTGCTGAGAAGAGAGCAACACACAAAATGTTGGAGGAGCTCAGCGTGTCAGGTAGAATTTATGGAGGGAAGTGAGGACTTTGTATGTTGTTTCAGATTCCAGCATCTCTTGTGCCTCCATTTTGTTTAGAACAGAGCAGTCTTAAATGGGCACTTCCAGCAGCCATTTTGTTTTGATTGTGGGAGAGAAGACCTTTGAACTTTGCTGCTTGCCTACATCATGATTTTGGCAACATACCTATCTGGATCTTTTGACCTTCATCCTCTGCGAGATCTGCACTGTTAAAAGCTCACTCACTATCTGTCCATGTAGGGCAAGATAATGAGCAGAATTAGGCCATTTAGCCCATCCAGTCTGCTCTGCCATTTCATCATGGCTGATCTAATTTTCCTCTCAGCCTCAATCTCCTGCCTTCTCCCCATACCCCTTAATATCCAGACCGATCAAGAACCTATCAACCTCTGCCTTAAATATACATAAAGACGGCCTCCACAGCTGTCCAAGGCAACAAATTCTACAGATTTACCACTCTCTGGCTAAAGAAATCCCTCCTCATCTCCATTCTAAAAGGATGGCCCTTTATTCTGAGGCTTTTTCCTCTGGTCTTAGACTCTCCCACCCTAGGAAACATCCTCTCCACATCCATTCTATCAAAACCTTTTACTAGTCGATAGGTTTCAATTAGGTGTCCCCTCATTCTTCTGAATTCTAGTGAATGCAGGCCCAGAGGCATCAAATGCTCTACATACGACAAGCCATTCAATCCTGGAATCATTTTGTGAACCTCCTTTGAACCCTCTCCAGTTTCAGCACAACTGTTCTAAGATAAGGGGCCCCAAACTGAAACTGCTCACAATACTCCAAATGAGTCCTCACCGGTGCCTTATAAAGTCTCAACATTACATCCTTGCATGGGGTATGGTAGTGAAAATGAGCAACTTACTGGTGTTCCAGACAATTAATATAGCATCATAGAGTCATAGAACTCTACAATATAGAAGCAAGCCCTTCAGCCCATCTACTCTGTGCTGAACTATTAATCTGCCTGGACATATTGACTGCACCCGGATTGTAGTCCTCCATATCTCTCCTATTCATGTACTATCCTAACTTCCATTTGATGTTGCAATCAAACCCAGATCCACCATTTCCAGTGGCATCTCTGAGTAAAGAAACTCCCCCTCATGTTCCCTTTAAACATTTCACCTTTTACCCTTCACATGTGACCTCTATGTGAAAATGGTTGTTGTGATAGTGTGCTAGTGCAGTGGGTAGTGCTAGTTCCGCCACTGGCTAGCAGTCTTGTGAAAAGGAGAGCTGAATGTGTAAGTCTCTCCCTGCCAGCACATAGCCTCTCCAACAGCAAGCCTCGTGTGGTGCCTCCTTGCTGGTGACACATGGAAACTGAACTCTGGCAAGTATAGAGGATGTGGAGGAGATCTGGCCCCTGCACATGTAGCATGCAGGCCCACCAGTGGGTGAACACGCCCTGGTGCTCGTGAACCAGACCCCTAGCTATGAGTAAACAGTCCCACTGGCTTGTTGGCAGCCTCAGGGGAGACGACGGCTACGGGAGTAAACCCAGACAGCAAATCCAGAGTGGAACCCGAACGCAGCTGGACATCATCGGACATCCTTCCTGCAGCTCCTGCAGCGATGCTGGTGCCAAGTGTATTGCTTAATAATCTTTCCTTTGGACTAAACTGATGAGGCCGAGAGGGGGATCTTGATGACCGGGTATCTCAGGATCTCCATACCTTCTGCCCAGGCTTGTGATGATGATCATCATCACCCATTGTCCTTCTAGACAGATGGATGCCAAACAACCAATGACCTCTATCTCTAGTCTCACCCAGCACTTCCCCTATCTATACCCTTTATAATTTTGTTTTTTTTTTGTGTGCCATACTCTGCCAGTGCCACAGTGACCACTTTTTTTCAAGTGGTTGTCTTGGAGGAAAGATTCTGTGAGTGGTCCCCCACGTCCTTCTCACAGCGCAGTTTTTTTTTAACGAGGCCGAGTTGCGAGCTCTGCACTCAACCCGGCACGGATGGAAAGCGTGCCCGGGAGCGGCCCGACTGGATTCGAACTTGGGAACCTTCGCTCCGGAGCCTGGCGCTGATGTCACTGCACCACCAGCCAGCTTAATTTTGTATACCTCTATCAAATCTCCCCTTATTCTCCACAGCCCAGGTGAGTTCAAATCCAACATAACTGCTGGGTAATTAAAAAACAATTAAATAGCTCTGGTATTAATATCACCATAAACTCAGGCAGGATTGATTAGAGACATAGTCTACACTTGATCTTACATTCATACCTATCTTAGGTCATGAGACACAGCAGCAATGAAACTACATGCTTAAAGAGAGTGGGTTAGCAAGTTTGCAGATGACACAAGGGTTGGTGGCATTTTGAATAGTGGATAACTGTTCCTGATCCTGGTGGCGTTAAGTCCTGAGTCTCCTGTACCTTCTTTCTCATGCCCTTTTCTCACCGTTTTCATCAGGAAGGAGGTACAGAAGCCTTAGGACTCACTCCACCAGGTTCATGAACAGTTATTACCCCTCAATTATCAGGCTCTTAATCCAGAAGGCGTAACTTCACTCACCTCGTCACTGAACTGTGCCCATGACCTATGGAATCACTTTCAAGGACTATTCATCTCATGGTCTTGATGTTTATTGCTTATTTATTTATTTTTCTTTTTTTTCTTTTTTAGCGGTTTGTTGTCATTTGCACACTGGTTGTCTGTCATGCTAGGTGCAGTCTTTCATTGATTCTATTGCGGTTATCGGATTTATTGAGCATGCCTGCAAGATAATGAATCTCAAGGTTGTATATGGTGACATACACAGTATGAACTTTGATAATAAATTTACTTTGAACTTTTGAGAAGATTGTTGTAGGTTACAAAGGGACATTGATAAGATGCAGGACTGGGCTGAGAAGCAATCTGGAAAAGTGTGAAGTGATACAGTTTGGAAATAGAATTAGTGTAGACAGTTAACAAAGTCAGCAAGGGCAGGGTGGGCTGAAAGCTCCCAGTTCCGTGCTATATATTTCAGAATCAACAATTAAATCATTATTGTTCTTACTGACAAATGTCGTGAACTTTGCTGTTTTGTATAAGCAGTACAGTTCAAGATATTAAAATATACTATAGGTACCCAGGACATCTTCAGGGAGCGGTGTCTCAGAAAGGCAGTGTCCATTATTAAGGACCTCCGGCACCCAGGACATGCCCTTTTCTCACTGTTACCATCGGGTAGGAGATACAGAAGCCTGAAGGCACACACTCAGCGATTCAGGAACAGCTTCTTCCCCTCTGCCATCCGATTCCTAAATGGACATTGAACCCTTGGACACTACATCACTTTTTTAGTATACACTATTTCTGTTTTTACACGATTTTTAATCTATTCAGTATACGTATACTGTAATTGATTTACTTATTTATTATTATATTTTTCTAGATTATGTATTGCATTGAACTGCTGCTGCTAAGTTAACAAATTTCACGTACATGACAGTGATAATAAACCTGATTCTGATTCTGAAGTTACAATAAGATATATTAAAAAGAAGTAAGTAGTGCAAGAAAAGAGCAGAATAGTGAAGATGTATTTGTGCATTCATGGACTGTTCACCCATACGTTAGGTGAGTGGAAGAAACTGTTCATAAAACATTCACTGTGAGTCTTCAGGCTCCTGTAGCTCCCCCCTGATGGAAGTAACAAGAGAGTATGTCCCAGGTGGTAAAGGTCCTTTCTGGTAGATGCTGCCTTCTTGAAGCATCACCTTTTGGAGATGTCCTTGATGGTGGGGACACCAATGGCCCTGAGAGGGTTGGCTGAGTCTATAAACCTCTGAAGCTCTTTTAGGACTACCACAGTGGAAATCAACTCTTTATGATTCTGTGATGTGAACAGCAGCCTGCCTTTGGGAAGCATTCTTACTGGATCAAAATTCAAACTAGCTAGGCCAAGGTATGTCCAGTCTCACAGAAGAGCAGTAATTAAGGTAATAAACTTGACAGACCCCTATCATTTTCACCTGAACCAAGATAACAACCCAATTAACTGTAAGCTCTGTGGTCATGGTACATTTCAAACATTTTGGAACAATGACTCATATTTCTTGAGAGTTACAGGAGATCAGCCAACACCTAAGGTCACCGAAATTCCTTGCTGGTATTGGTGACTACCCTGTCTATCCTCGACACTGCTTCCAAGGAAACTTGTACTTATACAAACTATAATATAATGTGTACCAAGTCCTCCCCTTTCGTTGCACTCCAACCCCAACACTATTGATTCTGTTTCTCACTCATTGATGCTGCCTGAGCCACGGATTGATTCTGACATTTTCCATCTTGATTTCTTGCTTCTAGCCCCTCCATCAGTGGGATAGAAGTATACAGGAATATGAGAGGCATTCAGGATTATTCCTCAAAATCTTTTTTCCCCGTGGTAGGGGTTTAAAAATAAGAACAAGAGGGCATAAGTTAAAAAATTATTTTTATTTGTCATTTACATCAAAACATTGAAACATTCAAGAAATACCTCGTTTGATTCAATGACCAACACAGTCTAAGGATTGTGCAGGGACAGCCTACAAGTGTTGCCACCAGTGGCAGCACCAGAGATTTTTTCTTGCTGGTGCTACAGTGGGGCCGAATTACTCAGTGATGGTGCTGAGGGATGTGTTGTATGGTAATATGTATTCGCAAGGCCAGACGCGTGGCGTTCAAAAGTCAGTTTCAAGCATTATGTGCCTACTATAAATGCCTCTGTTGATTCACAAGCAACAGCAATTGATAGATCTAATATAGAAGTGAACTGTGACAGTGTCAACAGCGTCAGAGACAACCCGGGTTTACATAGATCATAAACAAACAAACCAACAGAGCATCCGACCCACAGCGCACAACGTGAATCACGCACCGATCCCGCAATCAGCGTCAAATGCGTGCTTTTCAACTGAAAAACACAACACTAACCCACAATGTCCACTGCTATTCGCATTGCATAGACAGGCAATGCCAAAAGATACACCGTTTTTAAAGTCAATAAGGCAAACAACAGATGCAAGGCTTTACCAGGAGTTGGACAAATCGTACTCTGACCATGCAATACCTCAATTAACTTGGCTACTGAATTTAAAACAAAAATCAACAGAATCACCGCTTGGATGTCTAAGCAAAACCAGTTGGCTTAATAGCAGTAAATGTAATATTTTAGGATTTTCAGGAAACATAATGACTATGGGGTATCCACCACAAAATAATAATAATCAGCATTAGTCTTGGCCCAAATTTTTAAAAAAATTAACTGCACTCACCATTGATGTTTTCAGAGAAGCACAATCTGTCTGTTGTTGTGATTGGTGGTGAAAGCACGAATGATTTTCTGGATGTCAAGTGCTTTGTTCCTCCGGCTGTTTATGGCCAACAGGGCCAAGTTGCTGTTCCGAGCATCGCCGCTGCTATTCCTTAGGTAGTTTTTGAGGCACCTGAAGCAAGAGAAACTCCATTCGCATGAGGCAGATGTCACAGACAGATTCAGTGATATGCAGATTAGTTTGTATAAATCTATAAGTGCATCACGGTAGGGTCTCATTAGAGCTAGAAATCCCTCTGTCTCATTCACTGCCTGTCCTTGCTTTTGTTTTGTTTTCAGCAGACACCAAACCTGATGTAGCTCTGCAGTCACGTTCACTTCAGTCACTCCATAGTATTGGGCCATTGGCCAAAGACAATTCTTGTCAAGGAAGAACTTGTGTTTGGGACTCAATGCTGAGACTCCAGTCAGAACACCCCCAATCTCAATTGAGAACCATCTTTTCATTTCAGTCAGAAGTCTATCTATAACCAGATAGAAACAGTGTTTGTGAAGGTCATTAGAGGATGTGACAGGTGTGCATTCAGTTTGGGCCTCAACAACAAAATCATGTAGGCGGTGGGGTGGCTGGGCCTGTCTCCTTTCATGTGGTCTGCTCTGTATACCGGCCTTGACGCACAGGTCCCTAGCTCTTGCCTGAATTTCACTCCATGATTCCTCTCCCCGTTTTGCTGAGAGTGCATCGGTAACAGACTGAGCCAAGTCCACAGTGGATGAAAGCTCCAAACTGGGAGATTGTAGCTGGTCTGACATGAACTTGGTGACTTGGAATAAATCCTCAAACAGTGTGAGAAGTAAAGCAAACTGCTCATCAATCAGTCCATTTACAGTTCTGGCCTCCGTTTCCTCCATGCATTTGGTTGACCCATAATATCCAGTGGTGTAGCTAGAATGGTAGGGAGTGATTTCCTTATAGCCCACAAAGCTGTATACTGCCATGCCCAGCATGTATCTGACAATTTCTTCAACTCCACCGGCTGTGCAGTTGATTCCAGTTCTCTCTGTTTCTTCAAGAAAAGATCGTGGGCAACAGAGTTTGAAAAGAAGTTGTAAAGCAGCTGCACAGTTTCAAAAAACCCACCCACTTGTTATATATTGCTCACAACATCCACTAAAACAAGGTTAAGTCTGTGAGCATGGCAGTGTGTATATAATGCCTGCGGGACCTCTTTCCTGAACCTCTCTTGTACCCTATTATTGCACCCGGACATCACTGCCACCCCGTCATAACACTGACCTATACACGCATTCTTATCAATAACACACTGGGTGTGTGTCTGTTCAATGCTTTTAAGAAGCAACTCTGCGTCCAACCCTTCTGCTGGAGTGAAGTGCAAGAATTCTTCAAGCACTGATTCGTTATTCAAATACCGTACCACCATTGATATTTGCTCCTTTTTACTCAAGTCTTTACTTTCATCCACCATAGTGGCAAAATGTCCAGCCTCCTTGATTTCTGAACTTATTTGACGTCTGACCATGTCTGCCATAATACCCATAATTTCATTTTGGATATCATGATGGGTGTTTTTTGCATTTCCAGGATTGTCCTCTTATTTTTTTTAGCTACAGTCTTCTCAAACTGCCCAGTTACACTGAGCAACTCAAAAAAGGTTCCCCTATTGCCAGAGCTATCATCCTCCCGATGTCCTCGCTGGGCAATGCCTTGGCACACAATATAGCATAGAGACTCAGCCACTGCTCTCATATACTCACGATTTTCTTGGACAATCTTTGCACGTCCTTTATCAAGCATATTTCCCAATTTTGAACCATCTTTCTTTCTCAATCTCAATTCGGCCCATGCCTCCATAGCAAATTTATGAGCTGCACTTACATGGTGTGTTTTGAAAGCTGTTGTAGCTTTCCACCAATTGCGGTAACCGGTGATAGTGAAGGTAGACTCAGAATGGAACTCATTCCTCCACACAGGAAACGCCTGCAGAACGTAGTATCTTTCGTGATCGAATATTCCAGCCAATAGTGCAGGTCAAACCAGCCACGAATAAAACTCCTTTGCTGATTGCCAAACTGTTGCGAGCAGGGAAGGGTACTTTTCCAATGCTGGCTGATAGGGTCCTTCCTCAGTCTGCTGGCTAACATCGCTAACAGTATTCCCACTAGCACTAAGAGCAGCTTCATCCACGTTCTCTTCCAAATCTCACTCCATTTCTTGTTCCTCTACTTCGCTCTCACACTCCTTCGATGAACTGCTGTCGTCCTCATCCCCACTTACTTCTTTCTGCATGTCACTTTCAATTAAGACAGGCTCAGGCTGAGACACCACTGATTCCTCTGGACGAGGCCGTTTTCTGACTAAAAATCAATCCATTTTTCACGCCGGCTAAAATAATGCACGTGCCAGGCCCACGCTAGCTTGTAAAAGCACAGTGTGTGTGTGGCATCTGTTAGTCTCGCGAGACCATGGATCTGCGCCTGGATGTATACTATCAATGTCTCGCATGAGTGAGAGTGAGTGACATCACCACCTTAAGTGATGTTAGATCAGCTTAACTGATCTAAGGGTCAGCAATGGCAAGACATTGACAACGAACGAATAAGCGGAAGTATAGAGTGGATCTGACCTTAGACCAGCACAGAGTTTATAACTTTATTGCTGCGTGGGTGCTACGGTAATTGGGGGCGCTGTTTCACTAGATCAACTGGAGAAGCAAGCTGTATTCAAAACTATACAGAGAAAGCAAAGCAGCTGCAAATTGTATGTCAAATTTCAGTTAATATCTTGGTGGTGCTATGGTGGTGATATTGTAATTTCTGCTGGTGCTATAGCACCAGCAAGCACCACCTCAGCGCTGCCCCTGGTCGTCACGCTTCCAGTGCCAGTATAGCATTCCCACAATTTACTAACACACACATCATCTGCATGTGGGAAGAAGCCAGAGCACTCAAAGGAGACCCAGGTGGTCGCAGAGGGAACATACAAACTCCTAACAGTCAGGGGTGAGAACTGAATCCCAATCTTCTGATTACAGGTGCCGTAAAGCATTACACTAACAACCATGCTACCATTCCACTTAAGAGGAGTGGCCAAAGTTTTAAAAGGAAACTAAGGATTGAGTTGTCTTTACACAGACAATGGTTAAAATCTGGAATGCACTACCAGAGGAGATGATTGAATCAGATATAAATTTACTACATTTAAGCGGCATATAAGAACCTAACTATTTCATAATTTAGTACAGCAATTCAAATGTGCAGGAATGTAAGAATCTGCAGAAAGCAGTGGACTCTTCCCAACACATTACAGGCACGTCCTTCTCCACCACTGAAGGTACCTACATAAGGCGATCCTCAAGAAGGCAACATCCAGACCATGCCATCTTCTTGCAGCTAACGTCAGGCAGGAGGTACTGAAGCCTAAAGTCCCCACCACCAGAATAAGAACAGCTACTTTCCTTCAACCATCCAGTTCTTGTGTTCTAGTATAGAACATAGAACATAGAACATAGAACATAGAATAGTACAGCACATTACAGGCCCTTCGGCCCACAATGATGTGCCAACCCTTAAACCCTACCTCCCATATAACACACCCCCACCTTATATTCCTCCATACACCTGTCTAGCAGTCTTAAACTTCACTAGTGTATCTGCCTCCACCACTGACTCAGGCAGTGCATTCCACGCACCAACCACTCTCTGAGTAAAAACCCTTCCTCTAATATCCCCCTTGAACTTCCCACCCCTTACCTTAAAGCCATGTCTTCTTGTATTGAGCAGTGGTGCCCTGGGGAAGTGGTGCTGGCTGTCCACTCTATCTATTCCTCTTATTATCTTGTACACCTCTATCATGTCTCCTCTCATCCTCCTTCTCTCCAAAGAGTAAAGCCCTAGCTCCCTTAATCTCTGATCATAATGCATACTCTCTAAACCAGGCAGCATCCTGGTAAATCTCCTCTGTACCCTTTCCAATGCTTCCACATCCTTCCTATAGTGAGGCGACCAGAACTAGACACAGTACTCCAAGTCTGGCCTAACCAGAGTTTTATAGAGCTGCATCATTATATCGCGACTCTTAAACTCTATCCCTCGACTTATGAAAGCTAACACCCCATAAGCTTTCTTAACTACCCTATCTACCTGTGAAGATATGTTTATGTTTATGTTTCTATAGTGACAGTTGTTTGTTTGATGCTACGTGCCTGTGATGAAACTAAAAGTTTTTCATTGTACTTTCTATATTTAATGCCTAGCTGAAGGCTAGGGTGCCAAAAGCCTTCTTCGCCACCCTGTCCATCTGCAACATTGCTTTCCAGGAACCATGAACTTGTTCCAAGTACAAATTGGCACTAAAAGTGTACCAAGTCTTTCTTTATATTCCAACCACAGCATTGACTTCATTTTTCTCTCTCTTCGATGGTGTCTGACCTATCGAGTGATTCCAATATGTTCTGGCTTAATTTCAGGTTTCTAGTCCCTGAATAGTTTGTTTTTGTATTGAACATGAGATCATAAAACTCAGTACGCTTGCATGAGAGGTTCAAGATTGTTTAAAGTCATTCCCAGTACACAAGTGTGAAGGAGAAAAAAATAATTGTTACTCTGACTGATGCAGCACAAATAAAACACAATAAGATGAAGAACACAATAATAAAAATAATCACAATAAAAATAAATAGATAAGATAGCTTATATACATTGGTTGTATGTCCATAAAGTGACACTAGGCATGGGAGTGTCTGTGCATGAGGTGACTCTGAAAGGAAATGATAAAGCAGTGGTGGACGGGTGTAGAGGGATAGTTCAGTGGGTGGAAGTGTTGATCAGTCTTACTGATTTGGGAAAGAAAATTATTTTGTAACTGGTGGTCCTGGCATGGATGCTATATAACCTCCTCCCTGATAGAAGAGGAATGAATAGTCCACAACCATGGTTTATGGGACTGGCCCTTTTCCGGCATCAGGAAATGAAAAAAAAAATTAATAGCTGAAGACCGCGAAAATGCCTGTGAAAGAATTGTTGAATCTCAGCCAAAAAGCAAGTTTTGAGTGATGAGATTGTCACAGATTGAGACGAAAGGAAAGTTCAAGTAGATTTGTTATCAAAGTATTGCACATATCTGTTGCCATATTCTACCTCAAGATTTATTTTCTTACAGGCATTTACAGGAAAAAATAGAAATACAATATTATTTTACAAGAAGTCTATACATAAATGGGCAAAGACTAATAAACACCAAAGTGCAAAAGCATATAAACTAAACTTGCAAATAAAAGTAATACTGAGAACATGAGTTGGAGAGTCTTTGAAAGTGAATCAGTAGATTGGAGACTAAGTTCAGGGTTGTGATGGGTGAAGTTATCCATACCGGTTCAGGAGCCTGATGGTTGTCATTAATAATTGTTCCTGAACCTGCTGGTGTGGGACCTAATCCTCCTGTACCTCCTGCCCGATGGTCGTCACAAGAAGATGACATGGCCTCCATGGTGAAGGTCTTTGATGATCAATGCTGCTTTCTTGTGGCAGTGCACTCTGCTAATCAATTAGCAAAGACTGAACATTCACAACTAATTTCCTGAATTATTACATTGATTCATTTATTGCACTGAGAATAAACTTTATTTAGTAAAAAAAATAAGTAAAATAGAACACAAGAAGCTTAGGATTGATTTGAGTTGTTGATGTAAAATTTATTTACAATATTGGACAACAGAAATCATGGATTTGAAACATGCCCAAGACATTGCGCAAAAAAACCCATAAAAATCTCTTTCAAATGAGGAAAGTTTGATCTCTGACAAAGGTTGCAAATCGGGCTTCATTGAAAACATCAAGGATTAATACGTTTACATTTCAAAACTACAATCTAAGCTCCTCAACCAAAAAGAAGGCATTTTCCAGTAACTTGCTGAAGAGCTTTATTTTTTCAGTAAAGCTCCATAGCAAAGGAAAATTTTGAGATCCCATGGGAGGTGAACTAAATTTACAGTGGAAGAGGTATAATGTTTGGGTTTTATGGAAAGAATGCCTTTATCAGGACAATAGAACTTCCAGAGACCTTGCAGCCTTTGTATTCTTCAGAGATTAATGAGAAATGTGCTGCTTTCCTCTTTTCATTTTTCTCTCTTCTTATTCTTGTCTTCCCTCTTCCCTTTCCTTTCCAATCACATCTATACTCTCATCCACTTTCAATTCAACCCTTTACTTCCTTTCCACCTGTCTTTTCCTTCTGCTTTCCTCTCTTCCTCTCCACCTGTTCTATTCCCCACCTCC
This sequence comes from Mobula hypostoma, assembly GCF_963921235.1. NCBI lineage: Eukaryota > Metazoa > Chordata > Chondrichthyes > Myliobatiformes > Myliobatidae > Mobula > Mobula hypostoma. The sequence continues at coordinate 41,775,261 of NC_086116.1, forward strand.
TCTCTCCCCCTATTTACTCCATCCGCTGATTCCCCCTTCCCACTTCCTCATTTTCCCTCCTTAATCTGTTAGTGCTTCACTTCTGCAGATATGATGGCAGCATTTAAAAGACACGTGGCAGAGAAGTGACAGTCAGAGAGTGCAGGGATTTAGACCATATGCAGATAGATGGGATTCGTTTGAACTGCAGTCATGGTCAGCTCAAACATCCTGGGCTGCACTGTTCTATGTTCAATGTTCAGTTTGAATTTTCTAACCCTTCAAAGTTTCTTCTTCATACATATACTTACACACCGTACGTACTGAACAATGGTGATTCCTAGCTTATCCTATATTGCTTGGTTGCGTACAGTGTATTATTGTGTTTACCTGCTGTTTGCTAAAAAGCTTTCAAGCCACTGTGATGCTTCCCTTTTAATGTAGCTATCAGTAGATTTTTAGTAATGGGATTTTTCTGAGTCTAATAATTTATCACAGGGATAAAGGGACCAGGTTTGGTTGTTTAGACATAATGAGCAGAAGAACGATATTGGAATACAGGAGTTGAGCAATTATCCTCACAGACCTAATTAATCTGTTTCTTAACCCCAATTACCTGACGAGGTCTCTTGTATAACAAGATTCTATCAATGAGTTCAAGAATCAGGAAGTTATGTTCAACAATTAGGGATCAACTTTATTCGTCCATATGCATTTACATGTATTAGGAATCTGCTGTGGCCTGTTAGTCAGGGCACACACAGCATACCACAAAAAAATGAACAAAATTCAGCAATTAAGAATTAAAAGTGTCTATAAAAGATAAGAAAGAATTATATATAAATAAAAATAAAAGGAGCTAATATGGGTTAAAGTTTGGATATGCAATAAAATTTGCATAAATAAATAAATACTAGCATGTATTTACAGCATCAAAAAAAGTAGTTTAAAGTGTTTACAGTGCAGTGTCATGACAAAGGTAGTAGATAGAGAGGGGTGGGGGCTAACTGGAATGTTTGATCAGATTAACTGCCTGGGGAAAGAACCTTTCAAGATGGATTTTAAAATGCTTGCAGCTTTGTAGATCTCTGGAGTGGTCACATCTGGAGTATTGCATTCAATTCTGGTTGTTCCATTTTAGGAAAGTGTGCAGAAGAGGTTTACCAGGATGCTGCTTGGATTAGAGGGCATATACTATAAGGAGTCATTGAAAAGGCTTGAGTTATATTCTCTGGAATGGCGGATCTGATAGTTCATGAGAAACATGGGTAAAGTAAGAAGCTGGTGTCTTTTTCTCAGTGTCGACATGTCTTAATACCAGAGTGCATGCATTTAAGGTGAGAGGAGCTAATTGCAAAGGAGATGTGTAGAACAAGATTTTTTTTGCACACAGAATGTGGGTTCCTGGAATGAACTGTCAAAGAGTTGTGGTGGGAGCAGATGTGATAGAGACATTCGAGGGGCTCTTAGGTAGGTACATGAATATGCAGAGAATGTAGGCAGCAAGGATCAGTTTAGTTTAGTTTGTGTTTAATTACTGGTTTAATTACTTTGGCACTGCATTGTGAGCCAAATGTCCTGTTCGTGTGTTGTACTGTTCTATATTCTAATCTGAAAGTTTAAAATATTCCGTTTAAACTTACTGGTGGAGATATTTTTCTAGAAATGGTAAGCACAGGTGGAATTAGAAGGTACTGGACAAATAAGGGATTAATTGCGGAGAACCAGGGTGGATTTGTTAAAGGCAAATCATATTTAATTAATTTGGTGAAGTTTTTTTTCAAATAGAGCAACAGAAATGGTGAAAGAGGGAAAAGATGAGTTGTACATGGGCTTTCAAAAGATCCTTGATGTGGAATCCTACTGCAGAATAGATTTAGCAACAATGATTAGTGGCCAGGGGTCAATGATGACAAATGTTGAGTTGTAATTGATAAACAGCAGCCTGATGTAAGTATTTCTGTTGTCCAGGTGGTCCAAGACTGACCAGAGAGCCAGTGACATTGCAGCAGGAAATTGAATTCAAAAATATCCTGGGCCACGGGGAAAGGGCAGGGGGCTGGACTGCACGGGAGCTCATGAGCTGCCCGCCGAACAATCTCCTTTTGTGCTGCAACCATTCTGTGTTCCTTTGATGAAACTGATCAAACCTCAACAACTTTAGGAGTAAGGAAAAAAACAGATTGCCCAGGACAAAAGTACTGAGCATCGGTCCTAACTGGGGACCTTCTTCAGTGAGCAGACTAATCCAGGATGATTTTAATGTCCTGTTTTCAATGATCCAATGGTTTCCGGCTGTCACTGTATAAAGAAATGTTTCCTGACATCACCCATAAACAGCCTCAATCTAATGTGAAGTTTATGCCTCTTTAGTTCTGGAGCTCCCCCAAAGGAAGTAATTGTTCTCTATCAACTCCACTGGGGTATTTAAACCTATGTAAATCAGCACGTTCAATTAATCTTCAATCTCAGTAAGTTCAAAACAAAAACCTGGTATTAGCACATGTACTGAGACACAGTGAAAAGCTTACTGTTCATACAGATCAGATCATTACACAGTGCATTGAGGGAGAACAAGGTAAAACAATAACAATGTAGAATTAAGTGTAACAGCTACAGAGAAAGTGCAGTGCAGGTCATGATAAAGTGTAGGATCTTAACAAGGTAGATTGTGAGGTCAAGAGTCCATCTTATTGTATGAGTGACTGGACCTTTTCGATAGCTTTATCTTTTGTGACTCTCCATCTTGTTCTGTTTCATTCTCTCTTTCCATGAATAGTCACTTGTCCCTGAGATCTGATTCTTTATTTTTTTTCCCAGCTTTCTTTGCTTGCAACTTAAGTGAAGCACCCACAAAAAAACACTAAGGCTACAAGAGTAGGTCAGGGCCTAGGCATCCTGCTCTGACTGCCTCACCTCCTGAAACTCAAAAGCTTTTGCAATATTTCATGTGGTTAAAAAACGGTTTGAGCTGCTTAGAGGCATTTACGAGTGTCTAAGATCCACATGTGCTGGCCAGTGCTGTCATGGCATCCGCACCAGACTTCGAGAAGAGTGATCTCGAGTTCGAATCTGGCCGGTTCCTCGCATGCTTTCCATGCCTTGAGTTAGCAATTCAGCCTCGTAAAAAAAAACAGATAAAAATGCTGAAGAAACAGCAAGTAATGCTGCTCGATGCGCCACAATGTGCAGAAAGGAACAACAAACAACAAGATAGGCACATGAATTTGTAGAGACTGGGGGAGATATGGATCATGTTCAGGCAGAAGAGATTAGTGTCATGAGTTCCTATGTTACACTGAGGCCGTCTACAAGAAGGGTCAGAGCCGTCTCTATTTCCTGAGGAGACTGAGGTCCTTTAACATCTGCTGGATGATGCTGAGGATGTTCTACGAGTCTGTGGTGGCCAGTGCTATCATGTTTGCTGTTGTGTGCTGGGGCAGCAGGCTGAGGGTAGCAGACACCAACAGAATCAACAAACTCATTCATAAGGCCAGTGATGTTGTGGGGATGGAACTGGACTCTCTGACGGTGGTGTCTGAAAAGAGGATGCTGTCGAAGTTGCATGCCATCTTAGACAATGTCTCCCATCCACTACATAATGTACTGGGTGGGCACAGGAGTACATTCAGCCAGAGGCTCACTCCGCCGAGATGCAACACAGAGCGTCATAGGAAGTCATTCCTGCCTGTGGCCATCAAACTTTACAACTCCTCCCTTGGAGGGTCAGACACCCTGAGCCAATAGGCTGGTCCTGGACTTATTTCATAATTTACTGGCATAAATTACATATTACTATTTAATTATTTATGGTTTATCACTATTTAATTATTTAAGGTGCAACTGTAACGAAAACCAATTTCCCTCGGGACCAATAAAGTATGAGTATGACTGTGACCATGACTAAATTCTGTGTTCTATGAGCGGAAGAGGGCAGCTTGAATAACTCTCAATGCCCATCAGAATAAAGCATCCCATTTGACAGACACCATATCAACCACCTTCTTTCTTCATTCTCGTAACCATCGGGGCACCGTGGCTATAGGGTGAGCCATCTCCCAAATGCACTGCAGCTACTCACCTTGCCCACTCCAACACCAACTCGCAACTCTACTACCAACAGACAGTAGGTTCACATGAACTCCGCCAACCTAAAGTCAGACTTAAGGTCAAGTTCATTATTATATACCTGAGCACGTCTGCACAGGTGCAATGAAAAACTTGCTTGCAGCAGCATCACATGCACATTGAATCTTTCATGTAGTACTGTATACACAAGAAGAGAGCTTAAGTTAAACATAAATGATAGATAGATTTTATACGAATGAACACAAACAGAGCAATTGGAGAATATAGAACATTGAACAGTGTGGCAGAGCCTGTGCCCATCAGCCCATGATGTTGTGCCAGCCTTCTAACATACTCTGAGATCAGCGTAACCCTTCGCTCCTACACACAAAATAATCTGCAGATGCTGGGCCAAAGCAACACACACAACACGCTGGAGGAACTCAGCAGGTTGGGCAGCATCCGTGGAAATGATCAGTCGACGTTTCGGGCTGGAACCCTTCGTCAGGACTGTAGAGGGAAGGGGCAGAGGCCCTATAAAGAAGGTGGGGGGAGGGTGGGAAGGAGAAGGCTGGTAGGTTCCAGGTGAGGAACCAGTATGGGGAAAGATAAAGAGGTGGGGGAAGGGAGGCAGGGAGGTGATAGGCAGGAAAGGTGAAGAAAGAATAGGGGAAAACACAATGGGTAGTAGAAGGAGGCGGAACCATGAGGGAGGTGATAGGCAGCTGGGGGAGGGGCAGAGTGAAATAGGGATAGAGGAAGGGAAGGTGAGGGAATTTCCAGAAGTTGGAGAATTCTATGTTCATACCAAGGGGCTGGAGACTACCTAGACGGTATATGAGGTGTTGCTCCTCCAACCCGAGTTTAACCTCATCATGGCAGTGGAGGAGGCCATGTATGGACATACCTGAATGGGAATGGGCAGCAGAGTTGAAGTGGGTGGCTACCGGAAGATCCTGTCTACTGTGGCGGACGGAGCGGAGGTGCTCGACGAAGTGGTCCCCCAATCTGCGTTGGGTTTCACCGATGTAGAGGAGGCCGCACCGGGAGCACCGAATGCAATAGATGACTCCAACACGCAGCCCATAACTCTCCAGTTTTCCTTCATCCATGTGCCTATCTAAGAGTCTCTTAATTATCCCTATTATATCAGCTCTACCACAACCCCTGGCTATGCATTCCATGCACCTATCACATTCTGTGTATAAAACCTACCACTAACATTTCCCTTAATCTTTCCTCCACTCTCATTAAACTGATGCTGTCTGGAATTGGTCATTGCTGCCCTGGGGAAAGAAGGCAGAGTGGTCAAGGTGGTCCACAGTGTTGTTATCCTGAGGTAGTGATTAGGGCTGAGCATGTTGGTTCACGAACAAAATGGTTGGAGGGAAGAAGCTGTTCTTGAACCTGGTGTTGTGGGACTTCAGGGTTCTGCACCTCCAGCCTGATGGTAGTTGTGAGAAGGTGGCATGGCCTGAATGCTGGGGATCCTTGACAATTGACATTGCCTTCGTGAGGCAGCAGCAGGTGTAGATGCAACAATGGTGGGGAAGGATATGCTTATGATGTGTTGGATTGTCCACTATTCTCTGTAGTTCTTTACATTCCTGTGCATTCGAGTTGCCATACCGGACCACAATGCAACGGTCAGGACACTTTTAAAAGTGCATCTTAAAGGTTCCATTTTGATCCCTAACCTCATCTTGATTTCAAATATATTGCTGGTCCTTCATTAGGATCTAAATCTTTGAAATTTCACACTCCAGAGCAGAGTAAAATTACCTTCACCAGAAAGACTGCAATGGTTCAAGGAGAGCTTCCCAATATCTTCTCAAGCATAGTTAGAGATGTACAATAAGTAAAAGCCTTCACATCAAATCCATAGAAAAAAATTTTGAAAGCAGCAGGAAAAAAAGGCGAAAGAGGCCTGCATTTAAACTACATTTTTATATCCCCTCCACATCACCCAAAAGCAGGTCATAGTCAATAAAACACTTGTAGAAAAGTGCATTATCCAATTAGTATGCAATCGATTCCTTGAGTGTTGTCACCCACAGAAGACAAATAAAGCTTGTTTTCTCCTGGGGGGGGGTGACATCTCCAAAAATTGGCCAGATTGTTCTTGGGAGCGCTCAATCTAATCATCGGTGGTATTACCGGTTAAGGTAATGGCAAAGTGAAACCAGGGAATTTGCATGGTGGCTGTTCCCATTTACTTGTGGAAAATATGACTAACATTGAACCTGCGATATATAAAGCAAACCCGCTACTCCAACTGGTCGCAGTCATAGTTGCTGAACTTCTCTCAAAATAAGCGAGCCCCAAGGACCCCCACTATCCAGGCCATGCTTCCTTCCCACTGCTGCCAGTGGGAAGGAGAAACAGGAGCCTTCACTCACAACACGCTGGAGGAATTCAGCAGGTCGGGCAGCATCCATGGAAACGATCAGCCAACGTTTTGAGCCGGAACCCTTCGTCAGGACTGTAGAGGGAAGGGGCAGAGGCCCTATAAAGAAGGTGGGGGGAGGGTGAGAAGGAGACGGCTGGAAGGTTCCAAGTGAAAAACCAGTAAGGGGAAAGATAAAGGGGTGGGGCAGGGGAAGCAGGGAGGGGATAGGCAGGAAAGGTGAAGAAGGAAAAAGGGAAAGCACAATGGGTAGTAGAAGGAGGTGGAACCATGAGGGAGGTGGTAGGCAGCTGGGGGAGGGGGCAGAGTGAAATTGGGATGGGGGAAGGGAGGGGGAGGGAATTACCAGAAGTTAGAGAATTCGATGTTCATACCAAGGGGCTGGAGACTACCCAGACAGTATATGAGGTGCTGTTCCTCCAACCTGAATTTAGCCTCATCATGGCAGTAGAGGAAGCCGTGTATGGACATATCCGAATGGGAATGTGAAGCAGAGTTGAAGTGGGTGGTAACCAGGAGATCCTGTCTGTTGTGGCAGACGGAGCGGAGGTGCTCGACAAAGCAGTCCCCCTCCCATAGCTGCCTACTACCTCCATTATGGTTCTGCCTCCTTCTACTACCCATTGTGCTTTCCCCTTTTCCTTCTTCACCTTTCCTGCCTATCACCTCCCTGCCTCCCCTCCCCCACCCCTTTATCTTTCCCCTTACTGGTTTTGCACCTAGAAACATACAGCTTTCTGCTTCCCACCCTCCCCCCACCTTCTTTACAGGGCCTCTGCCCCTTCCCTCTTCAGTCCTGATGAAGAGTTCCGGCCCGAAACGTTGACTGATCGTTTCCACGGATGCTGCCTGACCTGCTGAGTTCCTCCAGCGTGTTGTGAGTGTTGCTTTGACCCCAGCATCTGCAGAGTATTTTGTGTTTACAAAACAGGAGCCTTAGGTCTTACACCACCAGGTTTAGGAACAGTTGTTCCCCTTCACCTGAACCAGCATGGAACTCACCTCAGCATTGAACTGATTCCACAACCACCGGACTCACTTTCAAGGATGCTACAACTCATATTCTCAATATTATTTATTTACACTTTACTGTTATTATTTTTCCAGTTTGTCTTCTCTTGAATGTTGGCTGTTTGTCATTCTTTGTGAAGTTTTTCATTGATTCCATTGTATTTCTTTGTGTCTATTGTGAACGCACACAAGAAAATGAATCTCAGGAAATGAATATGATGATGTATACATATTTTGATAGTAAAATTACCTTAAACTTTTAAGCTTTGACCTTAAAATCTTCTTGGAGACTCCACACTATAACACCATCTATATTTCAAGAAAGATGCTATACAGATCTACAAATAGCTTGATGTTCCCATTATTCCATCAGACTGGCCAGTGATTCCATTGTGTGTTATATCCATGCTTTTTCCATAAATTAGGATTTCCAACAAGAATCTCCAACACTTCCTAAAGAATGAAAATAAGTTTAAATGCATAGGCAGACCAAAATTATGGAATTTCCAATTTATTGTGGCGTATGTATTTATAAACTTAATTACTGTTGGAGTGGAACCCAAACTGTTGTATACTTATAGAAATAGTCTCTAAAATAAGAAAAGTAAATGCAGGACATCAGCAGCAGGTTGGATAACTTCAATAAAATGAGGAAGGCAATAGGCGTTAGCCCTTCATGTTGGGGAGACTAGAACTAGAGATTAACAGTGAAAGGTAAATATTCAAGAGGAATCTGAATGAAACCTGTTCACTCAAAGGGTGGTGAGCGTGTGGAGTGAGCTGTTAGCAGAAGTGGTAGATGTAGGTTTGATCACAACATTTAAGAGCAGTTTGGATAGGTACATGGATGGGAGGGATTTGGTGGAATATAATCTCGGTGCAGGTAGATGGGCCGAGATAGAATATCAGATCAGCAGGGACTAGATGGGCTAAAGGGCCTGTTTCTGTGCTGTAATACTCTATGAATCTAATAAAATATTAAGTCTGGCTTTTCATTATCATTAGAAGGGAATATTGATTTAATAGCTGAATTTACTAGTTTGGTTCTCAGTGGTCAGAACAAAACGCTACATAGCGAGGAACTCAAGAGAAGTCCATAGGATATGTTTAAGGATATGTTGTTTTTAATATTCTTGAGCTAAGAATTCCAGGAAAATGCATTCTAATTCCATCAGTAATTCAAGTTCATTAGGAAAAAAACTATCAGTACTGATAGCACTGCTCTGATGTAAAAACCTATCAGGCCACCTACCGTCAATAGTTAGGTCCAGTTTATTCTCATGAGCACAAGTACAGTGAGGTACTGATATAGCAAAGAAATTGCTTCAACGGCATCATGGGCATGTAAATTCAGGCAACAACACATGGAACTTAAATTGTGAGTAAGTTCTACTTAAGTTATATGAGACAATGAAGAAAAAGGCCGTGTCATATAAAATATTAATGCAAAAACAAAATTAGAAATAAGCCCATGGAGGTGCACGAAGTAGTCTGTGGTGTTCCACTGCTGAGGTACGGTTAAGGTTGTGTGGGTCTGTGAGAAAATAGCTGTTCCTGAACCTGGTAGTGTGGAACTTCAAACTTCCATACCTTCTACCGAATGGTAGCATGTTCTGGATGGTGGGTATCCTTGATGATTGATGCCATCTTCATCAGCTAGTGCTTCATGTAGATGTTGTTAATGGTAGGCAGAGCTGTGCCTGTGACTTACACTGGCCTTCAAATCCTCAGTAATGTAGCTACATATTAACTGCTCTCTAATAGGTCATATCAAGCACCCCAAGGGTAAATGGAGATGAGGGGTAAAAATTGTAAAGTCCCACAGAGGAATTGAAATGAAAGATGTAGGGTCGATATATGTATGTCATAACAATATCATAGGCAGGTGAAAAAAATTTAAAGGTGAATAAAATCCTGAAAGATTAAACAAATGTGGTAAGATTGCTGGTACCAACAGGCTCCTGAACCAGAGTGGATAACTCACTCACCTCAGCACCAAGCTGATTCCACAACCTATGGACTCACTTTCAAGGGCTCTACAACTCACGTTCTTAATATTATTTTTTACTTCCTTATCTGTTATTATTATTGCAGATCTCATGGTTCATCCAGGGCTTCTGCTTAGGGAAGACTCTGAATGATTTTGTGGGGACACACATGTCTATGACTATTTTTATAAAATCAGTGACAACTGTGGTGTGTTCATTCAGATCCACAGGTAAGTCCTTGCACATGGCCAGGTCCACTGACTTGAAGCAATCCCATAGCTCTTCCTATGCCTCCCACAACCACCTCTTTGTTGCCCTAGTCTCTGGACTCCTGCTCTTTAGCCTCTGCTGGTATGCAGATAGGAGGAGGGCAGCCAAATGATCAGATTTCCTGAAGTGGCCTAATGTGTTGGGACCACTGGTGGTGGTATTTGAGCAGTGATTTCTTCAAGCATGTGGTTAAAACCTCCAACTGTGATCTAAAGTGCTTTAGGATGTATTGTATCTTGTTTGGTGACAGCACCATGCAGTATCTCAAGTGCCTGATTACAGTCGGCCAATTGTGGTATGTAAACTATGGTCAGGATCACTGAGAACTCTCTTGGTAAATAGAACAGTCAGCATTTGATCGTTAGATATTCAAGGTCAGGGGAACAAGGGTATCACAAAACTGCCACATTGGAGCACCAGGGAGAGATTATCATGAAGTACACACCTCCTCTGTTAGTCTTTTTGAGATCAGCAGTTCAGTCCATTATGTGTATTGAGAAGCATCTGGGTCTGACCGCCATATCTGGCATACTCTGAGTAAGCCACTTCTTGGTAAAACACAAAACACAATTTCTCATTTCCCTCTGATACAGCAATCTTGCTCTCAGCTCCTCAATTTTGTTCTCCAGCGACTGCACATTTGCTTACGAGATGCTGGGTAGAGGGGGCCTCATCCCTCTGTGATTCAGCCTGGCTTGGAGTCCCCCCAACCCCCCGACTCGATTCCGACCACGGCAATGAACTTTCATCTGCTTAAAGTTTCCGTACCTGGTTGCTCCAGAATTAACTTTGCCGAGTCCTTCAGAAGATGGTGACATTTGTAGTTCATTGAAATGACTTAAAAGTATGTAGCTTAAAGGGAGATTATATGTTGCAGATTGCAGTGAGAGTAATTCAAAAGAGATATATTTAAAAGTATTGTAAGTAGCCTGTAAAATGTCAACGTGGTTCACCAGCAGCATCTTGGATTAAACTCCATCTGCCATACGTCTCCCCATTGCCACAAATGACCAAGATCCTTTTGTGATCTTAGATAGTCTTTTTCATTGTCCACTCTACTACAAAGTGTTCTGAAGAGTAGGAGGAGACTTACATGCACTATCAGGGCCTGGTTGGGCCTAGCATTGAAAAATAGAAAAGCCTACAAAAAGTAATGGATACAGACCGGCCCATCACGGGAAACAACCTTCCCACCATTGAGCACATCTATAAGGAGTCTGCCTCAAGAACGTAGTATCCATCATTAATGACCCCCACCATCCAAGCCATACAGTCTTCACACTGCTACCACTGAGAAGGAGGAACAGGAGTCTTAGGTCCCACAGCACCTACAGTGCTGCCCCAAACTGGATCTACAGTTTCTTCTCTCATCCCAAATTATGTGTGGGCAGGTTAAATAAATGGACACTTAAAATTGTCCTTTATGTGTGGTTAAGTGGTAGAATCTGTGAGAGGTTGTTGGGGATGTGTTGAGAATAAAATGAGATTAATAAAATGGTCAATGTAAATGGGTGCTTGTTGGCTGGTCTGAACTCAGTGGGCCTCGGGATCAATTTCCGTCTTGGGCACTAGCCTCCCCATCATCGAGCACATCTTCAAATGGAAATGCATGAAGTTGGCATCCATCATGAACGGCCCTCGCCATTCAGAATTTGCCCTCTGCTCGTTACTACCATCAAGGAGGAAGTAGAGAAACCGGAAGACGCAGACTCAATGCTGTAGGAACAGCTTCTTCCCCTCCACCATCAGATTTCTGAATGGTCCATGAACCCATGAAAAATATATCAATATTTTGTCCTTTTTTGCGCTATTTATTTTTTTTATAAATTCTGACTGTAACTTATAGTGTTTTTATGTATTGCATTGTACAGTAGCCATTAAACAGCAAATTTCACATGCTGTAAGTATGCCAGTGATAATAAATCTGATTCTGATTCCATCATTAATCTAATCTAATCTAATCCATCATTAATCTAATCTAATCTAATCTAATCATTAAGGACCATCACCACCCTGGATATACCCTCTTCTCATTGCTACCATCAGGGAGGAGGAAGACCATAAGATATAGGAGCAGAAGTAGGCCATTCAGCCCATCGAGTCTTCTCCGCCATTCAATCATGAGCTGATCGAATTCTTGCCGTCATCCCCACTCCCCTGCCTTCACCCCATACCCTTTGATGCCCTGGCTAATCAAGAACCAATCTACCTCTGCCTTAAATATACCCAGTGACTTTTCCTCCACAGCCACTCGTGGCAACAAAATCCACAGATTTACTACCCTCTGACCAAAGTAATTTCTCCACATCTGAGTTCTAAATAGACATCCTTCAATCCAGAAATCATACCCTCTTGTCCTAGAATCCCCTACCATGGGAAATAACTAATCTGTTCAGGCCTTTTAACATTTGGAATGTTTCTAAGAGACTCCCCCCCCCGCATTCTCCTGAACTCCAGGGAATACAGCCCAAGAGCTACCGGACGTTCCTCATACAGTAACCCTCTCATTCCTGGAATCATTCTCATGAATCTTCTCTGAACCCTCTCCAATATCAATATATCATTTCTAATATAAGAAGCCCAAAACTGCACACAATACTCCAAGTGTAGTCTCACGAGTGCCTTATTGAGCCTCAACATCACATCCCGGCTCTTATATTCCATACTTCTAGAAATGAATGCCAACATTGCATTCGCTTTCTTCACAACCAACTCAACCTGGAGGTTAATGTTCTCTGCATTTTGAATTCTCTCCCCATCTAAATAATACTCTGTCCGTTTATTTCTTCCACAAAAGTGCATGACCATACACTTTCCAACATTGCATTTCATTCGCCACTTCCCCTAAACTATCTAAGTCTCTCTGCAGGCTCTCTGTTTCCTCAACACTACCTGCTCCTCCACCTATCTTCGTATCATCGGCAAATTTAGCCACAAATCCATTAATACCGTAGTCCAAATCATTGACATACATCATAAAAAGCAGCGGTCCCAACACCGACCCCTGTGGAACTCCACTGGTAACCGGCAGCCAGCCAGAATAGGATCCCTTTATTCCCACTCCCTGTTTTCTGCCAACCAGCCAATGCGCCACCCATGTTAGTAACTTCCCTGTAATTCCATGGGCTTTTATCTTGCTAAGCAGCCTCATGTGCGGCACCTTGTCAAAGGCCTTCTGAAAATCCAAGTATACCAAGTCTACTGCATCTCCTTTGTCTACCCTGCTTGTAATTTCCTCAAAGAACTGCAGTAGGTTTGTCAGGCAGGATTGTCCTTTCAGGAAACCATGCTGGTTTTGGCCTATCTTGTCATGTGTCTCCACGTACACTGTAATCTCATCCCTAACAATCAATTCCAACAACTTCCCAACCACTGATGTCAGGCTAACAGGTCTATGGTTTCCTTTTTGCTGCCTCCCACCCTTCCTAAATAACGGAGTAACATCTGCAATTTTCCAATCAACTGGTACAATGCCAGAATCGATCGATTCTTCAAAGATCATTGTTAATGACTCCGCAATCTCCAGCTACTTCACTTCCCTGACACTCTTGAATATCCAGTATACTGCAGACGTATTCCACCGTGAAGACTGATGCAAAATAGGTATTGAGTTCTTCTGCCATCTCTGCATCTTTCATTATAATATCTCCAGCATCATTTTGTACCGGTCCTAAATCTACCCTCGACTCTCTTTTACTCTTTATGTACTTAAAACAGCTTTCAGTATCTTCTTTGATATTACTCGCCAGCTTCCTTTCACAATTCATCTTTTCCTTCTGAATGACCTTTTTAGTTTCCTCCTGCAAGTTTTTAAAAGCTTCCCAATTCTCTGTCTTCCCACTAGCTCTGGCCTCCTTGCATGCCCTCTCTTTTGCTTTTACTGTGGCTCTGACTTCATGTGTCAGCCACGGTAGTGTCCTACTTTCCTTTGAAAATTTCTTCTTATTTGGAATCGATCTGTCTTGCACTTCCCTCATTTTATGCAGAAACTCCAGCCATTTCTACTCTGCTGTCCTTCCTGCAAATGTCCCTTTACAGTCAACTTCAGCCAATTCCCCTCTCATGCCATTGTAATTTCCTTTATTCCACTGAAATGCCAACACCTTGGATTTTATTTTTTCCCTCTCCAATTTCAATATGAACTCGATCATATTGTGATCACTGTTCCCTACGTGTTCCTTGACCTTAAGCTCTCTTATCACCTCTGGATCATTGCACAACACCCAGTCCAGCACAGCCGATCCCCTAGTGGGCTCAACAACAAGCTGCTCAAAAAAGGCATCTCTTAGATATTCTACAAATTCTCTCTCTCGAGGTTTATTACTGGCCTGGTTTTCCCAATCCACTTTCATGTTAAAATCCCCAATGATTATCATCACATTGCCTTTCTGACACATCTTTTCTATCTCCTGCTGTAATTTTTAACCAACATCCCACTGCTTTTTTGAGGCCTGTATACAACTGCCATTAGGGTCTTTTTACCCTTGCCATTTCTTAACACAACCCATAGAGACTCTACATCTTTCAATCCTATATCATCTCTTTCTAATGATTTAATATTATTTCTTATACCCAGAGCCACACTACCCCCTCTGCCTATCTTTCCAATACGCTGTATATCCTCGGACGTTCAGCTCCCAATGGCAGACGTCCATTAGCCAAGTTTCAGAGATGGCCACAATGTCATATTTGCCAATCTGTAGTTGAATTTCAAGATCGTCCATTTTATTCTTTATGCTGCGTGCATTCGGATACAACGCTATCAGTCCAATATTTGTTGCTTTCTGTTTTAACTGCACCACGCCTCTATTGCCCTGTAACTCATGCCACTGGCTGTGATTAAGACTCATTTCCTGCCTGCCCTTTCTACAAGCTCTGTTGCACGCTATCTTTGATTTATTTTTGTTTTCCCTTTCCTCAGCCCTATCACTCTGGTGCCCATTCCCCCTACCAAATTAGTTTAAACCCTCCCTAACATCTCTATTAAATTTGCCCACTAGGTATTGGACACCTTTGGGTTCAGGTATAACCCGTCCTTTTTGTACAGGTCATACCTCCCCCAGAAGAGGCTCCAGTGACCCAGGAATCTGAAGCCCTGCCCCCTACACCAGTCTCTCAGCCACACATTAATATGCCTGATCATGCTATTCTTGCACTCACTAGCATATGGCACAGGCAGCAATCCTGAGATTACTACCCTAGAGGTCCTGCTTTTCAGCTTCCTACCTAACGCCCTGAGTTCTCTCTTCAGGACGTCCTCCCTTTTTCTACCAAAGTCATTGGTACCAATGTGTACCAAGACTTCTGGCTATTCACCCTTTCCCTTCAGAATACTCTGCATCCGATCTGAGACATCCATATTCATACTCAACATTTTAGTAACAGCTTCTTCCCCTCCGCCATCAAATTTCAGAACGGTTCATAAACCCGACTTCACTATCTGGCTCTCTTTTTGCACTATATATTTATTCTTCTTATATTTTTATTGTAACTTAGAGCAATTTTTTACAACCTGCACTGTATGGCTACCACAAAATAAATTTTGCAACACATGTCGATGATAATAAAGCTGATTCTGATTCTGACTCCGCTTTTACTCCATGCATTGTGCATTACGGATAATATATTGGCCTTGTAGGGAGTCTAGCAGTGCATTACACATGAAATTACAAGAAGAGTTAAATTAAAGAAGAAATATGCAAGGTGGAGTTCCATTCCCTGTTACTTAAATAATTGAAGGGTAACTTGACTGAGGTTTAGTAGATGAGATGGAGAAATACTTTTTCCAGGCTGTGTCGCTCATTCAAGTTCTCCCTGTGACCCATGTGGGCTTCCCCTGACCTACAGCCCAACCAAGTGTGTAGGTCAGTGGTAGAATCTGGGGTTCACTGATGAGGAGAAAACAATGGGATTGGTGTAATGCTTTACGTAGACGCAGTGAGTTGATGATCCCACTTCCATATGACGTGACACTATGACGAAACCTGAATTTAGAGAAAGTATGAATGATAACAATAAAACCAATGCCAATGCCTGTCCTCTGCTAAGATGTAAGCAGTACATGTAATCAAAAGTTCAAAGTTCATAGTAGATTTATTATCAAAGTGAGTATATGTCTGGCAGGCTTTCACAGTAAAACAAAGAAATATAATAGAATTAATGAAAAACTACACATAAAGACTGACAAACAACCAATGTTCAAAAGAAGACAAACTGCAAATACAGTATAGATAGATTTTTGGATAAATACTGAGAACATGAGTTGTAGAGTCCTTGGAAGTGAGTTTATAAGTTGTGAAATCAGTTCCATGTTGAGGTGAGTTCAAACTCTAAGTTCGAAGTGAGTGTTGAACATTATGGATCTTTCCTAACTCCCACCTATTTTCTAATTTCTGCGTCGTGAGTCAATGCCAAATAAACTTTTGACATGTGGTGTAGCAATTCAAACACCTCCCACTTACTGACTCTGTCTGCGGTTTCTTATGGGAAATGGGTCTTTTATAAATGCAGATTCAGCTGTTTCAAGCATTACTGAGGTTGAAGGGGAGGTGCATTGGTTGGCACACCCTTAAACGAGACTGCGAGCAGCAGGACCCCAGAAGCCACAATCCAGTCAGATATGCACAGAACATCACCATGGCCTTCTTCCAACTCCTTCTTTCAGGGATCGGTTACCAAATGAGCAAAATATCAGAATCAGAACCAGAACAGGTTTATTGTCATGGTCAAATGTATTGAAATTTATTGTTTTCTGCAGAAGTACAATGCAATATACACAGTATATATATTTGGATATGATTAAGTAGATACTTCTCTCTCTCTCTCTCTCTCTCTCTCTCTCTCTCTCTCTCTCTCTCCCTCTGTGTGTGTGCGTGTGTGTGTGTGTATATATATATATATATATATTTGTGTGTTTATATGTGTATGTATATGTGTATATATAATGTAAAAAGTGAGCAAAAAAAGTGGAACAGTGTTCATGTGCTCATTTCTGTTCAACAGTCTGAGTGCGGAGGGGGAGAATCTATTCCTAAAATGTTGAGTGTGTGTCTTTGGACTCCTGTACCTCCTCCCTAATAGCAGTAATGTGAAGAGGCCATGTCTCAGGTGAGGAGGGTCCTTAATTTTGGTGGCCCCCTTCTTAAATCATTGTCTATTGAAGATGTCCTTAACCTTAGGGATGCTAATGTCCATGATGTAGCTGCCTGAGTATACTTTTTCCAATCCTATGCAGTGGTCCCTCTGTACCAAACAGTGATAGAACTAGTCAGAATGCTGTCTATGGTACTTCTACAGAAATATGCTAGAGTTTCCCATTGAAGTATAGCTGTGCTGTGACCTTTTGAAATTACATCATTTTGACATCACTATGTTGGGTCCAGGATAGATCTTCAGAGATATTGACAACCAGAAACTTGAAACTGCTCACCATCCATTGCTGGCCCCTTGATAAAAATAGTACGTGTTCACAATAAAATAAGAGGGAAAATTTAACCATGAAGCAACTAACCCATGTTACAAAATAAATATTAATTTTAAAATGGACTCAGTAGCATGAGCTTGATTGGTTTAATGAGCTAACGTAATGAATATGCTCATTTACCCTATTTATGGAACTACATCAACAAGTTGACAGAGCATCTTCCGAAGGGCAAAATCTCCCAAAGCTCTTTTCAATAGCACCAACAATAACTCTAAGGAAGGAATATTTTAGGGCAGTACTAACAACTTTCTCCAAGATGCAAGTTTTAATCAGGAGCTTCTAGAAGGAGCAACTTAAAGAAGAAGATTATGGTGAAAATGCAGAGAAGTTCAGGAAGAGAATTTTTGAGCATTTGCTGCCGAGAGAGCAGACTATAAAGAATATCAGGAAGAGCTGTAGATGCAATAACATCATTTAAGAAAATTTTATATGGGCTCATGGATGATAGGAAAATGGAGAGTTATATAGGAGGGAAGAGCTGGATTGATCTTAGAGAAGTTTAAAAGGTTAGCACAACATCATGGGTCAAAGGGCCTGAACTTTGCTGTAATGTTCTGTTTTCTATGTGGGAAATCTGAAATAGAAAGTGCACAAGAGATCAGTATTATGGAGTTATAGAATCACAAATCATAGGAACAGGCCTTTCAGCCCATCATTAATGTTAACTGTCTAGCACTCATCTACGCCAATCTCACTTCTCCCCACATTCCATTCAACACTTCCAGCTTCTACCTCTCACACTCTGAGGGTTATTTAAGCAGCTAATTAACCTACAGATGGAACAAGAGGAAGCCAGACTGGCTTTTTAATCTGTTCTAATCTTCAAATAATTCACAGCTAATTTGTGATCCAACTTCATATATTTGGCCAATCTCGATTTCCCCTGACATAAAGGTCTATTCATTTCAGATGTTGAAATGACATGCATTAAAGTATATCTGTTGAAGAGTTGTTCATTTCCACCATCTTTTGCCTAAGGTCTTAGACGCTGAAACCATGGCAACAATTTCCAAAAGATTTAAACTAGATTTGCAACACCCCGTGAACAAGTCAGGACAGCATTACTCCAATTCTCTCAAACCATTGGATATTTTTCAATAGAAGTGATAAAGGAGAATGAATAAACATCCAAAATAATTGGATGTAATACTTGTAAAACGCTAGAGGAAATCAGCAGGTCAGGCAGCATCCATGGAAAGAAATAAACAGTCGACGTTTTGGGCCAAGACCCTTCCTCAGGATGAGAAAGGAAGCCAGCATAAGAATGTGGGGGGAGGGGAAGCAGTGTAAGCTGGAAGGTGCTCGGTGGAAAAGGACTGAAGAAGAAAGCATCTGATAGAAGGAGAGAATGGACTATGAGAGAAAGGGAAGGAGAAGGGACATGAGGGAGAAGTGATATGCAGCTGAGAAGTAAAATAGAGGTATGATGGGAGCCAGAGTGGGGAATAGAAAAATTCAAAATAATTGCGTGATACCAAGATTATCAATAAATGGGTAGGCAAGGAATAAAATCCTAATAATTTAAATTGGTGAAAACAATTTTCTTTGTTTTGGATTTGAAATTAGTTTATTAATGTCACATGTACCAAGATATGGTGAAAAGCTTGTCTTGCCTACAGAGCAAATCGTTACACAGAGCATTGAGAAAGAACAAGGTAAACAATAAAAGAGTGCAGAATAAAGTTTAACAGCTACAGAAAAAGTGCAGTGCAGGTAGACAATAAAACCAAGATTATAATGAGGTAGATTGTGAAGTCAAGTCTATTTTATTGTACTAGTGAACCATTCAATAGTCTTACAACAACAAGGTAGATTCTGTGCTTGAGCCAAATGGTACATGATTTTAAGCTTTTGTACCTTGTTTGCTAGTTTTGGATATCATTTGGTAATTATCAAAATATTAGGCATGGGAATGAAGATGTGTTTTGTACAACATTAGACAATTTACTGTTAGAAAACAATAGGTCTGTTTACCAACAGCCAACAGGGCAGATAGGAGGTGGGAGAAAAGTTTATTTATTTTTATTTATTATTTCAAGATCCAATTCAGAGCAGGCCTTCCTGGCCCAACTAGCTGCATCGCCCAGCAACCCATCCATTTAACACTAGCCTAATTACAGGACAACTTACAATGACCAATTAACTTACTAACAGGAATGTCTTTGGACTGGGGAGGAAACCAGAGTTCCCAGAAGAAGCCCACATGGTTCATGGGGAGAATGTACAAACCCCTTACAAAGGACACCAGAATAGAACTCCAAATTCAGACACCCCGAGATGTAACAGCATCACGCAATTTTTGCACCCTTTGTTTCTGGGCTACCATACTTGTGCCAACAGTAGAGATGGGCTGACTTATTACTACCTGTCAGGGGTTCCTGGGGGGATGTCGTCATTTGCACTGGCTCACCCACATAGAGTTCCCTCAGAACCACTGATCTAAGGAAGTGCTTACAGTGAGTTGGTACCTCAACATCCCACTAGAATGTCACAGTGAGTGAATCACTAAGGATGTGCAATCACTATTATACTATTGGAAAATGGCAACCTCTTGCATAGCCGTAGCGATGCTGTTCTTTCCTCTATTCTAAGAGTTATTTTAGCACATGTAATTAAAGTCAGATTTATTCCTAAATCTTAAATTTAGAGGAGGTGAAAACCATTACCATGAGCAATTTCCAGGGGATGCTTGAAAAGGTTTTCTTTTGATTGCCATGACCCATTAATGTATACCTCAAACATGAAACACGCTCTCTTGCTTGAAGACTCCTTGCAAAAGTAAAGCTAGTTTTGCAGTCGTTGAATATAAGGAGCTTGCACCCACAAACAAGCCAATAAACAGATATTTTAATTTGAGGTGTGCAGTTATTGCCTGTGGCTTACAAGAGACACCACAAGAAAACATCGCACTGTGGGCTTTGTAACGATTACAGCATATATTATCCCGTGAATACACTCAGTGGCCTCTTTATTGGGTACCCCATTACATTAGCTCTTTAATGCAAATATCTAATCAGCCAATCATGTGGTAGCAGCTCAATGCATAAAAGCATGTAACTCAGTTGTTGTTCAGTTCAAACATCAGATGGGGAAGAAATGTGATCTAAGTGACTTTGACTGTGGAATGATTGTTGACACAAGTCAGGTGGTTTGAGTACCTCAGAAACCGCTGATCTCCTGGTATTTTCACGAAGAACAGTCTCTTGATTTACAGAGAATGGTGTGAAAAACAAAAAAACATCCAGTGAGCCACAATTCGGTTGGCAAAAACACCTCGGGAGATATCAGTGGAGAATGACCAGACTGGCTCAAGCTGACAGGAACGCAACAATAACTCAAATAGTCGCGTCTTACAGCGGTGGTGTGCCAAAGAGCATCTCTGAATGCGCATCAAACCTCGAAGCGGATGGGCTGCAGCAGCAGAAGACCATGAACATACATTCAGTGGCCACTTTATTAGGTACAGAATGTACCTAATAAAGTGGCCTCTGAGTATATTTGTATAAGATCTGGATCACATGTGATGATATGATCTTTCACATGGCACTAATACTTTCTAAAGCACTATCTCTGAATTTGTTTAATCTAACACTTCTAGTGAAACATTAATTACACTTGACTTTCTCTGTTTGCAGTGAGGTTTCAGTGCCATTTTAGAAAGTGTTTGCTGAGGCTCTGTGGAAAATAGTTCTGCTGTATCTGAAGTTTTTCCTGCATCACTCTGAAATTTAACTTCAATGAATCAATACTTTTTTTTTAAATGGGTTGGGCACATGCACATTACAAACAACGTTTAATATCCAGCCACACACATATAAAAAATGCTGGTGAACGCAACATTTAATATCCAGACCTTCCCAGGCCATTTCAGACAGTATTTAAGATGCAATGATTTTGGTTCTGATAGCCAGCATCTCCTGCTCCTAACTAACTCACCTACCGATTTCTGAAGTTGAACCAGAATGTTTGTGACCTTGGTGTTATTTGTGACTCTTTTCATTCTGAACCTTATATCCATACGGTTCCTAAGACTACCTCTTTCCACCTTTGTAATGCCTGACAGGTCATCTGATTGTATAAATACAGTCCATGACCACTTTATTAGTTAACGTCCTATACCTTGTAAAGTGATCAACTGAGTGTATGTTCGTGGTCTTCTGCTGCTGTAGCCCATCCACTTCAAGCTTAACGTATTGTGTATTCAGAGGTGCTCTTCCACACACCACTGTTGTAATGTGTAGTTATTAATGTTACTGTTGCCTTCCTGTCAGCTTGAACCAGTCTGGCCATTCTCCTCTGACCTCTCTCATCAACAAAGTGTTTTTGCCCACAGAACTGCCACTCACTGATTTTTTTTTTGTTTTTCACACCATTTTTTGTAAACTCTAGAGAATTTTGAGCGTGAAAATCCCAGGAGGTCAGTAGTTCCGAGATACTCAAACCTCCCCTTCTGGCACCAACAATCATTCCACAGTCAAAGCCACTTGGATTGCATTTCAAGTTCAAATTTAATTATCATTTAACCATCCATGAATGCCCATGAATACAGCCAAATGGAACAGCATTCAACTGGGGCCAGGGTGTAAAAACACAGTACCAACAGTCATACCAGCACAAGGCATATATAGCATGCATAAGATAGCAGTAAGAACACAGTCACATGAAAGAAAATGTATATATACAGTAGCCCTAGTCCCTGAGTGACATGTCCTATAAATTGATGGTCCATGGATGTCGTTCACAAGAACAAGTAGTCCTCAGCAGTCCGCAGATGAACATACGCATGCAGGCATGCACTCCAGCTTGTCTTCCACCGATCGAACACCAGAGGGCAGCACTGGTGGGAGGGGCCAGTCCCCAGTCCTCCAAAGACGCGAGTAATTTTTTACAGATATACGGTGGAGACCATTCTGACTGGTTGCACCACAGCCTGGTGTGATGGCGTAAGACTGAAAGAGGCTGCAGAGGATCCATCTTGGGCACAAGTCTTCCCTCAATCAAAGACATCTTCAAAAGACGATGCTTCAAAATGGCAGCACCATTATTATGGACCCCACCACCCAGGGCATGCACTCTTCTCAGTATTACCATCGGAGAGTTGGTACAGGAGTCTGAGGACACACACTCAGTGTCTGAGGAATAGCTTCTTCCCATCTGCTATCAGATTTCTCACAGACAATGAATCCAAAAACATTACCTCACTTGTGTTGCCCTCTTTTTCCACTACTTATTTATTGTTAATATATTTTCAACGCAATTTATAATATATTTTATACATTACACTGTACTGCTACTACAAAACAACAAATTTCATGACATCTTGTATGTCAGTGATGATATACCTGACTCTGATTCTGAATCTGTTCCCATTCTCAAGCCATAGTTCTTGCCAAAACATATCAGCATTTGTAAACAGGTTTCAACTTGTCTGTAATTTCACTCACACTAACCAGGACTGGGAAAGTTCCTGATTTGTCTCAAAGATAAAAATTACACCCACATTGGAGTGGTGGCAAAGGTTAAGTGATGAGTCTAACCATAGCATCTTCATCAGAATGGGTGAAGAAACCTGGAGGTGTCTTTTTTTAATGATTGAACAAAATAAATTCCACAGTTAATGAATGTAAATTGCTTAATGTAAACATTTGCTATGTGGGATATTTTCAGTGAAGTTTTCTCAGCAAGGAAGGAAATGGTAATGGAAGGATTCACCAATATCTTCAAATTTATTATATTGAGTTTCTTTCTGTCAATAGAAACATTTGAGATTTCAAAGTTTAGGATAACTAACTGATTTTCTGCACACTTCCAAACAAAACGTAAGTTATAGAAGCAGTGGTAGGATATGTCGCCCTTCGATCCTCTCCATCAGTAAGATCACAGCTATTCTCTTGTTGATCTTTCCACTTTCCTAACCCTTCTAAATCTCATTCCCCATGATTCAAGAATCTCATGCATCTTGGCCTTGAATCAGCACAGGCAACTTCACTCACCACAACACTGAACTGATCACTGAACACAACCTATGAACTCATTTTCCAGGACTCTACAACTCATGTTCTCAGTCTTATTTATTTATTTACTTATTTATTTGTTATAATTATTACTTGTTTCTTTTTTGCATTTGTCAGTGAATGTCTAGGTGCAATTTTTCATTGATTTGTTCTATTTCTTAGTCTACTATGAACGGCTGCAAGAAAATAAATGTCAGAATAGTATTTGGTGACATACATACTTCGATAATAAAAAACTACTTTGATTACTGAACATTGAACTTTGAATCTTACTAACTCAGCCTCCGCTGTTCTTCTTGATGGAAAATTCCACAGATTCACTATCTTCTTCACCATTTCTCCTTATCTCGGGGTCATAGAATACTGAAAAAGGCCCTGCACCAATATGGAGTCACCAATGCACAGGATTGTAGATTCAGCCACTCCATCATAGGCACAACCCCTCCTCACCATCAAGGACATCTTCAAGATGTGATGGCTCAAGAAGGCAACATCCAACATTAAGGATCCTCACTATCTGGGGCATGCCTTCTTTGCAGTGTATCATTGGGGAGGAGGTACAGGAGCCTGAAGACACACACTCAGCAGTTTAGGGACAGCTTCATCCCCTCTACCATCAGATTTCTGACCAGTCCAAGTTGTTTCCACTGGTAGGTGAGACTGGAACAAGGGGCCATAGCCTCAAGACTCGGGGGAGTAGATTTAGGATGGAGATGAGGAGGAACTGTTTCTCCCAGAGAGTGGTGAACCTGTGGAATTCTCTGCCCAATGAAGCAGTGGAGGCTACCTCAGTAAATATATTTAAGACAAGGTTGGATAGATTTTTGCATAGTAGGGGAATTAAAGGTTATGGGGAAGAGGCAGGTAGGTGGAGATGAACCATGGCCAGATCAGCCATGATCTTAATGAATGATGGAGCAGGCCTGATAGGCTAGATGGCCTACTCCTGCTCCTATTTCTTATGTTCCTATGTTAGATTAATCACCCAATCTCTGCTATGAACCCATGAACACTACTTCATAATTCCATTTTTTGCACAACTTATTTTTTTGAAACTTATAACAATTTTTATGTCTTGCACAGACAGCACAGTAGTGTAACACTGAGCATAATGCTTTACAGCGCCTGTTACCCGGGTTCAATTCCCATCACTATCTGTAAAGAGTTTGTGTTCCCCATGACCATGTATGTTATGGGCTCTCTGGGCCTGTTACCTTCCTATATGAGAAGGAAAGAAAGAAAGAGGCCTTTTTATTCTCCCCACATATCCATCACATTGTACCACTTATCTACACAGAAGGGATCATTTACGGTGGCTATTTAAACTGAAGCATCCATGTTGGTCACTCCAAGAACATGCAAACTCTACACAGACAGCACTGGAAACTAGGGTTCAACCCAAGTTGCCAGAGCTGTGAGGAAGCTGCTTGTCTAGTTGTTGACCTTGAGTCAGGGTGCTGCTCCTGTCTTAAAGCAGCGATCCTTTAAACCAAGGCAAAGTCTGCTAGTTGTTCACTTCCCTTCCTGAGGTAACAGCACATAAACAACTATCACTTCAGAACAGAGATGAAGAGGAATTTTTTTGTTTCACCAGAGGTGGTGAATCTGTGAGAGTCATCCCCACAGGTGGCTGTGGAGCCCAAGTCACTGGGTACGTTTAAAGCAGAGGTTGATAGGTTTATGATTAGTAAGGGTGTCAAAGATTATGAGGAGATGGCAGTAAATGGAGTTGGGAGGGAAAGTAAATTAACCATGAAGTAAAAGTGGAGCAGACTCAATAGGCTGAATTGCCTAATTCTGCTCCCCTATCCTATGGTTTAATGGTCTAACATCCTCACTCTACCACCCCTCACCATGCCTGTTTCAGACACAACCCCATCACTTTCTTAATTACTAACTTTTCTTTCACTATGACTATTCAGCCATCTTCTGAACCAAGTTTTTGAGGATTCAGTGCATATCTACTTCACTTATTAATCGGCCCCTGTGGATGGTTGAATTACATTTATATTTTAATCTTCATAATATACTGCTAACTTCCGAGGTTTTTTTTAGCTCTCTTTTAGGAATGTGAGACAAAGATCGACTACTCTTCCATCCATTCTCAGGTTTTAATGCCCAACTGTTTTGCCTTTATTTGGCAGTGCAACATTTCATTGGATGAACAATTACTCTTGTAGAACAGTACAGAACAGAACAGGCCATAAGCCCCAGGATGTTGTGCCAGCTTTTTAACCTAGTCCAAGATTAATCTAACCCTTTCTACCACTTAATCCTTCATTTTTCTTTCATCCATGTGCCTACCCGAAAGTTTCTTAAATGGCCTTAATATATCTGCCTCTACCACTACATCTGGCAGCATGTTCCATGCACTGACCACTCTCTGTATATAAAAAAAGAACTACCTCGGGCATCCTACCCTTTACTTTCCTCCACTCACCTTAAAATTTTACTTCCTTGTGTTAAGATTTCCACCCTGGAAAAAGGTCTCGGGCTATCCACTCTATCTATGCTTCTTATCATCTTGTACACCTCTCACCCTCCTTTGCTCCAAATAGAAAAACCCTAGTTCACTCAACCTATCTTCACTAATCCTGGTAAATCTCCTCTGCACCCCCTCTAAAGTTTCCACATCTTTCCTTTAATGAGGCAACGAGGCTTGAGTACAATATTGCAAGTGTAATCTCACCAGGGTTTTATAGAGCTCCAACACTACCCCACAGCTCTTGAACACATTTCCCCGACTAATAAAGGCCAGCACACTCTATGCCTTCTTAATCAACCTATCAACTTGTACGGGAACTTTGAGGAAGCCATGGATGTGGACCCCAATATCAGTCTGTTTCTCTACACTGCTAAGAATCCTGCTATTAACCTGTCTTCTGCCTCCGAGATCTCTTTAGAATTGACTCAAACTTTGCGTAGCCATGTACTGTTCTGAGTCAGCACAATTAGCAATTGACTTACATGGATATTTATCATCCCCATAACCACAGTGTGTTTGGGGCTTTTAACAGCAGACACCAACTCCTCATTAACAATGATCTCTGGCCTAAAGTTGCTCCTGAGTAGTAACAAAGTATGATCCAAACAAATTAGCAAGTCTTTCGTAGAATTGATGAAGACTTTTATGACTCAGAAGAAGGTGCTTGGCCCATCCTGTCTCTGCATTAGAAAAGGCAGAAAATCAAAACGAAACTGCAAATGCTAGAAATGTAAAATGAAACCAGAAAATGCTGGAGATGCTCAGGGGAACACACACAAAATGCTGCAGGAACTCAGCAGGCCAGGCAGCATCCATGGAAAAAAGCACAGTCGACATTTTGGGCCGAAACCCTTCAGCAGGGCTGTTGCTCAGATTTCCAGCATCTGCAGATTTTCTCTTGTCTATGATTTGATTACTACTCTGCAAAGTCTCTTCTAGGGATGCCTACCCTGAAGAAGTTTAAATCTTCCCTTCGACAGGAGTTCAGTGAAACTCTCTCTCACTGCTCCCCTGCTGTGATCCCTGCGGCTCACCAATTATTGTAAGTCCTGCTGAAGGATCTCAGCCTGAAACATCGACAGTAGTTTCTGCCTAGCCTATAGGCGCGTGTAGCTCGGATTTCCAGCATCTGCAGACTTTCTATTGTTTGTGAGATACTCAGAGGTGTATCCGTGCAAAGAGAAACAAAGTTAGTGCTTCAAGTCAAAGACACTTCATCAGAATGAGATAGGAGAGGAAAGAATCTTGTTAGGCTGCTGTGAAGGTTGATGCATGCACCAAGCTACGGTAAAAAAAAAATCAGTTTTGTGTGCCATCCATACAGACCATTACAGAATGTAATTTCTCAAGATCATACAAGGAGGAACGCAATAAGAGAATGCAGAAGACAGTTACCGTTACAGAAAAAGAGAAGAGCAGACAGACAATAATGTTCAAGGGTCAAGATGAGGCAATTTGGGAGATCAAGAGTTCCTCCTTGTTTCACAAGAAGTCCATTCAAGATTCTTATAGCAACAGGATAGAAGAGGTCTTTATGGCTTGTCAAAGTTTTGTGTCATCTGCCTGAAGGAAGGAGGGAGAAAAGAGAATGACTAGAGTGGGAGGGGCCTTTGATTATGCTGATTGCGTGATCGAGGCAATAGAGGAGAGGCAGATCTCCATGATGTGCTGAGCTGTGTCCACAACTCTCTGCGGCTTCTTTCAGTCGCAGGTAGAGCAAGTTTCCATGACCAGCTGTGCAGCGTGAGGCCATCTCTGTGGGGTAAAAATACAGTGACCGTGGGGATAAAAGATTTTCTTATCAAGGAGTGGATGGGAGCAGTTAGAGAGCCAAATCTTTGACAAAAGAAATGCCGGAGCTGTGAAAGTCCTCCGTGGAGAAGTTGGGCAGAATTCTTCAATGCTGTATGACTCCTTGGCTCTATGAATTACAGTAATTGGCCTAATGGCTCCCAAAATCACCAAAATAGTAATCTTCTCAGCATCCTCCACTGAGGACCCTGACCATTGAGGACATAACACCTTCTCGTTACTATCATCAAGGAGGACCCTGAAGACCCACACTCAATGGCTCAGGAACAGCTTCTTCCACTCCACCAACAGATTTTTGAACAGTCCATGAACACATGAACACTACCTTGTTATTTCTTTTTTGTTGGTGTGCTATTAATTTATTTTAGTGACTTTATTTTAGTAATTGTATTTTTTGCTCTGTACCACTGCTGCAGATCGACAAAGTTCATGTCAAGTAAGTCAGTGATGATAAATCTGGTTTTGATTTTGATTCTAATTCTGTCCTCATGCTAAAATCAGAAGCTTCTGAGTGACCTATTAAAGATACGGTATGATAGCATAGTGGTTAGTGCAACTCCTTGCAGTGCCAGCTGTAAGCTCAGAGTTCGATTCCCACTGCAGACTATAAAGAACTAATACATTCTCCCTGTGACCACATGGAGTTCCCCCAGCTGCTCAAGTTTCCTCCCACATTCTGAATATGTACATTAAGGGTTAAAGAGTTGTTGGCCTGGTGTTTTGGAGCCAGAAGTGTGGCAATCCTTGTGGGCTGCCCTGCACGATCCTTGTGGGCTGCCCTGCACAATCCTCGCTGATTTGATATTGAGTCAAACAATGCATTTCACTTTATGTTTTGATATACTATACTGTTCATGTGACAAATAAAGCTAATCTTAAGAAAGAAATGCTTGTCAGTAGGTACCAGCAGAATAAATTGGTAAGTTTGGATCAGAGAAATGAGTAGAATTGGGACTTATAACTATTTTTAGGCTTTTCAATATTTATTGCCTGGATCCTATATTTCATAAACAAGAGAAAATCTGCAGACGCTGGAAATCCAAGCAACACACATAAAATGCTGGAGGAACTCAGCAGCCCAGGCAGCATCTATAGAAAAAAGTATAGTCGACGTTTTGGGCCAAAACCCTTTAGCAGGACATATTTCATTCAGGGTGTATTTGTCCATTCTTGTACTTATCCAAACGTATCATCACCCAAGTAACCATGTCAAGTATCCAGTGACATGCCTATTAGTTTCCCAGAGATGATCCTCCAATCACAAGACACAAGGTGGGAATGTGACGGCATACATTTCATTGTCAGAGAGGGTGCAACTGGGACTGCCGACATTCCTTCAGCGCCGATGCTTGAAACTGAAGAATACCCTGTCCAAAGTCCTTGGCTTTTCCACTTTTCTCTGCTCCTCCAAGACATAGGATATAGAACTGCACAGCAAGTATAAGCCCTTTGGCCCACAATGTTGTGCCAATCTCTTAAGCTTCCCTAAAACCACGGCATTTCCTTATCATTTCTAATATCTGTTTAATGTTGTTTGGAGGTGTGGGATGTTCAAGCTACTATCTGAAGGCAAGCTGTCAATGTTGGCCTCTTAGAAAGCAAGACCTCTCCATCTCTCTCTCCTCCTCTGAGGCATTCCTTAAAACTGGCACTTTCGCTCTGTTGTGTACATACATCTATTGATGCTTCTGGACACATCTTCAGTGATGTTCCTGGAATCATCGGGTGTTTCAGGTCTTTTAACATCATACAACCTCCTCCAGGTGACCCAGCCAGGGCTGATCAGACCCCAGCTTGTGTCCAGATGGCTAGCTACTTATGACTCCATGGCTCCCCTCTTTTGAGCCACAGCCATCTTGAGGCCCTCTCTGCCGCATCGATGGTACCACAGATGGCTCTCTTCTTCCTCTCCCTCGATGCCCAAAATGCTGAAGGCTCTGACTAAAGAACGGGCTACAAATCCCCTACAACCAACCTCCACTGGAAGACACCTCACTCTCCATCCAGCCTGCTGACAGTTGCTGACCAGTCCTGCGTACTTGGAGAGCTTCCTTTCAAAGGCCTCCTCCAAGCTATCTTCCCATGGGACTGTCAGCTCCAGCAGCACCACTTGCTTAGTAGACTCAGACACTAGGACAATGTCTGGTCGCAGGGTGGTGGCTGCGATATGGTTGGGGAACTTCAGCTGCCCTTCGAGGTCCACCAACAGCTGCCAGTCCCTTGCAGAGGTCAGAATGCCTGCAGATGTTCTCATTTGGTCATTGGTCTGAAAGGAGTTTTGGAGTCATAGAGTAACAAAGAAGATAGAATAAAGATTAGCTTCATTTGTCACAGGTACATCAAAACATTTAAACATACAATAAAATTAATCTATTTTATATCAGTGACCAACACAGTCAAATTGAATTGAATTGACTTTATTTCTTACATCCTTCACACACATGAGGAGTAAAAATCTTCAGGTTACTTCTCCGTCTAAGTGTGCAATGTTGAATCATAGTAATCTATAATAAATAAAACCAATAAATAGAATTTACAACAAATGATCCAAAAGGATCATAAAAATATAGGAAAAGAATGAGGCCAGTTGGTCCAGTGAGTCTGCTTCGACATTTCACCATGGCTGACCCATTCTCCTGCCCCAACCTCCTGCCTTTTCCCCTCTGCCTTAAATATACCCAATGACCTGATCTGTGCAGCCGCCTGTGGCAATGAATTCCACAGATTCACTGCTCTCTGGCTGAAGAAATTCCTCCTCATCTCCGACGATATGCTTGGGGAGCCTGCAACTGTCGCCCCCTTCCGGTGCCAACGTAGCGTGCCTGTAACTCACTAACCCTAACCCACGCATATTTGGATTGTGGAAGGAGCACCCAGAGGAAACGAATGCGGTCATGGGAGGATGTACAAATTCTTTACAGACAGCCGCTGGAATCAATCCCAATCGGTGATTGTTGGTGCTCAAGAGCAATTGTGCTAAACAAATATGCTATCATGCCACCCACGATCTGCTGGAAGAACTCAACAGGTCAAACAGCATCTGTGGAAAGAAAGATATTGTTGATATTTCAAGCTGGAATCCTGCATCAGAACGGAGAGAGGAGAGATGAGATCACAGGTATAAAGAGGGGAAGAGGGAGTGGCAAGAAAGGATTTGTGAGGTGATTGGTGGACTAAGGGGCATAAGGTAGATGATCCCAGGTGAATAATAGATGGAGGCAGACAAAGAGAGAGAGCGAAAAGAGGCAAAAAAAACACAGAAGAAGCAAGATGCGGGAGGGGAGGGTGAAGGTTGGAGATGACTGCTGAAGAGAGATGACAGAAACACAAAGGGCAACCTGTGCTGGATTTATCTTAATAAAAGGGGTGAGAATGGGAATCCTTAGGGAAGAGAAGAATGGCAGCTGGGAACCAGGGATTTTGGTGGGGAAGAGGGGTTGTCATTGAATTTTGCAGCTCAGAAATGGACACTCCATGTCAAACCCTTTTTGGCCATTTATTCCTATCCCATTAGTTCAAGTTCAAGTTTATTGTCGTTCAACCTTACACATGTATACAGCTAAATGAAACATTATTCCTCAGGGACCACGGTGCAAAACACTATTTTTATCACATACAGAACATAAAATACTATGAACACAATAATATTAAAACATTAAAAAAATGTATTCCTCTAGATGTATACATTGGCATAAAGTGCATGTACAACATATAATTAAGTATACGGCAGTATTACTGTTGCTGGTGTTGTCATAAATAATGTGTATTGTTTGGAGCAGGCTGTTCCGAAGTGTCAAAGCCTGGGGGAAGAAACTTGTTACCCAGTCTAACAGTCCTTGTTCTTACACTGCAGTACCTTTGGCCGGACAGTAGGAGGTCAAGGAGATTGTGGGACGAATGGTAGGTGTCCTCGTCAATGCTGAGGGCTCTGAGGGTTCATATTAGCACTGTATCCTTCTATGTGTCACTTATTTAATTGGTTATTTTAAACTCAGTAATTCAGTTTGTCTCCACCGTCTACTTTGGCGGTGAGTCCTAAATACCAACCACTCCCTATGTGAAAATTTTTCCCCTCAAATCCCGGTTTAAAATTCCTTCCTCTTCACCTTGACCCTTTCTCCTTTTAATTTAGAGATACAGATACAGTCCTTGTGTTCCAAAGAGTCCAATTACTTCCATGTGACCAACTCTCCTACAAGCCTGTACATCTTTGGAATGTGGGAGGAAACCAGAGCACCCGGAGGAAACCCACACAGTCATGGGGAGAACATACAGAGTCCTTAAGGAGAGAGGTGGGAATTGAATCTAGGTCACTGGCACTGAAATAGCATTGCGCTAACCACTACACTACCTTACTACTTCTATGTGATATTCTACAGTTAGGAAAAACATTCCGTCAACCCTATCAATGCCTCTTGCAGTTTTGGCTACGTCTATCCAGTCACCCCTCAGCTCCCTTCACTCCTCAGAAAATAAACCCAATCTATTCAATCTCTCTTCATAACTAAGGTGGTCCAATGTCAAAGCTAGTTTGATGATAACTTGGGACTTAAACAATACTGTACAGACAAAATCAAGTTGTCTTAAACAGAACACTGCCAATTAATTCATAATATTTTGTTCTCCAAGGCATTAAATTCATTAATTTGAATTCATTGAACTGATTAAAATGGCACATTCTTTAAATACTCAAAAAATTGAATTATTCATATTAAGTAAGGGCACGTTTAGTTTTCTGTTTATGTGTAAAACAGGCAAGAGTAAAGCAGTTCTTTGCTTGGTATTACTCCTAATTTTTAATTCTATCTCAATCTGAATTATCTCTCTTTGAATTTTCAGAAGTAGACTGCTGATTGAACTTTGCTCTCCAATTCTGACATGCTTACAGCTTTAATCTAATTCATTTTTTTATGGATGCTGATGGATTTCCAGCATTTTTTGTTTTTGTTCCTGGTCCAAGTGAGTGGAAACAAAAAGGAAATTTAATAAAATATGGGAAAAAAGAGATTTTGCAATGGCTTCAAAATGCTGTTGTAAACCTTGCCATAGGGCTATTGAAATGAACTTCGGAAAACACTAGAAAATTGCATAGCCTCTGGAAATAGTATTATAAGAACCAAATCTTGATACAATTAACTTCAAACTGGTGGGCGCATCTGGTGCTGGTAAAAAATCCAGATTGGAAGTACTCTAATCGTCTCACTGCTGGTGGCCATGCCTTCAACAACTGAGATCCTACACTTTGCAATTCTCATCCTGGACATTTTGTCTCTCTGTCTCTCTCTTCTTCATTATAAGCCTGTTGCTTTGGATGTGCAGAATCTGAAGAACCTCCTGTGTTTAAAACTTATCCCTTTGGCCAAGGTTACGTGATCTTACTTAATCTCTCTTTATGTAGCATGGTGTCAGACCTCATTTAATAACTTTCCTTTGATGCAACTTGGGCTGTTTACTATGAATAAAATAGGATACACAAACTATTCTCACTTCTATTACATAGAAATCTGGAGCTATAAATTTCACCTATTCTCACAATCACTTTTATATTAATTGTCATAAACAATTACAAACTGTCCCAACCTGTTTCACACACTCCCATGTTTAATGCAAATCTCTTTCCAGAGGAATTTTGTTGGTAATTGGTTCATTATTGTCATATGTATTGAGATACAGTGAAAACCTTTGTTTGCATGACATCAATACAGATAATTTCATGCAAAAGCACATTGATGTAATGCAAAGGGAAAATAATAACAGAATATAGTTTGACATTTCCAGAGAAAGTACAGTGCAGGTAGTCAAATAAGGTACAAAAGAATATAATTGAGAGATCAGCAACTCTTTCTAATCCAAGAGGTCCTACAAGAGCCTTATAACAGGGCGTAAGAGAGAGAATAACCAGTGTGAGAGGGGTCTTAAATTATGTTGAGAGGAAGTGAAAAAAGGTTAAGTTTAATCATCTCAGAGGTAAGAAAGTGGATTTAAAATATGGTCACCAAAGATATGTAGGATACGGATATTCAATTTGCATAATGCAAGCTTTTAAAAACCTATATTGAAGGATAACCAACTATCTTGTGATGTGGGACAAACATTGGCCAAGTCTGTTAAGGATCATTCTGGAATTCTGACATGGGTAGCACAATTATGGATTAACCAAACTGAGCACTAGTCCTCAGGAAATAAACCCTGTATAAAAATAAAGAATTGGGGTGGTGGAGGTGGAGATACATCTCTACCAAAGAAGGTATAGGGTGTTACTTCCATCTGCTAGCCTGCAGGTCACTCTTGGGCAGGTAGTAGCACTTGATTAGCCCCTGATCAGGGTCACATGAAGCCATGGGAGCAGTGGTGGATGGCCATATGAGCAGTTGGTACATATCACAAGTCCTGATTATATGACCACTGGAACCAAGCAGACAATCTCTGAAGGGTATTGATAATGGTTGGGGTCACCAGTCTTGAAAAAGACACTGCCCAGAAAAAGACAATGGTAAACCACTTCTCTAGGAAGTATTGTCAAGACTATGACTGTCACATCATAGGACACAATTTAACTCCCAAATGATACAAGTGAAACCAATCATTCTGATTCTGTCCCATTGAAACCTCATGCAGAAGGATAATAGATGAATATTCCTACTGTTAGCCCATTGTTAAAGATATATCCCTGCACTTAATACAAAGTTTAGGGCAGATTTCAAACACAAGAGATTCTCCAGATGCTAGAAATCCAGAGCAACACACAGAGAATGGTGGAGGAAGTCAGTAGGCCAGGCAATGTCTATCGAGAGGAATAAACAGACGATATTCCAAGCCGAAATCCTTCATCAGTATCAGCTGAAGTCCTAATGAAGGGTCTTGATCCAAAACATCAGCTGATTATTTATCCATATATTCTGGCTGACTTGCAGAGTTCCTCCAGCATTTTGTGTGTTACTCAGGACAGATCTCTTTTGCCACTTTACCTTCTGGTTAGTTGTATATTCATAAAACCATCCTTCACTTGTCTCTGGGCCTGGAGTTTAGAAGAATCAGAGGGGATCTCATTGAAACCTATTGAATATTGAAAGGCCTAGATGGAGCAAACACGAAGAGGATGTTTCCTGTCGTGGGGGAATCCTGAACCAGATTCCCCAACAACAGCCCCAAAATACAAAGATATCCCTTTAGAACAGAGATGAGGGAGAATTTCTTTAGCCAGTGGTGAAGCTGTGGGGTTCATGGCCGCAGAGAGCTGTGGAGGCCAAATCATTCAATGTATTTAAAGTGGAGGTCGATAGTTTCTTGATTAGTTAGGGTTTCAAAGGTTACAGAGAAAAGGCAGGAGAATTGGGGTGTAAGGGATAATAAATCAGCAATGATGGAATGACAGAGCAGACTCAATGGGCCAAATGACCTAATTCTGCTTCTATGTCTTATGGTCTTATAAGGGGGATATACTATATCTTGTGTACCTTACCCCACCACAGGGGATCAATGAAATATACATGGTATTAAGCCCCTCGGCCAACTGAGTACAACTCGACCATCAAGCACCAAAAGTTACACCAATCATTATACCATTCATATAAACCATTTTCCTCTTCATTGACCCTGTTTACATATCCCGATGACTCAGGAAAGCAGCAGTTAAGGACGTCTCCCACCTCTCTCACCCTGTTTGGTCATTCTTTTCCTCCCTCCCTCCCACACCTTCCACTGGGCAGAAATACAAATGCTGGATTCACATGCTAACGCACTCGAGAACAGCTTCTATCCCGCTGTCACCAGGCACTTGAATGGACCTCTTGAAAGATTATTTGTCACGCGTACATCTAAACATACAGTGAAATGCGCGGTTTGTGTAAAATCAAATCAGCGAGGATTGTACTAGGCAGCCCACAAGTGTCGCCACAGCACGCCCACAACTCACTAACCCCAACCTCTGCATCTTTGGACCGTGGGAGGAAACAGGAGCACCTGGAGGAAACCCACGCAGTCACAGGGAGAACCTACACACCCCTAGCGGGCAGTGGCGGGAATTGAACCCCAATAGTTGATCGGTGGTTGGTGCTGTAAAAGGACGCACTACCATGCTGTAACACTGAAGATGAACTCTTGATCTCCTAATCTACTTTATCATGGCACTTGCACTTCATCTTGTTCACTTGCACTCCACTTCCCTGCAGTTGCCACACTATATTCCGCATTTACTTTTGGCTTTCCTTCGGTACTACCTCAATGTACAGTACTGTGCAGAGGTATTAGGCGCATATACATAGCTAGGATGCTGAAAACCTTTGCGTAGTACTGTAGTTTTATGTATTGCACTGCACTGCTGCTACAAAATAAAACAAATTTCATGACATACGTGAGTGATGATGAACCTGATTCTGATACGGGTCTCTGTTGTGGACTGAGAGTGGGAAGGGTGCAGAGAAGGGGGAATCGTGGTTGGGAAAAGTGGAAGGGAGACGGGAGGGAGTGTGAAGCACCGGAGAAACATTTGTAATGATCAATAAACGATTTGTTTGGAATCAAATGACCTTGCCTGGTGTCTGAGGGCTGGGTGTGCCCCCCAACCCCTTCTCTGCTACCTGTCCCACACCCCTCCTGTGGCGCTCCACCCTCGCCATTCCCTGCATCCTTCACTCGCACCAGATTTA
This sequence comes from Mobula hypostoma, assembly GCF_963921235.1. Lineage (NCBI taxonomy): Eukaryota > Metazoa > Chordata > Chondrichthyes > Myliobatiformes > Myliobatidae > Mobula > Mobula hypostoma. The sequence continues at coordinate 41,811,426 of NC_086116.1, forward strand.
CAAGCTCGCCCTCAGCTCCATGTTCACAAATACACTACTGTGCAAAAGTCTTAGGCACCCTGGCTATATGTAAGTATGTGCCCAAGGCCGCTACACAATACTCTATGTGTGGAATGATCCGACTGGATGGATGCAATCAAAAGCTTTTCACTATATCTTGGTACATGTGACAATAATAACCCGATAAAACCAATGTAGCATTTTCACCACAGGCGGGTTGTGAATAAGCATTGAGATTTGTGACATTAGTTCAAAGGTTCGGATAACTTTCCAAAACAATTGCATTGAATGCTTCTCTCTCATTTACTAACTGTTTCTGTTGGTCAAAACTTACCAAGGCATGCGACAGTAGCCAGTAAGTCTGACCGAACTTGCAAAATAATTATGCTGCTAAACAGGTCTGAAGGCTCCATTCTCCACTGGCGTCTTTGAAACTGTTGATACATTGTTATAGTGAAAATTACAGGAAGCTCAATGCAAAGCTGAATTGCTCAATTTGTCCCTGTGGAGGTTTTGTCATCAAGACCCCTATTGTATTTTTGTTCTTCTGTCAGGTACTAGTCCTTATATTAAAAAGAAAGCCCTTTCTAGAGAGCAGACGGAGCATTTCAATTGAGGTGGTGTGGGTGGGTAGGTGGGTGGGTGGAGAAAGCAAGTTTCATGCTCGGTGATGTGAAAGGGGATATTGCTGGGGTGCTAGGTGAAAAAGGCATTGTTAGATCAGGGATCAGGCAGCAGAAGCAAGGCACGGACGAACACAATTCGCTTTAGGATCAGTCTCCGTCCCAAACTTGCAAAGGAAGTGATCACAGTGAAAATTTTCCATTGCTGCCGTTTACTCTGAACAAAGATTGGATATTTGGCTTATTATTGCCACATGCACTGAGGTGCAGTGAAAATTTGTCTTGCATACTGTTCGTAGTGCATTGAAGTAGAATAAGATAATACAGAACGAAGTGTAACAGCTGTGGAGAAAATGCAGTGCAGGGAAGCAAAAAAGACCAAGATCATACCAAGATAGATTGTGAGGTCAAGAGTCTATCCTGTGACATAAGAGATCCATTCAAGAGTCCGATAACAGTGGGATAGAAGCTGTCGTTGAGCCTAGCGGTGTGTGCATTCCTACCTTTGTGTCTTCTGCCCAACGGTAGAAGGGAGAAAAGAGAATATTATATCATTGTTGATGTTTGGCCACAAGCGGGTCTTCCCAGTGACCAAACATTTTAATTCGGATCCCTTTCCAATGTGTCAGTCCATTGCTTCCTCTTGTGCCAAGATGGGGCTACCCTCAGGGTGGAGGAACAACACCGTATGTTCCATCTGGGTAGTCTCCAACCTGATTGCAGGAATATTGATTTCTGCTTCCAGTAAACAGATTTTCCATCTCCACCCCCACCATTCCCCACTCTAATTTTTACCTCTTCTCACCCACCTATTACTTCCCCCTGGGTCTCCTCCTCCTTCCCTTTCTCCTATGATCTACTCTCCTCTCAGGTTTCTTCTTCTCCAGCACTTGACCTATCACCATCCAGCCAACCTCCTTCCCCTCCCCCGACTTTTTTTTTATTCTGGCATCCTCCCCCTTCCTCCTCAGTCCAGAAGAAGGGTCTCAGCCTGAAATGCATACTATCTAATCATTTCCATAGATGCTGCCTGGCCTGCTGAATTCCTCCAGCAATTTCTGGTGCGTTGCTTTGGATTTCCAGCATCTGCAGATTTTGTGGTTACATCAGTGTTGATGATTAGGTTAGACTCAACTTAGTAGAATCCCAGACATAATGAAGGCTTTGTTTGTTGGAGCCTTGGTCATCTGAGTCCGGCTTACCCATGGAATCAAATCCCCAGAATGAAAGACCAATATCTAATCCACTTTGAGAGCAACAGAAGGGGGGGATCAAGAGGGATGGGAGGGACAAGAGGGACCAATAATCAAGTTTTATGAAATTTCTCATTCATGCAGAACACTGTATCTCATTTATAGTGCATCAAACTTCTTTCGTTCCTTTCAATATTACTCAGGGCTCTCTATGACATTGCAACAACCCAAAAATCTGTTGAAATGTGCTTGTGTGAATTCATAAGCAAACCATGAAGGGAGTCATACAACATCCCTCTGGCCACCATTGTCGTAAATAAAGAAGGTTAACCTGTCATGGGAAACAAAAGGTAGAGCATCAGAGAGACGTCAAGCCCACTAATCACTAGTATTGTGCAAGTATCCCTTAACCCACATGTATCAGTCACCTCATGGAGAGAGATGGACAAAAAAAAATGAGTTCAGTTACTCTGGTTCATCACTGGGTCTTCTCCTGATGTGATTTTAATCTGATTTTTTTTTCCCTGTGTAGACCAATACCGTTCTGGTCCCTCTCTGCCTCCACTAATAACCTTTTCTGATGGGAATGGCTGGTGCTGATTTAATTTTACAGTTCTTCATCCTTAGCTAATTACAAGCATTCATTCAGAATCAGTTATCTGATGTCCACAGCCTGTAATTCAATGTAAGTAAGAGACAGGTAACCAGCATCCATTAAATTCTGTGTTGTTTAACAATAATTAAAGTCAGGTGGGACTAGTTTTAATACTGCTGCAGGAAATGCGGGTTCCTAAATTCAAAAGCATCGTTTATATTCCTCTTGCTAACCAGTTTGAAATGATTGTTTAATAGTGATAGGGTTTATTAAAGTGTACATTCTTTACCTCAGTGAGACTGAAAATCCTTGTAGTGAAATGAAGCTTGTCTAGACAAAATATTTTACAAATCAACATACGGTGATGATTATGGGGATCAAAATACCAGCTCGGGGTACCTTAAGAAGAATTTAAACACTTTGTGAAATCTAATTATTGTTTGCAAGGTTAAAGATGTTTGTAGAAGATTCTCTGCTCAGAGCTGTCAATTATCTGTCCACAGCAGTTCTACCAGGTAATGGAGATGAGCTTACCTTGAGCCTGTTGTTGGGTCCAATGTACAGCCAGCTTCTACCATTCATAAGGACATAAGAGATAGGACGGAAATAGGCCATTTGGCTCATCAAGTCCACTTAACCATTTGATTACAGCTATTTTCCTTCTCAAATCCATTCCCCTGCCTTTACCCTGTAACCTTTGATGTACTTACTAATCAAGAACTTATCAACCTCTGCTTTAACTAATATCCAATGAGTTGGCCTCCACACCCACACGTGGCAATGAAGTCCAAAGATCCACCACCCTCCGGTAAAAGAAATTCCTCCTCATCTCTGTTCTAAAGGGACATTTTTGTAATCTGAGGCTGTACCCCCTAATCCAAGACTCGCCCACTATAGGAAACATTCTCTCCATGTCCACTCTGTCGCAGTCTGTTAATATTCTATGGGATTCAATGAGGTCTCCCCTCATTTTTCTAAACTCAAACAAGTACATGCCCAGTACAATCAAACACTCCTCATACCTTAATTCTTGGGATCATTCTTGTGAACCTTCTAGGGACTCTCTCCAAGGATGATACATCCTTTATTAGATAAGGAGCCAAAAACTGCTCACAATACTCCAAGTGTCTGACCAATGCCTGATAAAGCCTCAGCATTATATCCTGAATTTCACATTCTAGTCCTCTCAAAATGATTGCTAACAGTGCACTTGCCTTCCTTACTACAAACTCAACCTTCAAGTTAACCCTTACAGAGTCATGCGCCGAGGACTCCCAAGTGCCTTTGCACCTCTGATTTCTGAATTTGATCCCTGTTTAGAAAATAGTCTACACTTTTCTTCCTTCTGACAAAGTGAATCACCATACACTTCCCGACACTGTATCCAGTCTGCCACTTCTTTTCCCATTCCCCAAATCTGCCCAAGTCATTCAGCAGGCTCCCTGCTTTCTCAACGCTACCTACCCCTCCACCTATTTTCGCAACATCTGCAAACTTGGCTACAACGGCATCAATTCTGTCATCCAGACCGTTGACATATAACGTAAAAAGAAATAGTCTCAACACCAGCCCCTGTGGAGCATGCTCAGTCATAGCCAGCCAACCAGAAATAGCCTCCTGATTAACGGACTCGCCTTTTCATTGTATCTACTGTGAATGCCCACAAGAAAATGAATCTCAGTATAGTATTTGGTGACATATACATACTTTGATAATAAATTTACTTTGACCATAGAACACTACAGCACAATGCAGGCCATTCAGCCCACGATGCTGTGCCAACCTTTTAAGCTACTCCAAGATCAATCTAATCCTTCTTCTTACATAGCCCTCCATTTTTCTATCATCCATGTGCCTATCTAAGAGTTTCTTAAATTTCTCTAATGTATCTACCTCCACCACCATCCCTGGCAGGGCATTCCACGCACTCATTATGCTCTGCATAAAACATTTACCTCTGATAACAGGAGGGAAAGGGGGAATTGGGATCATAGAGCAAATGAGGTTGCATAACGTCTTCATTTTAGATGCTATGCAATCTAGTTTATGCTTAACCTGATGCATCTTAAGTTCATTAGACTTCAATTCGGCAATTCGCCCATCAAACCTGCTCTGCCATTTAATCATGGCATTTTTCTCTTAACCCCATTCTCCTGCCTTCTCCCCGTAAACCAATCTGTGCTTAGTTTCTTCACTGTGTTCAAACACAAGACTGCAAGAATTTCCAGACAGTTATGAACACAGCTCAGCACATCATGAAAACCAACCTGCCTTCCATGGACCCTGTATTCACTTCTCACTGCCTTCTCTAATCTTGGTTGAGGGTTGTGAGGGGGTGGAACCCACACTGATGGAAAACACACGATGCCTGTGGTCATGTTTGATTAGTGTATGTATGATGTGGCAGGGGAGCACTTGAAATCACTGATCACCATTACTTTCCCACTGGCACCCAGCAATTCTGAGTAATCTGGGGAGGCTGGCAAACCCACTGAGAATAGCCAGCACTGACTGATGTCATACTTGCCCTTCAGAAAGAGGAATTCACCACAAAATGCAAACCATGCAGAAAGGTGGCATTCCATTCGAGATGAGCTTACAGCTATATGAGTGCACAGGTGCACCAGGCCTGAGGTCAGAGTGGTAGAACTGGACACATTGAGAGAGATCCCTTCACAGTAAGGGACCCGGGAAACCCCACAGGACAGACAGAGTGGGCTCCCAACTGAGATCAATGCCAAGAATGAATGGATGGAAACTGGGTCCACTGAGTGTGAGAATCAACGAGGTACAGAGCACAGAATCAGACCCTTTCTGCCCAATCACTCCATGCAGAACAAGATGCCCATCTAAGCTACTCCCATTTGCTTGTGTTTTTACCATATCCCTCTGTCCTATCTAGTACGTAAATGATGTTAATATACCTGCTCATTCCATGAACACACCACCCTCTGTGTGAAAAAGCTGCCCTTCAGGTTCTCGTTATTGAGAACAATTGAAATGTTCTATGTTCTGTGTAATGATTTATGATTAAAATCAGCAAAAACAAACAATCCCATCTGTCAAGCACACACACATTCACACATCTATACATCCGCACTCACACAGAATGCATACACACTTATACATTCAAAGACACATTCACGTGTACTCACATCAGTAAGCGTTTTCACACATATACTCACACACATCCACGTATCTACAGTACGTACACACATGCATGTGCACATACAGACTGAACATGCACACCTACTCAAACACGCACAGTGATGATAACCAGGACATTTCCTTCTCCCTGTACTGCGGCAACTGAGAACACTTGAGCTAGCCACAGAATATAAATACATAACATGACTTTTTGAACCTGCTCTACCATTGAATAAGGTCATGATCTGATCTGACCTTGTCCTCACCAATCTCTGTCTCTCTCTCCGCCCCCCCACTCCCTGTCCCTCTCCCGTCTCCTCCCGTTCCCTCTTTTCCTCTTACCCTCCACCCCCTCTCTCTTTCTTTCTCTCACTCTCTCCCCCCTCCTCCTCTCCCCTCCCCTCTCCCCTCCCCTCTCCCCTCCCCCTCTGTCTATCTCTCCCTCTCCCTCTCTCTCTATCTCTCGCTCTATCTCTCTCTTTCACTCACACTGTCTCTATCTATCTCTCTCTCCATCTCTCTAACTACCTCTATCCCTTTCTCTCCCTCTCTGTCTCTCTCTCTCTCTATCTATCTCCATCTGTCTCTCAATCCCTTTCTCTCTCTCCCTCTCTCTCTCTCCCCTCTCCTCTCCTTGCCTCTTCCCCTCTGCTCCCATCTCGCTATCTCTATCTCTCTCTCTTTTTCTCTCGCACTCTGTGGTAAACCATATATATATATGTTGTAACTGGGTTAGTAACTGTCTGGACACGCCCCTCTGCTGACGGCCCCTGTGGCTCCTCAAACAGAGTCCTGTATAAAGGTGTTTCAACTTGCCCCTCCCCCTCAGTCAGGGGCAGACACTCACCGTGGAGGTCGTGGAGGTCGTATTGTACAGCGAATAAAAGCCTTTCAGTATTTTACCAAACCTCAGTCTTTTGGAGTTATTGAAGGTGCTTCACTAACCAACAGACCTAAGACAGTCAGGATGCACAACTCCTCGCTTCCCATCATCCTCAACAAAGGCTTACACGACAGTATGACCAAAGACCCAAGTAATCATATCGTCAAGTTCGCCGATGACATGACTGTGGTGGGACTCATCATCAACAATGTTTGACGGCCTACACAGAGGAGGCAGAAGAGTTCGAGGCCTGATGTCAGGCAAATAACATTTTCCTTAATGTCAACTCGACAAAGGAGATGGTTATCAACTTCAGAAGATCTTGCACCACTCACATTCCTCTTTACATCGGCAGGACAGCAGTTTCAAACTCGTGGGAGTGCACAGCACACATCTCTCATGGTCCCAGAACACATCCTGCACCATTAGGAAAGCTCACCGACACCTCTGCTTTCTGAGGAGATCGAAGAGAGCCGGGCTTAGAACATCCATACTCATGCCACACTCTCTCTCTATCTCTCTCTCTTTCTCTCACCCTCTCTCTCCCTCTCCCTTTCCCTGTCCCTCCCTCTTCCCCCTGCTCTTCTATATCCCTCTATCTCTATCTCTATCTCTCTCCCTCCCCCTCCACTACCCCCCTCCTCCCCTCCCCTCCCCTTATTCTCTATCTCACCCTCTATCTTTATCTCCATCTCTCTCTCTTTCTTTTGAACTCTCTATCTCTCTCTCTAACTATTTCTTTATCCCTTTCTCTCCCTCTCTCTCTCTCTCTCTCCCCCCACACCCCCTCTCTCTCACACACACACACACATGTGTATACACTTTTGCATGAATCATACATTTCAACACATCATAGGAGATGTGGAATTTGCATTTCATTAATACCCTGTCACTCCACACTCCATGGGGACCTACCACTGGTCAAGGCAGTCAGAGGAAGAGGAGGACGCTTTGCCACTGCGCCTTTCACTATAGCCCACCTTTTGAGATCCATTGTTTAGGGATTATCTGAATGGTGGCCGATTAGGAAAAGGGGAGGTGCAACGAGACCTGGGTGTCATTATACACCAGTCATTGAAAGTGGGCATGCAGGTACAGCAGGCGGTGAAAAAGGCGAATGGTATGCTGGCATTTATAGCGAGAGGATTCGAGTACAGGAGCAGGGAGGTACTACTGCAATTGTACAAGGCCTTGGTGAGACCACACCTGGAGTATTGTGTGCAGTTTTGGTCCCCTAACCTGAGGAAAGACATCTTTGCCATAGAGGGAGTACAAAGAAGGTTCACCAGATTGATTCCTGGGATGGCAGGACTTTCATATGAAGAAAGACTGGATGAACTGGGCTTGTACTCGTTGGAATTTAGAAGATTGAGGGGGGATCTGATTGAAATGTATAAGATCCTAAAGGGATTGGACAGGCTAGATGCAGGAAGATTGTTCCCGATGTTGGGGAAGTCCAGAACGAGGGGTCACAGTTTGAGGATAGAGGGGAAGCCTTTTAGGACCGAGATTAGGAAAAACTTCTTCACACAGAGAGTGGTGAATCTGTGGAATTCTCTGCCACAGGAAACTGTTGAGGCCAGTTCATTGGCTATGTTTAAGAGGGAGTTAGATATGGCCCTTGTGGCTACAGGGGTCAGGGGGTATGGAGGGAAGGCTGGGGCGGGGTTCTGAGTTGGATGATCAGCCATGATCATAATAAATGGCGGTGCAGGCTCGAAGGGCCGAATGGCCTACTCCTGCACCTATTTTCTATGTTTCTATGTTTCTATGATTCACTGCATCAGACTGAGGAGTCTCCTCTTCTTTCTAATGGTGGACAACCCCAGACACAGGGAGACCTCCTTCAATTCAACAGCCCGTTGTTGAGCCCACTAGGGGATCGGCTGTACTGGATTGGGTATTGTGTAATGAACCAGAGTTGATTGGAGAGATTGAGGTGAAGGCACCCTTAGGAGGCAGTGATCATAACATGATTGAGTTCACTGTGAAATTAGAAAAAGAGAAGCCGAAATCTGAGTGTCGGTGTTTCAGTGGAGTAAAGGAAACTACAGTGGCATGAGAGAGAAACTAGCCAAAGTTGACTGGAAAGGGACACTGGCGGGAAAGACGGCAGAGCAGCAGTGGCTGGAGTTTATGCGAGAAATGAGGAATGTGCAAGACAGGTATATTCCAAAAAAGAAGAAATTTTCGAGTGGAAAAAGGATGCAACCGTGGTTGACAAGAGAAGTCAAAGCCAAAGTTAAAGCTAAGGAGAGGGCATACAAGGAAGCAAAAATTAGTGGGAAGACAGAGGATTGGGAAGTCTTTAAAACCTTACAAAAGGAAACCAAGAAGGTCATTAAGAGAGAAAAGATTAACTATGAAAGGAAACTAGCAAATAATATCGAAGAGGATACTAAAAGCTTTTTCAAGTATATAAAGAGTAAAAGACAGGTGAGAGTAGATATAGGACCGATAGAAAATGATACTGGAGAAATTGTAATGGGCGATGAGGAGATGGCAGAGGAACTGAACAAGTATTCTGCATCAGTCTTCACTGAGGAAGACAGCAGGATGGCAGGGAAGAGAAGTGTGCGCAGTCACAATTACGACAGAGAAAGCACTCAGGAAGCTGAATAGGCTAAAGGTCGATAAATCTCCTGGACCAGATGGAATGCATCCTCGTGTTCTGAAGGAAGTAGCTGTGGAGATTGCAGAGGCATTAGCGATGATCTTTCAAAAGTCGATAGATTCTGGCATGGTTCCGGAGGACTGGAAGATTGCAAATGTCACTCCGCGATTTAAGAAGGGGGCAAGGAAGCAAAAAGGAAATTATAGACCTGTTAGCTTGACGTCGGTGGTTGGGAAGTTGTTGGAGTCGATTGTCAAGGATGAGGTTACAGAGTACCTGGAGGCATATGACAAGATAGGCAGAACTCAGCATGGATTCCTTAAAGGAAAATCCTGCCTGACAAACCTATTACAATTTTTTGAGGAAATTACCTGTAGGCTAGACAAGGGAGATGCAGTGGATGTTGTATATTTGGATTTTCAGAAGGCCTTTGACAAGGTGCCACACATGAGGCTGCTTAACAAGATAAGAGCCCATGGAATTACAGGAAAGTTACATACGTGTATAGAGCATTAGCTGATTGGCAGGAAACAGAGAGTGGGAATAAAGGGATCCTATTCTGGTTGGCTGCCGGTTACCAGTGGTGTTCCACAGGGATTAGTGTTGGGGGGGCTTCTTTTTACATTGTACATCAACGATTTGGATTATGGAATAGAGGGCTTTGTGGCTAAGTTTTCTGATGATACGAAGATAGGTGGAGGGGCCGGTAGTGCTGAGGAAACGGAGAATCTGCAGAGAGACTTGGATAGATTGGAAGAATGGGCAGAGAAGTGGCAAATGAAGTACAATGTTGGAAAGTGTATGGTTATGCACTTTGGCAGAAAAAATAAACGGGCGGACTATTATTTAAATGGGGAAAGAATTCAAAGTTCTGAGATGCAACGGGACTTGGGAGTCCTCGTACAGGATTCCCTTAAAGTTAACCTCCAGGTTGAGTCGGTAGTGAAGAAGGCGAATGCAATGTTGGCATTCATTTCTAGAGGAATAGAGTATAGGAGCAGGGATGTGATGTTGAGGCTCTATAAGGCGCTGGTGAGACCTCACTTGGAGTACTGTGGGCAGTTTTGGTCTCCTTATTTAAGAAAGGATGTGCTGACATTGGAGAGGGTACAGAGAAGATTCACTAGAATGATTCCAGGAATGAGAGGGTTAACATATGAGGAACGTTTGTCCGCTCTTGGACTGTATTCCTTGGAGTTTAGAAGAATGAGGGGAGACCTCATAGAAACATTTCGAATGTTAAAAGGCATGGACAGAGTGGATGTGGCAAAGTTGTTTCCCATGATGGGGGAGTCTAGTACGAGAGGGCATGACTTCAGGATTGAAGGGCGCCCTTTCAGAACAGAAATGCGAAAAAATTTTTTTAGTCAGAGGGTGGTGAATCTATGGAATTTGTTGCCACGGGCAGCAGTGGAGGCCAAGTCATTGGGTGTCTTTAAGGCAGAGATTGATAGGTATCTGAATAGCCAGGGCATCAAAGGTTATGGTGAGAAGGCGGGGCAGTGGGACTAAATAGGATAAAATGGATCAGCTCAGGATAAAATGGCGGAGCAGACTCGATGGGCCGAATGGCCTACTTCTGCTCCTTTGTCTTATGGTCTTATGGTCTTATGGGATTCACGGCCTCTGTATCTGGAGCAGGTGAAGCTGAACAAAAAGATTAAAGATTTTAAAATTAGCTTTATTTGTCAATTGCACATTGACATATTGAAACATACAGTGAAATGTGTTGTTTCCATCAACGGCCAACACAGTCCAAATAACACAAACAAAATTCTTAAGGAACTCAGCGGATCAGACAGCATCTATGAAGGAGAATAAACAATTGAAATATCAGACAGAGACCTTTCATCAGGACTGGAAAGGAAGGGGAATTTGAATTGAGTTGAATTGACTTTATTTCTTACATCCTTCACATACGTGAGGAGTAAAAACCTTCACGTTACGTCTCCATCTAAATGTGCAATGTGCAATCACAGTAATTTACGATAATTTATAATAAATATGAACAGTCAATGTAATATAGAGTACACTCACATCAGTGTGAGTTCATAAGTCTGATGGCCTGGTGGAAGAAGCTGTCCTGGAGCCTGTTGGTCCTAGCTTTTATGCTGTGGTACCGCTTCCCAGATGGTAGCAGCTGGAATAGATTGTGGTTGGGATGACTTGGGTCCCCAGTGACTCTACAGGCCCTTTTTTACACACCTGTCCTTGTAAATGTCCTGAATCTTGGGAAGTTCACAATTACGGATGTGCTGGGCTGTCCGCACCACTCTCTGCAGAATCCTGTGATTAAGGGAGGTACAGTTCCCATACCAGGCAGTGATGCATTCAGTCAGGATGCTCTCAATTGTGCTCCTGTAGAAACCTCGTAGAATTTGGGGGCCCATACCAAACTTCCTCAACCATCTGAGGTGAAAGAGGTGCTGTTGTGCCTTTTTCACCACACAGCTGGAAAAGAAACTCGAATAAGAAGACAGGGAGGGGGAGGAGTACAGGCAGCCAGGTGACAAGCAAGAACAGGTGAGGGAGACGGTGGGTGGGTGGGTTGGGGAGCAGGATGAAGTGAGAAACTGGGAGGAGATAGGTGGAAAAAGTAAAGAGCTGAAGAAGAATCCTGTCCTGTCCTGATAGGAGAGGACAGCGGAACATGGATGAAAGGGAGGGGCAAAGAGCATCAGGGAGGTGATGGGCAGGTGAAGAGAAGAGAAGGGGTAAGTGGACAGTCAGAATGGTGAACGGAAGAAGAGAGAGAAGGGGGAAGAGTTGAAATTACTGGAAGTCCAGATTTGTGCTGGGGCAGCCCTCAGGTATCATCCTGCTTCCCCAGCCAACATACCATGTTCACAACTCTTAAACCCTAGCCCATGAACACATGGAACATGGGAGGAAATCAGAGCACCCAGAGGAAACCTATAGGATCACGGGGAGAACACACTAATTTCTTATTAACAGCGGTGGTAATTGTACCCTAGTCTTTCAGTAGCTGGAGCTGTAAAACTTTATGCTAACATGCTGCCACAGAAAATAGACTGCATCCAGCACCTCATATAAAATTTTCTCCTCTAGAGATGCATCCTCAGTGTCTGTGCAAAGCCAATTAAGTAGCTGTCCCAATTAGCTGAAGTTTCATGGAAATAAGACCAGAAGACGTAGAAGAAGAATTAGGCCATTCAGCCCATCCAGTCTGCTCTGCCATTCCATTATAGCTGATTTATTATTCTTCGGAGGCAGCAGAATGGAAATTATAGACCAGTTAGCCTAACCTCGGTGGCTGGGAAAAAGTTGGAGTCAATTATTAGCGATGTGGTTATGGAGTACTTGGTGACACAGGACAAGATAAGACAAAGTCAGCATGGTTTCCTTAAGGGAAAATCTTGCATGACAAACCTGTTAGAATTCTTTGAGGAGGTTCCAAGCAGGATAGGTAAAGGGGATGCGGTGGATGTTGTAGATTTGGATTTTCAGATGGCCTTTGACAAGGTACCACACATGAGGCTTCTCACCAAGTTAAGAGCTCATGGTATAATGGGAAAATTACTAGCATTGTTAGAGCATTGGCTGATTGGTAGGAGACAGTGAGTGGGAATAAAGGGATCCTTTCCTGGTTGGCTGCCAGTCACTAGTGGTGTTCCACAGGGGTCAGTGTAAGAACCGCTTCTTTTCATTCTATCAATGATTTAGATGATGGAATAGATGACTTTGTTGCCAAGTTTGTAGATGATACAAAGATTGGTGGAGGGGCAGGTAGTGTTGAGGAATCAGGAAGGCTGCAGAAGGACTTAGAGAGATTAGGAGAATGGGCAAGAAAATGGCAAATGAAATACAATGCTGGGAAATGCAAGGCCATGAACTTCAGTAGAAGAAATAAATGTGTAGACTATTTTCTAAACTAAGAGAAAATACACAAACCTGAGATGCAAAAGGACTGGGAGAGTCCATGTGCAGAACACACAAAAGGTTAACTTACAAGTTGAGTCGGTAGTGAGGAAGGCAAATGAAATGTTAGCATTCATTTCAAGAGATCTAGTATATAAGAGCAGGGATGTGATGCTGAGGCTTTATAAGGCACTGCTGAGGCCTCGCCTTGAGTATTGTGAACAGTTTTGTGCTCCTTTTCTAAGAAAAGATGTGCTGGCATTAGAGAGGGTCCAGAAGCAGTTCACAGGGATGATTCTGGGAATGAAACGGTTATCACTCTGGGCCTATACACAACGAAATTTAGAAGGATTGGGTGGGGGAGGAGAGATCTCATTGAAGCCTTTCAAATATTGAAAGGCCCAGATAGAGTAGATGTGGTAAGGATACTTCCCATGATGGGGGAATCTAGGACAAGAGGGCACAGCCTCAGGATAGAGAGACTTCCATCTAAATGTGGAGAAATTTAACCAGAAGGTTGTGAATTTGTGGAATTCGTTACCACGGGCAGCTGTGGAGGTCAGGTCATTGGGTGTATTTAAGGCAGATATTGAGAGGTCTTGATTGGCCACCATTTCGAAGGTTATGGGGAGAAGGCCAGGGAGTGGTGCTGAGGAGGGAAAATAAAAAATATCAGCCATGATTGAATGATGAAGCAGACTCAATAAACCAAATGTTCCAATTCTACTCTCCTATGTCGTATGGTTTTATGGACTTATGGTAACATTTGTCACCTTTGCTAATCAAGAGCCTATCAATCTCTGCTTTAAGTATACTCATTGACTTGGCCTCCACAACGACGTGTGGCAATGAATTCTACAAGGATGTCCGTCTAGTCTGAGGTTGCACACTCTGGTCCTGGGCTCACCCACTATAGGAAACATCCTGACTACATACACGCTATCCAGACATTTTAATTTTCGATGAGATTCACCCTCATACTTCTAAACTCCAGTAAGTACAGGCCCAGGGCCATCAAACAGTCCTCAAACATTAACCCTTTCATTCTCAGAATCATTCTCGTGAATCACCACTGGACCCTCTCTGATGCCAGTACAACTTTTCTTTGATAACAGGCCCATACCTGCTCACAATACTCCAAGTGTGGCCTGAACAATGCCTTTAAAGCCTCAGCATTATATACTTGTACTCGCTTTTATATTCTAGTCCTCTCGAAAAGAATGCTAACGTTGTATTTGCTTTCCTTACCACTGACTCAACCTGCAAGTTAACCTTTAGGGAATCCTGCACAAAGACTCTCAAATCCCTTTGCACCTCTGATTTTTAAATCTTCTCCCCATTTAGAAAATAGTCTTCGCTGTGTCTTTGCTGTTGCCTTGCCCACGCTTGAGTGCTCAGTGGTGGGTGCCGATGTTTTTCTTTGCTGGTGGGGGTGAAGGGGGAATTGTTGCTTGCTACCACATACGTGCAGGAGGGAGAGGAGCTGGGGGGATCTTTGGGATTCTAACATTTAACTGTTCTTCATTCTTTGGGGGCACTCCTCTGTTTTCATGGATGGTTGTGAAGAAAAACATTTCAGCATGTATATTGTATACATTTCTCTGACATTAAATGTACCTTTGAAACCTTTGGGGTAAGATTTCCCCTTAAGGAGCCCATGCTGACTTTGGCCTATTTTATCATATGCCTGCAAAGTACCCCGAAACGTTATCCTTAACAATTGACTCCAACACCTTCCCAAGCACTGAAGGCAGACTGACTGGTCTATAATTTCCGTTCTTCTCTCTCCTTCCTTTCTTAAGGAGTGGAGTGACATTTGCAATTTCCTATTCTCTGGAACCATTCTAGAATCTAGGGATTCTTGAAAGATCATTACTAACATATTCACAATCTCTTACAACTACCTCTTATAGAACACTGGGGTGTAGTCAATCTTGTCCAGTTGATTTATCTACCTTCAGACCTTTCATCTTCTCAAGCACTTTTTCCCTAGTAATATGTAAACACGAGGAATTCTGCAGATGCTGGAAATTCAGGCAACACACATCAAATTTGCTGGTGAACGCAGCAGGCCAGGCAGCATCTCTAGGAAGAGGTACAGTCGACGTTTCGGTCTCGGCCTGCTGCGTTCACTGACAAATTTGATGTGTGTTCCCTAATAATAGCTTGCAGACCGGTCGAAATGACACCCTCTGTGCTCAGTTGTTCATGTTTCTCTCCGGGAGCGCTCAGGACCAAGGTAAGCGAATGAGGGGGGCTAAATAAACGAGAGCACTCTCAGAGAAAAAGACCGAAAACTGCTCACTGAGGATGTTACCTTTTACATCTGCAAGCTAGTTGTTGAGCTCAACAAACACCGCAACATCAAACACCTCAACTCAAGCTACCAATATTCACCACCATCCTATACTGCTAGTGTCCTCCATAGTGAAGACTGACGCAAAATACTCATTCAGTTCCTCCACCATTTCTTTGTACCCAATTACTACTGTGTAAAAAAGACAGACTACCATTTAACTGAGTAACAAATTATGTATTTAAATGAAATACAGAGCCAGTGAGAACAGTGCAGTATTACTACAGTACCATAAAACTATGTATTAATTCCTAATAGTTATCAATGGAGGAACTCATCCAGTGTACAGTGCCGTGTTCTTTTGATTAACTGTAAATGAACAAATTCAGCATAGGCTCCTAATGCAGATAATGGGCTGCCTTCCTTCAAAGCTTTTGATTATTGCATCCTCCAAATCTTGACTTTCATGATGATTGACAATGCTTTCAAATTCTTCATCGTGCCTAACTTGTTGAAGTAGCAAAATTGTTTAATTTTCACTCCAGGCCATTTCTGGGCATCTGGTATGCTTGAAATCGCAGTGAGCAAAACAGTTCTGAATTGTCTTACTGCTTATTTCTAGCAATGGTCAGTGATGAAAATTACTGCTTTTTTGAACACAAACGCATGAAATTGACATAATTTTAGAATGTTTGCCCTAAGCGCAGTACAATGTTTAATGGCCACACAAGTGCTTGCGATTGATGCCAGCTAGAAACTGTTTGTCAGCAGTTTCCTGTCCCAATTAAGCAGCGGTGTCCCAAATAAATGAACATAATCCTGGCTATTTTCTCAATTTTTGTTTATTCTTTAAGAGTTGTCCTAAATAAGCCACTGCCCCAATTAACTGATTGCTGAACTAATCAGAATCCACAAATATCTATCTATCTACAAACATTTGTATATAGATGTGGCCAAGTGGTTAAGGCGTTCATCTAGTGATCCCAAGGTCGTTAGTTCAAGCCTCAGCTGTGGTGGTGTGTTTGTGCCCTTGAGCAAGGCACTTAATCACACATTGCTCTAGTCTGTGTGAGATGTGGCGCCCCACACAGACTTCCAATCTGCGCCTTGTAAGGCATGAAAATGCCCGACACAGACCTCTCATGGTCTGGGTCGACGTTCCCTCCCCTATATATAGCTACAAAAAAAAAGCAAATTAGTGAGGTCATGTTCAGGGTTTCATGAACTGTTCAGACATCAGATGCTGGAGGGGCTACATGCAAAGAGTCGCCATTCTCCGGAGTATTCTTTGTACAATAAATAAAATACCTTCATCAGGAAGCTTTCACAATAACTGCTGTCTTTAACCAACAATGGTCACAGAGCCGAATAAAATTAATACATGAAGAAAAACTGGTCAGAAAAATGATAATCTTGAATCTGATGTAATATAGCTGGATTGGGAAGGCATATGGATTCAGGAAAGGGGTTGTCAAACGCATCCTTAGTAACCCTGTCCTGGTTATTTAGAGAGTAATAAAGTCTGAACCATTCTCCACTCTTTCCCCATTGATACTGCCTTTTTTTTTTATTGGCCAAATAATTGCACGTTGATTGATTCCAAAAACATGCCTTTAAGAGCTTGTGTAACCAGGAATGCAGGAATCCAGTAAGTTAGATTTGCAGTCATTTTCCTTGGCACAGTTTGGATCTCTCCTGTCAGAACAGCTTCCAAGAGCCTTCCTTTCTCTCCCCCCTTTTGCGTCCTTAGTTTGCCTCTCCCTGTCTGAATCACTCTATCTTCTACTTGTGTCTTGTCAATCCAATCTCTGATTAATTAAACCCCACCACCCGTTGGTAGGGTTCCTCGTAGGGTCAGGAATAGGTGATGTACTTATCACATATTTTGTAGCAATCTTATGAAATTTGCAGTGGAACTGGAAGAACAAGTGCTGCAAGTTCCCTTCCCACTTTGTGCCTGTGCATGGATGTGGTACGTGACTTCTCAGGCTTTGCAATCATTGACAAGTATTCACAGTGACAAGAAAATGCAAAATGCAGGTAGTAACAAGAACTGGCTGGAGCAGATTGGGAGGGTGAAACAGAAACTGTGTCGATGGAAATGTCACTCTGTCAATAACTGAGGAAAAACTTGATCATCAGATGAGGTGCTGTCAGGGCTGCTGTACAGCACAGGTGTGGCCTGTCCCTCGTTCTTCTGTCTCAGTAACCATCCTGGACATCTTCCAGCACATGTGAGGGTCACGATCAGGTGAGTCTAATGCGTCACAACGCTTGAGTCCTCTGAGAAAGGGGGCAAAAGTGTACCCGATATTAGTCACATCTTTTGACACCTTCATGTGTGGACACAAAGAACAATGGAAGTGGGCCTGTCACCCACAGGACTGGCACAGGGCTATGTTTGTCTGTCTGTTTTCGAAAAAGGCTTTCACAACTGAATGTAATGACCATCAATGCAAAAGTTATATTCACAGTTTTTGTCTTTTATATTTTTTATGATTTTTATTTAGGGATACAGCAGAGTAACCGGCCCTTCCGGCCCGTTAAGCCCACAGCACCCAGTTACACCCACGTGATCAATTAACCGTACACCTTTAGAATGTGGCAGGAAACTGGAGCAGTGGGAGGAATCCCACACAGTCACAGGGAGAATGTGCAAACTCCTTGCAAACAGCAGCAGAATTGAACCCAGAAGCAGAATAAAGTGAACTTGTGAAATAAAAAAGGGCAAGTTGAATGAGGATATTGAGTTTAACCTTAATAATCTGACCTTGATGACAACAAACGTTATTGCTCTGCGTCCCAGTGCAGATAAATCAGTTCCTATTTTTTCCCCAGAGGGAAGAGACACCAATGTTTAGCCCTAACTGCTCTTTCAACAATATCATTTAAACCATCTGATATTTAGCCTGAACTCTCCAGCATAGCCCCACTATGGGAGCATAAGAGCAAGTAGAATTGGACAATTAGTTAAAGATGTGGGCCAGATCATGGTAGTGATCAGCAACAGGGGTAAATAATGATCAGGAGAGCCAAGACAGGAACATGGGAGGAAACTGGGGCAGCCGGACGAAACACACACAGTCACAGGGAGAACAAACACCCACAATCTTTTATCCAGGACTGGGGATAATGTGGTAACCTAGCAGTTGTAGACATTACTAACAGGACAATGTATACCCAATTCATGTTCTAAAGTCTTTCAATGTCCTCTTTTAATTCTGCATAATCCTGGTGTCTTTCACTTTTTGATTTCTGTAGGTCATGTGTGCTTGTAATGGTTATATCTATTAACTAAATTGTTCTTGCTTGTTTTTCCTGTAAAATTATATCCAGACAGTTGTTATGAATTGTCCTATCTGTAGTAACCAGTTAGTTATGATATAATTTGTGGGGGCTCTGGCTCCAAAACAGGATCAGATTTTTATTAATAGTAAGATATATTCTTTTTTATGAGTTGGGTGCTTTAAAGCAAGATTTTGGTGAGTGAAGTTTGCCACATGATTGTGCCTGTGTAATAATCAGATTGAGTTAAACTGCTGTAGGATCCTGTAATGCGTTGGACTCTTGCTGATTTCTCTCGTTATTTTCTACATTTATCATCTTAAATTTGTTTGTCTTTTACAATGTATTTTTGATTTTTTTTTTTGTCTTTACCAGCTGGTCCAGTATTGCCAGAAGGAACCCTTCTGTTTCTGGGAAGAGCTCGCCAATTCTGAGCCAGGCGTTCGATGCTTCCTTGTCGACACCTAGTCTGCTCAGATCACGTTGATGTCTTCCATAGAGGGTCATGCTCTTCCATTGGTTAACTTTTTCTTTAATAGTGATAACATCTTCATTTTTCTGGGAGGGTTCTTGTTTAGGTTTAGTGGTGTATACGTCTTAACAGAATTGCATATGCTTGCGTGGAGTCCTGAATCCTGCTTTCCTTGATGAAAGTATATGCTTAGAAGTTTTATATGACTGTTGTGTAAACTTTTTATGTCTGTTATTCGTCTTCCTGTTAATCTAATAGCGTTCAAGTGTACATAGTGTTTTCTTATATTTGTCATTTCATTTCTTAGCCTCCTTTGTAAATTTTCCTGATCAGTTTCAGACCAATATATTATGCCAAAAGAATTCATTTAAATGGATATTGTTGTGTCTGTGCACAACTGCATATATACTAAATAAAAGCACACAGGCGGGAGATGGCTTTAACTGGTGTTTTTACTGCCATGACTGAAGAGGTCTTCTTGTTGGGTCAATGCCCATATGTTCTGTTGGTGTGTTATTAAATATTAGGATAATTTTGTCTGTAAGCTCAGCTTCATCATCAGCATTCCGCAAAGGCTCTGAATCTGTGTTGTTGCTGTCAATGTCTGATTGTGAAGCAGTTGAAATAATTGTATTTTCATCAGTGCTTCGGTTGGTTGCATCTTCATTATTTTCTTGAGTAGAATTGTCGTGGTCTTTAGGTTGATTTCTTTCTAGTTCTTGGGTAACTTCATGTTTTATTTGGTTTAATGTCTCTACAGGGATTAAGTTATTTTTTACTATCACTCTATGTTGATCTGCTATCCGTTGTGCATTTATGTGCATGGGGGGATATTGTTCTATAAACTGTTGTTGAAGTTTGTCACTGAGTCCTGTCAAGTCAATCTCAAGTTCCATTACTTGGTAATATACATGCATTATGAATGTGTTCACTTCTAATGACCATTTCATGTGTGTCTTTCTTCTCTTAGCTGCTTGAGAGGTCTCAGTAGTAAGTGGACTTCTCCCTTGAGAAACACTTGCAGCAGTCGCAGCCCGGGATGTTGACGAGCAACCTTGAGTGCTGGCTGTATCTTTTTCAGGTTTTCTGGTGCCAGCCCAGTTATCCAGCTAGTGGTTCACTTACTGTTATGCCCAGTGCTAGCTCCAGGCATGCCCTGGCAATCCCCAGACAGCAACGAAAGGATATTGCTTTTTAAACCTGCAGCCAAGTTTTAGTTTCAGCTGCCCCTGACATGGAGAACAGACGCTGACCAGAGCGCCATCCAGTCTGAGTACAGATGTGTCTGGATTTGTTTCAGGACCCGGTGGAAGGGGTGGGGATTGGTGGTGTTCAGGGCTGATTTTACATCAGTGGATGTCTTCTCCCCACACCTTTATGTCCCAGATCCCAGACTGTCCTGCAGAGCCCAAAACCAAGCGCCGGGTCCTCACTTGTCCTCCGAGTCTATGCGACTCAGTGGCTCACGGCCTGACAAGTTTTCCAACCTCTGTCTCCTGCTGCTGGAGACTGGTGCTGTCACCTGGTTCTGTCCACCTGGTGCTGCTGCTGACACCCCCCCCCCCCGGTTCCGATATAATAATAATAATCCTATAAATTTATTTTTTCTCAACTCAAGTTCATAATACCTGATGTATTATTATTAATGTCATCATCATTATTGTTATTGTTATTTCTTTTTCTATTTGCACAATTAGTCCCGTGGGTGTGGTCTTTCATTGATTCTATGATCATTGGATTTATTAAGTATGCCCGTTAAAAAATGAAGCTCGATGCTGTATATGAAGACAAACATGTACTTTGATAATAAATTAACTTTGAACTTTGAATTTTAAAATTTATTGTTTTGCAGCATCAGTACAGTGCAATACATAAAAACTATATATTGCCATGAAGGATACATTTGTAAAAATAAATTAAGTTAGTAAATCAAAAATGAGCAAAAATAGTGAAATAAGTTGGCTCATTGACCATTCAGAAATCTGACAATGGAGGGGAAAAGCTGTTTCTAAATTCTTGCATATTTGTCTTCAAGCTCCTGTACATTCTCTCTGATGGTAGTAATGAGAAGAGAGCATGTTCTGGATGAGGTGGGACCTTAATGATGGATACCACCCTTTTGTGGTTTTGCCTTTTAAAGATATCCTCAATGATGGAGCTGGCAAAATGTTTACACTTTTTTAAAACAATATTAAATTAATTTACCAATTTATGTTGATGAGTCTACAGGAGTTAACATGGTCAATCCAACAAAAAACACAATGGTGAGAAAACTTGAAACGCTGTTCACAAAGGTGATACTACAAGATTCTCTTTCTCAAGTTAACATTCTTTTCTTTCAATATCTATTTTTGTAGTAAGTTAAGAAATAAATATAATAAATATAACATCTTTGGGAATTTTGAATCTCATCCAAGGCTCTCTCTTGGAAACAAATGAAAACTTCTATTAAGCAAACAAAAAATGGTTTAAGTCAATCATTTTTACCCAATAGTTTTGTGGGAAACTATATTTAGTACAACATTCCATAAACGGAAAGCTGGTACGTCTGCATCATCACAGCCCAGCTTTTTTGTGCCTTGGCACATCTGTCTGATATTGAAACTTGGAAAAGCCATTTGAACTTATTAATCCCACTTTGGTATTGTGCCAAAGTGAGAACTGAAGCTGTTTGTTTATTTGTAAAATCTAACTATTAGTTAATGCTTATAAAATTACTGCAGGCAATGTTACTCTGAGGTTGCTAAGATCACAGATGTTAAAGACCTACCTTTGTTATATGAATGGAGATATTTTTTACTTCTGTCAATGTATCATTTGAAACCAATGTCTTTAGTATTCTCAGAATAAAAACAGAATGGTCATTTAATATGGAAAGTCTCACAGATTTGTGTCAAAGGAAAACCACTTCAGAATTTTTCTTTAATGAAGATTGGTAAATTGGTTTATTATGTCAAATGTACTGATGTGCAGTGAAAATCTTTACTTTGTATGGCATCCCTACAGACCATTTCATTACATCAGTGAATTGAGGTAGTGCAAGGGAAAGTAATAACAAACTATAAAGTCTTACCTTACAGAGAAAAAGCAGGGCAAGTAGACATTAAGGTACAATTTCATAACAAGGCAAATTCAGAGGGCGAACATACATCATACTAGGGGTTCATTCAGTCACTTTATAACAGCAGGATAGTAGCTGTCCTTCAGCCTGGTGGTACATGCTTTCAGTCTTTTGTATATTCTACCCAATAGGAAGGGAGGGAAAGATGGAATGCCAAGGGTGGGTAGTGTCTTTGATTATGCTGGCTGCTTTATTGATGCAGCCAACAGAGAAGTGTAGACAGAGTCCATGGAGGTTGTTTCCATTCAAAAGCATGGCCTCAGAATAAAGGAATGCCCCCTTTAAAACTCAAATGACGAGGAGTTTCTTCAGCCAGATGGTGGTGAAGCTGTTGAATGGATGTGGAGGCAAAGTCACTGGGGTTATTAAAAGCAGAGGTTCATAGGCTTGTGACTAGTATAGGGGCTAAGAGTGTGGGGATGAGGTGGGACAATGCGGAAGAAAAATCTATGCACAGTGGAGCAGACTTGATGCGACCTAATTCTGCTCCTGTACCTTAGATTGGACTACATTGAACTTGTTTCTGATCATGGGTTATTTCTGCACTAATGTATTGCTATGCAATAATGCAACTAATGCAAAGTTTTGTTTTCATTGTTTCATATAATTTATGTATAAATTATGTGTGTTGCCTGTACCTAAACACGTGTGATGCTCCTGCAAGCAAGTTTTCATTGTACCAGTTGCCTCACCATACTTCTGAACATGGCAGTAAACGTCACTTGACTTAACTTGATACAATGGTATAATCAAACAAGAAATCAAGAGAAGTGAATTATTGCATGAGAGACACAGCTTCAGACCCAAAATGGCAGTAAAAAAGTTTAATTTTTTTAGAAGTTCAGAAAAATAAATTGCCATCCATAATTAACAGCAGTGAAATGACCAGACTGTTATAACATCTCACCTGGTTCACTATCTGGGAATCTACCCTCCTTGCCTCCAAGTTTAAAGTTCAAAGGAAAACTATTATCAAAGTACATATGTGTCAACATATACTTACCTGAAATTCATTTTCTTGCAGGCATTCACAGCAGAACAAAGAAATACAATAGAATCAATGGAAAATTACAAACATCTTTAACATCCCTTTGATAAGATGCTACTGACCCTCAGCAAGATGGTTGATTCAGAAGTGACTCAGCAAAACTCACAAAGACAAGTTTGAATGGTTATAAATGTTATCAATACAATCAAATACATATCTTGTCAAAGAATTTTTACAAACATCACAAGTGCTTTGTAGTGTCACAAGTAGTGAGTATAAATCCTTTGATTAATATTTTCATTCCTCGAAAGAGCCGGCAGAAAGGGAAGCAGGACAGGAAGGGATACAACTGAGGTGGAAAGGACTAATTAAGATATTTCTGTTTTGCATTAGGATATCACAGACTCAAAGTTGGTTTAGACATCTTCATATTGGAGTTGGATGACATTCTAAACCACAAGATTTGATTTATCATTTAAACCACAGGAGTGACACTTTAACGATTTATTGATCCTCCTTTAGTTTTGAGATGTCTAAGAACATACTTCAAGGCACATTACAGTATATACTTAGTGGCCACTTTATTATGTGGGTAGTGGGTAGTGGCTCCATATGTCACTACTACAGGGCGTGACGACCCTGCCTTACGCGAGTTCTGAGCTCAGCTGGCTCCGGCTGACAGTACCCGGAATGGGTCCCTATCCAGGGTTACGGATCCCACTGCCTTGTGGGTATCTTCGGGAGAAGAGAAGGCTAAGGAGTAAATCCTACACAAATCCGGTGTGGAGCCCCTAAGGCGGTCGGGATGATGTATCACGTCACCTCCCGGCAGCTCCTGCAGCCAAGCTGATGCCAAGTGTACTACTTTGCATTCCTTTGGACCATTTCCTTTGAGGGAGTTAGATATGGCCCTTGTGGCTAAAGGGATCAGGGGGTATGGAGGGAAGGCTGGTACAGTGCTCTGAGTTGGATGATCAGCCATGATCATACTGAATGGCGGTGCAGGCTCGAAGGGCCGAATGGCCTACTCCTGCACCTATTTTCTATGTTTCTATGTATCTGCGTGGCCGAGAGGGGGATCTTGATGTCTGGGCAGCCCAGGATCTCCATATTCATTGCCCAGGTCTGCACCCCGGAACCAGACACATCCATTGTCTACTTAGACAGACAGAGCCATTACTTATTAGGCATACATGTACAGGACACCTGCTCATTAATGCAAATATCTAATCAGACGATTGTGTGGCAATCAATGCAAAAAAAAAGCATTCAGACATGATTATAAGGTTCAGTTGTTGTTGAAACCAAGCATTAAAATGGGGAAGGAATGTGACCGAAGTGACTGTGACCATGGAACAATTGTTGGTACCAGACGGGTTGTTTGAGTATCTCAGAAACTGCTGATCTCCTAGGATTTTTACACACATCAATCTCTAGAGATTAAAGAGAATGGTGCGAGAAACAAAAACATCCAGTGAGCACAGTTCTGTTGACAAAAATGCCTTGTTAATGAGAGAGGTCAGAGGAGAATGGCCAGACTGGTTCAAGCTGACAGGAAGGCGACAGTAACACAAATAACCAGGCATTACAACAGTGGTGTGCAGAAGAGCATCTCTGAATGCACAACGTATTGAACCTTGAAGATGATAAGCTGCAGCAGCAGAAGGCCATAAACATATAGAAGTACACTCATTGGCCCCTTTTATTTTGAATCTCCCTTACCTAATAAAGTGGCCACTGAGTGTGTACAATATATATAATGTGTAAAATAAACATTAGGCTTCTATCTTTACTGGGAAGGAGATATTTCCCGGTAGATTTTAACTCTGACCTGTTGACCTGTTGTACTCCAAGGTACACAGTGTGTGACCACCTATTCTGGGGTCAGTTCCAAGACCAGTGTCCCATTCAGGTGAATTACTGAATGGAAGTAAGAATGGGGTCGAATAATTTTCATTAAAGATGCAAAGGAATATTGAAATGATGGAGTTGTTGAAATTCTTGTTCTTGGTGCAAGACACGTCCCTGTTAATAAAGTCAGCACTAGCGCAAGAGATGGAACTTACTAACTTGTAATTGTTAAATAGCTTAGTATTGTCATGTGGTCCAAGGTAGAGCCAAAAACTTTGTTTTGCAAGTCAGCCATACAGATCATTTCAAAACATTGTAACAGCGAGGGAGAACAAAGGAAAAGGAAAGGCAAAATGCAGAGTGTACACTAAGTAGCCACCTTATTAGGTGCACCTGCACTCATGTTTGTTAATGTAAATATCTAATCAATGAATCATGTGGCAGCAACTCTGTGCATAAAGGCATGCAGACATGGGCAAGAGGTTTGGTTGTTGTTCAGACCAAACATCACAATCCAAGAAGATATGTGATCTAAGTGACTTTGAGCATGGACTGATTGTTGCTGCCAAACAGGGTTATTTGAGTATCTCAGAAAATGGTGATCTCCCGGGATTTTCACGCACCACAGTCTCTAGTGTTTACAGAGAATGGTGTAAAAATCAAAAAAAGAACACATCCAGAGAGCAGCATTTCTGCGGGCAAAAATGCCTTGTTAATGAGAAAGGTCAGAGGAGAATGGCCAGACTGGTTCAAGCTGACGAGAATGCGACAGTAACTCAAATAACCATGTGTGAGAACAGTGGTGTGCAGAAGAGCGTCTCTCAACTCACAATATGTCAAACCTTGAAATGGATGGGCTACAGCAGCAGAAGGCTACAAGCATACATTCAATGACCACTTTATTATGTACAGGAGGTACCCAACTGATAAAATGGCCACTGAGTGTACATTTCTACTGTATTTCATATAATGTTTTATGTCACACTTGCAGATTCTGTGTGATTTTTTACATTGCATGCAACGTTCTTCAAACTCCATGTTATCCTATTTACATTGGTAATATATTCAGACCATGGAAACGCTATATTATTGTTAGTCCATATTCAGCACACCCTTGCCCACAAATCACACACCCCGCTCATAATTACCGACTAACTAATTAGAACTAAAGTTGTTTCCTTTAGTTTGCATGAGAAGCAGAAGTCGACAATTAACATTTCCTTTCTTCAATTGTATGTTAGCATTTTTTTCTGAGATGTTGTAATTATCCTACAGTTGTTGATTTAAGAATCATGTTACTCATTTTCATGCTAAATGCTTTGATTTTCTGGCGTGCAACTTAAACTTTAATTTATAATCGCTGGGCGTGAACAGAACTTTTCTTGAAGAAGTGTTTACTTAGCTGAAAATTCTTGTAAATAATTTTTTCAGGTCACTGTCTGATTGTACAGGGCTAAGTTGTTTTGGCTTCCAAAGCTTTGACTCCATGTATTCCATTCAGTAGTACAAGATTTATGCTATTTTCTCCCTCATAGATTCAAACCAGTGTTCACAGGGTATCGGCTTTTAAAAGTTAACACAATAAGTGCTGCCAAAATCCAGGCAGTCCAGCAGGGCAGTGGAGAGAGAAACAACTTTAGCATTTAATCATTCTGGGACTGTGCTTGCTAGAGGTTAGAAGAACGAAGGGGGATCTCACTGAAACCTATCAAATATTGAAAGACCTCAACAGAGTGGACATGGACAGTATGTTTCCTAAAGTCGGGGTATCTGAGACCAGAGAGCACAGCCTCAGAACACAAAATGTCCCTTTAGAACAGAGGTGGGGTTCAACATCCAAAACACTCTGGACATTTCCTCTTCTCTCCCATCCTACTGGGCAAAAGATACAAAATCTTGAAAGCACGTTTCACCATGCTTAGGGACAGCTTCAATCCCACTGTGACAAGACTATTGAATGATTTCCTAGTACAATGAGATGTACTCACTGCCTCACAACCTACCTTTTTATGAACTTGCACCTTATTGTCTACTTGCTGTGCACTTTCCCTGTATATATATATATATATATGTATTTATCTTTACACCACATTCTGTATGGTTTTCCCTTCTACTACCACAGTGTAATGAAATGATCTGTATGGACAGTGAGTGTGTAAGATGATATTTTTCACTGTTTATTGTTAGATGTGACAAATGGGATCAGCAACCGGTAAACGTAACACTATTAAAGTGCCAGTCACCACAGTTCAATTCCTACCACTGTTTGTAAGGGGTTTGTACATTTTCCCTGTGACCCCATGGATTCCCTCTGGGTGCTCCAGTTTCCTCCCACATTCCAAAGACTTATATGCTAGCATACTGGCTCATTGGGTCAGTAGGGCCTGTTACATAGAACATAGAACATTATAGCATAGTACAGTCCCTTCGAACCACAATGTTGTGCCAACCTTTTAATCAACTCCTTCTCACCTGCATAATCCTCAATTTTTCTGTGAGTCATGTGTGTATCTGAAAGAGTTTCTTAAACGTCCTTAATGTATCTGCCTCTACCCCCACCCCTGGCAGTGTGTTCCATGCACCCACCATGTTCAGTGTAAAAAGAACTTACCTCTCACATATCCCTTCTACTTTCCTCCAATCATCTTAAGATTATACCCCTTCATACTGGGCTGTATCTCTATTTTTTTAACTAAAAAGACCAGTAGACGCAAAACTCTTCATTGCATATAAAAATTACTCGGTTGAGCCACAATCTGCAGGCTGGTAGACCAGCAGCTGAAGAAGGGGGTTAACTGAAGCCCAGTTTTGATGGGAAATGATTTGTTGTGGCATACGTAAGTCTCGCGAGACCATGGATCTGCACCTGGAAAGTCTTGCTTCAGTCTGTTAACTGGTAGACTGCTGCTTTCCGTGTTGTGTCGTCGCGGTGAGGTGACGCTGGAGTGTCCTCTCCAGGGCGCAGGCCTGGACAAGGTTGTACGGAAGACCAGCAGTTGTCCATGCAGCAAGTCTCCCCTCTCCACAACACCGATGTTGTCCAAGGGAAGGGCAAGGGCTGATACAGCTTGGCACCAGTGTCGTGGCAGGAGTTGCCAGCACGAGGAGTTGTCAGACTGCCTTATGGACTCCAGCTCTGGATTTGTCCTCATGGTTTACTGCTGAAGCCTCTCCCATGAGTGGGTATGGCCACAAGGCAGCAGAGGTTTGAAATCAGAGTTTTCCCTCTCTTAGATGGTCTGCCTTCCCAGGCTGACGAGCTCCATCTACCCAAAGCACTGGTTTTAAGGCTCCAGGACCCGCCTTCACCCCTTCTCCTGTCAGTAGAAACAGTTCCACCGGGCTTAGAGGCTAAGCCACATGAGAAGGCCAGGAGTTGGACTTGGTTGTCAGAGACTATTTGAGGTGCATGTCATGAGGAGCACTTTTAGGTAGTGGGAGTTACTCCACTACCCACTTGTCCCTACTACCTCTCCTCAGCTTGACAACCTTGGAACCTGGGAAATGATAAAAAGGGAGAATATACAGACTGCAGCAGGAATTGAACCACAGTCTTCCAGTCATTGGTACTGTGAAGTGTTGTGCTAACCATTATGCTATCTTGCATTGTATGTATTATTGGAAGAACAGATCCTTAACTCTGCCATTTAACTGAACAGTATGCCCTTTTTCTTTAAGTTTGGTGATAATTAATCTCTTACAGATGATTTAATTGACTGAATTTAAATTCCTCAGTATTTGAACATTTTTTTCCAGATAATTTAAGGCAAGAAGGGAAAGATTTAGTGAGCAAGTTTTATTTCATACAAAAGATGGTGGATATATGGAATAAGATGACAGAAGGAGGTAGAGGAGGGTACAATTACTACACTAAAACAAGATTTAGAAAATTACAGTACATGGATAGGAAAGGGGAAATGAGCCAAATAAAGACAAATGGGATTGGCTCACATGGCATTTTGGTTCAAAGTTCAAAGGTTCAAGGTACATTTATTATCAAAATATTTATATGTTACCATCTACTACCTTGAAATTCATTTTCTTGTGGGCATTTAGAGGGAAAAAATAAATACAATAGAATTTTATGAAAAATTATACATAAACAGACAAGACTGAGAAACAACCAGCGTGCAAAAGACAAACTGTGCAAATTAAAAGATAATACTGAGAACGTGAGTGGCAAAGGGACATGGGTGACGAGGACATGGAGGGTCAAAGTACTGTTTCCATGCCGTGTGATGCAATGACATGATCCGTTATGCCTCTACTTAGTCAGGTAATTCAGAAAAATTGTTATTGTACCCCGTCACCAGAGACTGATACAGAAGCAGATAGAGAAATTATACCGCAGAAAGAGAGAAAGAGGGAAAAGGTTGTAACACAATGCCTCTGAACGGTAGTATCCATCACTTAGAACACCCACCATCCAGGGCATGCTCTCTTCTCACTACTACCATCAGGGAAGAAGTACAAGATCCTGAAGATACACTGTCAACATTTTGGAATCAGCTTCTTCCCTTCCGTCATCAGTTTTTTGAATGGTCCATGAACCCATGAACACTGTCTTCCTATTTAGCTCTCTTTTTGCACTACTAACTTGATTTTTAATGTATATTCTTACGGTAATTTATAGTATATTTTATGTATTACACTGTACTGCTGCCACAAAACAACAAATTTCACGACACATGTCAGTGATAACAAACGTGGTTCTGATTCTGATCCTATACGATAATTCTACAAATCCTGAATCTATATTAGTTTTGTGCATTGAGCAATGCCAATATTAGACTGGGAAGCATAACAACCCAGATCTTGTTGACATCAAGTACTAATAGTTTGTTCACATGAATAACACCATTTCATTTCTAGATAGCATCTGGTATCCATAGCATCATAGCACAGTAGCTAATTTAGAAAGATATTATTCCAAATAACTGAGCTGGTGATCAGGAGCTAGAGGTCTGAGCCTCAAAACTAATTTTTAAACTAAGAGCTGCCATTAATGACAGTGCTTAATGTGGAAAAGCAGCAAGCACGTTTCATATTGGTATTGGTTCATTATTTATCTAGAGACACAGCATGATATCAGGCCTTTCCGGCCCAATAAGCCTACGACACCCAATTACACCCATGTACCAATTAACCTATGTGGTCACAAGTAGAAAATACAAACTCTACAAAGGAGAAGTGAACCCAGGTCCCATTACCTTCTCTGAGGATCGTCACGTTGGCTTAGTGAGAGGCTTGTGAGATGCTGAGATCGCCAGAGCTATGCTGTCCAAAGCTTAGCTCCTGGTAGGGCCATCGATGGTGGGAAGGTCAAGGGGGAGGTTCCATACTAAGAGAAATCCAACCAAGACCTCATCAGTGGGACTGGTGGAAGACGATGACTTATCACAGTGGCAGTGAAGGGGGCGGAAGGCTGTGGCAGGAAAGGGTCCCCAGTCGTATAGCATGCCACTGGTCCCTGATCTCGATCTGACTGCTATGCTCCCGTGACAAGCTTACCGCGTGTACCAAGATGCAGTGGAAAGCTTGTCTTGTCTTGTCAAATCATTACACAGTACATTGTGCGAAAATAAGGTAAAGTGATAACAATGCAGATTAAATTGTAAAAAGCTACTAAAAAAGTGCACGGCAGGGTAAACAAAAAATGGCTAAGGTCATAATGTGGTAGATTGTGAGGTCAAAAGTCCATCTTATCATACAAGAGTTACATCCTTTATGGAGAGGAGTCTGTCATTCCAATTACAGGTAAGTTACCCCAGGCTGCCTAAAGTACACACCTGGACTACAGCACTGCCCAAACCTTGAACCGTCAGAAGGGACAGGGCATCTGGCTGCTGCACGCACCCTAACCCTCAGAATGGTTTCTCCATAAAGCAGCACCCTTTCACATCTTGGAAATGTTTTGCCATTCTTTCATCATTGCCGGCTTCAAACCCAGGACACTAGCCAACAGCACTGTGGGAGCACCGTCACCAGAGAAAGTGCAGCTGGTCAAGGTCTCTCCACCATCTTCTCAAGGATAAAGGGGCGTGGATAATAAATGCTGGCGTTGGCATTGATGCCCAGATCCCGTAAACAAATAAGTAAAATATCAAGTGAAGTCACGTTTATTGTCATGAGCACAGGTACAGTGAAAAACTTGCTTTGCAGCAGTATCACAGGCACATGGGTACAGACAACACACAGAACATACATAAATGAAACATAAGATCATGCCATTAAAGACTGTGCAAAAGCAAGACATCAGTGCAAAACAAAACAAGGACATGATCGAAGACATGGTAGTACAAGAGGTGTTGAGTCTCTTCTGTCTGGAGAGACTAAACAATCAGAAGACCCAACAACTAGCCACAACTACCACTTGCCTTCCCTGCACTAGAATATGTGAATTCCAGATCGGCCTGTACTGTCCCTGAGGACCAACCGACAGACAGCCCCTGAGAAGAACGTCATACTCAGCTCAAGCGATCTTACTAATACTACTATTGCAAGTTAGGTTTGTACAGGTCGGTTCAAGAATCTGATGGTTGTAGGAGAGTAGGCGTTCTTCAACCTGGTGGTGTGGGACATACCTCCTGTCCAGTGGTAGCTGGGAGAAGTGAGATGACCAGATGGTGGGGATCCTTTATGAGAGAAGCTGCCTTTTTGAGGGAGCACCTCTTGTAGATCCCTTCAGCGGTGAGGAGGCTGGTACACACTGCTTTCTGCACCTTAACAGAGCTGAAGCCATTTCAAAGTAAAAATGTTCCGAACCTGCCCTCCTTTAGCAAAATCAGAATCAAGTTTATTATCAATGAAACATGTCATGAAATCTGTTGCTTTCCAGCAGCAGGACATAAAATTACTAATAAGTTACAATAAGGGTATATAAAAGATAAATAAATAGTGCAAAAAAAAAGAAAATTAGTGAGGTAGTATTCATGGGTTCATTGTCCCTTCAGAAGTTTGATGGTAGAGGGAAGAGGCTGCTCCTAAAATATTGAGTGTAGGTCTTTAGGTTCCTGTACCTCCTCCCCAATGGTAGTAATGAGAATAGGGCATACCCCGGATAGAGAAGGTCCTTATTGATGAATGTCACCTTCTTGAGTCATCCTTTGTGAAAATGTAAAACAATACTCCCAGCACTCACTCTCAACTGCCTCAGAAATAGTCAAGTGTAATTTAGAATGGGGAACAGATACAAGCCCAGCAGACTTTTCTCCCACTCAGAGAAACTATAAAGAAAATGTCAGCTACTGCAGGGAGACAATAAAATAGGAGCAAA
Organism: Mobula hypostoma; assembly: GCF_963921235.1. Taxonomy (NCBI): domain Eukaryota; kingdom Metazoa; phylum Chordata; class Chondrichthyes; order Myliobatiformes; family Myliobatidae; genus Mobula; species Mobula hypostoma. The sequence goes on from NC_086116.1 coordinate 41,843,649, forward strand.
GGCCACAGTGGATTCAACAGGGTTCACGTCATCATTCACTCCACAATAGTGCGGCCATAAGATGCCCTACGCTGGCAAACCCTGGCAGCTGCTCAACGGTAGGTGCCTTGCAGATACACCAGTGAGTCTGGTGGTTTTTCAAGATGGTGGTGTTTTCTTGTGTGTGGCCATAACATGAAGAGCTGAAGGACTGTGGAACTGCACCAGCTCTGACTCACCTAACTGGCAAATACCAACACCAGAAAAAAAATCAGAGTCATTCCTCTGCCATTGTACTTGCTTTATTTTTCTGTAAGGTTTTGGCTTCCGGCAGTAGACAGGGGCACATAGTGCAAGTCTCTCACAGAGGGAAGGAAGTCACTGCAGAGGATGTTCTTCCCACGTGTTTTCATGCATCATCAGATCACTTCTTTACTGTGTGGTTTCAGCAGAGCCCAGAGAGCAGCCTATTGATGCCCAGAACAAAAATCAGAGTCACAGAGCACGGTTGTATTCCACTCTGTCTATCATGAATTTTCTGGTTCCTTGTCAGACCCATCGGCAATATAACTAGGCATGGAACTTGTCTTACTTCTTTATGTGCCGTGTGGGTGTGTTTCCGCGTGCGCCTTCACCGAGGATCATCGCATTGCCATGGTGGAGAGGCTTGTGAGTTCCTGAGATCCCGGGAGCAATGCCGTCTGGAATTTAACCATCTGGCACTTAGATTCTGGTAGGGTCACCCACGGCAGTAAGGTCAAAGGAGAGGTTCCAAAGAAAGAGTGATCCAGCCAAGAACTCAATAGAGGAGCTGATGGAAAATGTTGACACATCACTGCATCAGTAAATGCAGAGGAAAGTGGCAGCACTGAAATCCCCCCAGTCATTTTGCATTGTCTGCCACTTGGCCCTGACCCCAATCTGCCGAGGACTGTGTGGTGGATGCCCACGCACCGACCTCCCCACGTTAAATAAATTCATTCACAGGCCTTTTCCATTAAGGCAATCCACCCTAATGTCCTGGATATGTGGATCCTGGATTAGTCTCTGCAGCCACCTGAGGACCCACCAGTAGACAGCCCCACTGGAGGATACGACACACAACTTGAGTAAATGCACTACTTCACCTTGTTATACATGTAGCAACAATAATTTAAAAAATCTACACTGCTCTTGTGCCCACGGCTTTGTCTCTTGGGTGATAGGACAATGATACTTAATGTAAACAATGACAAAATTAACTATTTTAAAGGTGGGTCTCATCACAGTTGCAAGAATTATATCGCAAAACTGGAAAAAACCCAGATGACCCACTGTGAAGGAATGGACTGAGGAAGTGATTAAGATTTCATCATATGAACACATGCTGGGAAGAATTAACAGTGAGGGAAAAGTGCAAGACGCGTGGGATCAATTTTGGTTGTATGTTAATTTAAACTTAAATTAGAACTTCTTTCTGTCTCTAAGTTTTATTTGTTTTCCTGTCATGGGATGGCTGTGTAAATATGCTGTACTGTATCTGCTCTGTGATATGCTGTGCTGCTTTGTAAAATAAGAACAAATAATAATAAAAATTTGAATTTAAAAAAATAATAAAATTATCAACCAACACACGTCAAAGTTGCTGGTGAACGCAGCAGGCCAGGCCTCTAGGAAGAGGTACAGTCGACGTTTCGGGCCGAGACCTTTCGTCAGGACTAACTGAAAGAAGAGCTAGGAAGAGATTTGAAAGTGGGAGGGGGAGGGGGAGATCCAAAATGATAGGAGAAGACAGGAGGGGGAGAGATGGAGCCAAGAGCTGGACAGGTGATTGGCAAAGGGGATATGAGAGAATCATGGAACAGGAGGCCCAGGGAGAAGGAAAAGGGGGAGGGGGGAAAAAATCCAGAGGATGGGCAAGGGGTATAGTCAGAGGGACAGAGGGAGAAAAAGGAGAGAGAGAGATAGAATGTGTGTATATAAATAAATAACAGATGGGGTACGAGGGGGAGGTGGGGCATTAGCGGAAGTTTGAGAAGTCAATGTTCCTGCCATCAGGTTGGAGGCTACCCAGACGGAATATAAGGTGTTGTTCCTCCAACCTGAGTGTTGCTTCATCTTTACAGTAGAGGAGGCCGTGGATAGACATATCAGAACGGGAATGGGATGTGGAATTATCAATAGTTTCTAAATTCACTGGCAGGACAGGTGAACCCCTGACTGAAATCTCATTGTGGCTTTAATTGCATTTAGCAGATCCGCTGATCAAGCCACATTGTTGTAACACCCAGCGCTGAACCCCTGAACAGGGACTCCACTTCAAGGTCTATCCTGGCAAGCAATTATCAGAAGGAGAAAGGAAAAGATAAAAAGTTGCTCTCAAAGCATTCTTGAAAAAAAAATGACACCCACAATAATTTGTCGGAACCCCTGCTCCGTGATCACTCAGAGCAAAGAAGCAACATCCAGAATGGCACACACATCCTCGAGTCTTGCAGAAGTTCAGAGAAGTTGGCAAAAAAAAAACACAACTCTTCACATACACCCAAGCTCATACTCTTTGACTAAGTCTGCGCACTTAGGCATCCAGGACATCTTCAAAAGTCAATGTCCCAAGAAGGTGCAACCATCATTAAAGACCCTCAGTATCCAGGACATGCCTTCTTCTCATGGCCACCATCAGGAGGTACTGGAGCCTGAAAACCCACTCAAGATCATTTAAGAGCAGCTGAATAATTTAAATCTGGATAGCCAGAGGCTTTTTCCCCAGGGCTGAAATGGCTAACATGAGGGGGCATAGTTTTAAGGTGCTTGGAATTAGGTACAGAGGGGATGTCAGGAGTAAGTTTTTCCACACAGAGAGTGGTGAGCATGTGGAATGCACTGCCAGTGACGGTGGTGGAGGTGGATAAAATGGGGTCTTTTAAAAGATTTTTAGATAGGTACATGGAGCTTCGAAAAATAGAGGGTTATGTGGTAGGGTAATTGTAGGCAGTTTCTAGAGTAGGTTACATGGTCAGCACAACATTGTGGGCCGAAGGGCCTGTAGTGTGCTGTAGTTTTTTTATGTTCTATGTTCTATGTTTTTTCCCTCCACCGTCAGATTTCTGAACAGTTCATGAACACTATCGCATTATTCACCTTTATCGTTGTTTATTTTGTAACTTATAGTGATTTTTACATCTTGCACTGTACTGCTGCTGCAGGACAACTAATCTTATGACATATGTCCTGTCCCTTTCTCATGTATCATAAAATTAGAGCATTGTATTAGTACTGGTAGTGGTACAGATTTATTACTGTCACATGTACCAAGATACAATGAAAAGCTTGTCTTGAATATTGTGTTCATACCAATCAAGTCATTACATAGTGCATGGAGGTAGAATGAGGTAAAACAATAACAATGCAGAATAAAGTGTAAACCCATCCGAAAGTACAGTGCGGGTAAATGATAAAGGGTAAGACTCATCATATAAATGTAATTGCAAAGAAAGCATGACAGCGCCTCTACTTCTTTAGGAGTCTGCGGCGATTTGGCATGTCATCAAAAACCTTGAGAAACTTCTAGAGATGTGTGGTGGAAAGCGTGCTTACTGGCTTTATTACAGCCTGGTATGGAAACACCAATGCCTTGGAGTGGAAAATCCTGCAAAAGGTAGTGGATTTGCCCCAGTACATAACAGGTAAAGCCCTCCCAACCATGGAACACATCTACGTGAAACGCTGTCATAGGAAAGCAGCATCCATTATCAAAGATCCTAGCCGCTTCTCTCTATGTTACCATCAGGTAGAAGGTAGAGGTGCTACAGGACTCACACCACCAGGTTCAAGAACAGTTGCCACCCCTCAACCATCAGGCTTTCGAACTCATATATTGAGATGTTTCCACAACCGATGATCTCACTTTAAGGACTTCTTATCTTTTTTTTAATTCAAATTTTTATTATTATTTATTCTTATTTTACAAAGCAGCACAGCATTTCACAGAGCAGATACAGTACAGTGTATTTACACAGCCATCCCATGACAGGAAAACAAATAAAACTTAGAGACAGAAAGAAGTTCTAATTTAAGTTTAAATTAACATACAACCAAAATTGATCCCACGCGTCTTGCACTTCTCCCTCACTGTTAACTCTTCCCAACATGTGTTCATATGATGAAATCTTAATCATTTCCTCAGTCCATTCCTTCACAGTGGGACATCTAGGGTTTTTCCAGTTTTGCAATATAATTTTTTTTCCAGTTTTCAATATAATTCTATAGGACTTTTTATCTTGTTATTTCAGGCTCTTGTAATTTATTGCTATTTATTTATATTTGCCTTTGCACAGTTTGCTGTTTTCTATGCTTTTGCTCTTTCATTGAACCTGTTTACAGTTACTATTCTACAAAATTTGCTGAGTATGCCCACAGGAAATAGAATCTCAGGGTTGTATGTGGTGACATGTATGTACTCTGATAATAAATTTTACTTTGGCTTTGAACTTTATTTTGAAACATGCAATGAAATGGGTCATTTGTGCCCAGGATTGTGCCAGCAGCACCATGCTTCCACTGCCAACATTGCATGCCCACAACTGAATACCCCTAACATGAATGTCTTTTTGAGTGTGAGACGAAACTGGAACACACAGAGGAAACTCACAAGGTCGTGGGAAGAACGTATAAACTCCTTACAGACAGTGGCAAGATTTGAACCCTGAACTTACAGCTGGTGCTGTAAAACGTTACTCTAACTGCTGTGTGCTGTCCAGGATGGTTACGTTCATAATGGAACTTGTTAAGTCTACAGCACTGTGCAGCCGCATGTGCTCCCATGCAATGGAGGCTCCATGCCAGGCAGTAATTCAACCAGTCAGAATGTTCTCCATTGCACATTTATAGAAAATTTTATTTGAACCCATTTTTGAGACTTCCTCCCTTACACCATAATGAGCACGTTTCTAAGTGCTCCCATATTCAGTATGATTATGGGTTGAACATCTTGGTTCCCTATCTTTGCATTACTTCCAAAGATTCTTTCATTGCTAACTCGATTATAACAGAGGCTAGATTTCAAAAGGTACTTCAAAGCAGAAAGGGATGTACTGAAAGAGATGTAACAAATACTACTGAAGGAAAAGCTGTTCTCTTTCTCCCAATGACCAAAAGATGCAAGCACGTTTCAATGGTTGAATGACTCTGCGATCAAAAGCAAGACAGACCCAGTGAGGTGGCATATGGGCAATTATTCTGCTGTAATTTGAGCCTGAAAACGCCAAGTAAAAGATTCAAGATTTGAGATTTTTAATATCATTACCAGTACGCAAGAGTAAAGGAGAATAAGGAGGGAGGGAGGAGGGAACATCAACTCAGACCATGAGAGGCCTGCGTCGGGCATTTTCATGCCTTACAAGGCGCAGATTGGAAGTCTGTGTGGGGCGCCACATCTCACACAGACACTAGAGCAATGTGTGGTTAAGTGCCTTGCTTAAGGACACAAACACGCTGCCACAGCTGAGGCTTGAACTAGCAACCTTCAGATCACTAGACGAACGTCTTAACGCATGCCCAACACAAAGGAGAATAAAGTAATTGTTAATCTGGATTGGGCGGTTGAGGAGGTTTGGTATGGGCCCCCAAATCCAAAAAACTTTCCACAGAGGCACAATTGAGAGCATCCTGACTGGCTGCATCACTGCCTGGTATGGGAACTGTACCTCCCTTAATCACAGGATTCTGCAGAAAGCAGTGCATCTGTAGTTGTGAACTTCCCACGATTCAGAACATTTACAAAGACAGGTGTGAAGAAAGGAACCAAAGGATCATTGGGGACCCAAGTCACCCCAACCACAATCTATTCCAACTGCTACCTTCTGGGAAACAATACTGCAGCATAAAAGCCAGGATCAACAGACTCCGGGCAGCTTCTTCCACCAGGCCATCGGACTGATTAACTCACGCTGATCTGAGTGTATTTCTATGCTACATTGACTGTCCTATTTATTACAGATTATTATAAATTACTATGATTGCACATTTAGACGGAGACATAACCTAAAGATTTTTACTCCTCATGCATGTGAAGGACATAAGAAATAAAGTCAATTCAATTCAATTCAAAATCATTTACAGCACAAAAAAATACATGCAATAAGATGAAGAACACAATAATAAAAAAACACAATAAATATAACTACATAAGATAGCTTATATGCATGCATTGATTACATGTCCAAAAAGTGATGCTAAGCACCAAAGGTCTGTACAAAAAGTGACTTTGACAGGAAATGATGATGGTGGGGGGTGCGGTGGGGTGAGTTAGTGGGTGGAGGATTTGATCTGCCTAGGGGAAAATAATAGTTTTTGAGTCAGGTGGTGCTGGAATGGATGCAGAGTAACCTCCTCCCTGACTGGAGTGGGACAAACAGTCCATAAGCAGGCTGGATTGGATCCTTCATGATGTTGCTGATGGCAGGCAGGCTGGTAACTGTGATGTGTTTCTCTGCCTTCACGCTCTCTCTAGTTGAGCAATCAGGCAGCGTTATTCATGAATGTACTTGCACAAGCTTCATGGAATATAGCAGACTTTAGAAAGGTTCATTTGTCTGTAATGTGGTCTTTCTGTGAAACTTTGGTGGCATCTTCAAATGAGCCCAGTTCTGACTTAGGTCAGATTGAGTCATGAAGTATTATTTCAGCTGCCGCTCAAGAATCATAAGGTTACGTAATTCGGCAGCACAAATGAAGGCCGCATGGTAGACTGTGCTAATGTGTCAGTTTTAATTCCAAGAACCCAGCCCTTTCCACATACTGTATCTCTGTGAATTAGTTAGAGTCATAAATAAATCTGCTGTTCTTTTCTCTAAAATACCAATGAAATCTGATTCCACTACCTTTTCAAACAAGACAGTCCAGATCATAACAACTCTTTTACTCTCATTTTCCTTCCAGATAGTTTGAATATCTGCTTTTCTTAAAACCATAAGAGCAGAATTGGGCCATTCAGCCCATCAAGTCTTCTCTGCTATTCCATCATGGCTGATTTATTATCCTCTGCCCCACTCTCCTGCCTTCTCCCCCTAGTACAGCCTTAGAATAGAAGGTTGTCCCTTTAGAATGGCAATGAGGGGGAATTTCTTAAGCCAGAAGGTGTTGAATCTGTCAAATACATTGCCACAGAAGGCTGTGGAGGGCAAATCACTGGGTATATTTAAAGTGGAGGTTGATAGGTTCTTGATTAGTAAGGGCATCAAAGATTATGGGGAGAAATCAGGAGAAAAAAAAACATTTCCTTGGCTCCCTTCTATTCCTGCTCCTAATTACCTTAAATCAATGCCACATGCTCTTGAACTCAGCTTAAATAGTAAACTGTCCTTTTGTCCCAAAGAAAATAACCTCAGAAATCATTCTCATATCAAAATGGCTGCAGCCCATACAACTACTTTGCAAATCCATGCAAAAGCGTTACCATGTCCTTCCAATATTGTAATGACCAGTATTTCATGCAGAGTGTGAGTTGTGGCCTAACCACTCTAGTCCATGCCAACCTGTTACTTCACCTAATCCCATCGACCTTCCCAGGACCATAGCCCTCCATACATGTCCCTTCCACGTACTTATCCAAATATCTCCACCACTTCCACTGACAGCTTGTTCCACACTTGCACCTCCCACTGAATGAAGAAGTTCCACCTCAGGTTCCCCTTAAATAATTCATTTTTCACCCATAACCTATGACCTCTAGTTCTAGTCTCACTCAACCTCAGTAGAAAAAAGCCAGCTTGCATTTACCCTGTACCTCTCATAATTTTGTATACCTCTATCAAATCTCTCCTCATTCTCCTTCGCTCCAGGGAATAAACTCCTAACGCATTCAAGCTTCAGAAAATTTAGTGACCGATTAACTTAACTAGTACATATCAGGACTGTTGGAGAACACCGGAGGACCTGGAGAGAACCCATGCATTTCACGAGGAGGGTGTACAAAGACTCCTTACAGAGGACGCCGGGATTGAACTTCGAATTCCAATGCTCCGAGCCGTAATAACGTCATACTAACCGCTACGCCACTGGGACACCCATTCCACCACACTTCTTCAAAATATGTCTTTGGATCATTCTCATCCATCGCAGCAGACAGACAGGGTATTTCTGGAGGCCAAATGCAGAAGAAGACAGCCTGTACCGAGGTTAAAGGACTGTGTATGTGTGCAGATAGGAGAGAGGTATGAGACTTGTTTTGTTGTTTGGTTGCTTGTTGTGTTCTGTGTTGTTCTGCTGAGCATTGCGGGAATGCTTTGTTGGTGGTGGAACGTGTGGTGACACTTGTGGGCTGCCCCCAGCACATCCTCGGATATGCTGGTTGTTAACACAAATGGCATATTTCTCTTTAAGTTTCCAATGTACACATGATAAATTCACTTGAATCTTCATCTTGGCTTTCTAATTTTGCCTGGAGGACAGCAAGTCCCACTATAATTTAACCCAAATTAACCTGGGTTTTCCTCTTGTGTCACAATTCCCTCAAGAAATTGAGCAACACCAATATTTTGACAAGCAAATACAAATCAAGTGAGAAAAAAGTATCCAAAATATGAATGTTCCTAGCCAATGTATTGTTATGGTGCAATTCCTAATTTGACTAATCTCTGCCTATCAGCAAATTAGTATCAAGGTGCAAATCACAGGATTTCGAAGCCTGCCAGGATAAATGTTAGCACAGCTGTAATATTAGTGCCAGTTATTGTCAATCATTTCCGAGATATTATCTGCAGACTTAGCCAAGCGTACTTTTTAGAGTGAGAAGGCTTTCTCAGAACTGAGGGAATTAACACTCTACCCTATGTCATTGTAATGCTGTCCTTTCAGACAACTCGTTTGAAAGGGAGCTCTTCAGGCAGAGTGGCACTCAGTGAACATAAATCTGTGCTCAGATCTCAGAATTGGAACAGTAGCTTCTAATTACATCCAAATATGAAGTGCAACCCACTGCATGTACTCGGAATCAGATAAGTTGTGAAATTTGTTGTTTTACGGCAAGAATAAAATGCAATACATAAAATACACATCAATTATAGTAAAATACAGTATATATTTAAAAAATATATAAATAGAGTAAAAACAGTGGAGGTAGTGTTCATAGGTTCATTGACAGCTCAGAAATCTGATGGCAAAGGACAAGAGCTGTGCCTAAAGTGTAGAGTGTGTGCTTCCATACTCCTGTACATCCATGCTGATGGTAGTAGTGAGAAGTGGGCACATTCTTGGTGGTTAAGGTCCTTAATGATGGATGCCACATTTTTGAGGCATCACCTTTTGACGATGTCCTCGATGTTGGGGAGGCTAGTGCCCATGATGAAGCTGGCTCAGTTTACAACACTCTCCAGCTTTTTCCGATCCTGTGCATTGGTGTCATACCAGATGGTGATGCTAGAATGCTCCCCATGGTACAGCTGTGGAAAGTCACTACTGTCTTTGGTGATATACAAGTCTCCTCAAACTCCCAATGAAATATAGCCGCTTACAAAGAAGGCACGCCAGTAGCAATATTTCATCTGACGCTGGATCAAGTTCCTCATGGTAACTAAGGATTTTCCATATCAATTAGCATTTGGGAAAGAAAGGAAGTGCACCATAAATGGGAGGATAGCTCAAAGAGTGGAGGAGGAATATATTCAAAAGTAGCAGGATCACTCCGCAAGGCAGCAAAAAAAAAGACGTATGGGAAGTTTATAATTCATCATTGGTTTATTAAAAGTAATTGCCTAAATAATGCATGCTGAGAGCTCCAAATAAAATGATAGATAAAACAGATTAGAAATCATTGTTCTGGATGAATAAAGGCTTGCTTATATCAGAAAACAACATACATCAAAGTTGCTGGTGAACGCAGCAGGCCAGGCAGCATCTGTAGGAAGAGGTGCAGTCGACTTTTCAGGCCGAGACCCTTCGTCTTTGTTGTTTGCTCATATCAGAATCAGGTTTATTAGTACTGACCTAGATGACATGAAATTTGTTGTTTTACGACAGCAGTACGGTGCAAAGGCATTGGCATAAAATACTATAAATTACAAAAAAAAAGGTTGCAAAAAAAAAAGAATAATGAGGCAGCATTGACAGGTTCATGGACCTATCAGAAATCTGATGGTGGAGGGGAATAAGGTGCCACTGAATCATTGAGTGTGGGTCTTCAGGCTCCTGTACCTTCTCCCGAAGAGAGTATGAATGGTGGGAGTCCTTATTGATGGTATTGGTCTCTTTGAAGCACTACTTGTTGAAAATATCCTCAGTGGCAGGAAGGGTTGTGGGGCTGGCTGAATCTACAATCTCTTGTGATTGCTGCCTGATATGGAGCCTCCACACCAGGCAATGTTGCAATCAGGCAGAATGTTCTCCACCAAACACAGATTTGTAGTAATACATTGAAATCAATTGCATCAATGTTTTAAAATTTTCAGTCATTGCATCAATGTTTTAAAATTTTCAGTCACAGAAGAATGTGTTCTCTAAATCAACTCATTCCAGGATAGAGAGTGACCATTGTGAATTGAAACAGTGGATCTTTAGGAATGTTATTAAGCCCTTGAACATTTTCTTTCATTTCCTGAGATCATAGCTGAGATCTAAAACCTCGAACTTATCTTTTCTCAACTTCCCTTAATGCTCCTCGTTAACCAAATAAATTATGTACCATTGATTGTCTTTTCCGTAAGAGAATTCCACCATCTCTAGTGTGAACAACTTTGCCTCCAAACCTTTTAGGTTGTGATCTCCTGTCCAAGTTTGCCCATGTGATAGAACTACAATTTCCAGATGCTAGAAATCTTTAGAAACACACTCAAAATGCCGGAGGAACTCAGCAAATCAGGCAGCATCAATGGAGCGGAATAAACAGATGTTGTTTTGGGCCATCAGGGATAAGTGGAAGAGATAAGTGGAAAAGGGATACCTATCTCCTCCCAGCTTCTTACTTCATCCCACCACCCCACCCACCCAAGTCCCCTTCACTTGGTCTCACCTATCACCTGCCAATTTGTACTCCTTCCCTTCCTGTATTCTTCTTATTGGGGGCTTCTCTCCACTTCCTGTCCAGTCCTGATAGAGGGTCTCGATCCAAAATGTTGACTGTTTATTTCCCTCCATAGATGCTGACCGACTTATTGAGAACATAACATTTTATGAGAAAATAATACGCTTCATTTCATAATTAGTGGTCTTAATAACTCAAAAATTATAAGAAGTCTAGAAAAGATAGACAGTGAGAATCCATTTTTTTCCATTGCAGGTATAGAGTTAAGGTGAGAGGACAGAGTTTTAAGGAGGATTTGATGGATAAATGTTTTACACAGAGAATGATTGATGCCTGGAACTGACTGCCAGAGGAGGTGGCAGAGCCAGGTGTAGTTAAGAGGTGTTTAGGCAGGCACTTAAATAGGCAAGACATAGAATTATATGGATTTAGTGCAGGCAAATCAGATTAGAGCAAACGGGTGAACTGTCATCTTGGTCATGGTGGGAAGACAAACCTGTTTTCAAGCTGTACATTTCCATAATTTCATTCTTCAGAACAACCTTCATCTTTGAATGAATAAAGAACAGGGTGAGCCGCCTCAGTGACTATTACCCAATTGAACTCACATCTACTGTGATGAAATGCTTTAAGAGGTTGGTCATGGCCAGAATCAACTCCTGTCTAAGCAAAGACCTGGACCACTGCAATTTGCCTTTCGCCACAATCGGTCTACAGTGGATGCAACCTCACTGGCTCTCGATTCGGCCTAGGATCACATGGGCAATAACAATACCTACTGTATGTCAGGATGCTGTTTGTTGATTACAGCTCAGCATACAATATCATCATATCCTCCATACTAATCAACAAGCTTCAAAGCCTGGGCCTTTGTACCTCCCTCTGCAATTGGACTCTTGACTTCCTCATTGGGAAATTACAGTATATACCAAATGGAAATAATTTCTTCTCCTCACTGATAAACAACACTGGCGCACCTCAAGGATATGTATTTAACCCACTGCTCCACTGTCTCTATACCCACGACAGTCTGGCTAGGCACTGCTTAAATTTGCTGATGACACAACTATTGTTGGCAGAATTTCAGATGGTGACGAGGAGGCGTACAGGAGTGAGATAGATCAGCTGGTTGAGTTAAGTCACAGCAATAACTGTGCGATCAACGTCAGAAAGACCAGAGAATTTGGACTTCAGGAAGGGGAAGGTAAGGGAACACATACAAGTCCTCACAGACGGATCAGCAGTGGAAAGGGTAAGCAGTTTCAAGTCTCCGAGTATCAACATCTCTGAAGATCTACCCTGGGACCAACGTTTTGATCCAATTACAAAGAAGGCAAAACAGCAGCTATATTTCATCAGCAGTTGGAGACTTGCTTTGATAGCAAAGTCCATCGCAAATTTCTACAAACGTACAATGGAGAACATTCCAATTGGCTGCATCACCATCTGGCATGGAGGGGCGACTGCACAGGATAGGAAAAGGCTTCAGAAGGTTGTAAACTCAGCCAGCTCCATCATGGACACTAGCCTTCCCAGCATTCAAAGGTTCAAAGTTTCAAAGGTTCATTTATTATCAAAGTATACAACTCTGAAATTCTTCAATGTTCCGGTAGCCGTGAAACCATGAAAGAAAAGAAAGGCAGCACGATTATCAACCACCAAATCCTACCTCAAACAAAGCAAAAATGGAACAGGCACATTGATCCCCAAATCTCCCTTCCCCCTCAAAAAAAGGGAACAAATTGGATCAGGTGCATTGACCACCAAATTTTCCTTCCTGCTCAAAAAAAATTGAGAAGATTGGGTGAAAAAAACATAGAATATGAAATACTATAAGACAGGGGAAAAAAGTCTACACTCCTGGGCAACACACTCTCTAGGCCTAGCGGCAGGCTCTCCCCTCTCCGGTACAGAGCAACCAATCAAAAGGCAAGCAGCCGGCGCTCGCCCTCTGCACTCGCTTCGATGCTTCAATCTCCCTTGTTGCTTTAATTGGCGAACAATGAAAGCCTTAAACGGCGAAATAGAGCCAAACATCGGCTTGCAGCCTGTCCTGCAGCCTGACTGCTACGGGGCTTGCTCACACTGCCTCTGCCTCTTGGAACCTTCTCAAAGACCACAGAGCACGGGAACACCCAAACAATCTCCAAACCTCCGCATTCGCCTTGACGTTTCAATCGCCCTTGTCACTTTAATCGGCAATGGAGCATCAAGGACACCTTCAAAATGAAATATCTCAAGAAGGTGACATCGATCATTAAGGACCCCCATCACCCAGGACATGCCCTGCTCTATTGCTGCCATCAAGGAGGAGGTATATGTACCTGAAAACATACACACAATGCTTTAGAAACAGCTTCTTGCCCTGCACCATGAGTTTTCTGAATGGTCAATGAACCCATATGACCATAAGACATAGGAGCAGAATAAGGCCATTCAGCCCATCGAGTCCACTTGCTATTTCACCGTGGCTGATCCTAGATCCCATTCAACCCCATACACCCGCCCTCTCACAATATCCCTTGATGCCCCGACCAATTGGGAATCCATCAACTTCCGCTTAAAAGTGCCCACGGACTTGGCCTCCACTGCAGTCTGTGGCAGAGCATTCTACAGATTCAGCACTCCTTGACTAAAAATATTCCTCCTTACTTTTGTTTTAAAAGGCTGTGCCCCCTGGACCTGGATACCCCCACCAGAGAAAACACCATCTCTACATCCACCTTATCTAGTCCTTTCAACATTCAGTTGGTTTCAATGAGAATCCTATGCACTCTTCTAAATTCCAGTGAGTACAAGCTGCCAGTCAGTCCTCATATGTTAACCTCTTCATTCCCAGAAACATCCTAGCGAACCTTCTCTGGACTCTCTCCAATGAAAATACATCCTTTCTAAGATAAGGGGCCCAAAACTGTTGAGAATACTCCAAGTGAGCCTAACTAGTGTCTTATAAAGTTTTGGCATTATCTCCTTGCTTTTATATTCTATTCCCCTTGAAATAAAGGTCGACATTGCATTGGCTTTCTTTATCATAGACTCACCCTGTGAATTAACCTTCTGGGAGTCTTGCATGAGGACTCCTAAGTCCCTTTGCACCTCTGATGTTTGAATTTTCTCCCCATTTAGATAATAGTTTGCACTATTGTTCCTTTTACCAAAATGAATTATCATACATTTCCCAACATTGCATTTCATCTGCCACTTCTTGGCCATTCTTCCAATTTGTCTATGTCCTACTGCAATCGCATTGTTTCCTCAGCACTACCTACCCCTCCACCTATCTTTGTATCATCCGCAAACTTTGCCACAAAGCCATCAATTCCACTATCTAACTCACTGACAATGTGAAAAGTAGTGGTCTCAATACTGACCCCTGAGGAACACCACTAGTCACTGGTACCCAACCAGAAAAGGCCCCCTTTTCTCACTCACTACCTTCTACCTGTCAGCCAACCATTCCAGTATATTTCCTGTAACCCCACAGGATTTCGAAAAATGCCTTCCAAAATTCTGAGTAAATGACATCCACTACCTCTCCTTTGTCCACCCTGCTTATTACTTACTCAAAGAATTCTAACAAATTTGTCAGGCAAGATTTGCCTTTACAGAAACCCCTGCAGGCTATCGCAACAATATTTTATTTTTGTTCTCTTTTTCCACAATTTATTTATTTTTTAAAACAGATTTCTCATTGTAATTTATTGTTTTTTATTATTATATACTGCAATGTACTCTTATAGCAAAACAACAAATTTTATGACATACCTCAATGATATTAAATCTGTTTCTGATTCTGATTCTATTTCTCCATCATCTCTTCCATCCTTATATGAGATTTCTGAACACTCCAGTTTCTGGCCTCAAAATCACACAGCCATGGGCAGTCATGGCTTTAGCAGCCTGGGCTCCACTCTCTGGAGTTCTTTCAGTACTTTATTTTTCTCCTTTTGCTCATCTGCCCAAATATCTTCTTATATCAAAGGGCACCAGGTTGTGTAGAGGTTACCATGACACTATTACAGCTTGGGCGTCAGAGTTCAGAGTTCAATTACAATGTCATCTGTAAGGAGTTTGTACATCCTCCCTATGGAATGTCTGGTTTTCCTACCAGAGTCCAGAGACATACTGGGTAGGTTAATTGGTTATTGCAAGTTGTCCTTTGATTTGGCTCGGTTTGAATCAGGAGTTATTTGGGGCAGTGTGGCCCAAACAGCCATAAGGGCCTGTTCCATGGGGTATCTCAAATAAATAAGTAAATATCTTCTCCTACCACCAGGTTCAGGAAACAGTTATTACCCTACAATCATCAGGCTCCTGATCCAGCTTCAATCACCACAGCTCTGAACAGATTCCACAACCTACAAACTCACCTTTCAAGTACTTTACAAATCATGTCCTCATTGTTATTTATATTTTTCAGTCAATCAGTCAGTGGGTGCCGTCCCGAATCCTGGGTTGGCAGCTATGCACCTCCTTCTTCTTCTCGCTGGCCACCTTGGCACCGCCCGCCGTCGCCCCAGCTGAACTCGAGCCCAAGGCCGTGTCGGCCTCCAGCCGCGGCCCCTTCTTTGAGCTCGGCCCTTCCTTAGGCGGAGGCCTTGGGCAGGTCCAGGCACACGGTGCAGTACCCAAGTTCATCATATCTCTTCTAACTAGGTGCATAGCATACCATTCATAGATACGTGGTGAGGCTTTAATCTCTTCTACAGACGATGGCCGTTGGCTCACAAGGAGCTCATCTGCCCTTTGTCAGGTCTTGTTTTTTTTTCAGTCCTGCTGGGTGTCCTCACACCCTCCTCACCAGACTAAGTCCGGTGGGGGTGCCGGCCCAGTCGCCGACCACTTGACCACGGCCCCCGGCCGAGAACCGGGCGCCCTTCCCCCCGCCGAATCTCTCCAAGCGTCTGGCGCCCGACTGAAAACTATGGCCCGTCAATACAGACAATTTACTCAAATTGTCTTCTTTTGCACATTCATTGTTCACCAATTTTTATTTATGTACAGTTTTGGATAAGTTCTATGGTATTCCTTTATTTTTCTGTGAATGCCTGCAGACAAATTAATCTCAGGGTAGTATATGGTAACATATACATACCTTCAAAATAATTTTATTTTGACTTTGATATTAGTCAATTCTGTTTGCTAAAAATGCACCTTAGAATTGAGCAAAATTCTACCTCATCATGCTACATAAATAGAGTTTTTCTGTGCAAGAGGATATATTACAATTTGACTTGAGAATAGGAGTAGGTATTAATAATGGGCAAAGACTCTACAGTGAACTAGGAAGCTATGGCCATCTTTGCACTTGTTAATGGAAATGAATTAAGATGGAGACAAATGTATAATTGTAGATTGCTCAGTTGTGTGTAAGATCTGTAAACAGTTTACCATGTTGGACCTTATCAGATCCCTCAATGAATTCCATATGGACAAAGTCTACCACCATGCCTTCAACAACTTTCTTAGTCACATCCTCAAATATGTGAAGCAGGACTTCCCCTTCATAAAGCCCTGTTGATTATTCCTGATCAACCCCAACCCTTTTGCGGACATAAATCTCATCCCATAGAACATTCTCCACTAATTTCCTTGAGAAAAGGCTGATTAGCATAAAGTTTCCTATTTTATTTCTTCCACCTTTCCTAAATAAAGGAACATCATTAACTATGCTCCAGTCCTCTGATACCTCACCTGAAGCAACTATCTACACCAGGGATCCAACTATCTCTTCCCTTACTTTCCATAGCAACCTGGGATAGCTCTTATCCAGCCCTGGAGAACTATCAATCCTTACATATTCCATAAGACCTAAAACCCCCTCCCTCTTAATACATTCATGTATTGTCTTACTCCCATCGGGAAGGAGGCTACGTAGTATCTTCGCCAGGATCATCAGACTCAAAAACAGTTACTTTCCGCAAGCAGGAAGGCTGTTCAACACTTCCACCTACTATCCCATCCCTCCATACCTCCCACCACCACTACATTATCATTTCCTGTCAGTCACTTTATGTACAGACACTCCTGTGTCTAGTGTCACTCTCTGCACATACAATCTATGTATATAAGCTACCTTATATATTTATATTTATTTGTTTTTTTATTTATCATTGTGTTGCTTTCTCATATTGTGTTTATTTTGTGCTGCATCAGATCCAGAGTAATAATTATTTCATTTTCTTTACACTTGTGTACTGGAAATGATATTATATAATCTTGAATTTTGATTCTTGAAACCCTTGCAGAATGTTTGTTGTCAATCCGAACCATTGATTCTGTTTCTCTCTCCACAGATATTAACTGATTTGCTGAGTGTCTCAACATATTTTAATGATTTTTCCTTGAACTCACACAAAACACAATCCAATTTCTGGTTAAATGAAATAAGTAAATTATAAAGTATAACTTAAGCCCTGTGATACATCTAGTAGAGCTGCTGCCTCGAAGCTCCAGTGATCCAATCCTGGCTTCTGATGTTATCTGTCCGGAGTTCTCCTTGCGTTCTCTTTCCTTGCACTTCCAATGCCATTTATATTTTGACTCCTCATTTCGTATTTGATCCACTTGCATATCTGCAGTTTAATCAGAGATAACCTTTGAACTTCAGCTAATTTGAATGGTCTCCAAATGGCTCTAACTTCCATTCTGTTTATGACTCAATTGCAAGTTCCTTTCTGAAAGTTTGGCCTAAGCAAGTAGCAAAGCCTGGACAGCTTATCACTTCTTGCACTCCTTCATTCTCTCCCACCCCCCATCTGTCTGTCTCTCTCTTTTTTGCTCTCTCTCTCTCTCTCTCACCAACAGACAAAAAAAGTTGCTGGTGATCTGTGTTCAGAGGAACCTTCTGCTTCTCCTGTCTTTCTCTCTTTCTCTCTCTCTCTCTCCACACACACCAACAGTCAAAAATTTGCTGTTGGGATCAGTGTTCAGAAGAGCCTTCTAACAAGGTCATGCTAAAAATAGCCATCTGTGTGTGTGGCTTTCTGGCGAACTCTGTGTGCATCACACATTCATCCTCAACTCATCACACCCACACAGATATTCACACTAAAGAAACCTACGCAGAAAAATATTTTCCATGCAACATATATCAATTTCTCTCTTTTAAATAAGTTTAGAAGGCTCCACTTTATTTACTGGTTTGTCTACTTTATCGAGGGATATACCAAGACTGTCCCAAAACTAAATAGCATGTATAATCTGTGCAGATGGCGCTTTCTCAGAGTAAATCTGGGGCAATTTTTTTCGACTCTTCCTTTACCCTTCAGGAAATACTATCAGCCAATAGTACTGCAAAACACAGTACTCTCCACTTTGTAGAATTTTCATTGTTAACCATCAACTGACATCAACTACGTACTCCTTGCCTCTCCCACCACGTCTCTGCAGTGTGTTGTGAGTGCAGGTATGAATCACATGCTCACTGAGACTTTTGAGAAAACTTGTATTTATAGTTATAACATACACACTGACGCAGTGCACCAATTTATTTCCTGGGAGAAGATGGATCATGTTTTTGGAATTAAGCATGTGCAGTGTTATTATTTTTGGCACATGATCACTGCATTTAGAGACAGCGAATTAAACATCAGGAAATCGTAAGACTATAAGACATAAGAGCAGGATTAGGCTACTCGGCCCATCGAGTCTTTCCTGCCATTCAATCATGTCTGTGGCAATGAATCCCAAAGGTTCACCATCCTCTAGCTAAAGAAATTCCTCCTCATCTCCATTTAAAAAGAATGTTCTTCTTTTCTAAGGCTGTGGCCTCTTGCCCTAGACTCTTCCACTATTGGAAACATGCATTCAAGTCAACTCACTATAGGTCTCTCAAAATTCAATAAGTTTCAATGTGATCCCTTCTCATTATTCCAATGAGCACACGACCAGATCCACATATATTAGTGTTCCCCATACATTAACCCTTTCATTCCTGGGTTTATTCTCATAAAGCTCTTCTGAACCCTCTCTAATATCAGCACATCCTTTCTTAGATAAGGGACGCACAACTGGAATCAAGTCTACAAAGCCCACACTAATCAGAATCAGAATCTGGTTTAATATCACTGGCATATGTCGTGAAATTTGTTGTTTTGCACCAGTAGTACATTGTAAAACATAATAATAAAAAAAATTGCAATCAGAATTATTGATATTTATAAATTAAGCATGTAGTGCAAAAAGAGAACAAAAAAGGATAAAAATGGTGAAGTCATATGCATGGGTTCATTGTCCTTTCAGAAATCTGATGGCAATGGGCCAATAATCACTCACTTATATTCATCCTTTTTGTTATTTCATCACATCCTTTCTTTGAAGATGGAAGATGTTATTGTGGTTCCGCATTTATGGATTGGACTATTGTTAGTGATCTACATTATTCGTCTTTTAAGTGTCTTGTGATTAGTCTGTCTGTGTGTGTGTGTGTGTGTGTGTGTGTGTGTGTGTGTGTGTGTGTATGTGTGTGTGTGTGTAGGTATATGTGCCGTTTCTTTTGGTCACATGTCCATGTTTTGTCACATTGGTCCATGTTTTGCCACTTAGAACTACAGCATCTATGTGAATGATCCATTTGAAATTCGTCAATGGTGACTCTCAAGATGAATACATTTATTTATTTATTTATTGAGATACAGTGAAGAATAGGCCCTTCCGGTCTGCCCAGCAAACTTCCAATTTAATCCCTAATCACAAGACAATTTACAATGACCAATTAACCTACCAGCCAGTATGTCTTTGGACTGTGGGAAACCCACATGGTCATGGGAAAATCCATTATTTCATGCCATATCATGTCCAGGTTATTTCATGACTTTATAGTTGCTGGAATTCAGAAATTTAGGATGTGTCAATGTTCATGAAAAACCACAGCTTAGCTTGCAATAAAAAGCAGCATTGTCATTCAAAACACACTCTGTCTTATATTACTCATTAACGTCTCATACAGCACAAAAACCTAAACTCACAATCATATAATACTGTGCCAGAGAGGAAATAAGTGTCCAAAAAGGTGGATTTTAAGGAGGGTATTTCAAGAAAGCAGAGGGAGAAATATAAAGAGGGAAAGGTCAGACACTTGCATGGTTCCCTAGCCTGATAAGATGGACTCTTGACCACAACATCTACCTCGTTATGATCTTGCGCATTATTGTCTACCTGCGCTGTACTTCCTTTTCAGCTGTTGCACTTAATGCTGCATTCTATTATTGTTTCATCTTGTTCTATCTTATCGCACTGTGGTATGAATTAATCTGTATAAGCAGTGTGTAGGACAAGCTTTCCACTGTACCTCAGTAATAAACCAAATTCCAATTCCAGTTCCAGAGTCTACGGAGAGCTAAAAGCACATGTGAAAGGAGCATCAAAGGATCTTCAGATTATTACCTTATTAAATTGCCATTACAGCCTTGTTGGTGCAATAATTAGCCATGAAGTCCAACAAACACAGAGACACGGAGCTGGTGAATCTCCCTCATGGTCAGCTGCTCTCACACAGTGGAAAAGTTCTTGCACTGGGGCAGTCCCACACTCTCGACCTCAGAGGTGTGAGTCCAGTAGAAAAAGTAGGCATTAAAACTGGGCTCTTCCTTGGCTGCAGTGGATGACCAAGACTTCTTCGTGTGCTTTGTCATGCCCTTTGATCTCCACAAAGTGTTGCAGAGCCACCTTCCTGGCCGTTGGATCTCACTGTTGATCTCATCCTCCCAATCTACCTGGCTGAATTTGTATGATCCTATCTCACCAGGGTGTGAAGCCCACCAAGTACTCTAACCTGTCGAAGCAGTGTACTGAACGTGGCCACAGTATACCGTATACTTCATACTCTATTGTCGCCAATTGATACTAGAACGTACAATCATCACAGCGATATTTGATTCTGCGCTTCCCGCTCCCTGGAGTACAAACCAATAGTAAATATTAAAAGATTAAATTATAAATCATAAATAGAAAATAGAAAATGGAAAGTAAGGTAGTGCAAAAAAACCGAGAGGCGGGTCCGGATATTTGGAGGGTATGGCCCAGATCTGGGTCAGGATCTGGGTCAGGATCAGGATCGGGTTAGGAAACTGTGCTTAGAGTCATAGACCCGTAAGGCACAGAAACACACTATTCAGCCCATCTAGTCCATACATAACTATTATTCTGCCTCATCCCATCAACCAGCACATGGAACATAGCCCCCCATAGCCTTCCCATCCACATACTTATCCAAACTTCTCTTACATGTTGAAACCGTACCTGCATCCACAACTTGATGAATATGCTTCTGAAGTTCAGTTCAATTGACTTCAAAGCAAGAGTTCAAAGTAGGTTGCATATTGAGGATAAATGACTTGTTTCTTTTGGCTTTTAGTTGGGAAGATCAATGTAAGGATTATTTTGCATTGAGCTACAACCTACCAGGACAAAGAACACAAACAGGCATGTGTGGTTCAGCTAATGGTTCTGCTCTCTGCGCTGATTCCAGTCCTGAGTGATACTGTCTATGTGGAGTTTGGATGTTCTCCGCACAATCATGTGGGTTTGCTCCAACTGCTCTGCTATCCTTCCTTCCATGTCCAAAGTTTATGTGGTTTGGTAGGTTAATTTCTCACTGAGGCAGTCAGCATAATTAAAGATGAGAACGAAGATACAAAAGCCTGAAAGCATGTACCACTAAGCTCAAGAATACTTTCTATCCCACCATTATCAGACTCTTGAACAGACCCCTTATACAATAAGTTGGATATTGACCTCAGAGTCTACCTTGTTATGATCTTGTGTTTTATCATTTACCCGCACTGCACTTTCTCTATAACTGTTATACTTTATTCTGCATTGCTTTAGTTTTACCTTGTACTGCCCCAATGCACTGTATAATGATTTGATCTATAAGAACAGTATGCAAGTCAAACTTTTCACTGTATCTTGGTACTCTCAACAATAAAAAAACAAATACCAATCTACCAAAAGTCAATAATTGGCCACTGTAAATTGCCCCTGATGTATGAGTGAGTGGTAGAATCTGGGAGGGGTTCCTGACAAAGTGGGAGGAATAAACAAAAGAGATTACTGTAAATGGTTGATTCATGGTTAGCATGGATTCAATGGGCTGAAGGGTCTCATAAGAACACCAAAAATGTCCTATAATGTTTCACTCTGCAGTTTCCTTGATGTACTTTTTTTTCCTGAAAGGCATTCATCGATATTTGGGTGCGAGTAACACTTTGCAGCCTTCCTCATCTTGCCCTGCTGACTGTTCTTCATGATGGAGCTTCTGGAGTCTACTTGATGAGTGCTGGGGATACGTTGTTGTAGTTCTCCACCCCAGAGAACACAAAGACACAAGGAAATGGGAGCAAGAGGAAGCCATTTGGCCCCTCAAGCCTGCCCTGGCATTCAATATGATCACAACTGATCTTCCTCAGGCCTCATCTCTTTTTCCGCATCAGATCTCATTCTTGATCATTCAGAAATTTACCCACCTCCACTTTAAGTACTTCTAATGAACCAGCCGCCACAACTCTCTGAGATAAATAACTCTAGAAATTCACTCCCTTTTATGAGAAGAAAATTCTACATACAGAACCTCATTTTACATGACCAGCATTTTATCCAGAAACTATGTCCCTTTGTTTGATATGTTCCCACCCTGAAAATGTTTCAGCATCAATGATGTCATACGACTTATTTTCTTATATATATATATCAATAAGATCACCTCTTGCTCATCTAAACTCCAAGGAATACAGACTGAACCTGCTTAGCTTTCTTGAAAACACTTGGGCAGGGACACAGACAGGAAAGTTTCAGAGGGATTCGCACAGTCCGTCAATGGAACGAGGTGCCAGAAGAAATGGTCGAGGCAGGTACATTAACGATACTAGGACAGGGACACAGATTGGAATGATTTGGTAGGAAACGGGACAGAGGTAGGAAAATGAGATTGGATTAGATAAGAATCTAGATCACAATTATCTGACTGAGCTGAAGGTCCTGGTTCAGTACCCTGTCTCTCTGAGTCTCTGACACCAATAGTCATGTGGAACACAGAACAGTACAGCATAGGAAGAGGTCCTTCACCCTACGATCTTGTCCCAAATGAAACAAGGAGGTACATGTTCAGTTATTAGATGTACTCAAGCCACAGAATGATACAATTTAGGATGCTACAGAAGATCAGGTTAATCGCTGTCATCTTACTGAAGATCACATGGTCTTATACCCTTAGATAAATGGAAGTTTTCTTTCCCTTCTCACACCTGATGCTCTTGGAACCCTGAGATTTGATATGGTGTTGTAACTATACTGGCCTTTTCCATTATTTACAATGTAGACATCACACACTGTTTACATTTGTTACGAAAACTGGTTTGAGTGGGTCACTGCAGTGAAACTTTCTCCCATAACATTGTCCTTCAGGCTTTGAAACTGAATCACTTGAGAGCGGGGTTAAAAAAAAACACAAGCTCTGTAGAATCGAAGAAGGTGGGGGAATCTAAATGTAGAGGGAATTGTTTTTTGTTCAGAAGGGAAAGATTTAAAGGGGACCTGAGGGGCAAACTTTTCACGTAGAGGGTAATGGGAATGTGAACAAGCTGCCAAAAGAGGAGGTAGAGGCACGCACAATTACAACGTTTAAGACTTTTGGTACATGGATAGGAAAGATTTAAAAGCACATTGGCCAAATGCAAGCAAATGGAACTATCCCAGGAAGGTACCTTGCTCAGCATGGGCAAGTCTTGCCAAAGGATCAGTTTCTGTTCTCTACATCTCCATGACTCTATATATAGTAGATGAATTTGTAGCCCCTTATAGAACAAAGATAGAACACTATAGCACAGTAAAAGCCCTTCAGCCCATGATGTTGTGCCAATTATTTAATCAATCTAACCCTTCCCTCCATCTTTCTACCATCCATATTCCAGTCTAAGAGTTTCTTAAATGCCTTTAGTGTATCTGCTTCAACAACCACCCCTGCAGGGGCATTCCACACCACCCTCTGTGTAAAATACTTACCTCTAACATTCACCCCCTTCCCCATTATACTTTACTCCAATCACCTTAAAATTATGCCATCTCATATTAGCCAATGCTGTCCAGGGACAAAAGATGCTGCCTGCCCACTCTGTGATCATATACGAGGGGTGATTGATAAGTTTGTGGCCTAAGGTAGAAAGAGTCAATTTTAGAAAACCTAGCACATTTATTTTTCATACATTAACACACTTAGTCCAGCAGTCGTGGAGAATATGGATCCTTTCTTTGTTGAAGTCAGCGTCTTGGACCTCCAGAAAGTGGTCCACAGCAGGGATGATTGATAACTTTGTGGCCTAAGGTAAAAGGAGATGAGTTGGTAACTTCAAACTTCCTGCATTTTCACTCAAAGAGTTGAACTGCACGTGCATGTAACGAGAGCTCTATAACTCATCTCCTTCTACCTTAGGCCATGAACTTACCAATCACCCCTCATACACTTCTGTCAAATCACCTTTCGTCCTTCTTTGCTTCAAAGAGAAATACCTTTTCTATCTTCATGAAACATGTTTTTTAATCCTGGCAGCATCCTGGTAAATCCCCTCTGCACCTTCTCTAATGCTTCTATATCCTTCCTATAATGAGGCAATCAGAACTGACCACAATATTCCAAGTGTCCTCTGTACAATTTGCTTCCTATTTCTGTGTCATCAGCTGCTTTAGTAAACCATACCTTCGCTGACTTCAACCAAATCATTTACAAGCACAAAGGTCTAAGATCCCAATTCTGATTCCTGTGGCACATCTGTCTATCAAACTCCCTCTCAATCTTCAAAAAAGAGGAAATCTGCTGATGCTGGAAATTTAAGCAACACACTCAAAATTCTGGAGGAACTCAGCAGGCCAGGCAGCATCTATAGGTGATGTTTTGGGCCGAGACAGTTCATCAGGACCCTCTCCGTCTTCTTTGGTCTGGCGAGAACAACATCAGTTTCTCCAGTGTAATCCTGTACATGAAAAATCCTTGCTGCTGGTGACATTACAGTAAAAACCCTACTACATACTGAAGATCCACACAACCTTATTGAGGAACATAAAATTAGACGATAATGCAAGATCACCCTTTCCAAAACCTCCATTCCCGTCCTGTAATGGGGTGATCAGAACTGCACACAATATTCCAAGTGCAACCTAACCAAAGTTTTGTATAATAGCAACATTACTTCATGATTTCCATGCACAGTGACCAAACCGACAAAGGCAGGCATGCCGTATCCTTCTCTGCTATCCTGTCTACTTGCATGCCCCCTTACAGGGCACGATGGACTTGTACGCCAAGATCCCACTGTACCTCCTGTACCTAATAAAGTGGCCACTGAGTGTGAGTTTGTGGTCTTCTGCTGCTGTACCCCAACAACTTCAAAGTTTGATGTGTTATGCATTCAGAGATGCTCTTCTGCACATCTCAGTTTGTAACTCGTGACTATCTGAGTTACTTTCACTTTCCTGTCAGCTTGAACCAGTCTGGCTATTCTCCTCTGACCTCTCTCATTAACCAAGATATATTTTTTCCCATACAACAGCAGCTCACTAGATGTTTTCTGGCTTTTTGCACCATTCTCTGTAAACTCCAGAGACTGTTGTGCATATCAGCAGTTTCTGAGATAATTAAACCACTCAGTCTGGCGCCAACCCACGGTCAAAGTCAACTAAGATCCACATTTTTTCCCCATTCTGGTCTGAACAACAACTGAATCTCTTAACCACGTCTGCAATTATCTGATTAGGTATTTACATTAACGAGCAGGTGTACCTAATAAACTAGTCACTGAGTAAATAACAATGCTATTGAGCATCTGACCATTATCTGTATACCCTTTTGGTTCCCAAAACATGCTTCAAGCTCAGAGGAAATCAGTGAAGGACATAAATGTTCTGGTAGTTCTCGGTCACAAAATGAAACGCTCATATTACTTTCCCGATTTGGCCAAGTTTTCTCTCGTGTTGTTTTTTTTTTCTTTCCAAATGAATCATCTCCAGCTTCACCCACTTTGTACTCAATAGATATGTCATTTATAGTAAGTGACATTAAAAGAACATGTATTCAGTCAATTAAAATGCAAATCAGGCTGGAGCCAGCCCAACCACCAAGACATCTTGATGCTTAGTCTCCAGTAGAGCCAGGTCTGAGAGTACGACTTGTTCGCCTGTGACCTTCAGCATTAATACGCAATGTGTTGTTAGATGTTAGGAGGAATATTTGACTAGGGAGAGAAAGACCATGTGAGCCAGAAAGAAGACTTTTCAATAACAACATAAAATATGGGTCAAGGATGTCTCAGAACAGCTGCAGAATGTTTTCAAGAGGGAGGGTGAGCAGCTACAGGTCATGGTTCACATTGGCACCAATGACATGGGTAAAAAAGGGGAAGAGGTCCTGAACTGTGAGAATAAGGAGCAAGGGAACAGGCTGAAGAGCAGGACCTACAAGGTAGTGATCTCCAGATTACTCCAGTGCCACGTCTTAGTCAGGCAGAAATAGGATGATAGCACAGATGAATAAGTGGATGAGGATCTGGTGCAGGGGGCAGGGTTTCAAATTTCTGGATCAGTGGGAGCAGAGTGAAGACTTAAGGGCTTCGGCTCAACGGGCTTAGGCGGAAACGGGAGAGGCGAGGAAGGTTTGGCATTCATTTTCTGTTGTTATTTGAGGAGAGGGGCAGTATGAGTGTGAGGGCAGTTTGCTGTTCTCGGTGTCGGATGTGGGAGGCCCTGGAGTCTCCAAGCCTCCCGGACGTCTACATCTGCGCCAAGTGCATCGAGATGCAGCTCCTAAGGGACCGCGTTACAGAACTGGAGCTGCAGCTCGATGACCTTTGTCTGGTCAGGGAGAGTGAGGAGTTGATAGAGAGGAGTTGCAGGCAGGTGGTCACGCCGGGGCCACGGGAGGCGGACAAGTGGGTCACAGTTAGGAGGGGGAAAGGGAAGAGTCAGGTAATAGAGAGTACCCCGGTGGCTGTGCCTCTTGACAATAGGTACTCCTGTTTGAGTACTGTTGGGGGGGACAGCTTACCCGGGGGAAACAACAGCGGCCGTGCCTCCGGCACAGAGTCTGGCCCTGTAGCTCAGAAGGGTAGGGCAAGGAAGAGGAGGGCAGTTGTGATAGGGGACTCGATAGTAAGGGGGTCAGATAGGCGATTCTGTGGACGCAGTCCAGAGACCCGGATGGTAGTTTGCCTCCCTGGTGCTAGGGTCCGGGATATTTCTGATCGTGTCCAAGATATCCTGAAGTGGGAGGGTGAGGAGCCAGAGGTCGTGGTACATATAGGTACCAATGACATAGGTAGGAAAAGGAATGAGGTCCTGAAAGGAGAATGTAGGGAGCTAGGAAGGGAGTTGAGAAAAAGGACCGCAAAGGTAGTAATCTCGGGATTACTGCCTGTTCCACGCGACAGTGAGAGTAGGAATGTGATGAGGTGGAGGATAAATGCGTGGCTGAGGGATTGGAGCAGGGGGCAGGGATTCAAGTTTTTGGATCATTGGGACCTCTTTTGGCGCAGGCGTGACCTGTACAAAAAGGACGGGTTACACTTGAATCCTAGGGGGACCAATATCCTGGCAGGGAGATTAGCGGGGGCTACGGAGGTGACTTTAAACTAGAACGGTTGGAGGGGTGGGAATCAAATTAAAGAGGCTAGGCGTGAGGAGGTTAGTTCACAACAGGGGGATGGGAACCAGTGCAGAGAGACAGAGGGGTGTAAAGTGAGGGTAGAAGCAAAAAGTACTAAGGAGAAAAGTAAAAGTGGCAGGCCGACAAATCCAGGGCAAGCATTAAAAAGGGCCACTTTTCAACATAATTGTATAAGGGCTAAGAGAGTTGTAAAAGAGCGCCTGAAGGCTTTGTGTGTCAATGCAAGGAGCATTCGTAATAAGGTGGATGAATTGAAAGTGCAGATTGTTATTAATGATTATGATATAGTTGGGATCACAGAGACATGGCTCCAGGGTGACCAGGGATGGGAGCTCAACGTTCAGGGATATTCAATATTCAGGAGGGATAGACATGAAGGAAGGGGAGGTGGGGTGGCGTTGCTGGTTAAAGAAGAGATTAATGCAATAGAAAGGAAGGACATAAACCGGGAAGATGTGGAATCGATATGGGTAGAGCTGCGTAACACTAAGGGGCAGAAGACGCTGGTGGGAGTTGTGTACAGGCCACCTAACAGTAGTAGTGAGGTCGGAGATGGTATTAAACAGGAAATTAGAAATGTGTGCAATAAAGGAACAGCAGTTATAATGGGTGACTTCAATCTACATGTAGATTGGGTGAACCAAATTGGTAAAGGTGCTGAGGAAGAGGATTTCTTGGAATGTATGCGGGATGGTTTTTTGAACCAACATGTCGAGGAACCAACTAGAGAGCAGGCTATTCTGGACTGGGTTTTGAGCAATGAGGAAGGGTTAATTAGCAATCTTGTCGTGAGAGGCCCCTTGGGTAAGAGTGACCATAATATGGTGGAATTCTTCATTAAGATGGAGAGTGACATAGTTAATTCAGAAACAAAGATTCTGAACTTAAAGAGGGGTAACTTTGAAGGTATGAGACGTGAATTAGCTAAGATAGACTGGCAAATGACACTTAAAGGATTGACGGTGGATATGCAATGGCAAGCATTTAAAGGTTGCATGGATGAACTACAACAATTGTTCATCCCAGTTTGGCAAAAGAATAAATCAAGGAAGGTAGTGCACCCGTGGCTGACAAGAGAAATTAGGGATAGTATCAATTCCAAAGAAGAAGCATACAAATTAGCCAGAGAAAGTGGCTCACCTGAGGACTGGGAGAAATTCAGAGCTCAGCAGAGGAGGACAAAGGGCTTAATTAGGAAAGGGAAAAAAGACTATGAGAGAAAACTGGCAGGGAACATAAAAACGGACTGTAAAAGCTTTTATAGATATGTAAAAAGAAAAAGACTGGTAAAGACAAATGTAGGTCCCCTGCAGACAGAAACAGGTGAATTGATTATGGGGAGCAAGGACATGGCAGACCAATTGAATAATTACTTTGGTTCTGTCTTCACTAAGGAGGACATAAATAATCTTCCAGAAATAGTAGGGGACAGAGGGTCCAGTGAGATGGAGGAACTGAGCGAAATACGTGTTAGTAGGGAAGTGGTGTTAGGTAAATTGAAGGGATTGAAGGCAGATAAATCCCCAGGGCCAGATGGTCTGCATCCTAGAGTGCTTAAGGAAGTAGCCCAAGAAATAGTGGATGCATTAGTGATAATTTTTCAAAACTCGTTAGATTCTGGACTAGTTCCTGAGGATTGGAGGGTGGCTAATGTAACCCCACTTTTTAAAAAAGGAGGGAGAGAGAAACCGGGGAATTATAGACCGGTTAGCCTAACGTCGGTGGTGGGGAAACTGCTGGAGTCAGTTATCAAGGATGTGATAACAGCACATTTGGAAAGCGGTGAAATCATCGGACAAAGTCAGCATGGATTTGTGAAAGGAAAATCATGTCTGACGAATCTCATAGAATTTTTTGAGGATGTAACAAGTAGAGTGGATAGGGGAGAACCAGTGGATGTGGTATATTTGGATTTTCAAAAGGCTTTTGACAAGGTCCCACACAGGAGATTAGTGTGCAAACTTAAAGCACCTGGTATTGGGGGTAAGGTATTGGTGTGGGTGGAGAATTGGTTAGCAGACAGGAAGCAAAGAGTGGGAATAAACGGGACCTTTTCAGAATGGCAGGCAGTGACTAGTGGGGTACCGCAAGGCTCAGTGCTGGGACCCCAGTTGTTTACAATATATATTAATGACTAGGATGAGGGAATTGAATGCAGCATCTCCAAGTTTGCGGATGACACGAAGCTGGGTGGCAGTGTTAGCTGTGAGGAGGATGCTAAGAGGATGCAGGGTGACTTGGATTGGTTGAGTGAGTGGGCAAATTCATGGCAGATTCAATTTAATGTGGATAAATGTGAAGTTATCCACTTTGGTGGCAAAAATAGGAAAACAGATGATTATCTGAATGGTGGCCGATTAGGAAAAGGGGAGGTGCAACGAGACCTGGGTGTCATTATACACCAGTCATTGAAAGTGGGCATGCAGGTACAGCAGGCGGTGAAAAAGGCGAATGGTATGCTGGCATTTATAGCGAGAGGATTCGAGTACAGGAGCAGGGAGGTACTACTGCAGTTGTACAAGGCCTTGGTGAGACCACACCTGGAGTATTGTGTGCAGTTTTGGTCCCCTAATCTGAGGAAAGACATCCTTGCCATAGAGAGAGTACAAAGAGGGTTCACCAGATTGATTCCTGGGATGGCAGGACTTTCATATGAAGAAAGACTGGATGAACTGGGCTTGTACTCGTTGGAATTTAGAAGATTGAGGGGGGATCTGATTGAAACGTATAAAATCCTAAAGGGATTGGACAGGCTAGACGCAGGAAGATTGTTTCTGATGTTGGGGAAGTCCAGGACGAGGGGCCACAGTTTGAGGATAGAGGGGAAGCCTTTTAGGACCGAGATTAGGAAAAACTTCTTCACACAGAGAGTGGTGAATCTGTGGAATTCTCTGCCATAGGAAACAGATGAGGCCAGTTCATTGGCTATATTTAAGAGGGAGTTAGATATGGCCCTTGTGGCTACGGGGGTCAGGGGGTATGGAGGGAAGGCTGGGGTGGGGTTCTGAGTTGGATGATCAGCCATGATCATAATAAATGGCGGTGCAGGCTCGAAGGGCCGAATGGCCTACTCCTGCACCTATTTTCTATGTTTCTATGTTTCTATCTCTTCTGGGGAAGGTGTGAATGATACAGAAAGGACAGGGTACACCTAAACACAAGTATTTCGAATAAGGTGGTGGAGTTAGTGATTGGAATGTACGGCGTAATATGCATCAGTGAGTCATGGCTGAAAGAAGATCATAGTTGGGAGCTTAACATCCAAAGATACACACTATAGCAAAAGGGCAGGCAGATAAGCAGAGGGGAGTGGGGTGGCTCCACTGGTAAAAAAAAATGAAATTGAATCCTTAGAAAGAGGTGACAGAAGATCAGAAGATGTAGAATCCTTGTGGGTAGAGTTAAAAACTGCAAAGGTAAAAAGATCCTGATGGGAGTTATGCAGAGGCTGGGATGTGGGATATAAATTACAATAGGAAATAGAAATGCATGTAAAAAGAGCAATGTTACAATAGTAATGGGAGGTTTCAATGCACCAGTAGATTGGGAAAATCATGTTGATGCTGGATCCCAAGAGACGGAATTTGTAGAATGCCTATAAGGTGGTTTTTTAGATCTGCTTGTGGTTGAGCTCACTAGGGAAAAGGCAATTCTGAATTCAGTGTTGTGGAATGAACCTGATTTGATTAAAGAACTTAAGGTAAAGGAACTATTGGGAGGCAGTGAGCATAATATGATAGAATTCATCCTGCAGTTTGAGATGGAGAAGATAAAGTCTGATGTATCAGTATTACAGTGGATAAAGGAAATTAGAAAGGCATGAGAGAGGAGCTGGCTAAAGTTGATTGGAAGGGAACACTAGCAGAGATAATGGCGGAACAGCAATGGCTGGAGATTCTGGCAACAATTTGGAAGGGGCAAGATATGTGCCAAAGATGAAGAAGTATTTTAGAGGTAGGATGAGGCTACTATATCTGAAAAGGGAAGTCAAAGACGGCATTGAAGGAAAAGAGAGAGCATATAATACAGCAAAAATTAGTGGGAAGCTAGAGGATTGGGAAGCTTTTAAAAACCAACTAAAATAGCCATAAGGAGAGAAAAGATTAAATATGAAGGTAAGATATCCAGTTGTATAAAAGGGATGCCACTTGCTTTTTTCAGATATATAAAGAGTAAAAGAGAGGCGAGAGTGGATAGCGGACTGCTGGATTCTGAAGGAGGTAGCTAACGAGATTGTGGAGGCAGTCGTAATGATCTTTCAGGAATCAGTAGGTGCTGGTATTGTTCCAGATTTCTGGAAAATTGCAAACGTCACTCCACTCTTTAAAAAAGGAGTGAGTCAGAGGAAAGGAAATTATAGACCTGTTAGCCTGACTTCAATAGTTAGGAAGATGTTGGAGCCTATTATTAGGGATGAAGCTTCAGGGTACTTGGAGGCACATGACAAACTCATCATGGTTTTCTTAAGGGGAAGTCTTGCCTGAAAAATCTGTTGGAATACTCTGAGGAAATAGAAAGCAGGATAGACAGTGGATATTCTTTACTTATCTCAGAAGACCTTTTAAATAGTGTTGCACATGAGGCTCCTTAAGGTAAGACCCATTGCATTACAGGAAAGATACTAACATGGATAGAAGATTGGCTGACTGGCAGGAAGCAAAGAATGGGAATAAAGGAGGCCTTTACTGGTTGGCTGCAGGTGACTAGTGGTGTTTCACAGGGGTCAGGATTGGGACCACTTCTTCACACATTATATTTTAGTGATTTGGTTGAATTAATAACTTTCTGGCCAAGTTTGTGGATGATACAAAGATGGGTGGAGGGGTAGGTAGTGTTAAGGAAGCAGGGAGTCTGTTGAAAGACTTAGGTTGGGAAAATGGGCAAATAAGTGACAGATTGAATATACTGTAGGGAAGTGCAGGGTTATGCAGTTTGGTAGAAGGGATAAAGGCATAAACTATTTTCTAAATGGGGAGAAGATTCAAAAGACAGAAGTGCAAAGGGACTTGTGAGTCCTTGTGCAGGATTCCCTAAATTTTAACTTGCAGGTTAAGAGGGAAGGCAAGAACAATGTTAACATTCATTTCAAGAGGACTTAGAATATAAAGCGAGGATGTAATGCTGAGGCTTTATAAGGCTTTGGTCTGACCACACTTGGAGTATTGTGAGCAGTTTTGGACCCCTTATCAAAGAAAAGATGTGCTGACATTGGAGAGAGTACAGAGAAAGTTCACAAGAATGAATCTGGGAATGAAAGAATTAATGTGTGAGGAGCATTTGATGTCTCTAAGTCTGTACTTGCTGGAGTTCAGAAGAATGAGAGGTGATCTCATTGAAACCTATTCAATGTTGGAAGGCCTCTATAGAGTGAGTGTGGAAAAGATGTTTCCTAT
This sequence comes from Mobula hypostoma, assembly GCF_963921235.1. Classification (NCBI taxonomy): domain Eukaryota; kingdom Metazoa; phylum Chordata; class Chondrichthyes; order Myliobatiformes; family Myliobatidae; genus Mobula; species Mobula hypostoma. The sequence continues at coordinate 41,876,668 of NC_086116.1, forward strand.
GGTGGGTGTCTAGGACCAGAGGGCACAGCCTCAGTATAGAGGGATGCTCATTTAGGAACTTCTTTAGCCAGAGGATGGTGAACCTTTGGAATTCATTGCACAGATAGCTGTGGGGGCCAAGTCATTCAGTATTTTTAAAGCAGAATTAGTCTGGTTCTTGATTAGCCTGGGCATCAAACGTTATGGGGAGAAGGCAGAAGCATGAAGTTGAGAAGGATGATAAGTCTATGATGGAATGGAAGAGCACACTTATTTCTGCTCCTATATCTTGTGCATCTGATGATCATATTGAGATAGGGGAGTGCCATTGAAATTTGGATTTTTTTTCCTCTGGAGCGACAGATGTTGAGAGGAGGCCTAATAGAAGTTGGTAAAATTATGAGAGGCATAGATAAGAGCAGACAGCTTGAATTTGAGAGGTGACTTGTTAGAGATGTATAAGATGATAAGAGGCATAGATTGAGTGGATAGCCAGGAACTATCTTTCCCAGGAAAGAAGTAGCTAATCGGATGGGGCATAATTTTAAGTGGAAGGTATAGATGGAAGATATAGAGGGGATATCAGCGGTAAGTTGGCGCAGGAAATGGTGGGTGTGTGGAATGCTCTAGCAGGGGTGGTAGATACATTAGGAGCATTTAAGGAACTCTCAGATAGACACGTCGAACAGAAAAATTGGGGCTATGTAGGAGGGAAGAGTTAGATTGATCTTAGAGTGGTTTGTGGGCTGAAGGGCCTGTGCTGTGCTGTAAAGTTCTATGTTTTATCCTAATCAACCTATGCAGCCCCTTTAGGGAAAGGGAGAATGTGACTGATATAACTGCTCCATTGAGAGCTAGTATAGACTGATAATTTGAATGGCAATATGTCAATCCATGGCCTCCTCTACTGTCGTGATGAGGCCACACTCAGGTTGGAGGAAGAACACCTTATATTTCATCTGCGTAGCCTCCAACCTGATGGCATGAACATCGGTTTCTCAAATTTCCGGTAATTCCCCCAACCCCTCTCCTTCACCATTCCCTATCCCCTTTTCCCTCTCTCACCTTATCTCCTTGCCTGACCATTGCCTCCCTCTGGTGCTCCCCCCCCCCATCTTTCTTCCATGGCTTTCTGTCCTCTCCCCTCAGACTCCCCCTTCTCCAGCTCTGTATCTCTTTCACCAATCAACTTCCCAGCTCTTTACTTGATCCCTCCCCCTCCCAGTTTCACCTAACACCTTGTGATTCTCCCTCCTCTCACCCACCTTTTAAATCTACTCATCATCTTATTTTTCTCCAGTCCTGCGGAAGAATCTTGGCCCAAAACCTTGACTGTACTTTTTTCCAAAGTTACTGCCTGGCCTGCTGCATTCCTCCAGCATTTTGTGTGTGTGTTGCTTGGATTTCCAGCACCTGCAGATTTTCTCTTGTTTGTAATTTGAATGGCCTCTTTCTTTTTCATAGTAAGTTATTCGAGGTTTTGAAATGCCTTTTACTTTGCTGCTCTGATTGAAAGGTATTGCAGTTCTTATTTTATCTGTGCCATTTATAGTAAGCAGGCCTTTCTATGTGTCAGTTAACATCTCGGCTGCTTGTAACATCTGAGGCAGTTTCAGTGGAACTACTCAGGCAGGTATGCATAGCTGTCACAGCTCGTTCCTCCACCAAACCGACGGAAACTACTGTTCCACTAATCCTTTCTTGGCATTTGACTCAAAGAGGCACCTCCCCTGTGATTCTCTTCTGGTAAGTGCTCATTAAAACGAAGAAGCAGAGGCTGCCTTCTCCATGTGACTTCTGAGAGAATATTTCAGAACTTGATCGGTGACGTGAACACACTGTTTCTTGAAGCACCAATGCCCAGGGACAAAAAAGGCTCCAGGATATGGTGGATACAGCCCAGACTGTCACAGGCAGAGCCCTCCCAACTGCTGAGCATGCTGTGTGGAACATAGCCACGGGAAACAGCATCCATCAGCAAAGACTCCTCACCATCCCAGCCATGCTCTCTTCTCACTACTGCCATCAGGTAGGAGGTACAGAAGTCTTAGGCCCCACACCACCAGATTCAGCAACAGTTATTACCCTCCAACCTTCATGCTCCTGAGCCAGCACGACTAATTTCACTCACTACAACCCTGAACTGATTCTGCAATCTACAGGTTCACTTCCAAGGACTGTTTATTTGCACAATCAATCTTCTTTCGCACACTGGTTGTTTGTTAGTCTTTGTTTAGATATACACATAAAAGTTGCTGGTGAACACAGCAGGCCAGGCAGCAGCTCTAGGAAGAGGTACAGTCGACGTTTCGGGCCGAGACCCTTCGTCAGGATGACTGTACCATCTGGTCTGCTGCGTACACCGTGTGTTGATTGAAATTCCAGCATCTGCAGAATTCCTCGTGTTTTGTTTCGATATAGTTTTTTTGTAAATGCTATTGTATTTGTTTTCCTGTAATTGCCAGCAAGAAAATGAATCTCAAGGTAGCATATGATAACATAAATGTACTTTGATAATTAATTTTACTTTGAACTGTAGAAATGGCAACTAACATCAATGCTCTAGTAAAATATATTTGTGAGTTGTTGTGAGGTTTTTGTGTACGGACATTCGTAAAATGCTTTTATTAGTGTCATCACTTGCAAAGACGTTCTTTTGGATGAAACTTTCAAGGAAGTTAATATAAACATTGCTTTAGTGAAGCAAAAATTCAGAAAAATAAGATATGTGAAGTACCTCCCATTTTTGGCTGAAGTGGCATTTTCCTCAGGCGCTAATCGACTAAACAATGGGCCTGATTGTTCCCTCCCTGAACTGTAGGTGTAAACTTGGGCACCAAGTCAACATCGTTATGTAATGCTTGAGATTAGTGTCTCACTGTACCACATTGCCACCTGAGCATTCGGTCAGGACAGCATGCACCAGTCTCTGAGGGGTGTGCAGCGGGAATGGTGAGCAGCTTCCAGTTCCTGCGTGTCACCATCCTCGTACCAACACGCTGATGCAATCCTAAAGAAGGCTGTACTTTGTTCGGAGTTTGAGGAGATTTGGTACGTCACCGAAGACTCTTAAGAATTTCTAAAGATGTATGTTGGAGAGCACCCTAAGTGCTTCATGGTCTGTTCCGGGAATTCCAGTGCACAGGATCGCAAGAAGCTGAAGGAAAATTTAGTCTCAGCAATCGTAGCTTCATCACAGATACGGTGGTGCCACCTTAAGAAGGCAGCGTCCACCATTAAAGACCTTCACCATCCGGGATATGCCCTCTCCTCATTCCTACTGGCAGAAAGGAGGTGTGAGTAAGTGATGGCATCCATCTGTTTTGAAGGACAATGGAGTATGCACTATGAGCCAGTCCTTTGCAGGGCTGCATGCCTTCCATGGGCACAGATAGGGAGGAGCTGAGTGGAAGTATTTGAGGCTAAAGACTCATACAGTGATTCAGGAACACATTCTTCCCCTCCCTGATCATATTTCTGAATGGTACATGAACCCATAAACAGAACCTCATTATTCCTTTTTTTTTTGCCCAATTTATTTTATATCTAATTGTAACTCAATATCTTTGCCCTGTACTGCTGCCACAAACCAACAAAATTCACGTCATATCAAGTGATAATAACCCCAATTCTGATTCTGACGTTTGGGGCTGTAGCGGGAAGAAACATCCGTCAAATTAAAGGAAAATCCTTCCTCGGGGATAACTGATTGATACTGTGAGATACTTCACCTTAAGCTACTTCCAACAATTTTTCAACCAAAGAGCAACTTCATCCTCAAAGTCAGCAGACCATCCAGTAGGGAACTATCTCCTCATGTGTGAGCTCATCTCCCATCTCTGCTTCTGTGTATCTGAACGCAAAAGGTGGAGACCAGGTTCCGTCTGCCTGTCCGCTGTCCCTGATTCCAGTGTCCAATGTCATACCCACTGCAGTGGGCCACAATTGATGTGAGGAGGCCCCTCTTGGAGTCCTTTAAAAATAGTTCAAAGGAGGTTGAAAGTAAGCAAGAGGGAAATCAAGGGGTGGCGCCTCAAGATGTTCCACCATTCAAACTGAGCTCCATCTCCTGGGCAACACTTGGGAACAAGAGGTCAGGTTTGCAGATCCTCCATGTTCAGAGCAGGCTGGTGTAGTCTGTTGGGCCCCATTGCAATGGGCCTGGGCAGTCGGCAGTTGGCTCATCTCCTCAGTATCGTCAGCTTTCCCTTTAGATCAATTGACTCTAGCTGTGTGAAGATGAGTGAAGAGAGTACAAAGATGAGGAGGAATTTCTTTAGCCAGATTTGTAATCTGTAGAATTCATTGTAGTCATGAAGGCCAAGAGGCTGGGTATGCTTAAAGCAGGGGTTGATAGGTTCTTGATGAGTAAGGGCATTAAAGATGACAAGAAAGCAAGAGAATAGGTTGAGAGGGATAATAAATCAGCCCGATCGAATGGCAAAGCGTGCTCAATGGGCAGAATGAACTAATTCTGCTCCTATGTCTTATGATCGTATGAATAAAGAATATGCCAGTCACTGTGACTTCAAAGATTGGTGAACTACAGTCAGGGGTGTATCAGTTCTGATCCACACCTCTATTGATTGACCCTACAGAAAAGACAAGAAAATCAAAGGTGTATGACTATCCTTGATCAATGTGACCTCGTTTATACAATGACTAGGGTTTCATAGTCTCCAGTGTGCATTATAAAACTACTTCCGAAATAATCGGCTGTGACTACGCACAAAGCAAATTCTAAGTGAAACGAGGAACAAGCCCTATCCAGAAAGACCAGCCTATAATTAGCCTACACACAAAAAAGGCACATGGCCAAATTCCACAACAAATAAACATTATTTATGGCAGGCCCTGTCCACTAGAACAAGTCCCTCCCACAAGCTCTGCCCAGAATCCCCATATAAACCAAACCCCACTGACATCAAGACCTGATACAACATGTTCTGCTAACAATCCCCACGTAAGACAAGCCCCACCCACTATGAGCCATGCCCAAAGTGGATGCTGCCCACAACGGGCCCTGTCCACAACCCGCTCTGCCCACAAACTACCCCAATTACAAAAAACCTCAACATAAGCAAGACTCACCCACAACCCCACATCAACATGTCCCACGCATTACCCTCAGTTGCAACAAGTCAGCAAGAAGAGGTTGCAGAAAAAGTTCAGAATCTTTAATTAAATTCTCATTTTGGGAAGCAGAGGATCCAGGAATGCATGTCATTTTTACCTCACGTCTCGCACTGAACCTGTTGAGAGAAGGTTTTAAAAGATGCCCAGAGGCTTAAACTACCACAGATCCCTCCTCTACAGGCCTGTGTTGCTGAAAAATGGTTAACATCAGGAAGGTCCCCCCACCCACAACCCGCGATTAGCCTGAACCATTGTGGAAATAAAACACCCTTAGGAGCCAATGATCACAATATGATCAAATTCAACTTGAAATTTGATAAGGAGAAAGCAAAGTCTGATGTAGCAGTATTTCAGTGGAATAAAGAAAATTACACAGAGGTATGACAGAAGAGTTGGCCAAAGTAAACTGGAAAGAGCCGCTGGCAGCGATGACAGCAGAGCAGCAATGGTGTGAGTTTCTGGGAAAAATGAGAGAGGTGCAGTATTCCAAGAACAAAGAAATACTCAAATGGCAAAATAGTACAACTGTGGCTGACAAGGGAAGTCAAAGCTAAAGCCTCACCTTGAGTATTGTGAACAGATTTGTGCTCCTCATCTAAGAAAGGATGTGCTGGCATTGGAGAGGGTCCAGAGGCGGTTCACAAGGATGATTCTGGGAATGAAAGGTTTATCCTAAGAAGAATGTTTGATGTCTCTGAATCTGTACTTACTGGAATTTAGAAGGATTGGTGGGGGCGGGGGGGGGGGATCTCATTGAAGCCTGTCGAAGGTTGAAAGGCCTGGACAGAGTAGATGTAGAAAGGATGTTTACGGTGGTGGGGGAGTCTAGGATTCCATTTAAAACAGAGACGCAGAGGAACTTCTTCAGCCAGAGGCTGGTGAATTTGTGGAATTTTCTAAAAATGGCAGCTGTGGAGGCCAGGTCGTTAGATGTACTTAAGGAGGAGTCTATAGGTTATTGATCGGGCAGGGCATCAAAGGATATGGGGAGGATTCCAGGGAATGAGGTAGAAAAGGAGAAAATAAGATTAGCCATGATTGAATGGTAGAGCAGACTCAATGGGCCAAATGGCCTAATTCTACTCCTGTGGCTCATGGTCTTATGGAAATGTCCCAACACACAATCTAGCTTTACACAGGATATCTTGTATGTTCCTTTCAAGCTTCCAGCACATTGAGGAATATTGGGACCGAAGGATTTATGCAGCTCCCTCATTCCTTACCCCAAAAAATCCGTTTCTTATTCTTGAAAGTAAGAGAAAAAAAAATAACAGGCACCTTTTTTTCTTTCAGCCCATATTTGAGATAAAAAATAAATAGAAGTTTGGATGCAGCAGTGTAAGAAATACACACAACATCCACTTCATTTGGTATCTCCTTTAACTAATAAGGTGGCCATGGAGTGTATGTTCGTGGTGGTCTTTTGCCGTAACTCATCCATTTGAAGATTCTGTGTGTTCTGTGATGGTTACTTGAATTATTGTCACACTCCTGTCAGCTTCTCCTCTGACTTCTCTCATTAACAGGGCATTTTCGTTCATAGAACTGCCATTCAAAGGATGTTTGTTTTTTATTTTTCACACCATTCTCTATAAACTCTGGAGACTCTTGGAAGTCCAAGGAGATTTGCAGTATCTGAGATACTCAAACCGCCCCATCTGGCACCAACAGTTATTCCACCTTCACTTAGATTACACTTCTTTCCCATTCTGATTTTTGGTCTGAAAAACAACTGAACTTCTTGAGTCTGCATGCTTTTATGCATTGAGTTGCTGCCTCATGATTGGCTGATTAGATATTGGCATTAACGGGCAGGTGTACCTAATAAAATGGCCACTGAGTGTACAACAGCTGGCATTTAAATAACACAATTATTGTTGTAAAACGGTAATATTTCCTCAAAAACATAAGAAGTTCTGCAGATTATGGAAAACCAGAAAAACACATCGATGGAGAGTTGCCAAGATCCTTTCCTGAGGAAGAGTCTCAGCCTGAAATGTCGATTGCATATTCCTCTCCATAATGCTGCCTGACCTATTGAGTTCCTTCAGCATGTTGCAGGTAACGTTTTATCACTGCCTCAGTAAAGCAGACAACATTATCTAGGATGCCAACTACCCCAGGCATTCTTTTTTCTCTCCTCTCCCAGCAGATGATACAAAAGCCTGAAAACACATACCAGCAGGGTCAAGGACTGCCTCTATACCACTGCTATAAGCAATGAATGGACCTCCAATACACTAAGTTGGACTTTGGACATCAGCATGTACCATATCATGGCCTTGTACCTTATTGTTCAAAGTTCAAAGTTCAAAATAAATTAATTATCAAAGTACATATATTTCATTTTTTGGGGTAGCAGGGTGGAGATACGTCTCTACCAAAGGAAGCGGAAGGCACTCCTTTCCTCCACAAGCCTGCAGGTCACCCTTGGGCAAAGTGTGGCTCCTGCTTAGGCTCCCGATTAAGGTCAACTAAAACCTTGCATTCAGGTGGTGGATGCTCATCTGAGCAGCTAGTGACTATCACAAGCCCTGGTTATGCAACCAGTGGCAGGCAGACAATCTCTGAAGAGTATTGATCGGGACTGGGGTCACCCGTCTTGTAAAGACACTGCCCAGAGGAAGGCAATGGCAAACTACTTCTGCAAAAAATTTTACCAAGAACAATCATGATGATAGGAAAACCATGATCGCCTACTTCATACAACACGACACATAATAATGATGACATATATATTACCATATCCTACATTATATACACTATCTTGCAGGCATTTACTGTAAAAATAAAGAAATACAAAAGAATTAATGAAAAACTGTGCATAAATAGGGAAAGACTGACAAAGCCCAATATGCAAAAGACGACAAACTATGTTATTAAAAATATTACTGAGAACATGAATTATAATGTATCATTAAGAGTGAACTTGTGGGCCGCAGAATCTTTTCAGAGTATTGGTGAATGAAGTTATCCTCTCCGGGTCAGGAACCTACCGATCTGCATTTCTCTTTTGTTGTACTTGCCCTGGAACTATAACAACTTATTCTACATTCTACCATTGCTTTACACTTGTTCTATCTCCACGCATTGTTGTAAATGAAATGATGCGTACGGATGATCTGAAAGACTTTTCCACTGTACCTCAGTACTTGTAACAACAATAAGTCACATTTAACAAAAACACCCCTTGGCTTTCTGTACAATACACACAAAATGCTGAAGGAGCTCAGCAGGACAGGCAGCATCTATGTAAACAGTTGACGTTTCGGCCCAAAGCCTTTCATCAGGACTGGAAAGGAAGAGGGAAGATGTCAGAATACAGAGGTGGTGGGGGGTGGGGAATGGGAAGGAATGCAAGCTAGTAGGTGATAGGTGAAGCCAGGTGGGTGGGGAAGGTGGGGGGGAATGCATAAGAAGCAGGGAGGCGATAGGTGGCTTTCTGTACAACTTTTACCAGCAACAAACTAATACAGAGATACTCAAAAAGGTATTGGGACAGGCGAGGAAACAGAGATGGAATGAAAGGGCCATCTTACGGGAGAGTTGGGGAGCCATTAAATTGATTAAAAGCATAAGATTTAGGAGTAGTGTAGGAGTAGTGTAGGCCAAAGTTCAAAGTTCAAAGTAAATTTATTAGCAAAGTACATATTGTTACCATATGTTTCCTTGAGATTCATGTTCTTGCAAGCATATGCAGGAAATATAAAGAAATACTACAGAATTTACAAAAAGAAACTATACATAAACGTTGACTGTACTCCTTTCCTTAGATGCTGCCTGGCCTGCAGAGTTCCTCCAGCATCTTGTGTGTTACTTTAATACTGAGAACATAAGTTGTAAATAGACCTTGAAAGTGAGTCTGTGGTTATAGAATCAATTCAGGGTTATGGTGAGCAAAAGTATCCACACCGGTTCAGCAGCCTGACAGTTGTAGGGTACTAATTATTCCTGAAAGTAGTGATGTGGGACCTCAGGTTTCTGTACCTGCTGCCCGATGGTTGTAGTAAGAAAAGGACATGGTCTGGTTTTAATGATATTCAGACAATACGTGCTCATTCTCAATGCCTGAGCTTTGTCTACAGGTGCTCAATTGTCAAGTTTTTCCTTCTTACATTAACTGGAAAAAAAATAAGGTAGAAAGGATGGCAGTATATCAGGGGAGGTGATGGATAAATATTTTATTTTCTCAAGTCTCCATTACCTAATCATACAGGCCACAAAAGTCACATGTTGTCGTCACTGTGGTCCCTACTCAGGCTGAGGTGATGGGCAAAGTCCCAGTGCTATGTTTACAAGGTAATGTACCTGTGAGACTGGGATCATAAACATGACACAATCACTTGCACCAAGCTCCTTTGACACACATCCTCTGTGTTTGTGGATGTGCATTTGAACTTTCCTTATGCTCGGAATCCTCCATTGCTTATTTTATTTTGGGATACCGCACCGAACAGGCCCTTCCAGCCCACTGAGCCGCATCACCAACAACCCACCTATTTAACCCTAGCCTAACCGCAGGGCAAGTTACAACGACCAATTAACCTATTAACCAGTACGCTTTTGGAATGTGGGAGGAAACCAGACCACCCGGAGGGAATCCACACGTTTACTGAGAGAGCATACAAACTCCCTACAGATGGCACCAGAATTGAACTTTGAACTCCAGCGCCCCAATCTGTAATAGTGTCCTGCTAATTACTAAACAACTGTATCTCTTTTCTCTGTAACTTCCTCCTTCAAAACCTGAGATCTCTGCATTGTTCCATCTCTCCCCACTTCGTGCATCCTGCTAGTGTCTAGTCTCTGTGACTTCCTGCCCGAATCTTACCAGTTTTACAACACCTCTTGTACAGAATCTCTTAACTCTTGGCATCGGTTTATCATTATAGTCGCTTGTACCAAGAGACTGTACAAAGGTGTATGGGGTGTCCAGGGAGGGGTAGCACCTCTGGTGAAGGAGTTTGTCATGTCCACTCACCTTTGATCCCCACTGGACACTCAACTCTTACCTGTGGTTCCAAGTGGCTGTTTGCATGCAACAGCGACCAAACCCGCAGCACAATGCTTTGACAGGCTGGCTAAACCAGGTGAGGGAAGCCGGCAGCATCATACCCCAGTGAGTTAGGGACATGCCTGTCCCAGCATGTGAAGTCAGTTCTGGCGGATCGAGTGGATGAGATCTGCAGTGAGGTCCAACGATGAGGAAGACAATACTGCCATGACAAGGCACAGAAGATGTCATGGTCACCTCCTGCAACTAAGGAAAACTCCGGTTTGTGATGCTTGTTTGTACCACTGCACTCGGTCTTCTGAGGTCAAGGGAGTGGAACTGCCCCCAGTGAAATGGCACTTCCACTTTCAAATCTCTCCTGCTCAGGTTTCCTGTCATCTTCTGACACGATGGACAACCACCACCAAGATACAGTTAAAAGCTTGTTTTGTGTGGCATCCAGACAGATCATTCCATACATAAATACACTGAGGCAGAAAAAAAAAAAGCAGAATGCAGTACTTCAGTTACAGGGAGATGCAATACAGATGGATAAAAAAGTGCAGGGGCCATAATGAAGTAATTAGTATGAAATCTCCATTCAAGTGCCCAATGAGAGTGAGATGAAGCTGTCCTTGAGACTGGTCATTCATATTCTCAAGCCCCTTCGTTCCACACACAAAATGCTGGAGGAACTCAGCAGGTACGGCAGCAAATATGGAGGTGATTAAACAGTGTTTCTTACTCCTGTGGGATAATGTCCTTCCTTGACAAGGGGGATCACTCTGCTTGGCAGGTGAGATTTGTGGCTGTGAAACAATCTCAGGTTCTGGGGTCTCCTCCAGGGCGCTTGTCGGAGTTGACTCCGATACCGCAGGAAGTGCTTCTGAAATCTCTGGAAGAAACCTCTCTTCTCCATCTTTTCTCTTCTTCTAGCTTGTGCATCTTGATCTTGGGAAGGTCCATTTAGTTCACTAGAGTATTCTTTATTAATCCCTCTGTCGATCGTTTTACGATCTGATCTCTCCTCGTGATTTCCTCATTTAATAGACAATAGACCATAGACAATAGGTGCAGGAGTAGGCCATTCAGCCCTTTGAGCCAGCACCGTCATTCACTGTGATCATGGCTGATCATCCACTATCAGTATCCAGTTCCTGCCTTATCCCCATAACCTTTGATTCCACTATCTTTACAACATCGTCTGATGAATCCCCTAGTTCCATATCTCTATTGACTCCTTTCTTTTTGTCCTTCTAACCATCCAGTTGGGCTTTGGTCTTTCCATCTACATTTACAAGCAGCTTTTTGTCTCCCACTTGAAGTTCATGCAGTAACCTTAATGCACAAAGAGTAGATTCTGGTTCTTTATACTCAAAAAAGCTGAATGCTTACAACTTCCTGGAAGCTCCTTAAACTTACTTCCAGCTTAAAACCAAGCCACATTTCACAGGTAACTGCCTGATTAACATATGGGAGCCTTTCTCAGATATGTTGTCTACAAAAACTGTTGAAGTCAGACCACTGCTTTTGTCACTTTTACAATTCCTCTGAGCAGTATGGTCCTTCCTTTGTCCAATATGCTTTCCAGCCAAAGGCACAGAAGTTGGCACCAACAACCATTTGTCCTCTGTTGGGCAATGGTTCAAGCTGTATAGTTGTGGTATCATTCAGTACCTTTCTTAATTCACTTTCAGTTGATTCTGTTATAAGGGATGTGGCATGCAAATGGTGGATATATCTCCAATCAAGTTGTAATTGTTTCAGCTACTCATGTCCACACAATGCTAGCCCTCCTGTTTTTACCACATACAAGCCCAATGTGGCTTGATGAGTTGTTGTATTTCATTGTTTCAAATGTCAATCCGACAGGAGTTACCTTTTCTCCAGTATAGTTCTCAGTCGGACATCTGCAGGCTTCAGCTTAGTATCTTTGAAATGCTATTCAAACTCCTTTTGTGAAGTGACTGAAACAGCCCAACCAGTGTCCAATTCCATTTTAGTTAATTTGCCGTTCACTTCCGGTGTAAGCCATATTGCTTGTCTATTGTTAGTTTTCACATTTTAAATCTCAAGGCTACTCAGTTCTGTGTCACTCTCATCATTATCAGATTTTTCATCAACAACAAGCAGATTATTGCTCTTTTAGAAACTGCAACTTGACTTTTTATCTTTTTCTCTTCCCTGAGCAGTCCATTTATTTTGATCTTTGTATGTATCCTACTTTGTTGCATTAATTTGAAGGTTCACCTTTAAAACTGGGTGAGCCCAGTATATGAGCCCTGCCACAATGATAACACAATTTGTTCAGCCAGGATGGTTTATGTTTAGCTGTTGCAATTTTGTTCACCTTCACTTACATTCCTGACTGCAACTGAGATGCATCTCCAGTCTGAGGTTTCCATTGATACAGCTGTTTCAACTGCTCATTTAAATATAAGTTGTGCTTCAGTTAGTGACTATTTTTGAATGCTTTCTTGTACGATTCCACAAGCTAAACAATTCCTCAGTGCATCATTAAGCCCATGATTGAATTGATAATACTTAGGCAACTTCTTCAATTCTGCCATGTATGCTGAAATGGGCCGACCTTTCTTTTGATTCCACTTATGAAACCTATAGTGTTCTACAGTCAGCACTAGTTTTGGTTCCAAATGATCCTGCATTACTTCGACGGTACCAACAAAGCTCATTTTGATTGGTTTGGTTGGAGCAGTCAAACTTCTAAACAAACTGTATACCTTTAAATCCAATCCACTCAGCAAAATTGGCACCCTCTTCTTGTCTACTATTCCATTTGTTTTAAAATACTTCTTAATCTGTTCACTATACAAAATCTAGTTATCGCTTGTGTAACCAAATGCGCCAACCTTTCTGACAGTCAGTGATTTCTGCCTTTCTTATGATTACTATCACCCAGTACTCACTGTTTATGAACCTGTAATGAATTATTTAAATGAAAAAGAATGTTTAAGCAAACAATATATTTACAATCTTACTCAAATGCTATTGAAATATTCAATACACAGCAGACCAGACTATGTCTACAACTCTCTGCAGTTTGTCAGTATTAGGTGAAACAGTTGCCATACTGAGCCCTGATGCATCTGAATAGAATGCTTTGTATGGCACATCTATAAAGACTGATAAGAGTCATACCTGCTCCTTTACCAAGCTTTTGGTCATTTACCTGGATTATTCTAATGGCCATTTGATTGTTCAGGAAGCACAGAAATGTTCAGCAATTTACATGCCTCACTGTTGTCCAATCAAGATAGGGAACTACAAGGTCACCGTAGTGTGTATGTTAGTGTAATCAGAGCCTCTGTGCTTAATCACTTAACACAGCAGTACAGAAAGCTCCAAAGTTGGCACATGAGGGCATCTGATTTCCCACTCTACATGTGGACACTAATACAATGTCTCAGATGCACTTCGCATCTGGCCCCTCATCACTAGCCAACTCATAGCTGGCAATCCTTCACAATACCCTTCCCATTTGAAAGGAATTGTTGACATTCATTAAGGTAATGCTACTTGAATTAATTTTGGGCTTTACTTAATTGATATAAGTTGTATTAAATGAATAAATCTTGAATCAATTTATTACTTTTAAAATTCATATTTTGGTAATCCTTTTAACTATGTTTTCCCATTGTTGTTCTGAAGGTCTAAACATAACAAGAGCATAATACAAACTATCACCACATTGCCTTCTCAACCATCAGGCTCCTGAAGTGACATAGATAACTTCACTCACCTCATCTCTGAACTGTTTCCACAACATACACACTCATTTTCAAGGATTCTACAACTCATGTTCTCAGTGTTTTTATTTTGCACAATTTGTCTTCTTTTGCACATTGGTTGCTTGTCAGTCTTTGTCAGTTTTTCATGAATTCTATTGTATTTCTTTTGTTTCCTGTAAATGCCTGCAAGGAAATGAATCTCAAGGAAATGTATGGTGACATATACTGTACGTATGTTGACAATAATTTATTTTAACTTTGCGCTAAAGCATCAATGAGGGCAATGGGTGGGCCTTTCACCTCCACAGGTCGAGTCAGAATTTGTTCCAGCCCTTGGAATGACGACAGGAATTGCTTAGCAACGATTGACTGCTCATGGCCTTGCTCGAACCAGTGCTATGGCAAGTACAATCTAACCAATTATCCTGTTGTTTACCATTCATTTAATGCCTTATTTATAATCATACAGCATGGAAATTGGCTGTGTGGCCCAACTGGTCCGTGGCAACTAAGGTTCCCATTTAAGCTCATCCTATTTACCCATGTTTTGCCCGTATCACTTTAAACCGTTCCTAACTATGCACCTGTCCAAAAGACTTTTAAATGATATTGTTGTACCTGCTTCAACAACTTCCTCATTCCATATACCGACCATCCTCAGGTGAAAATGTTGCCACTCAATTCCTACTAAATCTGTCCCCTTTCACCCTAAACCTACATCCTCTAGTTTTTTATTCCCCAGCTCTGTGAAAAAAAAACTCTGCTCGTTGACACTATCTGTGCCCCTCATGGCTTTATACATCTCTATAAAGTCTATCCTCATTCTCCTATGCTCCAATGAAAATAGTGCCTCCTATTTTGCCTCTAATATTTTTTCTGTCTGTGGACAGGGTTGTTCCTGATGTTAAAGGATGTGCTGTCTTGATGTGGTATTCTTGTCAACACCTTGAATTAATGAAGGCCTTCTAATCCATCTCAATTAAAATAAATGTCACAACAGTTTGCACCTCCTGGGAAAATAAATTAATGATAACAATTTCCAGACACTTGGTTTGCCATTCATTGTTCATTGGAAGGAATCTCAAATATTTTCCCACAGGAAGACTGAAAACACTAGGCTAATTATTTGTTTCAATGCACATGGATCAGAAACAAAATGACAAAACTTTGGCATCCTCCTGGTTGGAGTTAATGCCAGACTTATTGAAGAGACTCTGTTCTCCAGCAATTCAAGCCTTAATTAGACATTGGGAAGATATTTCCCTTATGGGGAGGAATATATAACTGGACTATATAGTTTCTCATTGAAGGGTCACCTGTTCAAAATGGACACAAGGAGTCTAATTTCTTCTCTCAAGAGCGCTATGATTCTTTGTAATTCTGTGAGATGGAGATGCAGTCATTAAATATGTGCATGGTACAGACAATTGTATTACTAAGGGGTCCAGGAAGATGGAAAGAGTGTTGCCAAGTTGTGCTGAGCCCAAAATTTGGTCATCCATCCCACTATTGAATAATGGAGGGGATATATTGATCAACATTGATTTCAAGGACTTTACAATTCATGTTCTCAGTATTATTTATTTACTATTTGTTTATTTTTTTTGTATTTGCACAAATTGTCTTCTTTCACACATTTGCTGTTCGCCAATCTTCGTGTGTAGTTTTTCATTGATGCTATTGTACTTCTTTGTTCCACTGCGAATGCAAGAAAATGAATCTCAGGGTAGTATATGGTGACATTGCACACTTGGATAATAAATTTACTTTGATCTTTGAACTTTGAACCTATTGTTCCTTACGTTCTGTTCTTACATTATGACCAATCAAATAGCTTCTTTTTATGTCTTTATAATCCTCCAGGCTTTTGCATTTGGTAACAAAATTAAATTGTTTCTTGGCAGAAAGGTGAGTAGTGAATCAGCTAAAGTTTTGAATGCCAACAAATTCCTTTCCACAGTGGAAATTGATTCTGTGTGTTGTGAATCTCTGGAATTCTCTGCCTTGAAGTTATGTGGAGGCTAATTCATTTATTCCAAGCCAAAATAGACTTTTGGAAAATTGGATTAATGGTTTATTGTCAAGTTTATTGTCATGGGCATACATAGCCAGGGAATAAATGCCATGAAAATTACATATACTTATATTAACATAAATTGAGCATAACGTACATGGCAAAATCAACAAAACTAAATGTAACTGGAAATTAAGGGAAATAGAATACAAGGTAGAACATGGAACAGTACAGTACACTACAGGCCCTTCAGCCCATGATGTCGTGCTGACTTTTAACTGACTCCAAGATCAGTCTAACACAAAGACCTCATTTTTTTCTATCATCCATGTGCCCATCTTCCCAATCTGTTGACATTCCACACCATAAGCCTCCAGAAGATCCTCTATATGTTTTAGCCAAGGAAGATCTCAAGCCAGAAGATCTACTTCAGGATCATCAAGAGGACTTGGCCAGTTGGAGGTGGATTGAGCATGTGATGGCAAGGGATGCCAACTCCATTATCAAGACAGCACATCATTGGATCGCTAAAGGGTGAAAGTAACACGGGAAATTAAAGACAACTTGGCGCTGTACCATAGAAACAGAAATGAGAACCCTGAACCAAACCTGAGGCACAATAAAGAAGAGGGCTAAGGACAGATGGAGATGGAGGACCTTCATTGCTGCAGAAATGCCTATCTAAAAGTCTCTCAAATGTCTTTAACGTCTCTACCATCAACCCTGGCCGAATGATCCTTGCACTTATCACTCTTGTGTAAAAAAACAAATTGGGATTGAAACATTGAGACAAATGCAAAAGGTAAGCACCGTCTGCCTGCCTTTTTATCGCTGGGGGATTGCTTTGCTGCCGGAGAAAGGAGTCTGCCTTTCGATCATTGGGGGACCGCTCTGCTGCCAGAGAAGAGAGACTGCCTTTTGATTGCTGGTGGAATCACTCTGTTGCCAGAGAGGAAAAGGCCTGTTGCAGTTTCCGGAGAATGCTACCCGGGTTTTCTATGTCTTGGATATGGACTTGAACTATAGACTTTTTGTTTCAGTTTTTTTCGTTTTTTATATTCTGTACTTTTTGCCCGATCTTTCTTGATTTTTGTGTGGGGGAGGGGGATTTGGAGGTCGATGTGCCTGTTCCATTTTTGATCATTTGTTGTGCAGGGAGGATGGATTTGGGGGTTGATGAGTGAGCTGTCGTTCTTTTCTCTCTTGGTATCATGGCTATCTGGAGAAGAAGAATTACAGAGATTTATACTTCGATAATAAATGAACCTTTGAACCTTTGAATTGATTGTGGCCCCTCTGCCCCGCACCTACACTTCCCTCCATTTAATTTAAAATTATGCCCCTTGTCATTTCCAGCTTGGAAAAATGAGTCTGGCTGCCCACTCTATGTCTCTTATCAAATTATACATCTCCATCAAGTTACTTCTCCTTTTCCTTCATTCCAAAGATAAAAGCCCTAGATCACTCAACCTATCCTCATTGACATGCTCTCTAATAGAGATAGCATTCTGGTAAATCTCCTCTGCACCCTCTCTAAAGCTTCCACATCCTTCCTATAATGAGAACACTAGAACTGAATACTATATTCCAAGTGTGATCTATCCAGGGTTTTATGGAGCTGCAACATGACCTCATGGCTCTTGAACTCAATCCACTGTCTAATGAAGACTAATACACCATACACCTTCTTAACCATCCTATCAACTTTTGTGGTAACTTTGAGGATCTAGGAATATGAACCCCAAGATCCCTCTATCCGTCCACACTGCTAAGAATCCTGCCATTAACCCTGTACTCTGACTTCAAGTTCAACCTTTCAAAGTGTATCACTTCACTCTTTTCTGGATTGAACTCCATCTGCCACTTCTCAGCCCATCTCTGCATCCTTTCAATGTCCCATGATTTAGAGTTTAGAATTAAGGTTTTTCAGGTCGGTTCAAGAGCCAGATGACAGTGGAGAAACAGCTGTTGTTGAATGGAAATCTAGATTGGTCCTGATCTTATGGAATGGTGAAACTGGTTCAAATATCTCCTACATCTGCTCCTACTTTCTACAAGTTGTTCTTAATTTGTAGTGGCCTGTTGATATTAACATGATTTTCACTCTAAGTGTTTAGAGCAATAAAAGAATGTTAGGATTTTTGATGCTGTAACCAGCTGACGTACCCATCGGGATAAAATGGAATACAAGTTCATCTTGCAAATCTGAATCTTGATTTCTAGTCACTGCTTTTAAAATATACTTCTCTGCAAGTAATCCAAATTTAATTGACTGTAAATTTGCAAGAATTGAAGATAAACTCATCATAATAGATCTATTTCTAAAATTAATTCTTGGAAATAATAATCAAGCAGGTAAGTCAATGATTTAATAGTAAAATCCCCTGTGAAATCCAGGTTAGACATTTGCATTTCAAGATCAGAATTGCCCAAGGGGACAACCCAGATTAAACCTAAGTAAATTTGGTGCCTTTCTGAGTCAACTATATTTATCTTGTGACAATATCTATTTATTGCTAAACAAGAGAAAATATGAGACTAGGCAGTGCTTCTCGTGGAACTAGTTTGGCAACATTCCAGTGATATGCTGTTACAAGGCTGGCCAGATATCTGAAGCTACTCATCAAAATCTTGGAAAGGTGACAAATCAATCATCCTATCAAAACTGATACCCATAATGGAGTTGTGTTATGAAGAGAGTGTGAAGGAATTTTCTTTAATTGCTGGTTAACTGTAGCACTCAGGAGGATCAGCTGTTCCCAGGAGAGAAGGTACTGGTTTGATCAAAACCTCGTCTGCTGACATGAAATGCTACCTCCTCTAATGACACCTTAGTCCATTGGAATTCCTTCAGGTTTCTCTGCACATAGAGCCATCACGTGCACCTTTCCACTGCAAATTCGTCTTGGATAAATAACCTCCTTCTTTTGTTGTCACTGGATTAACATCAGACATCTCTCCATCTGCTTGTTTTAAGATTTTGTGGAGTGTAGGGGCCACAGTCTTTTGAAAGATAAATAATAGTTTTATTTGTTTCATGCACATTGAAACATACGGTAAAATACATCGTTTGTGTCAACGACTAACACAGTCCAAATATGTGCTGCGGGCAACCTGCAAGTACTGCCATGCTTCTGGTGCCAAAATAGTATGCCCACAGCATACTAACCTAACCATATGCCTTTGGGATCTAGGAGAAGACAGGAACACCTGGAGGTCACACATGGTCACAAGGACAACATACAAACTGCTTGCGGGCAGTGGCAGGAATTGAGCCCTGATTTTCCGATCGCTGGTGCTGTAAAGCGTTGTGCTAGTTGCTGTGTTGCTATGCCACACATACATTCAAAGCTTCAGAAAGAACACTAACAGAAAAAAAGTATAAACAACAAGTTTTACCAATCAATTTTGCTTTTACCACCAATTGGTAAAGAGGGATTTGGTGGAGGGGTGTTTTGCTGACTGGATCTATAACTAATGACATACTGCAGGGATTAGCTAAGACCATTGATGTTTGCCACATGTATAAGCAAACTGGATGGGAATATAATGGACTGATTAGCCAGTTTGTTAGTGACACAATAATCACTGGGGCAATACAGAAGGGGATAGTGAAAGAATGCAGAGGGGCATAAATTAATTGGAAAATTGGATGCAGTGATGACAGATAATATTTAATCCAGACAAGTCTGAGGCAGTGGGATATCAAATATTAACAAGACATGTACAATTAATGGCAGGCACCTTGGAACTGTTGATGAGGGAGCTTGGGGTGCAAGTTCAGAGCTCTCTGAAAATGGTGGCAAAGGTGGATAGGGTAATGAAGAAGGCATTGACAAGCTTGCCTTAATAGGCCTAGGCATGAGTACAAGAACTGGGACGTCACGTTGCAGTTATACAAAATATTGGTCAGGCCACACTTGGAGTATTGAGTTCAGTTCTGGCTGCCAGGCTACAGGAAGGATATGGTTGCATTAGAAAGTGTGCAGAAGAGAATCACACTCATTATAAGAGGCTGGGTCGATACACACTGAAACACAAGAGGCCAAGTGGTGATCTTATAAAGGTCTATAAAATTATGATGGGTAAAGTCTTTTTCCGAGAATGGAGTTGTCTATAACTAGAGGGCATATTTTTAAGGTGAGAAGGAAGAACTTTAAAAGAGATTTTGAGGGGCAGGTTATTCATACAAAGGATTCAAAATAAACATTATCAGAGAACATATATGTCACCATATACTAACTTGATATCCATTTTCTTGTCGGCATTTACAAGAAAAAATAAATACAGTATAATTTACATTAAAAAACTATACATAAACAGACATACCCTGTCAAAACAACCAATGTGCAAAGGAAGACCAAATATGCAAATAAAAATATTACTGAGAACTTGAGTTGTACAGAATTCTTGAAAGTGAGCCAGTAGGTCATATAATCAGTATAGAGTACAGGTGAGTGAAGTCGTCCACACCAGTTCAGGAGCCTGATGCTTGTAGGATAATAGCTGTAACTGAATCTGATGGTGTGGGACCTAAGGCTTCTGTACCTCCTGTTGGATGGTGGAGGTTATATGGAATTAGATGCTAGAGGAGATGGTAGAGTCAGATTCAATTGGACATCCCTTTAGAACAGAGATGGAGAAGAACTTCACACAGAAGATGGTGAATCTGTGGAAATCATTGCCACAGAATGGTGTGGAGACCAAGTCATTGGGTGTATTTAAAGTAGAGGTTGCTAAATTCTTGATTAGTAATGGCATCAAAAGTTACGGGGAGAAGGCAGGAGAATGGGGTCGAGAGGGATAATAAATCAGCCATGATACAGCACATCAACCATATAACACCATTCCTACTCTAAATATGGTGGAGGTAGCATCATGCTCTTCAGCACCAGGGACTGGAAATCTGGACAGGATTGATGGGAAGATGCATGCTGCAAAATACAGAGAGGTTCTGGATTTTTTTTAAAAAACCTGCTAGCCTCTGCCAGAAATCTTAAGCTGGGTAGAAAGTTTATCTTTCAGCAAGACAACAACCCAAAGCACTCTGCCAGAGCAGCCATGGAGTGGCTTCAAATGAAGTAAACTGACGTCCTTGAGTGGCCCTGTCAGTCCTGACCTTAACCGATCGAACATCTCTGGGAAGACCTCAAGGTTGCTCTTCGTTACTGCTCCCCAACTAACCTGGCATAGCTTGAGCAATTTTACAAGGAGGAATGGGCAAATCCTGCTCCATCACATTGTGCAAAGCTAACAGACACTTATCCAAAAAGACTACCGGCTGCAATAGTTGCAAAAGGTGTTTCAACTAAGCACTGAGCAAAGGGGAATGAATTCTTTTGAACTGCTGACGTCAGTTTTTGAATTTATAGTTTCTTATTCTTTACAGTTTTCCCTGTGTTTTGGGCTCTACTGTGAAAAAAAAGAGCATGTGAATCACAAATAAAAATTCTCAGTTATATTGATCAAAGTCCCTGTTGTAATACTCATTGATGTGAACAAAGAGCTGGCAGCTGAATACTTTCTCAAAACACTGTATATCGAGTGCTGCCACAAGAAAGCAGCAACCATTCTCAGAGACGAAGAAATCTGCAGATGCTGGAATTCCAAGCAACACACATAAAAATTGCTAGTAAATGTGCAGGCCAGGCAGCATCTATAGGAAGAGATACACTCGACGTTTCAGGCCGAGACCCTTCGTCAGGTTTCTAATTGTGAACCGCAGAGTCAAGCCTCTGAAAGGGCATGAGAAGGTTAGTCAGTCCTAGCATTAAATGTGATATTTCTCTGTCACTTTGCTGTGACCTGCTGTATGCTCCATATTACTTCATATCTTTGATAAACATCTTTCAACCTCAGATTGAGAATTAAAATTTGAATTCATCAAAAGCCTGCTGGTATGAACATTGACTTCTCAAACTTCCGCTAATGCCCCACCTCCCCCTCGTACCCCATCCATTATTTTTTTATATACACACATTCTTTTTCTCTCTCTCCTTTTTCTCCCTCTGTCCCTCTTGCCTTGCCCATCCTCTGGTTTTTCCCCCCCTCCCCCTTTCTTTCTCCCTGGGCCTCCTGTCCCATGATCCTCTCATATCCCTTTTGCCAATCACCTGTCCAGCTCTTGGCTCCATCCCTGCCCCTCCTGTCTTCTCCTATCATTTCGGATCTCCACCTCCCCCTCCCACTTTCAAATCCCTTACTATCTCTTCTTTCAGTTAGTCCTGACGAAGGTTCTCAGCCCGAAACGTCGACTGTACCTCTTCCTAGAGATGCTGCCTGGCCTGATGCATTCACCAGCAATTTTTACCATCCTCAGAGACCTACTACCAAGGCAGCAGATGTAGGAGATTTAGGTCCCTCACCGCCAGGTTCCCATTGGGCTCCAGCATGTTTAAATTCAATTCCCACGACTCTGAACCGATTCTACGACCTACAGACTCACTTTCAAGGATTCTTTACAACTCATGTTCTTTGTATTTTCCATATTATTTGTATTCGCATGACTTGTCATTTGTGCACTGTTTGTTTGTCAGTCATTGTTTATGTACAATATTTCTTAAGATTCGATAATATTTCTTAATGAATACTTTGCTTCAGTAGGTACTTAATGAATACTTTCCCTCAGTATTCACTACGGAAAAGGATCTTGACAA
This sequence comes from Mobula hypostoma, assembly GCF_963921235.1. Lineage (NCBI taxonomy): Eukaryota > Metazoa > Chordata > Chondrichthyes > Myliobatiformes > Myliobatidae > Mobula > Mobula hypostoma. The sequence goes on from NC_086116.1 coordinate 41,899,195, forward strand.
TTGTAGGAATGACTTGCAGCAGACTGAAAAGCTTGAGCAGGTAAATATTAAGGAAGATGATGTGCTGGGGCCTTTGGAAAGCATCAAGTTGGATAAGTCACCAGGACTGGATGGGATGTACCCCAGGCTACTGTGGGAAGCGAGGGAGGAGATTGCTGAGCCTCTGGCGATGATCTTTGCATCATCAATGAGGATGGGAGAAATTCCGGAGGATTGGAGGGTTGGGGATGTTGTTCCCTTATTCAAGAAAGGGAGTAGGGGTAGCCCAGGAAATTATAGGCCAGTGAGTCTTACTTCAGTGGTTGATAAGTTGATGGAGAAGATCCTGAGAGGCAGGATTTATGAACATTTGGAGAGGCATAATATGATTAGGAATAGTCAGCATGGCTTTGTCAAAGGCAGGTCGTGCCTTACGAGCCTGACTGAATTTTTTGAGGATGTGACTAAACACATTGATGAGGGTAGAGCCATAGATGTAGTGTATATGGATTTTAGCAAGGCATTTGATAAGGTACCCCATGGAAGGCTTATTGAGAAAGTAAGGAGACATGGGATCCAAGCGGACATTGCTTTGTGGATCCAGAACTGGCTTGCCACAGAAAGCAAAGAGTGGTTGTAGACAGGTCATATTCTGCATGGAGGCCAGTGACCAGTGGTGTGCCTCAGGGATCTGTTCTGGGACCCCTGCTCTTTGTGATTTTTATAAATGACCTGGATGAGAAAGTGGAGGGATGGGTTAGTAAATTTGCTGATGACACAAAGATTGAGGGTGTTGTGGATAGTGTGGAGGGCTGTCAGAGGTTACAACGGGACATTGATAGGATGAAAAACTGGGCTGAGAAGTGGCAGATGGAGTTCAACCCAGGTAAGTGTGACGTGGTTCATTTTGGTAGGTCAAATATGATAGCAGAATATAGCATTAATGGCAAAACCCTTGGCAGTGTGGAGGATCAGAGGGATCTTGGGGTCTGAGTCCAGAGGACACTCAAAGCTGCTACGCAGGTTGAATCTGCGGTTAAGAAGGCATACGGTGCATTGGCCTTCATCAATCGTGGGATTGAGTTTAAGAGCCGAAAGGTAATGTTGCAGCTATATAGGACCCTGGTCAAACCCCACTTGGAGTACCATGCTCAATTCTGGTTGCCTCGCTACAGGAAGGATGTGGAAACCATAGAAAGGGTGCAGAGGAGATTTACAAGGATGCTGCCTGGATTGAGAATAGGTTGAGTGAACTCGGCCTTTTCTCCTTGGAACGACGGAGGATGAGAGGTGACCTGATAGAGGTGTACAAGATAATGAGAGGCATTGATCGTGTGGATAGTCAGAGGTTTTTTCCCAGGGCTGAAATGGCTAGCACGAGAGGGCATAGTTTTAAGGTGTTTGGAAGCAGGTACAAAGGAGAAGTCGGGGTAAGTTTTTTACGCAGAGGAATGGGCTGCTGGCAGTGGTGGAGGCGGAAACGATAGGGTCTTTTAAGAGACTCCTGTATGGATACATGGAGCTTAGAAAAATAGAGGGCTATGGGTAAGCCTAGGTAGTTCTAAGGTAAGGACATGTTCGGCACAGCTTTGTGGGCCAAAGGGTCTGTATTGTGCTGTAGGTTTTCTATGTTTAAAGTTTCTTTTTTCTTCTAAATGCCTGCAAGAAAATGAGTATACGGTAACATAGCTTGGGTTTCCAGCACCTGCAGATTTTCTCTTGTTTGTGATATAGTAACATGTACATACTTTGATGACATATTTACTTTGGATACTTACATCAAAGTATCTGGGAGAATCCCATTTCTGAGTTCTCAGCCCATGGCCCCAAAATCCTAATGCACCCAAAAGCTCGGGGAATAACTCAAAATTCAAAGTAAATTTATTATTAAAGTACATATATGTCACCATGTACGTATGTACAAACCTAAGATTCAGTTTTATCCCAGCAAATACAAGAAACACAATAGAATCCATGAAAGACTGCACCCAGCAGGACGAGCAACAAACATTGTGCAAAAGACAACAAACTGTACAAATACAAAATAAATAATAATAATAAATAAACAAGCAATAAATATGGAGAACAGGAGACAAAGATTCAAGAGAATTTGCACATTTTGCAATTGGGACCCAAGGATACAGATGAAGGGATTGGTGCGTTGCATAATTTTTTTCTACATTGATCTTTCAGTTCTTTTCTATTTCACTGTTTTCCTTTTGCACTTTACACCATCTCTCCTCCATTTTTACACAGAGAACAGGCTGCTGGGGTAGTGGTAGAATTAGGATCAGAATCAGGTTTATTATCACAGGCACATGTCATGAAACTTGCTGACTTAAGCAGATCTAAAGAGCAGATTAGAGATCAGGCATCATAACACAGGAGACCTCAATTTAAGGATGGGAATAATCAGGCTAGTGCGAGTGAAGGAATCAGGACCAGCTCTGATATTGCTTAAAGATAGACATATGGATATGCAGAGAATGGTGAGATTCGTATCATGGACAGACAGAAGATACTTAATGTAATCTGGGATGTGTTTGACACAGTGCGGTCAGTGAGGCCTGTTCTATATTCCATGTAAAAACTGAAGAGTAAATATCAGTTTTATTTATCATGTACATCGAAACATGCAGTGAAGCGTGTAATTTGTGTCAATGATATAAGATAGTCCAAAGATAAGCTGAGGACCGTATGCAAGTGTCACCATGATTCCAGCACCAGCATAGCATGTCCACAGCTTACTAACCCTAACCCATATGTCTTTGGAATGTGGGAGGAAACACACACAGTCATGGAGAGAACATATAAACTCCTTACAGGCAGTAGCACTATAAAGCATTGCATCACCCACTACGCTAACATGCCGGCCTATGTTCTATCCTAATAAAAATCTTACCAGGGTAGGATTGACACAGTGAATGGTGGAGTACTGTGGAGTACCGTTGAACAAAGGGATCTCTATCGCAGTTCGATAGGATTGTAAAGAGAGCTTTTGTCACACTGGTCTTCGTAAATCAGAGTGTTGAGTACAGGAGTTCGACGTTATGTTGAAGTTGGGTAGGACGTTGGTGAATTTGGAGCATTGAGTGCCGTTTGGTCACCTACCTATAGGAACGATATCAATAAGCTCGAAAGTGTGCAGAGAGAATTTTGCAAGCATGTTTCTGGGACCTGAGCACCTGAGTTACAGGGAAAGGTTGAATAGGCTAAGACTTTATTGCCTGGAGCATAAGAGAATGAGGATCCTGACCCGGATCTGGGCCATACCCTCCAAATATCCGCACCTGCCTCTCAGTTTTTTTGCACTACCTTACTTTCCCTTTTCTATTATCTATTTATGATTTATAATTTAAATTTTTAATTTTTACTATCGATTTGTACTCCAGGGAGCACGAAGCGCAGAATCAAATATCGCTGTGATGATTGTACGCTCTAGTATCAATTGTTTGGCGACAATAAAGTATAAAGTATAAAGTTACAGAGGAGATTTGTTAGAGGTAAATAAAATTATAAAGGGTATAGATAAGGGTAAATGCAAGCAGGCTTTTTTTATGGAGGATGGGTGAGACTAGATCTAGAGGTCATGGGTGAAGCGTGAAAAGTGAAATGCTTCAGGGGAACATAAGGAGAATAGTCTTTACTCAGAGAGTGGTGAGAGTACGGAATAACCCACCAGCAAAAGTGGTAGATGAAAGTGCAGTTATAATATTTAAGAGATGTTCAGATAAGTACATGGATGGGAGGGGTATGGAGGGCTATGGTGAAGGTGTGGGCCAATAAGACTATACAGAATAAAAGTTTGGCATGAACTAACTGTTCTGCTCTATTGCTGTTTGTTCTCTCCTCTCTCTTTGCCTCTCTCTCTGCATCTTACAACTTGTTTTATCACTGATTTTTTTTTCCAGATCTGATGGAAGATCAGTGTACTGAACTACTTGTTGTTTATCTCTCACCACAGATGCTGATCGACCTTCTGAGTACCTCCAGCATTTTCTGCTCTTGTTTCATATTTCTCACACCTACAATGTCTTGCTTTGAAGCAGTTGTTCTGTTAACATGTGCCAAATTTTTTTAAGTACGGAATATCTCAGATAGGTGAAATAATGATAAGATTTGGAAGTCAGCCAAATTACATAGTAATTTCAGACAGGGAGAGCCTGCCTATCAGGAACTTTTAAAAAAATCATAAAGTAAGACTATTGCACTCAACAGCAATGTACACAAATAATGAATTTTGGTTTTGTTCTGTACAGTAGCAGCATCCACCATATGGAGAAGCCACTGGCTTTGCAAACAATGACTGTAGGTTTAAGTTCCTTGGGGAAACAGTTGATTTTAACAGAACCAGGAACAGATAGCTTCACTGCAAAGTAAAAGCGGGCATAAACATAGTGGACTTCTTGTACTGGGGGATATAGAGGTTCAACGACAAAAATGGTTAGTAATTTATTAACCTCAGGGACTTTTTCTTGGCTTTAGTCCACACTAAGGGAAAGAGGTCCTCCACAATTACTGCATCTAGTCCCCTTGTAAGTTAAATCAGTAAACAGTGTAAGAAATGAGAGTTGCCCTTATTGAATACCAGAAAACAAAAAAGCAGCTGATAGTTCTTTTCTGATAAAGTAAAATTCTGTTTCACCTGAAAGCTTCCGCTTTAAAGACTCCCCACATTATCGTGACTTCCGGTTGCAGGTTGTAAAAATCTGCCTGAAGGCCGCAAGGCCATGATAGGGTAAACTGAGATTGTGAGTCCAAGGGAGCATTCAATAGCTTTCTAACTGTGAGATAGAAGCTGTCTTTGAAGGCTGGTGGTACATGCTTGAAGGCTTTTGTGTCTTCTGTCCAATGGGAGGGAGGAGAAGAGAGAATATCTGGGGTGTGTGGGGTCTTTGATTATGGTAGCTGCTTTACTGAGGTAGCAAGTAGGATAGACAGAGGAGGTTAGTTTTTGGGACGAGCTGAGCTGTGTCTACAATTCTCTGCAGCTGCTTGTTGAGTTCTCAAGCACTGTTTTTGCCATTCCAAGACATTATGCATCTGGATACGTTGCTTTCTGTGGAGTTCCTCTAAAAATTTGGTAGGGTCAACAATGACGTGCAAAAATTTCTTTAGCCTCCTCAGGAAGTAGAAGCACTGATATGCTTTCTTGATCATGGCATCTATGAGGATGTAACAGGATTGGGTATTGGCAAACTTTACTCCTACAAATTAAGAATTTCATACTTGAAAATATGGATTTAAATGTAACAACAGACACTGAAATCCTCTGTCACCAGTAACATCCATGATGTAATGGACCACAGGACAATTTTCCATAGCATCTTCCAAGGAATCGCCAATCACACTTAGCACAAAATATCCTACCATGCATAAAAATGTTATATGCCTTTGAATAAATTTAAGGACTTTTAAGAGACTCTTAGGCACATAAATGGTAGAAATATGGAGGGTTACGTGGGAGGGAAGTGTTAGATTGATCTTAACACTCACTTTCACGGGCTCTACAACTCAGGGTTGTAGTAATTTATTTATTTATTTGATCATTTATTCATTCATCTATCTATTTATTTTTTTTTAATTTATCAATCCATTAATTTGTTCATTTATTTATTTGTTCATTATTTGCACTGTCTTCTCTTGCACAATGATAGCCAGTCTTTGCTTATGTGTAGTTTTTCATAAATTCTATTGTATTTCTTTATTTTCAAGAAAATTAATCTCAAGGTATAGAGGCAAATGTGTACTTTGATAATAATTTTACTTTGACTTAGAGTAGATTAAAAGGTCGGCGCAACATTATGGGCTGTAGAGCCTGGACTAATATTGACGAAGGGTCTCGGCCTGAAACGTCGACTGCACCTCTTCCTACAGATGCTGCCTGGCCTGCTGCGTTCACCAGCAACTTTGATGTATGTTGCTTGAATTTCCAGCATCTGCAGAATTCCTGTTGTTGGCATTTAATATTTTATATTCTATGTCTTTTTTTTAAATTTCATCCTGATTTTCTTTCTCTCTTTCATTTAGTTATCTCATTCAGTCTTTTCCCTATATTTGACAGAACTGGAAAAGCATTTATTGGAAACATACATGTCGCTTTGATTCAATTGTAATGTAGATTTGATAGCTTTCCCAAAGCCGACAACTCTTAAATTAGTGCATTTTCGAGGTTTGATGGTGCTATGAAGATTCCCACTCATGGGAAGTTTTTGTCAATATATTGTTTAATCTTGTCCTCCAAGCCAATAAAAGGGCAAGTGGATAATTGCATCCCTTTATTAACTTACAATAACATACTGTCAATCTTTGGGAAGAGCTTCAGTGATTCTGCGCATCGCTTTCTTCCCTCATCCCCACTGTTTTGTCTCGCTCTGCAGGGACTGTTATTTCAGGGTTGAGGCCATTGTGTTAGTGACCTGGTAGCAGATGTCCCCCGGTGAAGTTACTAGTGGGAAGGAAGTGTTATTGCAGTGTTGCATCATTAACCAAACATCTCCCTGAATGGCTCAGGCTGGAACTGACAGATGGACTGGAGTCACCCAAACTCTGTCGAGAGTAAGCGCTGCAACAGCTTGTAAGCAATGGAGTGCCAACGAGATTCGTTACTGATTTTAACCATTGACATCCAGTATTGGCTTGAGTGAGTGTCCCAGGATAATATTTTGAAGGCTGTGTTCACTATTTTGACTTTTAAATTAAATCACGAGATATATATCGTGTCTGAATTCTGCAGTGGTGTGAGAATAACTCCGCACTATTTTTTGTATAATTAATCTCCATGACACTTGAATAAGACCATCACTGTTAAAATAATACAAGTCAGTCAGAATTTAAGAACATAAATTGAAAGGTGATTAAGATGAAACTGTTATGCTTCTGCATAATTATTTGTGTATTTTCTCATTTCATAGCAGACAGGTTTTCAAATTACTTTGCAAATAGTAATGGATACCCAGCAACTTCTCCCCAGATGGCACGGCAGTGTAAAAGTTAGTGTAACGGCTTTATAGCAATAGTGATCACAAATCGGGGTTCAATTCCTACCACTGTCTGTAATGATTTTGTGCATTCTCCATGAGACCACCTGGGCTTTCTTTGGTTTCCTCTCACATTCCAAAAACATACGCCCTACGGTTAGTGAGTCGTAGGCATGCTGTGTTGGTGGCGGAATCATGGCCACAACTTGTGGGCTACCCCAAGCTCATCCCAGGACAAAACAACGCATTTCACTGCATGTTTCATGTAACAAATAAAGCTAATCTTTTCTTGTCTTTCAAGTTCTGCAGGATTAGCATGTATTTTAGACACACACAAGCGACCTTTGACTGCATGCACACTTGAACGTAAACGCATGATCTGTCTTTCACCCTCCTCTTGGTGTTCCTCTCTCTTCCCATCTCCCTCACTTTCTTTGGTATTCTTGCATCTAGCTCCCTCCATGATTATCCCTCTTCCCTCAGTTACTCTCCATGATGACTCATCTTCTTTTATTTTAGCACCTTCTCCCTTCTGTTCCTATTCCTTTCCTCCATTCTCAAACACTTTCCAATCATGATTCCAGTCATGAAGAAGGTTCTGTAGTGGCTATACCTCGCGAGATTGAGGAGATTTGGTGTGTCACCAAAGACTAACAAATTTCCCCGATGTACCACAGAGAATATCATGACTGATTGAATCATTGCCTTTTATGGAGGCTTCAACGCACAGGATCAAAATTGGCTGCAGAGGATCGTAAACTCAACCAGCTCCATCACGGGCCCAAGCCTCCCACCATTAAGGACATCTTCAACAATGGTGCCTCAAGAAGGTGGAATCCATCATTAATGACTCTTACCATCCAGAACCTACCCTCTCCTCACTATTACCATGCAGCTCTCGAACTCAATTGCCTGACTAATGAATGCCAATATACCATAAGCCTTCCTAACTACCCTATCTATTTGCGCAGGAACTTTGAGAGATCTATGGATGTGAATCCCAAGAGTTTGGGAGCTTCTATGGGAAGGAATATGGTGCCAGCGAGCAATGCTACCATCTTCCAGATCATCCACAAAACTGTTTCTTTGACTTCTTTTACGTCTCCTTTTCATTTTCAATGTGGCTCCAGCACTGCTGGAGCCTGTGATCTACAGTTTGAAGGTGTGTTTTCGTGCCAGTTGAGCGATCTGGCACTTTGCTATCTCCGAGAAGTTTCCAGAGGCGAGCAGCCTGAAGGCTGAAAAGCAAACCCAAGACTGACAGCATTTCTCACAAATTTCTCCGATTAAGACATCGAGGTAGGTTGAAACATCAAGGCAAGAGCAAAAGTCAAACGAGTGTTCATCGCCATCTACCAACCTCTCACTCATTGCTGCTGGAGGAAGGTGTCTTCTTTCAAATGTTCTCTGTCTCCCCTCGATGCAGTTGGAGGATGCTACCGAAGTCACTACATTGAAGTCACTACAGTCTGCAATTTATAGAATAGACTATAGATTGATTGGACTCTTTTCACTTAATACTTGTATATTCTGTGTTTTTGCTCATTCTTTCTTGTTGCCGATTGTGTGATATGTTTGTTTTTGCACATGGGACAGTTGATATTCTTGTTGCCGCTTGCGCAATTTTTTTGTGTGTGGGCGGTTGTTGTTCTTCTGGTTTGCGCAATTTGTTTGTTTTTTGCACATGGCAGGGTTGATGTTCTTGTTGCCATTTGCGCAATTTGTTTTATTTTGGCACATGGGAGATTTTGATGTTTTTCTTTGAATGGCTTCCATGGTTTTCTTTGTTTTATGGCTGTCTGGAGAAGACAACTCTCAGAGTTGTATACTACATACATACTTTGGTAATAAGTGCATTTTGAACTCTAAACTTTGAAGATCCCTCCGTTCCTCGGCACTGATAAGAATCCTACCATTAACCCTGTACTCTACCTTCCAAAATGTATTACTTCACACTTTTTCAATTGAACTCCATCTGCCACTTTTCAGCCCAGCTCTGCATTATATCAATATATCGACAATCTTCTTCACTAACCACAGCATCACCAACATTCATGTCATCTGAAAACTTACTAAGCCACCCTTCCACTTCCTCATCCAACTCATTTATAAAAATCACAAAGAACACAACTAGATGGTTTCACATTGTGGATTCAAATTCGAAATCAAGTGCATTGTCATCTGCACAAGTCCATGTATGCACACGTGCAATGGAAACTTACTTTCAGCATCATAGGTGTGTAGCATCAAATAAGCCACTTACATGAGGAAAACAAATTAATCATAAATTATACATAATCTTTTCAAGAACTGTTGGAGCAAAAGAAAGTCCATCTTAGTGCAGAGTGATCAAAGTGATTATTGTGTTGTTAAATTGTAGTGATTAGGGTTTTGACAGTAGGAACTGAACAGTTGAAGAGAAGTAGCTGCTCTTGAACCCGGTACTGTAGGACTTCAGGCCCACTGGTAGCTGCCAATGGTGGTTGGACCTGGATGGTGGGGACTTTTGATGATGGATGTTGCCTATTTGAAGCAATGCATCCCACAGATATTACCAATGGTGGGAACAAATGTGCTACTGAGCCCACACAACAGACCAATAATATATTTTTAAAGTTATTCACAGAATATCAAATGTTACTTTAACAAAGAAGATGGGTTGATGTTGAGATCACCATAAAGCAGCTTCCATTAGCTTCCATAAACTTATAACCAGAGAAATGGATCAAACCAGATGCAAGATAAACAAGGAAAGTTGTAAAGGAACAAGCAAATGTTGTTAAATCAGCATCAAAACCAGTATCAGGTTTATTATCATTAACTTATAAGGTATGAAATCTCTTGGTTTAGTGCAGCAGTACAGTGCAAAGACATAAAGACAAAAACAAATAAATAGAGCAAAAGAAAAAACAAGTAACTAAGTAGGTGCCCATGGGTTCATGGACCATTCAGAAATCTGATTTTCTAAATCATTGAGTGCAGAGCTTTAGGCATTGGTAGTAATGAAAAGAGTGCTTGCCCAGGATGGTCAGAATTCTTCGCGATGGAAGTCGCTTTGAGGGACACTCTCCCAAAGATAGCCCCGAGGGTGGGAGGGGTTGTGCCTGTGATGGAGGTGGCTGAGGCTAGAACCTTCTGCAACCTCTAGTAATCTGTACCTTGGAGCCTCCATACCAGGAAAGTGATTCAACCAGTCAGAATACTCACCACCATTCATCTATACAAGTTTGTGAGAGACTTTGGAGACATACCAAATCTCCTAAAACTCCTAATGAAGTATAGCCACTGGCGTGCCAACTTTGTGGACTCACGTTCTCAGTATTATTTATTTACTTTTTTTAAATTTGCTCATCTTGTCTTCTTTTTGCAGATTGGTTGTTTCTCAGTCTTTGATTATGAGTCTTTCATGATTCTATGTATTTGTCTGTTCTACTGCGAATGCCTGCATGAAAATGAATCTCAATGTAGTATATGGTGACATAGATGCACTTTAATAATAAATTTACCTTGAACTTTGAACTTTGTTTGCACCAATATTCATGATTACATACATGTCACGTTTCTCTGATTTTTCCAAGTATATTCTATAAAAGTTGTAAATGGAGACATTACAAGAGTATTAATTCTAACACAACAAATTGCTATGGTTATTTTAACTATATATTTAAGATGTATTTGTATTGAAATTACTCTAAATCAGCTTCCATGAGCTTTATCATTGCAGGCTACCACTATTTTATTTCAGTTGACAGTCGCGACACAGCACTTTCCAATTTAAAGCTAGAGATTATGATTAGATTCACTAAATGCAGCGAATCGCATGTGGTAATTATGGTCACATATTTAATACACTCATGCATTTGTAGCTAAAATCTTGCACAGCACATTTTTACTACCCTCTGTGTATCTATTATGCCTGCTGCTACCAGCATTTGCTTCAGGTTTCAACTAATGACATTAGAGGAGTGATGTCATATATTGTTGACTATAATCAGTGCAGAAGCTTGTTGTGCAGGGCTAATCTGTGCTCAAGTCCGTAATGACATTCACTGCACTGTGGAATATATCTGCTCTGACTAAGTGTAGCATGCCTCACAGGGGCTTAAAGACAGACTTAGAAAAGTTTGTGTTCCCTCTCTCACATGCTGAATTGCAATCAAAAGAAGGACTAATATCTGATTTGGGTTTTGTCATTGATACTTTAAGCCCAGATCTGATGGATTTGCTAACTTCTTACTTGATGAGTTGGAACCAAGAGGAGGGCTCAAATGACAGAAAACTAATGCAGAACAAAATCCTATTCTTTAAAGTGCTCCAAACAGGTTTCTATGCAGGGTTATAAAAATGCAGCTGGCATTGAAAGAACAGGTAAAAAAACACAACACACAAGAGACGTGATGGGAGCAGTCGCTCACCAGACAGATAATGATAACCACTCACTTTTGCTACAATATATAGTCAACTGAAGGACTATCACTTTTTACAAGGTGTTTAAAATGCTGAAAGGCAGAAAAAAAGCAGAGATGAAAAATTAGATGTTACAGGCTTTAAAACATTCAAACACCAACCAAGGCAATGTAGCAAAAAGCCCCCAAGAAATTAGTTTCTTCGCAACTGAGATTCCAAGCAGAAGCAAATGGAATACCCAAATAAAAAGCCATGGATGAACCAGGAGGTTCGTTGTCTGCTAAGGGTAGATTTGTGGCATTCAAGTCTGGTGACCCACGAGTATACAAGAAAACCAGGTTATGACTTAGGGAGGACTATCTCAAGAGCAAAGGAACAGAGGTGGAATCGGATGCACGTCCACCCCAGCAGACATTGCAGTCCATTACCGCCTACAAAGCAAAACCGAACATTATAAGTGGCAACGATACTTCATTCCCAGGTGAGCTCAAAGCCTTTTATGCACGCTTTGAAAGGCAGAATAAAACTACAGCTACAAGGATCCCTGCAGCATCTGGTTTCTCTGTGATCTCTGCCTTGGAGCCGAGATCTGACGTCCTTTCAAGAGGGTGAACCCTCACAAGGCAACAGGCCCCGCTGGCATACCTGATAAGGGTCTGAAAACCTATGCCAATGTGTTCAAAGACGTTTTCAACCTCTCATTGCCACAGTTGGAAGTTCCCACCTACTTCAAAAGAGCCAGAATCGTACCAATGCCCAAGAAGAGCAGGGTGGGCTGCCTCAATGTCTATCGTCCAGTAACACTCACATCTGTGGTGATGAAGTGCTTTGAGACGTTGGTTACAGTTAGAAGTAACTTTGTCTCAGCGTGGACCTGAACCCACTACAATTTGCCTATCACGACAATAGCTCCAGGGCAGATGTGATCTTATTGACTCTTCACACAGCCTCGGATCACTTAAACAATACAATTATCTATGTGAGGTTGTTGTTCTTTGACGACAGCTCAGCAGTTAACACAATTATTCCTACAGCTCTGATCAAAATGCTCCAAAACCTGGGTCTCTGTACTTCCTTCTGCAACTGGATCCTAAACTTCTCAACCAGAAGAATTTCAGATCTGTGTGGATCGGAATTAACGTCTCCACCTCCACCTCGCTGACAATCAACACTGGCGCACCTCAAGGATGGGTGCTTCGCCCACTACTCTGCTTTCTTTGCACCCATGACTGTGTGGCTAGGCACAGCTCAAATAGTCTTAGTCATACTTTATTGATCCCAGGGGGAAATTGGTTTTCGTTACAGTTGCACCATAAATAATAAATAGTAATAGAACCATAAATAGTTAAATAGTAATATGTAAATTATGCCAGTAAATTATGAAATAAGTCCAGGACCAGACTATTGACTCAGGGTGTCTGACCCTCCAAGGGAGGAGTTGTAAAGTTTGATGGCCACAGGCAGGAATGACTTCCTATGACGCTCTGTGCTGCATCTCGGTGGAATGAGTCTCTGGCTGAATGTACTCCTGTGCCCACCCAGTACACTATGTAGTGGATGGGAGACATTGACCAAGATGGCATGCAACTTAGACAGCATCCTCTTTTCAGACACCACCGTGAGAGAGTCCAGTTCCATCCCCACAACATCACTGGCCTTACGAATAAGTTTGTTGATTCTGTTGGTGTCTGCTACCCTCAGCCTGCTGCCCCAGCACACAACAGCAAACATGATAGCACTGGCCACCACAGACTCGTAGAACATCCTCAGCATCGTCTGGCAGATGTTAAAAGACCTCAGTCTCCTCAGGAAATAGAGACGGCTCTGACCCTTCTTGTCGACAGCCTCAGTGTTCTTTGACCAGTCCAGTTTATTGTCAATACGTATCCCCAGGTATTTGTAATCCTCCACCATGTCCACACTGACCCCCTGGATGAAAACAGGGGTCACCGGTACCTTAGCTCTCCTCAGGTCTACCACCAGCTCCTTAGTCTTTTTCACATTAAGCTGCAGATAATTCTGCTCACACCATGTGACAATGTTTCCTACAGTAGCCCTGTACTCGACCTCATCTCCCTTGCTGATACATCCAACTATGGCAGAGTCATCCGAAAACTTCTGAAGATGACAAGACTCTGTGCAGTAGTTGAAGTCCGAGGTGTAAATGGTGAAGAGAAAGGGAGACAAGACAGTCCCCTGTGGAGCCCCAGTGCTGCTGATCACTCTGTCGGACACACAGTGTTGCAAGCACACGTACTGTGGTCTGCCAGTCAGGTAATCAAGAATCCATGATACCAGGGAAGCATCCACCTGCATCGCTGTCAGCTTCTCCCCCAGCAGAGCAGGGCAGATGGTGTTGAACGCACTGGAAAAGTCAAAGAACATGACCCTCACAGAGCTCGCTGGCTTATCCAGGTGGACGTAGACACGGTTCAGCAGGTAGACGATGGCAACCTCAACTCCTAGTCGAGGCTGGTAGGCGAACTGGAGGGGATCTAAGTGTGGCCTGACCATAGGTCGGAGCAGCTCCAGAACAAGCCTTTCCAGGGTCTTCATGATGTGGGAGGTCAATGCCACCGGTCTGTAGTCATTGAGGCCGCTGGGGTGTGGCGTTTTCGGCACAGGGACTAGACAGGACGTTTTCCACAGTACAGGAACCCTCCGGAGCCTCAGGCTCAGATTGAATACATGCTAAAGTACTCCACATAGCTGAGGGGCACAGGCTTTGAGCACCCTGGTACTGACACCATCCGGTCCTGCAGCCTTGCTTGGGTTGAGACGTTTCAGCTGTCCTCTCACCTGTTCAGCCGTGAAGCCCACTGTGGTGGTTTTGTGTGGGGGAGGGGTATAGTCATGAGAGCAGGGTGGGGGACTGTGAGGAGGGGTAGGAGGGGAGAGTGGAACATGTGTTGATTGGGGGCCGACAACAAATGGCTCTGTGGGGGATGGGCAGTGGTCACAATTATCAAATCTGTTAAAGAACAGGTTAAGTTCGTTGGCCCTGTCCACACAGCCCTCAGCTCCTCTGTTGCTAGTTTGCCGAAACCCAGTGATGGTCCTCATCCCCCTCCAGATCTCTCTCATGTTGTTCTGCTGGAGTTCCACTCAAGCTTCCTCCTGTACCTGTCTTTAGCCTCCCTGATCCTGGCTTTCAGGTCCCTCTGTATTGCCCTCAGCTCCTCCCTATTTCCATCTCTAAACGCCCTCTTTTTAGCATTCAGGATGTCCTTAATGTCCTTTGTCGCTCATGGCTTGTTATTTGAATAACAAATGCCATCTATGAGTGTGCTGATGACAGATTGTTGGCAGAATTTCAGATGGTACTGAAGGTGTGTACAGGAGTCAGGTATATCTGCTAGCTGAGTGGTGTTGCAGCAATAACCTTGCCCTCAGCCTCAGTAAGACCAAAAAAACTCATTGTGAACTTCAGAAAGGGGAAGACAAGGGAACACGCAACAGTCCTCATAGAGGGATCAGAAGTGGAGAGAGTGAGCAGTTTCCAGTTGCTGGGTGTCAACATCTCTGAGGATCTATCCTGAGCCCAACAAATTGATGCAGCTACAAAGAAGTTATGACAGCTGAGGAATTTCATGAGGTGTTTGAGGAGATTTGGTCTGTACCAAAGACACAGATTTCTACAGATATACCATGAAGTGTATTCTAACTGGCTGCATCACTGTCTGGTATTAGGTGGGGTGGGGGGTTTGTGGCTACTGCACAGGATTGAAATCAGCTGCAGAGAGCTGTAAACTTAGTCAGCTCCATCATGGGCACTAGCCTCTGTAGTATCCAAGACATCTTCAAGGCGCAACGCCTCAAAAAGACGGCATCTATTGTTAAGGACCCCATCATCTAGGACTTGACCTCTTCTCATTGTTACCATCAGGAAGGAGGTACAGAAGCCAGAAGGCACACACTCAATGATTCAGGAACAGTTTCTTCCCCTCTGCCGTTCAATTTCTGAAAGGACATTGAACCCACAAGCACTACCTCACTACTTTTTTATTTCTATTTTTGCAATACTTATTTAATTTAAATATTTATTTTATATATCTATATATATATATACACAAACATATATACAACTGCCAGTCTTCCATACAACCTTGTCCAGGCCTGTGCCTGGAGAGTGAAGACTTTCCAGTCGCAGATCCATGGTCTCTCAAGACTAACGGATGCCTTAAATTTATTATATATGTACTTACTGTAATTCACAGTTTTTTCTCTTTTGTTCTGTATTGCATTGTACAGTTTGGCAAAAGAATAAATCAAGGAAGGTAGTGCACCCGTGGCTGACAAGAGAAATTAGGGATAGTATCAATTCCAAAGAAGTAGCATACAAATTAGCCAGAGAAAGTGGCTCACCTGAGGACTGGGAGAAATTCAGAGCTCAGCAGAGGAGGACAAAGGGCTTAATTAGGAAGGGGAAAAAAGATTATGAGAGAAAACTGGCAGAGAACATAAAAACAGACTGTAAAAGCTTTTATAGATATGTAAAAAGGAAAAGACTGATAAAGACAAATGTAGGTCCCCTGCAAACAGAAACAGGTGAATTGATTATGGGGAGCAAGGACATGGCAGACCAATTGAATAATTACTTTGGTTCTGTCTTCACTAAGGAGGACATAAATAATCTTCCAGAAATAGTAAGGGACAGAGGGTCCAGTGAGATGGAGGAACTGAGCGAAATACATGTTAGTAGGGAAGTGGTGTTAGGTAAATTGAAGGGATTGAAGGCAGATAAATCCCCAGGGCCAGATGGTCTGCATCCCAGAGTGCTTAAGGAAGTGGCCCAAGAAATAGTGGATGCATTAGTGATAATTTTTCAAAACTCGTTAGATTCTGGACTAGTTCCTGAGGATTGGAGGGTGGCTAATGTAACCCCACTTTTTAAAAAAGGAGGGAGAGAGAAACCGGGGAATTATAGACCGGTTAGCCTAACGTCGGTGGTGGGGAAACTGCTGGAGTCAGTTATCAAGGATGTGATAACAGCACATTTGGAAAGCGGTGAAATGATCGGACAAAGTCAGCATGGATTTGTGAAAGGAAAATCATGTCTGACGAATCTCATAGAATTTTTTGAGGATGTAACTAGTAGAGTGGATAGGGGAGAACCAGTGGATGTGGTATATTTGGATTTTCAAAAGGCTTTTGACAAGGTCCCACATAGGAGATTAGTGTGCAAACTTAAAGCACACGGTATTGGGGGTAAGGTATTGGTGTGGGTGGAGAATTGGTTAGCAGACAGGAAGCAAAGAGTGGGAATAAACGGGACCTTTTCAGAATGGCAGGCGGTGACTAGTGGGGTACCGCAAGGCTCAGTGCTGGGACCCCAGTTGTTTACAATATATATTAATGACTTGGATGAGGGAATTAAATGCAGCATCTCCAAGTTTGCGGATGACACGAAGCTGGGTGGCAGTGTTAGCAGTGAGGAGGATGCTAAGAGGATGCAGGGTGACTTGGATAGGTTGGGTGAGTGGGCAAACTCATGGCAGATGCAATTTAATGTGGATAAATGTGAAGTTATCCACTTTGGTGGCAAAAATAGGAAAACAGATTATTATCTGAATGGTGGCCGATTAGGAAAAGGGGAGGTGCAACGAGACCTGGGTGTCATTATACACCAGTCATTGAAAGTGGGCATGCAGGTACAGCAGGCGGTGAAAAAGGCGAACGGTATGCTGGCATTTATAGCGAGAGGATTCGAGTACAGGAGCAGGGAGGTACTACTGCAGTTGTACAAGGCCTTGGTGAGACCACACCTGGAGTATTGTGTGCAGTTTTGGTCCCCTAATCTGAGGAAAGACATCTTTGCCATAGAGGGAGTACAAAGAAGGTTCACCAGATTGATTCCTGGGATGGCAGGTCTTTCATATGAAGAAAGACTGGATGAACTGGGCTTGTACTCGTTGGAATTTAGAAGATTGAGGGGGGATCTGATTGAAACGTATAAGATCCTAAAGGGATTGGACAGGCTAGATGCGGGAAGATTGTTCCCGATGTTGGGGAGGTCTAGAACGAGGGGTCACAGTTTGAGGATAGAGGGGAAGCCTTTTAGGACCAAGGTTAGGAAAATCTTCTTCACACAGAGAGTGGTGAATCTGTGGAATTCTCTGCCACAGGAAACAGTTGAGGCCAGTTCATTGGCTATATTTAAGAGGGAGTTAGATATGGCCCTTGTGGCTAGGGGGATCAGAGGGTATGGAGGGAAGGCTGGTGCAGGGTTCTGAGTTGGATGATCAGCCATGATCATAATAAATGGCGGTGCAGGCTCGAAGGGCCGAATGGCCTACTCCTGCACCTATTTTCTATGTTTCTATGTTTCTATGTACTGCTGCCACAAACACAACAAATTTCACGACATATACCCGTGATAATAAACCAGATTCTGATTCTGAATTGGATTGGAATTGGTTTATTATTGTCACGTGTGTCAAAGACCGCCCCCCCCCACCCCACCCTGGCCATCCATACCATACCCACTTTCGCTACTACCATTGGGCAGGAGGCACAGAAGCCTTAGGTCACACACTACCAGGTTCAGGAACAGTTATTACCCTCCAACCATCGGGCCACGGAACTGGTGTGGATGACTTCACTCACCATAACTCCGAACTGATTCCACACCTACAGTCTTACTTTCAAGGACTCTTTGCAACTCATGATCTCAGTATTATTTTTATTTGCACAGTTTGTCTCCTTTTCACATTGGCTATTTTGTTTGTTTTTTAGGTGTTGTTTTTCATTGATTCTCCTATATTTCCTTTTTTCCTGTAAATACCCAAACGAAAATGAATCTTGATATGTACTTCGATAATAAATCTACTTTGTACTTTGAACAGTGCAAAACTTGTCTTTCACACTCTGTGACACAGATCAATTCTTTACAACAGTGTATTGAGGCAGTACAAGGGAAAACAATAACAGAATGCAGATAAAGTGCAACAGGGAAAGTGCAGTACAGGTGGACAATGAGGTGAAAGGTGAGATCAGGGTAGACTGCAAGGTCAGGAGTCTATCTTATTGTACTAGAGGAACATTCAGTATTTATATCACAGTAGGGTAGGAGCTTCCTAGACACTGAGCAAATTGCTTCTTATTGCCTAATTGTGAATAGCAGTTTATCATTTTGAGGACTAGCACAGGTTGAGTTGACTCCTCATTTGAAATTGTAGGATGAGAATAAAATTCAACACTAGCAAGAAATCAAGAGCTAAATCGTGCCTGGCTCTCCATTGTACACTGTAGTGTTCTTCTTTTCTATTGACTTCAGTGAAAAACAAAACTGGGACCGGTAACTCATGGGCAAGCAACTTAATACTGCCCATTTACTCTCGTACCCAAAGCAAACCTTACCGTGGAACTCATGACAATTGATAACCTTTGATGAGCAGCATGGTACTGTAGCAGTTGGTGTAACATTTTACAGTGCCAGTGATCGGGGTTCGATTCCCACTGCTGTTTGTGACATGTTTGTACATTCTCCCCATGATCGTGTGGGTTTCCTCCAGGTGCCCTGGTTTCCTCCTACGTTCCAAAGATGTCCAGGTTAGGAAAAGTAAGTTGCATGCATGTGATGTTGGCATCAGAAGTATACTGACACTTGTGAGCGGCCCCCAGCACGTCCTTAGACCATTGTTTGTCACTGTATGCTTCGATGTTTTGATGTGTATCTGACAAATAAAGTTAATCATAATCTTAATCTTTGAAAGGACAAAATATTCTGATAGCTGTCTTTAACCAGGTATGGAAAAAATGCCCAAACAATGAAATCATATTTAGGCACTGTAGGGACAAATGCAGTGATTATTGGCTGCCCCGTTACATTTTAAAATACTTTCACTCAATATGAATGTCCACTGCTGGCCCCAGCTCCGCTTTATAATGAGTGGCCTCTGATATCATTTCAGTGGGTAGCTCAAAGTCATGGTCAGAGTGTCATGCACCACTAAAACAGGGCCCTTGGCCCACCATACTTACACCGGCTATTGTTTTCATCTTATCTAGCCAAGTTGACCCATGATAGTCTTGTCAAGTCAAATAATTACCTAGATACTTCTTGTACGTGAAACTATCTGCCTCCACCCACTCAGAGAAGTTGTTCCAGATTCCAAGCCCTGAAAAAGATTCCCCATCCTACCTCCATGTAGACTGTGTGGGTCTGGAGTTACATGTCTGGCAAATCAGGTTCCTTAAGGGATATTAGCGAGCAAACCAGGTTGTTTTTTTAATGATAATCCAGAAAATTCATAACTGTTCCAGATTTGTTGAATTTCCCAGTTGATGTATTGTTTGAAAGCATGTGTCTGAATCATTTCTCTGGGTAACTGTAGGCTTTACATCAGAAACAGCAGGAGTTAAAATAACTTAAATCTCTCGCTGATGCTGTTGTTTTACCAGTTTAATTCCTTTATGCTGATTGTACAATGTTCCAGTGACCCCCCTCCAACCCCCGGCTTCAAGAATTGGAGAGACCGGAGTTTGAGGCCTCGTGCTCATGATCCCGTCATCTTCGAGTCTGGAGTTTGAGGCGTAGTTTTCGATCAAAGATCCGGAATTCGAGGCCCATTGGCTGGACCCTGGAGCCTGTAACCGTATGCGACTCCACTGGGCAAGTTAAAGCCCAGTGTCTGTGAGCCTGAGTCCACTGTAGACTAGAGGCCAAAGAAGATGGCCTGCCCTGAGGTTAGATCACTGCGTATGTGCATGGGTAGGAAGGATGAATGGGACTTGTTTTGCTTTAGTTAATTTGTTGCTTGTTGTGTTCTGTATTGTTCTACTGCCGAGCATTGTGGGCATGCTATGTTGGTGCGGGAATGTGTGGTGACACTTGTGGGCTGCCCCCGGCATACCCTTGGGTGTGTTGGCTGTTTACACAAACAATACATTTCACTGTTTGCTTTAATGTACACATGACAAATAAACTTGAATCTTGAACCATACCAGCTTACTCATAAACATCAACCTTAGCATTCTCATAAATTAGCAAAATCTTTCCATCTGTTTACGCCAACACATCCTCCAGAAGACTTCAGCATAAATTTACCAAAAGAAGAATGGGGAACTCTACAATCTAACTAGTCAACAATTAACAGTTTTTTAATTTTTTTTAACCAAGAGAATATCTTGAAACTGAAAATTTTTAACAAGTACTGCATTCTGTACCGGCTGAGAGGTTTTTTAAGGAACAGTATCACAACGTTTCCACCCTTTGTGTCAATTTTGTACAAATTACAATTGTCAGGATACAGACTGGTACAAGTGTCAAGCAGTATGATCTGTAAGCCCTGTAAATCTGTGCTGTTCAGCAACTGTTTGCAGCAGTTTCAAGACATTTGGAATCCACTGTTAATAACTAGGCAACACTTCTGTGATTTGTGGGGAAGTGGTGCATTGAAACAGTAAACTGGGGGTGGAAATGCACCAGATTTGCAAGTTAAAAACAAACCACCACCTCAGATTCAGCATTGCTGCTTCCCCTCGTGTATGTTCAGGCTGCAAGAGTCGACACAGAAACATGAATTCTACCGCGCTGTCAATGAATGTCATACCGTTCTTATTTGGCTAATTTGGGTTATAAATTAGTGAAGATGAGAGATTGCAGTGGCTGGAATTTGGAGCAAAAAAGAACAAACCAGAGGAACTCGAAAGGTCAAACAGCACCTATAATGAATTACTGGTTGCACTTAATTTTAATGAGATTGCAGTTAGGAAGAAGATCACAGGTACAATCAAGTCTACAGTCAGTAGATAACTATAGTTTCACAACTCATCAAACAATCAAAGAAACTTAATTTGAGTTTAACCCACACAATATTTTACTCTATCAGAAAATTTCATTTTGCTCCGCCCATCACCCTCCTCCCCTCCTCAGCTCTACACAAACTTGTTTCACACTTTCTCCACGCTGACTCTGGGTTCTGTGTCTAAAGTGTTAATTATTTCTCTTTCTGCAGATGCTGCCTGACCTGTGGAGCTTTCCCTGCACTTCCTGCTTCTGTTTCAGGTTTTCAGAATCTGCTGCAGTTTTGTTTTTATATTATGGATTACTTGAGCCAGGGTTAGTTTTTTTTTAATTCTCCAGTGGGGAAGTCCTTCGCTGCTGACCTCAAGAATATTTCTCTGGTCTATGGTATTCCAACAAAAAGAAAGTGTCTATATCACCTTTCAGAATATTCCAATACTCTTTATGGCCAATGGAATGCTTTTTGAGAAGTAAAAACTATCATAATGAAAACAAATCTCCCTCATCAATCAACTCAGAATCCATGGAAATGAAGCAGACAGAAGGGGAATCTCATTGAAATCAATGAAAGGCCTAGATAGTGTGAATGTGGAGAGAACGTTTCCAATAGTGGGAGAGTGTCAGACCGGAGGGCACAATCTCTGAACAGAAAGACATAAGTAAGAAAGTAAAAAATTATTATCAATTATTAGCATGTTACCATGTATTACTTTGAGATTCATTTGCAGAGATTTACAGGAAATAAATAAATTTGATAGAACTTATGCAAAAATATACACAAAGACTGACAAACAACCAACGTACAAAAGTCAAATTGTGCAAATAACAGGAGTCATAAGAACATAAGTTGTAAAGAGTCATGAAAGTGAGTTTTGAGAGAGATCTCTTTGGAACAGAGATGAGGAGGAATTTCTTTAGCCAGAGGATGGTGACTCTGTGGAATTCATTGCCATGGATGGCTGTGGAGGCCAAGACATTGGGTATGTTTAAAGCGGAGGGTGACAGGTTCTTGATAAGCGAGGATGTCAAAAGTTAAGGGGAGAAGGCTGAAGAATGGGGTTGAGAGGGATAATAAATCAGCCATGATGGAATGGTGGAGCAGACTCAATGGGCTGAATGGCCTATTTCTGCTACTACATATTATGGTCTTGGAGTCTCAGTCATGCAGAACCCAATGAGTTGCCCAAGAAGAAGTAGGAAACAACAGCCAATGTAACCAGAGCAAGATCCCACTGATAGAAATAAGTCGATGATCACATTCCTCAGAAGATCTTCCATCTGCATCCACTTGAGGCCAAGCCAAAGTAACATGTCATGAGCAAGGTCTCTCGTCGAACAATGCAGCACTTCCTCAGTAATGTTAGCCTCGGTTTGAGAGACAGGTCCAGGAACAGTTGTAACCCCTCAACCATCAGGCTCGTGAACCACTCCATCACCGAACTGTTCCCATGATTCACGGACTCATTTTCAAGGACTCTTCATCTCATGTTCTTAATATTTATTGCTTATTTATTATTACTATTATTATTATTTTGTATTTGCACAGTTTGTTGTCTTTTGCACTTTGTTCATCTTGATGGGTGCAGTCTTCCATTGATTTTATTATGTTTCTTGAATTTTCTGAGCATGTGCACAAGAAAATGAATCTCAGGGTTGTATATGGTGACATATAGTCCTTTGATAATAAATTTACTTTGAACTTTGAACCTTTAATACTCTGACACTCAAATCCAAACTTTGCCCCTTTAAAGTATGAAAGTCCTGAGGACTTACCTCCACGCGTCCACAACTCAAGGTTAAGTTATGAAAAACTACCCCTCTCCCCCACCCCACACAGACACTACTCAGCCTGCTGAGTTCCTGCAGCAGATTGTTTGCTGCTCCAAATTCCAGCTCCTGTACTCTCTCATGTCTCCTGCTGTGCCACTGGGCAGCACTACAGTGAGATTTTCAACCATACTGACCCGAAAAAAGAAGTGTTTCACATTAATTCACAACATCCTTTCTTCTTCCTGTTTCCCCTGAGCCTGAGCTACTTACAAGTCAACATTCAAGCAGTATTTTTTGTTCTCACCGAGATCTGCGTACAGGAGCCTCAGGACTCGCACCACCAGGTTCAAGAACAGTTACTGCCCCTCAACCATCAGTCTCTTGAACGAAAGGGGATAACTGCACTCGTTTAAGGACTCTGTTATATTGCTATTTCATGCTTGTTATTAGTTGCTAATTATTTACATCTGGATTTGCACAGTTTGTTTACAGTTAACAGTTCCTGATCTTTACAGTTTACAGTTGCCGTTCTATAGATTTGCTAAGTATGCCCGCAGGAAAAGAACCTCAGGGCTGTATGTAGTGACATGTATGTACTCTGATAATGAATTTTACTTTGAACTTTGAACTGTGGCCTCACCCACTATCAAATTTTACATCTTGTGCATGCCTAAATTGTTTGGTTGCGGATGTTAGGATGTTGGGCACTGTTAGCCTCTGAGCCAGGAGAATTACAGCCTGGTGCGGCTGTTCTCTGCCATATCTCATACTTTGATGCCACTTTACGAAGTTGGCCTGAACTCCATACTCAAGGCAAAGTTTCACCTGTTACACATCTGTCATATTCCTGCCATTTGCAACCCATTAAACCTAATTGATAAGTTGCTTGCAAATTTAGAGGTTGCCCACTCCGCAGTAGGCGCTAAAGTTGTTTCTCCACCAACACCCGTGTTCTTGGGATGCTCAGGGAGCTCCCTTAGCTGTCTGAGTTCTGGAGACATCTCTGAGGAGGGTCATGCAGACTGGAAGTGTTTATAGGAATGGAATAGGGAGCCTGCCTGATAATCTGGATGGCCGTTCCATTAGATGCTTGTCAATTCAGTGGGCATGGCCCGGGTAGGCAGCTCATCTTTTAGCTGCTCTGAGGCTAGGATGGTAGTGGGCAGTAGAAGATCCTGAATTCCACCGTGCAATCCAGCACCTGTGAGTCTTGACGCAGGAGAAGTATCCGATCTGCTGCCCCCCCCCCCAAACTCCCCCCTCCACTTCCCAGATGGTTGAAAACCCAGTGCACCCCAGTGGTGAATTCTACCAAACGTATTTATTGCAAATGATGGTTCTGTTGGTTCCATTTAGTAGCAGCCCAGGTCAGAGCTCGCTCAGTCAAGAGAGAAATGATTAAAGCAATCTTGGCTCAGTCTGTAAAATACAGAAACGGCTGGAGCTCCAAGTGTAAGGCACACTGGGCCAGGAAGTTGTAGCATCACTTTGGGGGGGGGGTCTATTGAAGTGTTTGGGCACTGGAATCTGGGGCTCACAGAGAGAAGGTTGACTGTTGCGGAGTTGCTGGCTTGAGACGAAGAGTTGGAAGAGAGTGGCAGGTAGATGGTCAATGGTTTCCTGCTGCTTCCGGATCATGTGCTCATGTTGACACACTACTTCATTTTTGCCAGGTCAATAAGTGGTTCACTCCTCTTGATAGGAGGTGTCGAGGAGGCTTGTCCCAAAAGCGAAGCAGCAGAGAAGATTTAGCAGTGAACGATAACGTTGGTTACCAATTGCAAAATTACAAGCCATGAGGGGCCACAAAACAAGAGAGAACAGATACTAAACTCACAAGCAACAAGCTAACTGAAGGTGAGGAGCAACTAGTTGAGGCTGGCTGGTTTGATGAGTGAACAAGGACTGTGGATGAGAACTGGGTTTAAATAGGCTGCAGGTGATGAATTGGAAATGAGTAGCCGGTGACTGCTGATAGCTGGGTGGGGATTGGCAAGTGTCTGCCTGTGCAGGCCTAACAGGTTCAAGATCCAAATGAGTGGGATTTCACGCTTGTGTGTGCCTCCTGCCTGATGGTAGCTGAAAGAAGATGGAATGGCCTGGATCGAAGGCACCTTTGATGATGGATATTCCTTATGGAGGCAGCGCCTCAATTAGATATTACCAGTGGTAAGGAGGGAAGAACCTATGATGTATTGGGCAGAGTTTGCCACTCTCTACAGCTTCTTAGAGAACTACGCATTCGAATTGCTGTGGCAGACAATGAGTCAACCATCCTTCACTGGTCTCGTCTGTACATGACTCTGCACTCACTAATGTGGCTAACTCTTACATTCAGATTTATTTGTCCATGTGCAGTCAAGTGCATCGTTTGCATTAACACCCAAGGGTGTGCTGGGGGCAGGCACAACACATTGGGTGATGTGGCAGCTTGGCATGATGCTATTGGAGCTCAGGGCATTCGGAGTTCAGATTTCAATTCCAGCACCAGAGGGTTAAATAGGTGGATTGCTGGGCTTGGGGGTGGGGGGGCAGGCCTGTTCCGCACTGTATCTCTAAATAAGTAATTAAAAATAAACATTCTGGCGCCAACGTAGCATGCCACAACATTCCAGCAGCAAAAGCAACAACACCAAAACAAAACAATACAACAACAGCACAACAAGCCCCTTTCCTATTGCACCTTCCCACTCACAGACTCACACACCCAGACAGGTCACCTCTGGGCCTCCAGTCTTTGTCCGCAAATTTTCAGGCCTCCAACTTCGGATTTCACTCCAAGATGCTGATGTCAGACTTGGAAATTCAAAGGTTAAGAACCATCCTTTCCAGTAACAACATAAGAAAACATGTTTTAAAAAGATCTTTGCCTCACATGTGTCAGAATTCCCCTTCTCTACCCTCGTGTTAATCCCTCACCTTTCACCTCACATTGTTTGTGCTAAAACCCTGCCAGCCTTTAACTCTCATTACAACATCGAGCAAAGTAGCAGGCTTGGCTTTACATTTTTTTTTCCATTCAAGCCACACACCTCTGTAGTGGAGGTCAAATAATGTGTGTCAGCAGGTAAAGGACTTTCAGGTCACACGCCGTGGACAGGAAGAGCTCCTCAGAGAATTATATTGAGAAGTAAACACCAGAGATTCTGCAGATGCTAGAAATACAGATCAACACACACACAGAATACTGGAAGAACTCAACATGTCAAACAGCATCTATCGAGAGGAATAAGCTGTCAATATTTCCTGATGAAGAGTCTCAGCCCAAAACATTGACTGCTTATTCCTCTCCAGGAATGCTGCCTGACCTGTTGAGTTCCTCCCGCATTTTGTGTGTATTATATTGAGAAGTGGTGGACAAGTGACGCTGAAGCTCTACTTTTCACGAACCTGGTGGAGTGGGATTTCAGGCTTCTGTATCTCCTGCCTAACAGTAGCTGCAAGAAGATGGCATGCAAGAAGGTGGTCTGATCTTTGACCTAACCTGGTCCCAACATATTGATAAAGAAGGCAAGAAAGTGGCTTATATTTCATTAGGAGCTTGAGGAGATTTGGCTTGTCATCTAAAACTCTGGAAACTTCTACAGACATACCGTGGAGAACATTCTGACAGACTGCATCATTGTCTGGTATTGGCAGAAGGTTGTTGGGGGGGGAGGTCTACTGCACAAGACCAAAAGAAGCTACAGAAAGTTGTAAAATTAGTCAGCTCCATCGTGGGTACTAGCCTCTGTAATATCCAAGACATCTTCAAAGAGCGGTGCCTCAGAAAGGTGGCGTCCATTATTAAAGACCCCCATCACCCAGGACATACCCTCTTCTCATTACCATCAGGAGCAAAGTACAGAAGCCTGAAGGCACACACTTAGTGATTCAGAAACAGCTTCTTCCCCTCTGCAATCCAATTTCTAAATGAACATTGAACCCATGAATACTGCCTCAGTCTTTTTTTATTCTGTTTTTGCACTATTTTTAACTTAACTATTTAATACATGTACATATACTTAATGAAATTGGTTTACTGAATATTTTTTCTATATTATTATGTATTACATTGTATTGCTGCTGCTAAGTTAACAAATTTTACGACATCTGCCGGTGACACTAAACCTGATTCTGATTCTGATTCGGATCTTTGATGATAGATGTTAGCGGGGAAAAAGCTATCTTTGAGCCTGGTGGTACATATGTTCAGCCTTTTGTATTTTCTGAGAAGAAAGAATGTCAGAGCTGGGTAGGATATTTGATTACATTAGCTGCTTTACCAAGACAGCAAGAGGCATAGACAGAGACAATATATCCGACATATCTTTAAAACTCTGTAAAAAATAAATCCCAATTCTAGAGCTATCTGACAAGAACAGAACAAAGGAAATATATTTATGGGAAAAGCTCCAAATTCTTGAATATCAACAGGGAGGAAGAGGATAATATAACAGCAACTCTAAAAACAAATAGAAAGTTCTCTTCTGGCCAACAGGAAAGGGCGTGAAACAAAAACTATTTGCATAAATGATAAAGCCAAAGCACCATTCTTTCTCTTGACAACTTAATAAATTAGTTAGGGTCATAGAGTCATCAATTCGTAGGATTCTCAATTGCATGTTCTTCAGTCACCTCCCCCCGCCAACACCCTCCCCCCAAGCTCATACTATCAAGCACCCTGTTGTTCAAATCTTATTTATTTTCTAAATAAGCACCTCTCCCAGATTCTACGTCTCATCTACACTTTTAGGGAAATTTACCTCCCAAGCCACATGCCTTTGGGTGTGGGAGGAAACTGATGCACCCAGAGGACATGCAGAAACTCATTGGGAATATGCACACAGACCATCAGAATAGAACACAGGTCCACAGAGCTAGAAGCAACAGCTCATAGTTAAGGTCACATAGTTATTGTCAACCTTCAGCATTGAATATGAAGTGTACCTACTAGTTCCAAAAGTTCATAGTTCAAACTAAAGTTATTATCAAAGTATGTGTATGTCACCATATACTAATCTGTCATTCATTTTTTGCAGGCATTCACAGTAGAACAAAGAAATACAGTAGAATCAATGAAAAGCTACACACAACGACTGACAAACAACCAATGTGCAACAGAAAAAATACCGAACAAAAATAATGAATAAGACCATAAGACCTGACATTCAGCCCATCTGCTCGATCATGGCTAAATTATTTTCCCATTTAACCCCAATCTTCTGCCTTCTCCCCAAAATCTTTGACACCCTTAGCAATCAAGAAACTATCAACCTCCACTTTAAATATACTCAATGTTTGGTGTCCACAGTGGCAATGAGTTCTACCGACTCACCACTTCTGGCTAAGTAAGTTCTTACTCAACTCTGTTCTAAATGGAGGCCCTCTAATCTGAGGCTGCACCCTCTGCTCCTAGACTCAATTGTAGACTCTGGTCCTAAATAAATAACACTGAGGACATGAGTTGTAGAGTCCTTGAAAGTGAGTTCATAAATTGTGAAATTGGCTCATTGTTGAGATGGGTGAATTTACATGAGAGAGCATTCTGTTGTTCTTCCGACAGCCTCCAACTGATTACATCCCTCCAAGGATCTCTGTATTTCCCTGGATCAAACATCTGGCACATTCTCAGTTTTAATCATTCCACAATTGCTATCCATGGGCCATAATCTCTCAAGTTCCCATCCAAAGCTCTCAGCCCTTTTATAGTGCTCATTTTCTTGGAACCATGCTCAACACCCAACCTCTGTGACAAACGTACCAACTTGCGTTCCCTCAGGTAATGCATAAAGAGCACTAGAACATCTTGAAGAAAAGAAGAGTTGTGGTCAGGCACATTGTCTAAAGAAGCAGAATCATGTTTATTATCACTGACATATGTCATGAAATTTGTTGCTTTTGATGCAAGACATAAAAAATAAGTTACCATAAGAAACAAAGTTAATAAATAGTACAAGAGAAGAATAGTGAGGTAGTGTTCATGGGTCCATGCAACATTTCGAAATCTGTTGGCAAAGAGGTTCCTAAAAATATTGAGTGTGGGTCTTCAGGTTCCTGTACCTCCTCCCTGATGGTGGTAACCGGAACAAGGTATGTCCCAGATGGTTAGGGCTCTTCCCGATGGATGTTGCCTTCTTGTGGCATTTTCTCAATGGTGTCATACAACAGTTATCCCCTTAATCATCCTCATTGAAACAAATTGCCCAATATGCAAATTGACTTCAGCAAATCCTGCAGATACACTCGTTAAAATATTTTCAAGGCACAAGAGACTGTTGATACTGGAATCTGGAACAATAAACAATCTGTCAGACGAGGAACTCAGTGAGTCAAGCAGCTTCACACTGGATCTGTCAACATTTTAGGTCAAAACCTGATTTGGGGCATGATTTTCTTGGCTGTAGAACTTGTAATAAGATGAAATAAGTTTTGTGCCATGAATTGGGGTTTGGGTCTCAACATTTTACAATTTTATAGCATATCACAATTGAGGAAAAGAGTGACCTATATTTGCACCCAATTCAAATATTTTTATACATGATACTAATTCCTGTATTTTATATATGATCTTAATTAATATATTTCTATATGAAGCAGCTGTTTTCTGAGGAAATATTAATTTGATTGGACCTATACTATTGAGAGTTTTAAAAAGTTTGACGGGATCTTCTTGGGAAAGCTTGACAGGGTAGTCGCTAAGACACATCCACGATCATCAGCCACCCCTTCTCTCATTAATTGTTCTTTTTTCTCAACAAATAAGACTGAAACAAATCCTAGTCACCCTATCATAAACTATCCTGAAACATGAAACAATGTTTGTCAGAAAGGGCAAATTAAAGTAGGAGCCTCCAGACCATACAGGAAGCATTTTAACCGCAATGTTGCTCCAAGGAATTCATGTCCATTTATTTGTTGAGGTTTTCACTTTTGCTCAAGATGAAAGTTTTTTATTTGAACCACAACCAATTCACCATAGCAAAGGTTAGGGGAAGGGAAGAACCAAAACCACACCAAACTACAGAAAGTTGTAAAATTAGTCAGCTCCATCTTGGGCATTAGCCTCCGTAGTATCCAAGACATCTTCAAGGAGCAGTGTCTCAGGAAGGACCCCCATCACCCAGGACGTGCCCTTTCTCATTGTTACCTCAGGAAGGAGGTGCAGAAGCCTGAATATGCACACTCAGCAACTGAGGAACAGCTTCTTCCCCTCCGCCATCCGATTCCTAAATGGACAGGTTTTTGCATTATTTTTAACTTAACTATTTAATACACCTATACATAGTTTCTGCAATTGATTTACTTACTTTGCTTCTATGTTTTCATGCATTGCATTGTACTGCTGCCGCTAAATCAACAACTTTCACGACATCTGGTCATATCAAACCTGATTCTGATTATGAACCAAGTGCATTTCAGTATTACATTCAGTGCAGCAGTAAGCTGCTGTTTTTGTTTGACTAATAAAATTGGTAATTAGACCATAAGACATAGGAGAAGAATTATGCCATTTGGCCCATCGAGTCTGCTCCACCATTCATAAATTCAGTGCATTCTGTCACTCCGCATGTGACATTTTCCTTCTCCCACCAAAGTAATACCAGATGCCATAAACTTAAAGAGAAGTCAAGTGCCTGGTTTGATGCAGTGCTGATGATATATTAAACCAGATCATCTTTGACTGATGTGATTGAGCTGAGTGGATAGAACGAAGACTCGATGGGCTGAATGTCATCCCCATCCTCCAATTATCCTTGTAGTTTGTCATTACTATGGTAGCATAGTGGTTAGCGTAATACTACTGCAGCCCCAGCGACCCAGGTTCAGTTCCACCACTGTCTGTAATGAGTTTGTACGCTCTTCCTGGGACCACATGGGTTTCCTCCAGGTGCTCTGGTTTCCTCCCACACTCCTAAGATGTATGGTTTAGGGTTAGTAAGTTGTGGGCATGCTATACCAATGCCAGAAGCATGGAGACACATGTGGCCTGCCCCAGCACATCCTTGACTGTACAGGTCATTGATGCAAAACGATGCATTTCACTGCAAGTTTCAATGTACATATGACAAATAAAGGTCATTTTTAACACACCATATTTATTTGATTAACGGAATTTAAATTTCTTAGTTGTTGCAGTGGGATTTGAAAGGTATTTCCTAAGGTCTGCTAGTTCGCCAGCAATCAGAAGATCAGAACTCGATTCCTGTCAGTCTGTAAAGTGTTTGTTCTTCCCGTTACCATGTGGGTTTACTTCAGATGCTCCAGTTTCCTCCCACAGTGCAAAGACTTATGTATTAGTTAATGGTTAATCAGTCACAACGGTGTTATTGCTCTAGGGCAAGAAGGGCCTGTTACCATGCAGTACCTCTGGGAAAAAAATAAATAAATAAAATAGATGTTTCTACAAACTATGGTTTCCAATCATATACAGGGTCTTGCATTCCTGTTGTATCACAGAAGCTGCTTTACATGTGAAATGTTAAACTGAGGCCTTGTCTTCTCTTTTAATTGGTTACTAATGATCCCTGATGACAAAGGCCACGGTGTCATCGCTAAAATAAACCTTGCTTTTCAAAATTCTACAGATGTGTGTTCTATCAAAAGCATCATGACGGGTTGCATCTTAGCCTCGTAGGAAAACTGCACTGAACCAATGGGAGCGGCAGGGAGTGGAGAACACTGCCCAGTCCATCACAGGCTCGTCATTTCCTTCCATTCAGTCCGTCTTCAAGGTACATTGCTTCAAAAAGTCTAACAGTATCGTCAAGGATGTCCGTAACTCTGGCTCTTTTCTCTCTTCTTCCTTTTAGGAGAAGATGGAGCAACTTGAAAGCATAGACGACCAAACTCAAAGACAGCTTCAGGCTTCTGAACCAATCATCTCCTCAGAATCAGAATGAAAATCAGATTTATTATCACTGACTTTGAGGCCTTCATTTGGTCAGGGTAAACCATGGATGTTGGGTCCTGGCTAACTACGTACACGCAAGTACGACACGGAGAGCAAGCTGTTGCCTATGTAGCAAGTTCTCCCTCTCCACGCATCTGATGAACCTAAAGGAACGGTACAGACCGGTACAGTTTGGCACCAGCGGCATCACAGGAGTTGCCAGTCAGCATTGAACTCAATGTAGAGCTGCCTTAGGGACTCCACCGGATTTTTCCTTGGGGCTTACTTCCGAAGCCTTCCTCAGGAGAGGGTATAGACGCAAGGCAGTGGAAGTTTGAGATCAGAGTTTTCCTTCTCCTAGATGAGCTGCCAGCCACAGCTGACGAGCCCCATCTGCCCGAAGCGACTGGTTTTAAGGCACCAGTAACCCACCTTTGCCCCTTCTCTTGTCAGTAGAAACAAGTCCACCGAGTCCACAAAGCACACATGAAGGCTGGGAGCTGGACTTGGTTTTCAGAGGCTATTTGAGATGCACACCATTGGGAGCATCTAATATGCTTCCAGCAGAAGTGGTTGAGGCAGGTTTGATGTTGTCATTTAAAGTTAAATTGGATAGCTATATGGACAGGAAAGGAATGGAGGGTTATGGGCTGAATGCAGGTCGCTGGGACTAGGTGAGAGTAAGCGTTCGGCATGGACTAGAAGGGCTGAGATGGCCTGTAATTGTTATATGGTTATATGGTTTATCCTCACCACCACCCTAGCTATAACAACATTAAGGAACTTCAAGTTCACTGGCTTAGATAATTGGTAAATTTGTTTATTATTGTCACTTGTATCAAGCTGTAGTTGGAAATCTTTGTTTTCCATGCCACCCAGAGAGATAATTTCATTACATCCACGCATTGAGGTAGAACAAGGGTAAACAATAACAGAACGCAGAATAAAATGTTACAGTTAGAGAAGGTGCAGTGCAGGTAGGCAATACAGTGCAAAATCATAACAAGGTAGATTGTGAAGTCAAAGTCTACTTTATCCTACTAGGGAACTGTTTGATTGTCTTATAACAGTAGGATAGAAGCTGTCTTTGAGTCTGGTGCTACATACTCTCAGCTTTTTGTATCTTCTGCTGATGGGAGGAGGGAAAGAAAGAATGTCCAGGCTGGGCGGTGTCTTTGATTAT
The DNA here is from genome assembly GCF_963921235.1 of Mobula hypostoma. Lineage (NCBI taxonomy): Eukaryota > Metazoa > Chordata > Chondrichthyes > Myliobatiformes > Myliobatidae > Mobula > Mobula hypostoma. Next base: position 41,932,134 of record NC_086116.1, read on the forward strand.
GCTGGCTGCTTTATTTGCTCAGTTAAAAAGTACAAACAGAGTCCATGGAGGGGCTGGTTTCCATGTTGAGCTGAGCTCTGTACACAACAATCTGCAGTTTCTTGTGGTCTCAGTCAGAGCAGTTGCTGTACCTAGCTGGGTTGCATCTGGATGGGATATCTCCTACGGTGCATCATGAAACTTCCTGCTTTTTAGCAGCAGTGGAGGAGATGGGATGGTTGACCCATGGTGAAATGGCATCAGCACCAAACTTTGAAGCAAATAGTCCCGAGTTCAAATCCAACCAGCTCCTTGCACGCTTTCCATCGGTGCTGGGTTGAGCATTGAGCTAGCAAGTCAGCCTCATACAAAACATTTAAATGCTATGAAAATGGCAAAAATGTTGCCTGTTGCGCCACGAGGCGTGAAAAAGGGGAAAAGAGGAAACAACATGGAGGAGAGGACAGGAAAGTAGGAATGATGTGCAAAGCTGGAAGCTGAGTAGTGGAAGAGAAGAAGGGTTGAAGAAGATGGAAAGAAGCTGATATATTCAAAATCCATGGTTGCTCTTTGTGGAAAATGGCCAAGTAGTTAATGCCTACAGGGAACTGAATGGGACCACAGTATGGTGGGATGCTGGATCAGTTACTAGTCCAGGTCTTTGATCAGCAAACATATGTTCAAATCCTACAAATACAAACAAAGAATTTAAATTCAAGATATTTAATAAAACGATAACTGAAGACTATTTTCAAAGGTTCAAAGGTTCAAAAGTCCAATTTAATGTCAGAGAAATGTATACAATATACATCCTGAAATGCTTTTTCTTCATAAAACATCCACGAAAACAGAGAAGTTCCCCAAAGAATGAACGACAGTTAAACATGAGAACCCCAAAGTCCTCCCCAGCTCCCCCCTCCCGCTCGTAAGTGGCGAGCAACAATCCTCCCTCCCCCCACTGGCAAAAAAAACCATTAATGATTTTAGAAGATTTTGAAAGAACTATCCCAAAATCCAGCTAATTTTGCCTAATCATAGAGACATAGAGCACCACAGCACAAAAACAGGCCGTTTGGCCCGTCCAGTCAATGCTGAACTGTTATTCTGCCTCGTCACATAAACCTGCACATGGAACGTAGCCCTCCTCATTCATAAGACCATGAGACCGTAAGACACAGGAGCAGAATTAGGCCATTCCATCATGGCTGATTTATTATCCCTCTCAATCTCATTCTCCTGCCTTCTCCCCATAGCCTTGGAGACCCTGACTAATCAAGAACCTAACAAACTCCACATTAAATATACTTAATGACTTGGATTTCACTGCTTGTCTGTCAAAAAGGATTCCACAGAATCACCACTCTCTGACTAAAGAAGTCCCTGTTGTAAAGAGACATCCTTCTATTCTGATGCTGTGCCCTCAGGTCCTGCACCGCCCGTTATTTGAAACATCCTCTCCATGTCCCCTCTATCAAGACCTTTCAATGTTCAATAGGTTTCAATGAGATCCTCTTCCCTCTCATTCTTCGAAATTCCAGCGGTACAGGCCACAGCCATCAAGCGCTCACAGGTACTAACTCTTCCGTTCCCAGAATCATGCTCATGAACCTTCTCTGGACTCTGTCCAATGCCAGCACATCTTTTCTTAGATAAGAGGCCCAAAACTGCTCACAATACTCCAAGTGCAGTCTGGTCAATGCCTTATAAAACCTCAGCATTACATACCCATCTCATAAATGTACATATCCAAACCTCTCTGAATGGTTGATATTGAACACATAGCCACCACTTCCTCCTGCCTCATATGTGACTCCAGGTACCATTCTTTATGATTCTCAGCCACCTTCTAATTTAGCCCAGCAAGCATTCAGTGCAAGGACAATTGTAGATAAATAACAAATGTCAGCTTCGACAGTGCCAGCTACACATCGCAAGTGAAAGAATGGATAAATCTTTTGTAAATGCCTCCCTGAATGATCTCCCTCCTCTGCTACTGAATGGTGGGAACCTGGGCCAGTCATTTATAGCTCTTGTCAACACGTTTGTTTATTTTCACTGCACACAGAGCATAGACACGATGACCTTCGAGCAGAGCAAAGGCAGCAAGCAGAGGGTTAAGGGGTGGCAAAGCAAATTCTAAACTATCCCACCAGACCACCTCAGTCTGCCAGGAACAGTGGGAACCACTGGAAAATAACAAGCGGAGAGGCAGCCGAGGAGACTGAGCTGATGTTTTCCTGTTTGAGGGTCCACGCAGCTGGAATTTTAAAGTATTTATTTTAATTGAAAATTACTCAGCTGTAGGGCAGCATCAGCTTTGGAAAATCTAGCAAGTTACCCTCGCAGAGTCTTATCCTGAGGTGCTCCATATCAAATGAGCTTAACAAACACTCAGGGTCCACACTGGCATCAGTTTGCCCCACTCAGGGTATTTGACAAAACCGTACGTGACTTGTTTAGGTCGGGCAAACAGAAGGAAGGTATCCCTTAAGGGTCAGAGGATACAATAACAAACGAAAAGAGCAGAGGTGTGAATGGTAAAACTCTTCAATTTAGTGTTGAAGGACTGGCGGATTGAGAGCCAATCAGGGCTTCCAGGGAACTGGATAGGAAGCTGAGAGAGGGGGCAGCAGGGGACAGGGCTGGCAACCTTATTCAATGTGGGCCCAATGAGTCAAATGATCTCCTTCTGAACAGTAACAATTTGCACAATTTACAATTATATTCTTCATCTGAGGCGAGCTGGTCCTTCAGTTTAGATACCTTGCCCCCTGTCCCCTCATCCCCTCCCTCTTTGGGACAGCATGATGGCACAGTGGTTAGTGTAACTCTTCAGCGATAGGGGTCAATTTCCCACTGCTATCTCTAAGGAGTTTGTATATTTTCCCCGAGACCACATGGATTTCCTCTCTGTGCCCCAGTTTCCACCCACATACCAAATACATCTGGGTTAATAAGTTGTGGGCATCTAGTTGGAACTGGAAGCATGGCGACAGTTGTGGCCACCCCCTGCACAATCTTGGATTGTATGGGTCGTTAACACTTCACAGTATATGTTGATGTACATATGACAAATGAAGCTAATCTTTATCTTCATTCTCCTAATGGCCCCCAAACACACACACACACACACACACACACACACACACACACACACACAGTAAAAGCACTAAATACATGTGTTATAAGCCTCAAACTCAGCTTATAAGTATTCTCCAGCCATATGCAAGAGGCATGGATTTGGAGAAGGGAACAAGAACTTTCACAGCAAGGTACTAAAAAAGAACACGCAATCTAATGATTATAAAAATAACATCAGCTATTCATCAGTTTCAAAAATGCTCTGATTAGAGCTTATTTCAAAGTTCAAAGTAGACTTATTATCATACTATATAGATGTCACCTTGAATGAAAAAAAAGAGGCAAAGGTTTTTTTCACTTACATTTTCATTGACAATCATCCTTTAATAAGTGTTTTACTGCCTTGATTGTATGCCAGGGTTAAACACAGTATTAATCTCTGCTCTCTCAGCAACAGGCTTCACAGTGTGGGTGAGCTCTAACCTTTGGCTTTCCATACAATAACCAAGGCCTCGTTTTACTTTATACCTCAAATTAATTGATGCTCCACTAACCGCTGAGGCTTTTGAAGAGACACGGTTTCCGATTAAACACAACGCTCTCATTGCTTTCCTATGACTCTCCTGAGAGAAGTGAAAGGCTGGGAAAGCGGAGACCTGCCACTTTCTCTAGAGAAAGGGCCCACAGTTTGCTGAGGGGCACTGGAAGCTCGTCCGAAGAGACAATCTGTCCGCGATACCAAGCTACTGCAAACGAGGGTGCCAATCCCCCAAAGAACAGAGAGCTGCCAGATGCAAATGAACATTTTCCTGACAGAGAATGTGCTTGACACTTTTAATTCCCTTGCCTTTTGTGTGGATGAGTACGAGAGAGAGCTGCCAGGATTGCTGAGGGACGAAATTTAGAGCCAGATTGTTGGTAGATGGAGTCGTCTGTCTGGGGAGGGGGGGGTGGGGGCGGGAGAGATACAGATTTTAAGCATCATTTCATGAAGTTTATCTAGAAAGTTATCCCTGATCAACAGAGTTGCAAGAAAATACTGTGCTCATTGAAACAGGCCCTTCAGCCCTTCACGTTGGCACCAACCTCCAGCCACCCTCTTACACGAACCCTACATTAATCCCATACTTTTATTTTTCCCATATTAGAACATTCTAGATCCGCAGTGTTTTATGTTCCTGTGCATTCAAAATGTTGTGCCAGACCAGTCAGGATACTTTCAACAGTACACCTGCAGGTTTCTTTGAGACTTCAGTGACATGTTCAACATCCTGAACCTTATAAGAAAGTAAAGAGGCAGGAGCACATTCCTTTTCTCTTGATTGGAATAGACCTCACGGGAATTCATGCTCATTGCATTTATGCTTATTTTTCCTTAATTCAAACAGGATTTTGTACTTCCAGAAGAAGCATTAGGGTGCCAGGGTGGAATAACAGTTAACGTAACACTAATACAGCTCAGAGCATTGGAGTTCAGAATCCAATTCCAACACCATCTTTAAAGAATTAGTATAATCTCCCTGTGAGTGTGTGGGTTTCCTCCAGGTGCTCTGGTTTCCTCCCACATTCCAAAGACATACGGGTTGGTAGGCTAATTGGCCATTGTAAATTGTCCTGCGATTAGGCTAGGGTTAAGTAGGTGGGGTTGCTGGGTGGTGAGGCTTGTTGGGCCGGAAGGGCCTGTTCCGTGCTGTACCTCTAAATAAATAAAAATCACTTTGAATGTTGACAAAAAAAATCAACTTGTGCACAGGCCTGTTGAGAAAGATGTGGCGGCCCCTGCACAGGAGCCAAAATAAGTCAGTCAGAAGTCACTTAGCTAAGAGGTCCACAATGGGTGCAAAAAGAGAAGCAGAGGAAAAGGAATGATGGGACATAAACAAGAAAGGAAGTAACCAAGGGGGTAAAAAGCAATGAGGAAAGTTTACACGAGGAAATCTGCAGATGCTGGAAATGCAAGAAACACGCACAAAATGCTGGTGGGATGCAGCAGGCCAGGCAGCATCTACAGGAAGAGGTTCAGTTGACGTTTTGGGCCGAGACCCTGCGTCAGGACTAACTGAAAGAAGAGATAGTAAGAGATTTGAAAGTGGGAGGGGGAGGGGGAGATCTGAAATGATAGGAGAAGACAGGAGGGGGAGGGATGGAGCCAAGAGCTGGACAGGTGATTGGCAAAACAGGTACAAGGCTAGAGAAGGGAGAGGATCATGAGACGGGAGGCCTATGGAGAAAGAAAGGGGGAGGGGAGCACCAGAGGAAGATGGAGGGCAGGCAAGGAGAGGGACAGAGGGGGGAAAAAAAGGGGAAAAATAATAAATAAATAAATAAATAGATAGATAGATAGATAGATAGATAAATAAATAAATAAATAAGGATGGGATAAGAAGGGGAGGACGGGCATTAACGGAAGTTAGAGAATTCAATGTTCATGCCATCAGGTTGCAGGCTATCCAGACAGAATATAAGGTGTTGCTTATCCATGGCCTCCTCTACTGTCAAGATGATGAAGCCATATTCAGGTTGGAGGAACAACACCCTCAATCTGGGTAGCCTCCAACCTGATGGCATGAACATTGACTTCTCTAACTTCCATTAATGCCCCTCCTCCCCTTCTTACCCCATCCCTTATTTATTTATTTATTTATTTATCCCTGTCTCGCTCTCCCCCCCTTTTTTTCCTCTCTCTCCTTTTTCTTCCCCCTCTGTCCCTCTCACAATAACTCCTTGCCTGCTCTCCATCTTCCTCTGGTGCTCCCCTCCCCCTTTCTTTCTCCTTAGGCCTCCCGTCCCATGATCCTCTCCTTTCTCCAGTCTTGTACCCGTTTTGCCAATAAACTTTCCAGCTCTTAGCTCCATCCCTCCCCCTCCTGTCTTCTCCTATCATTTCAGGTCTCCCCCTCCCCCTCCCACTTTCAAATCTCTTACTATCTCTTCTTTCAGTTAGTCCTGACGAAGGGTCTCGGCCTGAAACGTCGACTGTACCTCTTCCTATAGATGCTGCCTGGCCTGCTGCATTTCACCAGCATTTTGTGTGTGTTACCATGAGGAAAGTGTATATGTTTATCTCGTGTGGTTGCTTACTTTGCACAATGTGACTTGGGTAGTATTCCGCTTTTAATCACACTTATTACTTTGGGTGCGAGAGTGCCTAAGATTGTGGCTGTAAACCTCAGAGCTGTCGATTTTAACACCATTTTAAAGGTTCTGCGACAACTTGCATCTTTGTAGATGGAACAGGAAATACTGGAAACACTCATTAGTTTAGGCAGAATCTGGTTTCAAAGATTCAAAGGTTCAAAGATTGATTTATTATCGAAGTATACAACTCTGAAATTCTTCTCCAGATAGCCATGAAAACAAGAATAAAAAACCCATATCCCCATACTAAAAATGAACAAATATGGAACAGGCACATCAATCCCCAAATCCCCCTCCATGCACACAAAAAAACGTGAAGGATCAGGTGTAAAACACAGAATATAAAAACTATAAGACTGAAAAAAGTCTACAGTCCAAGTCCATATCCAAAACGCAGAAAACCTGGGTAACATTCACTGAGAACAGCAGCAGGTCTTTCCTTCTGCAGCAGCAGAGTGATCCCACCAGTGATCGAAAGGCAATCCCCCTCTCCAGCAGCAGAGCCACTTCACTAGCGATCAAAAGGCAGGCAGCTGGTGCACACCTTCCGCATTCTTCTCTATGTTTCAATATCCCTCTTCGCTTTAATAGGCGAACAATGAAAACTTTAATCATCGAAATGGAGCCAAACATCTGACCATGATCCACAGCCATCCCACAGCCTTCTCACCACAAGGTGTGTGCATGCTGCCTCTGTCTCCCAGAATACTCTCGGAGACAGCAGAGTGCTGAAATACCCAAAAGATTTCAAAACTACAAATTACAGGCTCCAACAGTTCCAGAATCACATTCAAGATGAGAAATTAACATAAAAGACATAAAAGAAGCGAAGGGTCTCGGCCTGAAACGTCGACTGCACCTCTTCCTACAGATGCTGCTTGGCCTGCTGCGTTCACCAGCAACTTTGATGTGTGTTGCAAAGAAGTGAAATATATGGTTTCATGATCTATCCAGAAGGTGTCGACCAAAGGAGCATTGTGCAAAGGTGCCACCTTGACCGGAAGTCACGGAAGAGAAACAGGTAACAAACCCTGGCAAAAAGTCCCGGGCCTGAATTCTTCAACTGCTTCTCTCGCCACAGATGCTGCCTGACCAGCTGAGTATTTCTATCAATTTAGTTTTGATTTCAGATTGCTGTCATCAGTAGCAACACACAGAAAATGCTGGAGGAACTCAGCAGGTCAGGCAGCATCTATGGAAACGAATAAACAGTCGACATTTCAGGTTGAGTCCCTTCTTCAGGACTGAAAAGGAAAGGGGAAGGTGCCAGAATGAAAAGGTAAGGAGAGGGGTAGGAGGATAGATAGAAGGTGATAATTCCATTATCTGTAGTTTTTTTTTACTTTTCTTTTGAATCTTTTCAGTGTTATTTGTGCACCAGCATGACCCAATATGTTTACAACTGCCTTTGAAAGAGAAAAATGTCACTGTCAATAACACTGTTCACCGTTTTTGGTAAGTGCACTGTATTGTCATGTTGGTACTTTGTAATGCATTGAATATCTCTGATATTCATCCCACTGAGACAAGGGTGATTTTCAAACATGTTCCCAGGGTTGGAGAGTTCTAGATATGAAATGTGAAAGTCTCACTTTATAACTAATCTGTTCGGTTTGTTTCAAAGGAAGCTGAGGGGAGATATTAACTGAAGTGTTCAAACTTATTACAGAATAAATAGAAAGGCTCTGGATTGCTTTCAAGTAGCTAGATCCTCGCCTATTTTTATAAATATACCACAGAAACCATCCTGGCTACATGACAGGTTGGTATGGCAACTGCTCTACCCAAGACAACAAGAAACTGTAGAGAGCTGCGGACACAGCTCATGGTAACCAGACTCTCCTTCACAGCCTTTGTGTACGGTTATCGTGTCCTCAGCAAGGCAGACAACATAATCAAAGCCTCCTCCCATCCTGGATGCTCTCTCCCCCTTCAATTGGGCAGAAGATATTAAAGCCTGCAGGAACGTACCAGCAGGCTCAAGGGCAGTTTCTACCCCTCTGTTATAAGACCATTGAATGGCCCCTCGTATGATAAAATGGAGTCCTTATCTTGCACCTAAATTTCTGCCTGCAACACACTATCTCTGTAGCTGTAACACTTTATTCTGCATTCTGCTATTGATTTATTTTGTACTACCTCAACCCACTATTGTAATTGAAATGATCTGTATGGATGGTAGGCAGAACCAAGCCTTCCACTGTACCTCTGTACATGTGGCAACAACAAACCAGTATAATTTTAAAATAATTGAAGTTGATTGGTAGGATAGGATAGCGGCTGAGAGAAAAAAACTATTTAATACAATGCGTATTACTTGGAACTCAGTGCTTGCAAGGGGGGTGGAGGCAAAAACTTCCAGCATATTTAGGCTCCAGATCTGAAACTGAAATGTTGCTCCTGCCACAGATAAGACTATAAGGCTGAGGGTAGCAGACACCAACAGAATCAACAAACTCATTCGTAAGGCCAGTGATGTTGTGGGGATGGAACTGGACTCTCTGACGGTGGTGTCTGAAAAGAGGATGCTGTCCGAGTTGCACGCCATCTTGGACAATGTCTCCCATCCACTACATAATGTACTGGTTGGGCACAAGAGTACATTCAGCCAGAGACTCATTCCACCGAGATGCAACACAGAGCGTCATAGGAAGTCATTCCTGCCTGTGGCCATCAAACTTTACAACTCCTCCCTTGGAGGATCAGACACCCTGAGCCAATAGGCTGGTCCTGGACTTATTTTCCTGGCATAATTTACATATTACTATTTAATTATTTATGGTTTTATTACTATTTAATTATATATGGTGCAACTGTATCGAAAACCAGTTTCCCTCGGGATCAATAAAGTATGACTATGACTATGACTATTGGACCACAAGATATAAGAGCAGAACTAGGCAACTCAACCCATTGAGTCTGCTCCGCCATGCGATCATGAGTGATTTATTTTCCTGCTCACCCCATTCTCCTGCCTTCTCCACATAAAGTTTACTGCACTTTCTAATCAAGAACCTATCAACCTCCACTTTAAATCTACCCAATAATTTGGCCTCAACGCCCAGCTGTGGCAATGTATTCCACAGGTTCACCATCTCTGTTCTAACAGGACATCCTATGTTCTGAGGCTGTGCACTCTGGTCCTAGGCTCCCTCAATATTGTAAACATTCTCTTCAAGTCCGCTCTATCTAGGCCTTTCAGTATTTGCTACAGTACATGCAGGCTGATATGCAGAGTTCTCCTAGTGTTTTCTATTTTCACTGAAAAGATGCAAGTTATTATAACAAAGGTTTCAAGAAAGTGTTAACATTGACAAGACTAGATAAGAGCCACGACCAGTGAGATTACTCGAGTGGGATTAACGTACAGATATTTTTCACGGGCATGGACACAGTGGGTTGAATGGCCTGCTTTTCTGTAGTAAATTTCAATAAGGTTTAATTTCAGAAGAAGGAGATTTTAATGACACAGCTTGTAGAGACATTTGTTCACAAGAGACCTGGGTGTTGTCTACATGGATTTTGTATGTTTTACCTGTGTCTTCCGGTAAGGTGACAGCACTCTCGGACACAGCGGCTTCTCAGGGTCCAACCAAATCAACTAAACATTTTTTTAATCTACTTAATATACGTGATTGATTTACTTGTTTATTTATTATTACTATGTTTTATTGTATTTATTATTTTTTCTCTCTGCTGGATTATGTATTGCATTGAACTGCCGCTGCTAAATTAACAAATTTCACGTCACATGCCGGTGATATTAAACCTGATTCTGATTCTGGTGTGCGACTGTTCATCCTTTTACATCTTTTTCTTGATCACAAGACACTGCTCGTTGTCAAGAAGATTGACTACTGTAGGTCTACCCCACTCGCGAGTTGCTGGATATCAACCGAGCTGGACTTCTGCACATCGTGTTGCTGCTTCAGCCACCCAGGGGAGAAGGTGCAGTTGCGGTCCACAATCCAATGGACCGATCCAACAGTGATTGTCTTGGATGTTCTTGCTGTGTTCACAAGAGCCTGTTGGACATTGGTAATGTAGAATACCGTGAACCGGAATTACTGGTCCACTGGGGACATCAACGGTCGGGGAGCTGCACAGCCTCAGTGTGGCACAGATGAGGCCCTCCTTCATGCCTTGGGGTTGCCTCTTGTGGCCGCCGAGGGAGGGGGCGCCGGAGCTGGCTGTGCACCATTGAGATCCCCACTGGGTTGGAGGTTGGCCACTCTACTGTTTGCTTAGTGGGAGGCAAGCTGGATTGCATTGTCTGCAGCTGCACTGAGTGATATGAGAAACTGCTGCAGGCTGTTCTTGCAGAAACGTGGCTCCAGGGCAACATCCATGCACCATCAAATTACACCATGACACTCAGGGACTTGGGTTATATTATTATTTTTAATTTTTTAATGTACATTTTTCTGCCATCATAATTATATGTGGTATATGTGCTGTGTGTGACCTTCGGTTCTGTGTTTTGCACCTTGGCCCTAGAGGAACACTCTTTCATGTGGCTGTATTCATATGCATAGTTGAATGACAATTAACTTGGACTTGACTGTGTGAATTTCTTTCAGGTGCACTGGTTGTCTCCCACATCCAAAAGATGTGCATGCTTGTCGATTAACTGGGAAGTGAGTTGCAGAATCATTCTGGGAGATGAGAATGCACTGCAAAGAGTGGGAGCAGAGGCAAATATGGTAAAGGTTTTTAAAAGGCTCTTCGATCGCATGATTGTGCGGAGAATGAAGGGATATGGACATTTTGCAGGCAGAGGGATTAATTTAAATAAGCATTTGTTTACTGGTTTAGTTAGTCCTGCACTACATATTGGGCCAAAGGGCCTGTTTCAAGTCAAGTCAAGTCACTTTTTATTGTCATTTTGACCATAACTGCTGCTGATACAGTACACAGTAAAGACGAGACACCTACGCTCTGTCCGCCAGAGAAAGCAGTATCTCCCTGTGGCCATACATTTTAATTCCACATCCCATTCCCATTCTGATATGTCTATCCATGGCCTCCTTTACTGTAAAGATGAAGCCACACTCAGGTTGGAGGAACAACACCTTATATTCCGACTGGGTAGCCTCCAACCTGATGGCATGAACATTGACTTCTCTAACTGCCGCTAATGCCCCACCTCCCCCTCGTTCCCCATCCGTTATTTATTTATATACACACATTCTTTCTCTCTCTCTCCTTTTTCTCCCTCTATCCCTCTTACCATACCCCTTGCCCATCCTCTGGGTTTCCCCCTCCCCCTTTTCCTTCTCCCTGGGCCTCCTGTCCCAGGATCCTCTCATATCCCTTTTGCCAATCACCTGTCCAGCTTTTGGCTCCATCCCTCGCCCTCTTGTCTTCTCCTATCATTTTGGATCTCCCCCTCCCCCTCCCACTTTCAAATCTCTTACTAGCTCTTCCTTCAGTTAGTCCTGACGAAGGGTCTCAGCCCGAAACATCGACTGTACCTCTTCCTAGAGATGCTGCCTGGCCTACTGCGTTCACCAGCAACTTTGATGTGTGTTGCTTGAATTTTCAGCATCTGCAGAATTCCTCATGTTTACGTTTTTAAGTATCCTGGTAAATCTCCTCTGCATCCTCTCTAAAGCTTCCACATCCTTCCTATCATGGGGGGACCAGAATTGAAAATAATACTTGTAGTGTGGTTTAACCACGGAGTTTTATAGAGCTGAAATATTACCTCACAGCTCTTGAACTCAATCCCTTGACTAATGAAGGCCAATGCACCATGCACCTTCATAACCACATTATCCACTTGCTCAGCAATTTAGAAGGACCCATGGATATGGATCCCAAGATCCCTCTGTTCCTTCACACTGCTAAGAATCTTACCATGCACCTTGTTCTCTGCCTTCAAGTTCAACCTTCCAAAATCTATCACTTCACCCTTTTCCAGATTGAACTCCATCAGCCCTTCTCAACCCAGCTCTACGTCCTATCAACACCCTGTTGTATCCCCGTACAACCTTCTACACTATTCACAACACCACCAACTTCGATGTCATCTGCAAACTTATTAACCCACCGTTCCATTTCCTCAGCTAAGCCATTCATAAGAATTACAAAGAGCAGAGGTCCCAGAATAGATCCCTGCAGAACATCACTAGTAATGCTTCATCAACTACCAATTCTGAATCCATGCAAACAAGTTTTCCTGTACCCAAAGCCACCTGACTTTCTGAATGAGCTTACCACAGGGAACCATGCGAAAATGCCTGACGAAAATCCATATACACTGCATCCACGGCCTCATCTTCATAAATTTGTTTTGTCACTTCTTTGAAAAGTTCAAACAGGCTAGGGAGGCATGACCTGCCTCACGAAAAGCCATGCTGACCATCTCTAATAAGACTATGCTTTTCCAAATGCTCGTAAGTCCACTCTCCAAGAAACATCTCCAATCATTTACCCATCACTGATGGCATTCTCACTGGTCTATAATTCCCAGGATTTTCCCTATTACCTTTCTTGAACAAAGCCATAACATCTGTTACGCTCCAGTCTTCTTATATGACTCCAGTGGCCAGTGAGTACGTAGTGAATATCGCCAAAGGTGTAACAACCTCTTTCCTCACTTCCTGCAGTAAGCTGGGATATATCCTGTCCATCGCTGGGGACTTATTTATCCAAGTGTTTTTTTCTCAAAATTTTAGCACACCCTTTTTCTTACTGTCGAGCTGTTCCAGCAGAGCAGCCTGTTTTACTTTGTCCTCACATCCATCAAGATGGTGAATACTAAAGCAAAGTGTTTGAGAAGGACCTTCCTTACCTTCTCTGACCCCAGACATGTTTCCTCTTTCATCCCTGATCGGTATGATCCTCACTCTAGTCATTCTCCTGTCCTTCACTTACATGTAGGGCACCTTGGTTTTTCCTCAATAGTACTCGCCAAGTTCTTCTTGGTTTCAGTACAGCGTATTGGACAACAAATGGAGTGAGGCCCAGAGCCAGAGCTTCCTCTATTTTCAATGTTTCCAAGACCTCATTTCATCAATTGCAAAGAGGAGCAAGTGTAATTTCAGGATTCTGACTAGGTGTGTGTCTCAGCGATCCAGTCAGTCCCATCATTGCACCCTACGTTCTCTTTATTTCGGTTTCCCTTCTGTCTCATCCTGTATTGTTATGTCTCTGTAACTCTCCAGATCTTCAGCTCTGCCTCTCTGACCTTGTTTCTTTTTACCTGCCTCTCTGTTCTTGCCTATCCCTCCCTTTCTCTCCATTTCTGTAAGGCCGTCTCCTTCTCCTTTCTCTCTCTCTCTCTCACACACACACACACACACACACACACACACACACACACACACATAAACTCTCTAAACAACAGGAATTCTGCAGATGCTGGAAATTCAAGCAACATACATCAAAGTTGCTGGTGAACGCAGCAGGCCAAGCAGCATCTATAGGAAGAGGCGCAGTCGATGTTTCAGGCCGAGACCCTTCGTCAGGATAGTCCTGACGAAGGGTCTCAGCCTGAAACATCGACTGCGCCTTTTCCTATAGATGCTGCTTGGCCTGCTGCGTTCACCAGCAACTTTGATGTATGTCACATAAACTCTCTGTAGCGTTATGCAAAATATGGGGGGAGAGCAAAGCCATAGCCTCCTAATTATCAGCTAAATTAATATGTATTTCTCTGGGACAATTTTCTGACTTGAGCATAGATGTTTAATGCACTTCTTAAAAGTGGTCATATTCAATTTTTTTCATCTGTCCTTGTCCATCTCTCTCTGTCTGTCTGTCTGTCTCTCTCTCTCTCTGTCTCTCTCTCTGTCCTCGGCCTCTCTTTTTCCCCTTTCAGCCCTGTCATTCTGGAGCCTAACTCCCCCTCCTTTCTTTTGTTGTGCATTGAAGTACAGTGTAATTTCATGAGCCTTTCTTAGCTGCGCAGATCGAGACGGTAATCCACCCTGTCTCCTCTTAATTAAAGCAAATAGCCCAGGCTTACAATAGTGACTGAGAAAGGCCTAGCCAGTCCATCCCTCAGCACAGGGAGCTAATTGATTTTAAATGACAATGGTGTTTACATTGGAAAACCAAACCTCTTGTTTTCAAGCTGCTTCTCCCTATAACCCTGCAAGCCTCATGAATATCAAATGCCACATATATAGGTTAGCCAGCCCTCTATATGTGTGGTGTTACAACAGGAGCATTTGAAAAGTTAATAGGCTGAATTCAGACCAAGATCCCAATGTTTGTTCTGAGTAGCAAAGGCAGCATGCCTTTGGAATGACACGAGTGTTAACAATGTGAGGGACAGACATTATACCAAATGGATAAGCTTTCAGGAATTTAGTTGGGAGGGTTTCAAAGTTCAAAGTTCAAAGTAAATTTATTATCAAGGTACATATATGTCACCAACTACCTTGAGAGTCCTGAAGAAGGGTCTCAGCCTGAATCACTGACTATTTATTCATTTCGTAGATGCTGCCTGACCTGCTGATTTCCTCCAGCATTTTGTGTATGCTGCTTTGGACTTCCAGCATCAGCAGAGTCTCTCGTGTTTGAGATTAATTTTCTTGCAGGCATTCACAGTAGAACAGAAATGCAATCAATGAAAAACTGCACACTAAGACCAATAATCAATGTTCAGAGGAAGACAAACTGCAAATACAGTAAATAAATAATACTGAGAACATTGAGTTGTAGAGTCCTTGAAAGTGAGTGATGATTTAAGGAATCAGTTCAGAGTTGAGGTTATTCAAGCTAATTGAGGAGCCAGATGGTTGAAGGGTAATAACTCCTCCTGAAATTGGTTGTGTGAGACCTACGGCTCATGTACCCGCTTCCTGATGGCAGTCCCCAGAAAAGAGCATGGACTGGATGGTGGGAGTCCGTGATGATGGATGCTGCTTTCTTGTGGCAGCACTCCTTGTCGATATGCTCAATGGTGGGGAGGTTTTTTTCTGAGATGGACTAGGTTGTATCCTTCATATGTTTTCTTACCAGCCTCATTCTCTCATTCTCCTGCCTTCTCCCTGTAACCTTTGATGCCCTTCTTAATTAGAAACCTATCAACCACACTTTACATATATCCAATGACTTGGCCTCCTCAACAGTCTAAGGCAATGAATTCCACAGATTTACCATTCTCTGGCTAAAGAATTTTCTCCTCATTTCTCTTCTAAAAGAACCTCCCTCTATTCTGAAGCTGTGCCCTCTGGTCTTAGAATCCCCCACTATAGGAAACATCCTCTCCATATCCACGTTATCTAGGCCTTTCAGTTTTCAATATGTTTCAATGAGATCCCTCCTCATTCTTCCAAACTCTAGTGAGTACAGACCCAGACCTTTCAAATGCTCCTCATGCATTAACCCTTTCACTCCCGGGATCCTTCTCATGAGCCTCCTCTGGACCATCTCCAATGCGAGCACATCCTTTCTTAGATAAGGAGCCCAAAACTGCTCACGTTACTCCAAGTGTGGTTTGACCAAAGCTTTACAAGGCCTCAGATCCTCAGGTTCTCAGTGAGAACCCCCATCATTTTTCTAAACTCCAGTGAGTACAACGTCTGTTTGCATGGCATTTCTGCAAAAGGAAAACAATAGCAGAATGCAGAATATAGTGTTACAATTACTCCTCCGTTTATACCTATGCCCTTTGGTTTTAGCTGCTTCCATTATGGGAAACAATTTCTCACTTTCCCCCAATCTATGACCTTCATAACTTTGTAGGTTTTGAACTCCAGTAGGTTCCCCATCAGCATTATCCACTCCAAGGAAAACAAATTGTGAAAGTATGTGGAGGCTTTGGAGGGTTACAGAAATGGTTTACCTGGATGCTGCCAGCATTCAAGGGTATGAGCTATAAAGAGAGATTAGACTGGGGTCCTAACCTTTTTTATGGCATGGACCCCTTTGGCAGTGCCATGAAGCTATAGACCCCTTCTCAGAATAATGTTTTTGGTCCTAAGATCAGTGAGTTCATCTTTAGCTAGATCAAATTCTTTGATAGAGCTTATATCAGAAAGAAAAGGATTACGGATCCATGGTTCAACTTTAATGCCATCAAGATGGAAGTAACTTTTGAAAGAGTTCTGAAATGTTTCCAGCGTTCACAGATATCTCTCTTCAAAAAAATTGACAAGAGAATTTTGTATCTCAGCTCCATCTTGGTAAAGCAATTCCTCCAGCATTTGAAAGGTCGCAAAGGTGTAGACCTCTACTCTCTTCTTTCATCTTGGGAACTTAGCCAAGAAAGCTTGTAATTTTTCAGAAGTATCCATAACGGCAACTTAAGGACTTGATCTGAAAAACTTATTTCATTCATATGGTTAAAAATATCTGCCATGTAAGCTAACTGTTCCAAGAGGGGATTTTCTTTTTCTTTCAGAAATAGTTAAACTTCTGTCCTCAGGTCGAACAAGCACTTTAAGACTTGTCCTCTTGAAAACCAGCAGACCTCTGTGTCGTAGAGAAGCATTTCATATTCTATGCCCATTTCTTGACAAAGTCTTTTAAAAAGTACGATTCAGACGCCTTCTTCTAATATAGTTGATGACTTTTATGGCTGTTGACAAAACTTTTTTCAAGGTTGTTGGAATAGTCTTTGTTGTATGTGTAAAAAACAATGGGTGATAAAGATGTGAGGTGCTTCCTTTTTCAGCAAAACCAAATATATCACCAAGCATCACAGGAGATCCACCTGTACAAAGAGTATGAGGTTTCTCTTTCCAGTCAAAGTTTAGTTTGGCAAAAAAGACTTTTTACCATTTCCAAAATGTCGACGACCTTTGTAGTTTCCAAAAGGGATTCACAAAATAAGAATTCTTCATTGATGGCGTCAGCATGCACATAATGAACAAACACAAGGAGCTGACATCATTGAGAGATCTCTGTGTTTTCATCCAGTGGCATACTGAATGGGAATTGCAAGGTTGCCAATTCCTTAATGATCTGCTTCAAAATGTTGAAAGAAATATCAGCTATTCTAGAACTAATCACAATATAACCTTCCCATTTGACTATTTGAGGTAACTTATTTTTTATTCTTTCTTACTTCTCTTCGAATATGTGCACTTGTAATGCCTCTGTGACACTGTAATTTCCCTTGGGATCAATAAAGTTTCTATCTTAGACCACAAACCAGTTTGACCATTTCCAGTGTACATGACTACTAATTGTGTGGGGCTTCATTTGCTTAGAAACCTGGTAAGCAACTTTATAGCATGCTTCAAGAAAAGCCTTTTGTGAAATGGCAAATTCACGTTTTGGAAGTTTATGAGCTTTTTCAAACCCACATCTTTAGATGCATTTTCAGGATGGATGGGAGGTGAGGCTCTTTCCGTTTTGCTGGCTTCATACTTTGTTCGCAATAAATTTTCCACACAAAAATACATTGTGGCTTTTGTGTCTCATCACATCCATTAATGCAAGTGAAATCATAGTTTTCATCATACTTCCTTTTCTTCAACATTTCAACTTAAATTGGGTCCGCAAAAAAAAAGGATAAATAATGCTGTTGAAACTAAATATCTTTGTATGGTTTTTAAGTAATTTGTTTGATAAATTTGCAAGGAAATAAGTAATCTGTATGTTAATTAAGATTAAGATTTTCAAGAAATGTGAATGCCAAGTAAGTAAAATAGGCAGGTTTTACAATTTATCCAAAGTTTTAACACTCTTAATGGCTTTTGGATACTCAGATAGACATAAATATTGCAGCTTGAGCTAAACTCCAATTGTAGTAAGTTTTCGGTCCTAAGATCAATGAGTTCTTGTGTCCTTCCTGGAATTCGGCTATTGTTATGCATGGAGTCACGTGGCATTACAGAAGGCTGCCTGGTCGTATGGAGAGTTAAAAATTCTCTCTGTCACAAATGTGAGAAGATGTGACCAGACTGTTCGGAGGCTATATGACTACTAGGTGTAGGGCTGCCCAATAGTTCGCCAGCTACATTGCACGAGTGTCCACAGACAGGAAGAGCGTGATCACGTTCAATCTAGCATAGGGTGTAACAACTACCGTAAGTAGTGGTAAGCATGCCATAAATGATGTTTTGAGATATTTGTAACAACTGTAATATGATACGAAAATATACGTGATTTCTATTTGTGACAAAACCACAGGTACTGCTAATTCTGCTCTGGGTTGTTGCCTACATTCATAATTGAAGAAAATGCTAAATTTCAGTTGGAGGTTAGTGAAAATAAAGATGTAAATTTTTCCATCCAAGTTTGTGGACCCCTGGAAGGTACCTACAGACCCCCAGGGGGTCCATGGGCCCCAGGTTAAGAACCCATGGATTAGACTAACTTGCGTTCAAAAGTCAAAGTCAAAGTACATTTATTTTCAACTATGCATATGTTCCCATATACTAATTTGAGATTTATTTTCTTTCTTGCATTTGCAGGATTTGGGCCCCCAAATCCTAACAACTTTCTACAAGGGTACAATTGAGAGCATCCTGACTGGCTGCATCACTGCCTAGTATGGGAACTGTACTTCCCTCAATCACAGGACTCTGTAGAGAGTGGCGTGGACAGCCCAACACATCTGTAGATGTAAACTTCCCGCTATTCAAGACATTTACCGTGACAGATGAATAAAAAAGGCCCGAAGGATCATTGGTGACCCGAGTCACCCCAGCCACAAACTGTTCCAGCTGCTACCATCTGAGAAACAGTACCATAGCATAAAAGCCAAGACCAACAGACTCCAGGACAGATTCTCCCATCAGGTCATCAGACTGATTAATTCGTGCTGACATAATTGTATTTCTGTGTTATATTGACTGTCCTGTTCTACATACTATTTATTATAAATTACAATAAATTATACATTGCACATTTAGATGGAGATGTAACTTAAAGATTTTTACTCCTCATGTATATGAAAGATGTAAGTAATAAAGTCAATTCAATTCAATTCAAACACAATAGAATTTATGAAAAACTGTACATAAACAGAGATCCACAAGCAACCAGTGTGCAAAAGAAAACAAATTATACATGAGAAATGATACCAATGGACAGTAGTTGTAGAGTCTTTGAAAGCCGGTTCTGGAGCCTGCAGGTTATAGGTTAATAACTGTTCCTGAAGTATCGAACGCTGAGGGGAGGTCCGACAATAGTTCATAAAATTAGGATTATTCAGAGATAAAATATGCAATCATAATCTTTTTCCCAGTGCAGAAGTGCCAAATACTGGAGGTATTTCAGGTAAAAGGGGGAAAGTTTAAAGAAGATGTATGGGGCAATGTTTTTACAGGAACAGGCTGCCTGGGGTAGTGGTGGAAACATATATGATAGTGGTGTCTCAGGGTGAAGAAGAAGGGTCCTGAGCTCCAACTGTTTGAGCACGAGAGACTGAACTTTGTTAAGTGTGGCGCCTTTTATTTTCCTTTTATATTTTATTCTCTATTAATTATATAGTTCCAGTAATATCTATAAACTGTAAATCATTTAATCGTATCTGGTGTATTGTCTGTTATTTGTGCGGGGTGCGGTACATCACACAGCATCCACACAAACTAATTACCCAGTTTGGCGGGGCCAAGGGCTGTTTCCCTAGATGACAGCGAGCCGAACAACCCTGAGGGTGGCTGGGGGGCTACATAAGATATGTAAAATACAGTCACACAAAAAATAATATAGTTCAATACCCTGAGTCCATGAATGTTGCAGCAGTCTGCAGTTGAATACAGTACTTGCACAGTTCGTTCTTTTGCACATTAGTTGTTTATAAATCTTTGTCTGTTCGTATTTATTCGCTGTAGACTTACTTGCCTACCACTACAAATGGAAATCTCACCGGCTCGCCACTTGACGTCAGGCTGCTGTTTATTATTTACAAACTCAGCACTCAACACCGTCATATCCTCAGTACTAATCAGCAAGCAAAAGAACTTGGCCCTCTGCAAATGGATCCTTGACTTGCTCATTGAGAGTCCACAGTCAGTGTGGACCAGAAGTAACATCTTTTCCTCACTGATGCAGTTCGAGGATGTGCAATTAGCCCACTGCCCTACTCTGCCTGCACCCATGACAGTGTGGCTAGGCACAGCTCAAACGTCATCTATAAATTTGCTGATGACACAACTATTTTGGCAGAATATCAAATGGTGACGAGGAGGCATACAGGAGCGAAACATATCAGCTTGTTGAGTGGTGTGACGACAACAACCTTGTAACCAATGTTAGTAAGACCAAGGAATTGATTGTGGGCCTCAGAAAGGGGGAGTCAAGGGAATGCACACCATTCCTCATTAAGGACTCAGCAGTGGAAAGGGTGAGCAGTTTCAAAATCTGAGTGTCAAGACCTGTGCTGGGCCCAACATATTGACACAATTACAAGGAAGGCATGTCAACAGTTATATTTCATTAGGAGTTTGAAGAGATTGCCAATGTCACCAAATACTCAAACAAATTTCTACAGATGCATCAGGAAGAGCATTCTAACCGTCTAGTACAGAGAGGCCACTGCACAGGAATGGAAACAGCTGCAGAGGTTGGTAAACTCAGCCAGCTCTATCATAGGCACTAGCCTTCTCACCATCGAGGACATCTCAAAAGACAATGCCTCAAAAAGGTGGCATCTGTTATTAGGGACTCCACCATACCACATAGGACATGCCCTCTTCTCATTGCTACCATCAGACAGGAGGTATAGGAGCCTGAAGTTGCACATTCTATGTTTAGGGACAGCTTCTTCCCCTCCGCCATTAGAGCTTTGAACAGACAATGAACCCATGAACACTACCTCACTAATTTTGGTCACTTTTTGCTCTACTTAATTAATTTGATATTTTACACATATTTTAAATTTCTCATTATAATATATAGTATATTTTATGTATTGCATTGTACTGCTGCCACAAAACAACAAAATTCGCAACGTATGTCAGTGATATTGAACCCTATTCAGATTCTGATTTAGCTCTTCAGGAAAATTTGCAAAAAAGCTCAAATTCAAAAAGGCTCTGTACAGTAGTTAATCCTGTGTTATTCTTCACATGCATTGTATCTCGCATCAGCTGATGGAACCAAACTGATGCTGAATACATTAAATAAGCAGGAATATTTTGTATCTACTTTTAAAGAGGGGGAAAAATCTTTAAAAGGGAAAATGACCCACTGGAGAGAAACATTTTCCCAGTTAGTTTGTTATTGTACCAATCTCACAGACAGCGAAGTATTTATGCTATGCTTTTTGCCACCAACAGTTCTGCTTAAGCTAACAAAACTCTTGGAACTTGCATCTGGTGTTGCAGTGGAAGGTAAGACTTACATTTCTGTAGCGCCATTCACAAACCCAGGCTTTTCAACCAATCAAATGTCATTTGTGTGGCATAGTGGGGACTAGTTTATGTATATCAACCTCCCGCATGAAATCAGATAATGATACGTTAAAGACACATCTTTTTTAAAAATTTAAAAAGTAAAGATTATGCTTCTTTTTCACATATACATTGAAACTTCAAAACATACAGTGAAATGCGTTGTTTGTGTCGAGGATATGCTGGGCAGCCCCCACAGCTTTTGGCATCAACATAGCATGCCCACAACTTACTAGGTCTAACTCATAAGTTTTTGGAATGTGAGAGGGATAAAAATAATGATTTCTGAAGTTGTTACTGGGACTGGAATATTTGAGTTATAAGGAGAGGCTGGATAGGCTGTGACTTTTCTGATTGCCACTAACAGGGAGGAGAAATAGGAGCCTGAAGACTCACTTTTTAGAAACAAATTCTTCCCTTCTGCCATCAGATTTCTGAACAGTCCATGAATACTAGTTCATTATTTGTCTTTTGCACTATTTATTTATTTATTTGTTTGTTTGTTTATTATTGTAAACTATAGTATTTTTTATGTCTTGCTAACACAAAACAACAAATTTCAGAAGTATCAGAATCACATCATTGCCAGTATGTGAAACATGCCAGAATTGACTTTTGGTCAAAATGGTGGCTGCACACAATGCTCTTTTGGTCGACATCTTCTGGATAGATCATGAAACCATATATTTCATTTCTTTCATGTCTTTAACATTTGTTTTTCATCTTGAATGTGATTCTGGAACTGCTGGAGCCTGTGATCTGCAGCTTAGAAATTGTTTGGGTGCCTCAGCGCTAAGCGGATTCAGGGAGTCAGAGGGAGTGTGAACAAACCTTGTGGCGAGAAGGCTGCGGGGAAGGGGTGTGAGGTGATGTTCGGTTCGTGGACCCCAGGTTAGGAACCCCTGAATTACTGGATGTATGGCAGAGAGAATTAGGGTATTACACTTTACCACACACACAAAATCTGGAGAAACTATGGAACAGAGTAAACTGTCAACGTTTCGGTCTGAGATCCTTCATCAGGACTGCACCTGAGTGAAATCTGCTGAGAGGCTGGATGGCAACAAGAAAGAGGCTTCGGAGATTACGTGTAGTCATGGTGGTGATGGAGTTGAAGCATCTCTCTATTTGGTGAAGAGGTGACTGCTGGGGTGGGTGAAGTCAACAGTAAACTTTTCAGCTCTTTTCTTTGCTCTGGCAATGAGCAGGTCTTTTAATGTCAATAATCTTCTCTGCTGTGTGGACCACATGCTGCTACTTAGACTGGAGAGGAAGGAGGTGGCAGGAAACCAAACAGTGATAGACGTGGTCAAAACACTCTCAATGATGGCTAAGTAGAAATTCATCAGGATATTCCCTGGGATGTAAAATTTCCTAAACTGGCATAGGAAGGACAATCTCTGCTGGGATTTTATAGTGATGAGTGTAATATGCTTGTTCCACTTCAATGTAAATCTCCAGCATTTTCAATGACTTGAGCACAGACACAGCCTGACCATTGACTTCCAAGGTGGGGCTGGGTAGGTAGGGATTGCTAGTGGAAGTCAATCCTTATTTCCACTGTCTTGATAGCATTAAGCTCCAAGTTATTACAAGCACACCATACTGCAAGACGATCTACCTCTCTTTGATAGCAGGTCACATCATTATTACAGAGGAGACCAGCTGCAGTCGAGTCATCCATGAACTTTAGAATCTTAATGCATTTGTCTATGGAGGTACGGTCACTTGTATAAAGCGAGAACAGGAGGGGAGAGCCTGTGCTGATAGACCTTGGATCGGACAAGTAGGAGCCCAGCCTTACATACTGCTTCCTTCCTGTCAGAAAGTTTGTAATCCACTGACAAATAGTGTAGGGTACAGCTAGCTGGGTTAGCTTGCGGTGGTGCAACTCCGGAACAATAGTGTTGGAGGCGGAGCTAAAATCCACAAACAAGATCCTCACACGGGTGTTGGGGAAGTCCAAACGTTGAAGAGTGTAATGAAGGCACAAATTAAGTGCATCCTCAGCTGAGCAATTTGCTCTGTAAGCAAACTGTAGCGGAGCAAGAAGAGGATAAGTAATGGACCTAAAGTCCACCAACATCAGCCGTTCAAAGGTTTTCATAGCTACTGAAATCAGAGCGACTGTCCTATAATCACTAAGTCCAGTGATCAGTGATAATAAACCTGATTCTGATACTGATTCTCAAAGTTCAAGTCCAAAGTAAATTTATTGTCACCGTATGTATATGTCACCATAAACTACCCTGAGATTCATTTTCTTCCAAAGCAAAGAAACACAATAGAATCAATGAAAAACTACACACAAGCAGAGACTGGCAAACAGCCAATATGCAAAAAAAAGAAAAACTGTGCAAATACAAAAAAAGAACATAATAATAATAATAAAAAAAATGAATAAGTAAATACCTACTGTACATACATAGGGCTGTTTTCTCAGGAGTATGAACAGTGTCCTTATAGAGATCTATAACATCATGAATGACATAGATAAGGTGAACGGTCACAGTCTTTTCCCCAGTGTAGTGGAATCTAAAACAAAAGGGCAGAGGTTTAAAGTGAGAAAGGAAAGATGTAAAGGGACCTTAAGATCAATTTTTTCCACACAGTGGGTGGTGGGTCTATGCAATGAATTGCAAGAAGCAGTTGTAAATGTGGCTACAGCCATCATTTTAAAGTAACATTTGGACAGACACATAGATATGAAAGGTTTAGAGGGATATGGGACAAACACCGGCGAATAGGATTAACTTAATTAGCCAACATGGTCAAGGGAGGCAATTTAGGCCGAGGAGCTTGTTTTGTGTGCTGTATAGCACTACGATTCTAAGATAAACTGTTTCGTTTTAATGATGTTGGCTAAATATTCAACAGAAAGCCAGGAAAGGGCTACCTTATGCCACAGGTGAACTGGTTTCATGTGATCTTACAGGATTATCCGGAAGGACAGAGGGAACCCTGGTTCTATCATTCACCAGCAAGGATGCTACTACCTTACCGAGGCTTTACAAGACATTGCTCAGACCACATTTGGAGTATTGTGAGCATTTCTGGGCACCTTGCCTAAGAAAAAATTTGCAGGTATTCAAAAGGGTCAAGAGGAGTTTCATAAGAATGATTCCAGGAATAAAAGCCTTGATGTAAGAGGAGCATTTCACAGCTCTGGGCTTATGCTCACTTGCGGTTAGAAGAATGGTGGGGATATCATTGAGACCTATGGAATATTGTAGGCCCAGATACAGTGGACCGTAAAGCAACAAGACCATTTGATCATGGCTGATCCTGTTTCCTTTCAACTCAATTCTCCAGCTTTTAACTCCCTGACTTATCAAGAACCTATCACCCTCCACCTTAAGTATACCCACTGACGTAGCCTCCACAGCCATCTGTGGCAATGAATACTGCAGACTCACCACCTGTTGGCTAAAGATATTTGTTTCTAAGTGTATGTACCTCTATTCTGAGGCTGTATCCTCTGGTCCTAGACTCCTCCACTATAGGACACATCCTCTCTGCATCCACTCCATCCAGGCCTTTCAATGTTGAATAGGTTTCAATGAGATCCTACCCGACCTTAATTTTTCTAGATTCCAGTGAGTACAGGCCCAGAGCCATCAATTGCTTCTCATATGATCAGATTTTCATTCCCAGAATCATTTTTGTAAACCTCTGTTGAACTCTCTCCAACATCAGCACATCTTTTCTTCGATAAGGCGCCCAAAACATCCCACAATACACCAAGGGAGACCTCACCAGTGTCTTATAAAGACTCAGTATTACATTTTTGTTTTTATATTCTAGTCCTCTCAAAATGAATGATAACATTGCATTTGCCTTATTTATCACTGACTCAGCCTGCAAATTAACCTTTAAGGAAACCTGCACAAGGACCCCCCAAGTCCCGTTGCACTTCAGATTTTTGAATTTTTAGCCTAACCTTTTATTCCTTCTACCAAAGTGTATGACCACATCTGCCACACCTGTGCCCATTCTCCCAATTTAAATCCTTCTGCAGTCTCCTTGTTTCAATACTAGCCTGCCCCTCCACCTTGCTTCATATTGTCTGCAAACTTGTGCACAAAGCCATCAGTTCTGTCATCCAAATCATTGACATACAATGTAAGAAGAGCCTGTCCCAAATCCGTCCGCTGTGGAACCCCACTAGTCACCAGCAGCCAATTAGAAAAGGCTCCCTTTATTCACCACATTTTGCTTCCTGCCAATCAGCAAATGCCCTATTTCCTCAAAGAATTTCAACAGATTTGTCAGGCAAAATTTTCTCTTAAGGAAACCATGCTGACTTCAGCCCATTTCATCCTGTGCTTCCAAATACCCTGAAACCTCATCCTAAACAACCAGCTTCAGAGTTCAGAGTGTAATTCTGTTGCCATGTGTAAGAAGTTTCTCTATGGCCTCCCCACGGAATGTGTGGGTTTTCCTTAGATCCTCCTGTTTCCTCCCACAATCCAAAGACGTACCGGAGAGATTAATCGATCATTGTAAAAATTGCAAAATTTACAATGTCTCCCGGGAGTTGCCGGGGATTGTTGGGACAGTGTAGCACGAAAAGGCCAGGAGGGCCTACACCATGCTGCATCGTGAAATAAATAATATTTAAAGTAAAGGTTGATATGTTCTTGATTAGTAAGGGTATCAAAGATTGCAGGGAGAAGGCAGGAGAATGGGGTTGAGAGGGCAATAATTTAGCCATGATGGAATGGTAGAGCAGTCTCAATGGGCCAAATGGCCTAATTCTACTCTGATGTATTGTGGTCTTATGGTCATGGTCAGAATAAAAAGTAGGTGCTACAGCACACAAATATAAAAGTACTGAGACAGTACAATATGGGTGCAATATTGCTTAGTGCTGTGATGTGAGGTTCAGCAGGGTCACAGCAGGGTCTGACACTCAGTCAGCCCTGTGCTGAGGTATGAAAGGCTTTGATCTGTGAACTCCCAGACCCATTTTCTGACTCCAAACTTAACAGCCATTTGCCAGTGAAATATGTTGTAACAGAAAGGACTCCCAGCCTGGACTCCATTTTCGCCAACAAGGAAGAGTACATGTGTGTGAGGAAGAAGAAGATGAGAAGAATCGCGTTTGTTATCAACACAAGAGATCCTGCAGATGCTGGAAATTGAGAACACATTCAAAATGCATCTTGAGTCTGCTGCTTGGGTTGCTTGGAATTTGTTGTTCTGCGGCAACTGTACAGAGCAGAAGAACAGAAATTCCTGTAAGTTACAATAAAAAAGAAGATACATTAATAGTGCAAAAGAGGAATAACGAGGTGGTGTTCATGGGTTCATGGGCTGTTCAGGAATCTGATGGCAAAGGGGAAAAAGCTGCTCCTAAAACACCGAGTATGGGTCTTTAGGCTCCCGTACGTTCTCCCTGATTGTATTACTATGAAGAGCGCATGACCCAGATGGTGAAGATCTTCAATAATGGACACCATCTTCTTTAGGCACCTCCTTTTGAAGATATCCTTAATGGTGGGAAGGGTTGTGCCCATGATGGAGTTGGCTGAGTCGACAACCCTCGTGGCATCGTTCGACCTGGTGCAGAGGAGCTTCCTTACCATGGGGTGATGCATCCTCTCAGAGTACTCCCCATAGCACATCTGTAGAAATTTGCTGCAATCTTTGCACAGTCTTTTCTCGCTTCACTGTCCTACATAGTTTATGTTTTGTGTATTGTCTAAAATTACACGCCTGAGATGCTGCTGCAAGTTATTAATGTACCTGTAAACTCACTGTACCTGAGCACTTAATAATAAACTTAATGCATGGAATTTCACCTATGACTATGTTCCTCTACATGGTTCTAACTCCATAATCAAGTTCGCAGACGACACCACGGTGGTTGGCCTGATCAGAGGGGATGATGAGACGGCCAACAGGGACAAGGTCCAGCACCTGGCCACGTGATGTGCCGACAACAACCTGGCCCTTAACACCCAGAAGACCAAGGAGATCATTGTGGACTTCAGGCATGCTAGGAACCACACTCATGTCCCCATCTACATCAATGGAGCTGTAGCGGAGCGTGAATCAAGCTTCAAATTCCTTGGTGTCCACATATCCAAGGATCTTACCTGGTCCCTGGACTCCTCCATCCTGGTCAAAAAGGCGCAACAGCACCTTTATTTCCTGCGGAGCATCAAGAAAGCTCACCTCTGTCCCAGGATACTGACGGACTTTTACCGCTGTACCATTGAGAGCATACTCACCAACTGCATCTCAGTATGGTATGGCAATTGTCCTGTATCAGACCGCAAAGCACTCCAGCGTGCGGTGAAAACTGCCCAGCGGATTATCGGCACCCAATTGCCCACCATTGAGAACATCTACCATAAACACTGCCTGGGCAGGTGAAAAGCATTATCAGGGATGCATCTCACCCTAACCATGGACTTTTTACTCTCCTCCCATCCGGTAGGCACTACAGGAGCCTCCGCTCCCGCACCAGCAGGCACAGGAAGAGCTTCTTCCCTGAGGCTGTGACACTGCTGAACCTCTCATCACAGCGCTAAGCAGTTTTGCACCCGTATTGTACTGTCTCAGTACTTTTATATTTGTGTGCTGTAGCACTTTTTTATTCGCAGTTATTTTGCAAATAACACTATTCTTTGCATTTCTGGTCAGATGCTAACTGCATTTCATTGGCTTTGTATCTGTACTCGGCACAATGACAATAAAGTTGAATCTAATCTAATCCAACCTGGTCATTTCTCCCCTTCTCCTTCTCTCTTTTTCCATTCCCCATTCCAGCTCCCATTTACCCCTTCTCTTCTCCTCAATTCCCTTTGTGCCCCACCCCCTTCCCTTTCTCCCATGGCTCCTCACATTAGGGACTTTGAAGAGACATTTAGGTAGGCACATGAATGTGGGGGAAATAGTAAGATATGGACATTGTGTGGACAGAGGAGATTAGTCTAGTGAGCCACTTGATAACGAACTTGATTGGTTAGACATGGCATTGTGGGCTGCAGGACCTGTTCCTGTGCTGTGCTGTGCTGTACTGTTCTATGTTCAATGTTCTGTAGTCCACTCCCTTTTCCTCCCAAATTCGTTCTTCAACCTTTACCTTTTCACTTTTCACCTTCCAGCTTCTCACATCACTCCATCCCCCACTCACCCACTTTCCCCCTCATCTATCATCTTCTAGCTAGTACTCCTTTCCATCCCCACCTGCTTATTCTAGCCTCTTCCTCCTTCCTTTCAGAGTAACAATTATTTCATTCTCCTCTACGCTTACGTACTGGAAATGACATTTAACAATCTTGACTCTTGAATCTTGAGCCTTCCAGTCCTGATAAAATGTCTCAGTCCAAAACACTGACTGTTTATTCCTCTCCATAGATGCTGCCTGACCTATTGAGTTCCTCCAGCACTTTGTGCATCTGAAGGTGGTTCAAGCTAAATAACTTACAGCATAGATGAATAATGAAAAGGCACTGCACTGGGGTCTTCTGGGACAAGGCAATGGATACAGGAGTGGAAAGGACAAATGGCATCAAATTACCCAAAGACTTAACCCTTCTCACCGCACAATGGAGGAAAAAATTTATGTTTGTATCCAGAGCGTGTGACGTCTGCTTCTCAGGCATTTGCTAGTGTGCATTCAATGAAGGAAAATTTCAGAAACTTGTCCAACAGCATATATTTTGAGGATGAAATCTATTATAGTGCAGCCTGGGGACATGTCCCTTTGTCACTACTGACAAAGTCTGCTGGTCTAAGGATTCATGAGGCATCTGCACGAAACTATGCTTTGATTGGCACAGAAAGCGCTCATTAACACATGACAAAAGATCACAATCCTAAAACACATAGTCTGCATGAAGTAAGTAAAATATTCCATGTTGTATTGCCTACAACTTTTCTTCTTTCAACAGACCCTTGGTCAGTTGTCATCATTAGATTCTTGGCAAACTTGCCTTCGATTGTGTCTTTGTTTTCTTTTGCACTAAAACCCTGCCTTTGCACAGTGTTTTTTTAAACTGTATGGTATAATCTGAAGAATAATTTATATTATTTATATCTGTCTGCACCCATGTGCCTGTGATTTAGCATGCCATGGTAATGTAGCAGTCAGTGCAGTGCAAACGATCACCAATCAGGATTCTAATCCTGCTGGTGTATGTAAGGAATTTATATATTCTCCCCGTGACCATGTGGGTTTCCTCTAGGTGCTCTAGTTTCCTCCCACAATCCAAACACGTACAGTAGGTTAGGGTTAGTAGGTTATAGGCACGCTATAGTGGCACCAGAAGCATGGCTGTCCCCAGCACAATCTTTGGGGATTTGATTAGATGAAAAATATGGATTTCATTACATGTTACGATATTTCAATGTACATGTGTCAAATAAATCTAATCTTTATAATCTTTGGATAGATTTTTGCATACTAGGGGAATTAAGGGTTATGGGGAAAAGGCTGGTAGGTGGGGATGAGTCCATAGTTGGATTAGCCATGATCTTATTGAATGGCGGAGCAGGCTCGATGGGCCAGATAGCCTACGTCTGCTCCTATTTCTTATGTTCTTATGTTCTTTATACTACGCTGCAAGCAAGGTCTTCATTCTACATGTACTGTATCCCACTGTACATGAACATGACAATGAACTTGATTTGACATGTGCTTATCTGAAGTGTGCATGTTGGTTCTGACTTGGACCATGGGTCCATCCTTGGCTTATCAACCTCCTCATTAAGCAACAGATCAGTTTAAAGGTCTTCATCCTCCTTTTCAAACGCTTCCTGTTCTCATCCCTTCCTCCCTCCATAATTTCCCACTTTACTTCTAGGTTTGCTCCAGGCACTCCAGCTTTCATGATGAGCAAGCTAGAGCTTTTCTCTTTGAAGTGACCGAGGATGCGAGCAGAAATGACAGAGTGTATAAGATTATGAGAGGTAGAGATACAGTGGACAGCCAGCACCATATTCCCAGGATGGCAATGGCCAGTACAACTATTTGAGATGAGTAGAGGAAAGTTTAGAAAGATGCCACAGGTGGATTTTCACATGATGACCATCCTCTAATTGAAGAAGCTTCTTTTCATCTCAGCCATCTCTATCTTATTGCTCACCCTGAGATTGATTCATGACCTTCGACCAGTGGAAGCATCCTCCCTTCATTCAGCCTATCAAACCCTGCCAGTAATTTGTCTGCAATTTTACTTGAAATAAGGACTAGAATATAAAAGCAAAGATGTAATGCTGAGGTTTTATAAGGCTTTAGTCAGAACACATTTGGTGTAATGTGAGCAGCTTTGGGCCCCATATATCTTATCATTTGTGTCTTTTTGTTTCTATATATTACGGTTTTAAGCTCAAATTTTATTGTTGTTGGAATAAATATGCAAATAGTATGTGAGACCATAAAGCATAGGAACAGAATGAGGCCATTTGGCCCATTGAGTCTATTTCACCATTCAATTACAGCTGATTTATTTTCCCTCTTAACCCCATTCTCCTGCATTCCCCCTATAACCACTGATACCTTTACAAATCAAGAACCTAATATCACCTACGTATGTGACTGACAATCAACAATTCTAATCCTGATTCTGATTTTGATGTCTTTCGTCCAATTAAGAGCCACATTAAAGGCATAATTAAAGAAGAAATATTTTGTCACTTGTATCCACTAAGACTGTGATTAGTACTGATGGGTAGCAGACACCAACAGAATCAACAAACTCATTCGTAAGGCCAGTGATGTTGTGGGGATGGAACTGGACTCTCTCACGGTGGTGTCTGAAAAGAGGATGCTGTCTAAGTTGCATGCCATCTTGGACAATGTCTCCCATCCACTACATAATGTACTGGTTGGGCACAGGAGTACATTCAGCCAGAGACTCATTCCACTGAGATGCAACACGGAGCGTCATAGGAAGTCATTCCTGCCTGTGGCTATCAAACTTTACAACTCCTCCCTTGGAGGGTCAGACACCCTGAGCCAATAGGCTGGTCCTGAACTTATTTCCTGGAATAATTTGCATATTACTATTTAATTATTTATGGTGAAACTGTAATGAAAACCAATTTCCCTTGGGATCAATAAAGTATGACTATGACTATGACTAAAACCATAGGGCCATCTGGCATAAGAGCAAAATTAAGCCATTTGGCCCATCTTATCTGTTTCGCTATTTAATCATGTCTGATTAATTTTCCCTCTCAACCCCATTCTCCTGCCTTCTCCCCATAACCTTTGATGCCATGACTACTCAAGAACCTATAAAACCTCCAGTTTGAACATAACCAATTAGCCTCCACAGGCATCAATGGGAATGAATTCCACATATTCACCACCATCTAGCAAAAGAAATCCCTCCACATCTCTGTTCTAAAGGGACATCCTTCTATTCTGAGGCTGTTCCCTCTGGTCCTAGACTTCCACACTATAGGAAAGACATGAAGATATCAACCCAGTTCCCCATCATTTAAATGGAAGGAAAAGTATTTCTCCGCAAAGATCCATACAAACGTCTTCAGTTTGCCTTTATCCCCTGCAGCCAGTTATTACAGAGGTACAGAGGGCCGGTAGATGGGACCAGGCTAGCTCAGATGAGATGGGCTGAAGGGACTTAGCTGTAGTGCTCCATGACTCTGACTGCATGCTGCCTTAGGAAAATTCCCCTTATAAACAGATGTTCAGTGCATATAAAAGCAGGTGAATATGAATCTAGACTCCATAACACCACTTAAGCAAGTGTTCTCTTGTATCTTGACCAACCTTTAAAGATTACCTGCAAGAGAAAATCTGCAGATGCTGTAAATCCAAGCACCACACACAAAATGCATGAAGGGTCTTGACCCGAAACGGATACTATACACTTTTCCATAGATGTTGCCTGGCCTGCTAAGTTCTTCCAGCATTTTGTGTGTGTTGTTTAAAGATTACCTTTCCCCTTCTCAGATCTTAATTTTAGACTCTCCTGTCTGAGAAAAGAATTAGCTTTATTTGTCACATGTACCTTGAAACATACAGTGAAATGTGTTGTTTGCATGAACAAATAGTACAGCCTGAGGATGTGCTGAGGGCCGCCTGCAAGTATGAGCACGCATCCAGCACAGGCATAGCCTGTTCAAGTAATGTCATCAAAAATTATGCCATAAGTCTAAAGCGACATAAAGCCATTCTCTCTCTCTCTCTCGCTCTCTCTCTCTCTCTCTCTCTCTCTCTCTCTCTCACACACACACACACACACACACACACACACACCCTCAAAGTCACCTGTGGAGTTATCATTACTTGGTGCTATAGTCAGGATAAACAGTTGAACAAGGTATGTGATTAACATAAGCAGTTAACATGAAAGAAATTAGCACTCAGCCTAAACCTGTGCAGACTCTGTGGGCAATCACCATATATGCCATAGTGTTAAATTATTCATGTTTTAAGAAAAGAGTTGGCTACGCTGTCTGCTTCAGAGTTACACCTGTAAGGCTTGTCAAATGTTAACCACCAATTTGCATAGTTGAATTTGTATACTGCTAAAGAATTACCTCATTCTTTGATAACAGAAGATACACATGTGGCTTGAGAGTTTTGGGCATTAAGATCAGGTATTCAATGAACTTCTGGTTCTTCATTAGGCAGTAGATAGATTTGCTTTTGTCACCAAACACTCTAAAGCACTCCCCAGCCCTGATGAAGGATCTCAGCCCAAAACATCAACTGTTTATTAATTTCCATAGATGCTGCCTAACCTGCTGAGTTGCTCCATCATTTTGTGTGCATTACTCTACAAACTGCTACAGCTATATTGTTGAAAGTATCCTGACTGCTCACACTATTCTCTAATATGCAATCTAATATGGAGAGAATGCTTCCCATAGAAGGTGAGTCTAGGACCAGAGGGCATAGCCTTAGAATAGAGGAACGTCCATTTAAAACAGAGATGCGGAGGTGATGAATCTGTGGAATCCATTGCCACAGACAGTAGTGGAGACCAATACACTGAGTACGCTTAAAGCAGAGATTGATGGGCTCTTGATCAGTCTGGACATCAAAGATTATGGGGTTAGCCGTGATGGAATGGTGGAGCAGACTCGATGGGCCAAATGGCCTAATTCTGCTCCTATGTCGTACGGTCTTATGCTCTTAAGACAAGAAACTGCAGCATGTAGTGGACTCTGCCCAATACATCAAGGGCACACCCCTCCCGACCATTGGTAGTATCTACAGGAGGTGAAGCCTCAAGATGACAATATCCATCATCAAATATCCTCACCATCTACGTCAGGGCATCAAAGGTAATGGCGGGAAGGCAGGTGTATGGGGTTGAGCGGGATCCGAAATCAGTCCTCGAGTCATACAGCACGGATGATGCTGAGGATGTTCTATGAGTCTGTGGTGGCCAGTGCTATCATGTTACATACATCAAAGTTGCTGGTGAACGCAGCAGGCCAGGCAGCATCTATAGGAAGAGGCGCAGTCAACGTTTCAGGCCGAGACCCTTCGTCAGGACTAACTGACGAAGGGTCTCGGCCTGAAACGTCGACTGCGCCTCTACCTATAGATGCTGCCTGGCCTGCTGCGTTCACCAGCAACTTTGATGTATGTTGCTTGAATTTCCAGCATCTGCAGAATTCCTGTTGTTTGCGTTTAAAAAGTGCTATCATGTTTGCTGTTGTGTGCTGGGGCAGCAGGCTGAGGGTAGCAGACACCAACAGAATCAACAAACTCATTCGTAAGGCCAGTGATGTTGTGGGGATGGAACTGGATTCTCTCACGGCGGTGTCTGAAAAGAGGATGCTGTCTAAGTTGCATGCCATCTTGGTCAATGTCTCCCATCTGCTACATAGTGTACTGGGTGGGCACAGGAGTACATTCAGCCAAAGACTCATTCCAGCGAGATGCAGCACAGAGCGTCCTAGGAAGTCATTCCTGCCTGTGGCCATCAAACTTTACAACTCCTCCCTTGGAGGGTCAGACACCCTGAGCCAATAGGCTGGTCCTGGACTTGTTTCATAATTTACTGGCATAATTTACATATTACTATTTAACTATTTATGGTTCTATTACTATTTATTATTGATGGTGCAACTGTAACGAAAACCAATTTCCCCCGGGGTCAATAAAGTATGACTATGACTATGAAACAGATCCTTCAACCCATCTGGTCCATGCCAACTTGTCATCCAGTGAGCTCGTCCCATCTGCCATAGTTGGCCCATCATCCTCGCTCCAAGCTTCTCCTCTCCTATTCATGTACCTTGGAGACTCAAGAGATTCTCCAGAGACTCATTACCCTCCCCCCACCATCTTATTCTGGCCTTTGCCTCTATCGTGATGAAGCATTTCAGTCCAAAACATCGACTGTTTATTCCCCTCCATAGATACTGCGTGACGTGCTGCGTTTCTCCAGCATTTTGTGAGAGTTATTCAACTGACAATCTTATTTTGTTCACGCAATGTCTCCCCACCTGTTTGCTTGATTCTAAAATGAACCTGGACTTGTTATTTCCTTCAGACTTTGGTACTGATCCATTTATAAAGGCCTTTCATCATCTCATTTGCCATCAAACTCACAATAGTTTTGTTGGTTGAATGCCAGTCAGAGCCTTTTCTCTTCAGCTTTATCCCTCCCTCCTTCCAGTGAGTTTTCCTGCAAGTCTAATAAATGCTTGTTTCTATCATCAGACTATTCTCACTATTCTCATTCTTTCAGTCAGGGTAGTTAGTGGTTGTCTGCCTCGAACTGATAAGAAGGCGACAGGAAGTTCAGAGCACCATAATTATTTCCTTAGTTAGTGGCTTTTCCCTATGCCTGATTTGTTAAAAGCTGAAAATGTAATGTTCCAGACCATGGCTCACTTGTTAGAAATGTTTGCAGGCTAATTTTATTTTCTGACAATTTTCATTGTTTAGTGAACTACTAGTATATAAAAATGCTGCTTTAGTGCAAGAATCCAAAGAAAGCCTTTAGGTTTCCACAACAGGGTAGAGATTTGCATCTTCTGGAGGAATGCAGACATAATGAATGCCTTGAAGTTTGGTTCCACTGATTTCAGTGTAACTGAAGTTCAGAAATGGATGTGTTCACATTCCCACTTCACATATTATAGTCATGGAGCACGGAACAGAAACTGCACTGCGGCAGACAGGAAGGCTCTGCAACAGGTAGTCAAAACTGGCCAACACATCACCGCCACCAGCCTACCCACCATCAAGGGCTTATATGCAGAAAGGTGCTGGAAAAGGCCAGTAGCATCATGAAGGGATTCACCCACCCTCCTCGTGGACTGTTTGCCCCATTCCCATCAGGGCGGAGAATCCACATCAGGACCACCAGACTCAAAAACAGTTACCTTCCTCAAACAGTAAGGCTGATCTGTGTCTCCATCCACTAATCCACCCCTCCACACCCCCAGCTATCACTGATATATCATTTCCTTTCAGGATTGTCTGTACATCATGTATATAAGCTATTTTATGTATTTATATTTACTGTGTGTTTTTTTATTGTTGTGTTCTTTATCGTATTGTGCTTTTTTTTGTGTTACATCAAATCCAGAGTAACAAATATTTTGTTGTCCTTCATACTCGTGCATTGGAAATGACATTAAGCAATCTTGAATCTTGAACCTGGAGACGCACGACATGGAAGCAGGTCCTCCAGCCCCACTTGTCTATGACAGCCAACACTCCCATCTAAGCTTGTCCCATTTGGCTGCCTTTGGCTGATATCCCTCTAAACTCGATGGGCCGAATGGCCTTATTCTGTTTCAAACCATTTACCTCTCCAAGTTATTTTTTAACACATCTGTGGAGACAGGATAGGCTGAGAGGGGTATCGTTTGAATCCGGGCAAATTGGACTCGTTTGGAAAGGAATCTTGGGTGGCAGTCGACGTTTAAGACTTCAGTTAGTCCTGACCAAGGGTCTCGGCCCGAAACGTCGACTGTACCTCTTCCTAGAGATGCTGCCTGGCGTTCACCAGCAACTTTGATGTGTGTTGCTTGAATTTCCAGCATCTGCAGAATTCCTCGTGTTTGCAGAGCAGACTCAATGGGTTGAATTCTCCTCCTATGTTTTATGGTCTTCAGAACAAGTCTGTAATTATTCCACAGAGTTATTTGACTGAAGTCCGTCTTTGGCGTTAAATCTTAATATTTAATATAAAAATGTAATTTAAGAAAATGAATTATAAGGATAGAGGAAGACAGCCAGTGACAGGAATTGACTAATCTTGCACTGATAAAAAGCACTGGATGTGTATTCAGCAATGTAAATTAGAACTTCTGGGAGGAATCATTGATACATCCTTAAAGAAAGGAGGCATGATTGCAGGTCGTGTAGGTCTTTGCTGATTCATTTGTGGGATATGAAGGCTTCTGGCAAAGTCAGCAGTTATTGTCAACCTCATTTCAATTGCTCATCGGACTCTTTCAGAGGATAATTAACAGTCAGCTACATTGGCGAGTTGGGTGTCACAGACTGGATAAGGACATTGGATTCCTCCCTGAAAAACTCTGGTGAATGAGATGGGTTTTTAGAACAATTCAGTCCTTACATGGTCAGTTTTACTGAGACTGGCTTTTCATTCCAGGTTTATTTCATCACTTGACTTTTAATTCCCGGGCTGTCAGGCTGGGTTTGAACACATTTCTCTGGATCAATAGTCTCTGTACACTATTGAAAATTTAACCACAGTGCAACTGTACACCTCCCAATGACCAAAATAATGATATCACTGAACAGCCGAAAATGTCTTGGAATATTGCTGAATCTAATTTACTCCACTTTTATAGGTTTTAATTTTATCAGCATAAGACAACTTAATACTGGAAATTGGAGCCCTTTCCATTTCAGGTTTAGTTGTCAATGGATCAGTTAGAGTAAGGAGACACAAGAGACTACAGATATTGGTATCTGAAGGAAGAAACAATCTGCTGGACACCAATGACTCCAAGTTGGCCAGAATCCATCACTACAACCCATCTGGCATTCCGAAGGCATTATTGCAGTTATGGCTGAAGGTACTCAGTTGAGAAGTATCTGTGGAGGAAAAGAAATTGTCGATGTTTTGGATGAAAACACTTCAGGATCAAAAAGGAAAATGTCTTCTAACTGCTCTTGCCCCACTGAACTTATCAAAGGTCAAAGTTCAAAGTAAACTTATTATCAAAGTACATATATGTCACCATATACTACCCTGAAATTCTTTCTTTTACAAAGTAGACAAAGAAATACAAAAGAACCATTGAAAATCTACACAGAAACAGACTGATAAACAAACAAAAAAGACAAACTGTGAAAATACATAAATTAATAATAAAACTAAATAAATAATACTAAGAACATGAGTTGTAGTGTCCTGATAGGTTGTAGAATCAGCTCTGATTTGAGGTGAGTGAAGTTATCCAGACAGGTTCAGGAGCCTAAGGGTTGTAAGGTGATAATCGAGTAGTGTGGGACCTCTTTCGCTATGGCAGCAGTGCGAAGAGAGCATGGATGGTGGGGGAGCTGGATGATGGATTCTGCTTTCTTGTGGCAGTGCTCCTTATAGATGTACTCAATGGTGGGGAATGCTCTTCCTGTGATGGACTGGGCTGTATCCACCTTGGCTCTGTCCTGCCTCTCCTTCTCCAGTCCTTTCCTATTGAGGACTCCTGTCATGTCCCCCACTATATTGACAACTTCCAATTCACTGGACCCCCACCTCCTCATCTTCAATCTGTTGGAATGAAAATTATTAGCTTCTCCTTCTACATAGTCAAATCAAAGAGTCCAAACCTGGCCAAAACTTACCTACATCAATATGGCTTTGTTTTTAATCCACAAGTCAAAGGTGAATTTATCATCACCTGCACAAGCGCATGTGTGCACAGGTGCAATGAAAATTTTACTTGCAGCAGAATCACAGGCTCATAGCATCAGATACACAACATTCACAGGAAAAACATGAATTAAACAAATTTTACAACAAAGAAAACAATTAGAACAAAAGAAAACAAAGTCTATTTTAGTGCAAAGTGATCAAAGCAGTCGTAGAGTTGCTGTAGTGAAGTAGTCATTAGAGTTGTTAAAGTTGATTCCAAGAACTTAATGATTGAAGAGAAGTAGCTGTTTTTGAACCTGGTGGTGTGAGAATTCAGGCTTTTGCACTTTCTGCCTGATGGGGATGAAGCGAGGAGCTGGGAGGTGATAGGTGAATCCAGGTAAGGGGGAAGGTGGGTGGGGAGGGGGGGATTGGCGGGGGATGAAGTAAAGTAAGAAGCTGGGAGGAGATAGGTGGAAAAGGTAAAGGGCTGAAGAAGAAGGCGTCTGATAGGAGAGAGAGAGTGCACCATGGGAAAAAAGGAAGGAAGGTAATTGGCAGGTGAGGAGAAGAGAAAAGGGAAGAGGGGAGCCAGAATGGGGAATAGGAAAGAAGAGAAAAGGTGGAAGAGAGGGGGAAATTACAGGACGTTGGAGAAATCGATATCTATGATCAGATTGGACACTACCTAGACAGACTATGAGAAACATTTCATCACCCCTCTCTCACCTGATTCACCTATCACCTTCTAGTTTGTACTCCTTCCCCTCCCCCACCTTCTTATTCTGGCTTTTTACCCCTTCCTTTCCAGTCTGATGAAGCGTCTCAGCCCAAAATGTCAACTCTATTCCTATCCATGGATGCCACCTGACCTGCTGAGTTCCTCCAGCACTTCTGTGTAAGTTACTCTGTATTTCCTGCATCTGAAGGGTGCCTTGTGTTGAAAACCCCTGACCAAGCCCAGTCACCAAGCTAGTTGGCACAGGAGCTCACTCTGCAGACTTACTGACCTGTGAATGTTGGTGCAGTTGATCAACCTGAAGGCTGTTGCCTTCTGCACGAAGCGACACATGTTTTCTGTGGCTTCTAGGTCAATCATCAAAAGAATAAGAAAGCCGAATTCTTCAGAACACCTGAAACCTGAAGAAAACAGGAAATGGCTTCTCACACCCACTGCAGAAAAATCCCAAGGACACAGACACAGGTCTAAGATCATTTTCATTTCCTCCCTGCAAACAACTGCTAATTGCAGTGTAGAAAAATAAGATAACTGCACAATGAAAGGTAGTTAATAGCAGAGGGCAGAACTTAATATCAGTTAGTAAACTAGAAAATTTGTTTATGATTGTCATCTGTATCGAGGCACAGTGAAAAACTTGTTTTGCATGCCATCTACACAGATCATTTTATTACAACAGTACATTGAAAATGTACGAGGGAAAACAATAACAGAATGCAGAATTGCACACAGTGGCCACTTCATTAGGTATCTCTTGTACCTAATAAAATTGCCACTGAGTGGTTTGATCATGGTCTTCTGGTGCTGTGGCCTATCCACTTCGAGCTTCAATGCCTTGTTCAGAGATGCTCTTCTGCACACCACAGTGGTTACTTGAGTTTCTGTCACTCCCCGGATGTTTTTGTGTTCTTTTGTTTCTCGCACCATTCTCTGTAAACTCTAGAGATATTCAAAACTGCTCATTTGGCATCTACAATCATTCCACAGTCAAAATCACTCAGACCATACTTCTTCCCTATTCTGATGTTTAGTCTGAGCAACAACTGAACCTCCTGACCATGTCTGCTTGCTTTCATGCATTGAGTTGCAGCCACATGACTGGCTAATTTGATATTGGCTTCCAGACCGTTCGGGCTGACCGGAAATGCACTGAGAGCGGTAAGCGTAAAGGAGTTGGGTGCTTACTGTTCTGGTTAACAACAGAGGGTGCAATCCGGGTCATATTACGATCGAGGAACGAGTTTGTAGACCGGATATTGAGCTTTTTGCTGTTGGACTTCGGCCACATTCCACCGAGATACAACACTGGGCGGCACGGGAGGTCGTTTCTGCATGTGGCCATCGAACTTGCAGCTCCTCCCGTGGAGGGTCAGACACCCTGAGCCAATAGACTGGTCCTGGACTTATTTTTTCCATCTGGCATAGTTTGCATTTTGTTGTTTGATTGTTTGTGGTTTTTGTATTGCTATATTTATGCTCCATTCTTGGTTGGTGGGGCTGTAACGAAACCCAGTTTCCCTCGGGATCAATAAAGTATATCTATCTATCTATCTATTTGCATTAATCAGCAGGTGTACAGGTGTACCTAATAAAGTGACTACTGAGTGTAAGTGTTACAGTTGCAGGGAAAGTGCAGTGCAGGCAGACTATGAGATGCAAGTTCAAGAGCCCATCTTATCATACCTGGGAACCATTCTTATAGCAGCAGGAGTGAAGCCGTCCTTCAGCCTGCTGGTATTTGCTTACAGGATTTTGTATGTTGATGTCCTGACGAAGGGTTGCG
Organism: Mobula hypostoma; assembly: GCF_963921235.1. NCBI lineage: Eukaryota > Metazoa > Chordata > Chondrichthyes > Myliobatiformes > Myliobatidae > Mobula > Mobula hypostoma. The sequence continues at coordinate 41,972,940 of NC_086116.1, forward strand.
GCCGGAAACGTTGACTGAGCGTTTCCACGGATGCTGCCCGACCTGCTGAGTTCCTCCAGCGTGTTGTGGGTGTTGCTTTGACCCCAGCATCTGCAGAGTATTTTGTATCTTGATGCCTGATGGAGGGAGGAGAAGAAAGACCCCAGGACAGGTGGGGTCTTTGATTATGTTTACCGAGGCAGGGAGAAGTATAGTCAGAGTGCATGGAGGGTTTCCGTGTTGTTCTCAGCTGTTTCCACAATTCCCTGCAAATATTTATTATCATGGGCAGTGCAGTTGTGCAGTTGCCACACCCAGCAGTAAAAACTGATTGTAATGTAGAGTTGATTAATTTTTTTCTGGTAATAAGAGTGAGTAGCAGAAATGAACAATAAACTACATTTCAAGTCCTGATGAAGGGTCTCAACCTGAAATGTCAGCTGTTTATTCCCCTCCACAGATGCATCCTGACCCGCTGAGGTCCTCCAGCATTTTGTGTCTTGCTCAAGATTTCCAGCATCTGCAGAATCTTTTGTATTTATGTTTCAGGTTTGGTTTCATTGAGCCGTGTCCAGCAGAGGAAACACGAGAGACTACAGAAACAAATCATCTCAGGAACTCTGCAGATTGAGCTGCATCTGTGGGAGGAAAGGAGCCATCTACATTTTGATACTAGGTTTCAACGTGAAACGTTGACAATTCCCTTCCCCAAAACAGATGCTGCTCAACCCGCTGATTTCTTCCAGTGGATTGTTTATTGCTCCAGATTCCAGGATCTGCAGTCTTTTGTGTTTTCCAGAGACAAGAGAGAAAAGGACTGCTGGATAAGAAGGCCCACGTTGTCCATGCTGATTGAAAAAGAGTGATCCAGCCACATTCAATTGATTTTATACATACCCCACAGGAAATGTTCATCCAATAGTTTTTAAATACAATTAAAAACTCCTGCATCTGCTGCGCTTTCAGCAGTGATTTCCAGACCCCAGCGATCCTCAGGGTAAAAATTTCTCAACTCCTCTGCAATCCTAATTATTAATTTAGAACAGTACAGCACAGGAACAGGATCTTTGGCTCATGTTGTTGTGCTGAACTATTTAAAGTAATAATTAAATGGCTACCTAAACTAATCCCTTCTGCCTACACAATGTCCATATCCCTCTATAATCTAAACTTTCATGTGCCTATCTAATGGGATTGCTCCCGGCACTCTGGTTTCCCCTCCCATTTTTAAGATGCATGGGTTAAGGTTAGTAAGTTTTGAGCAAGCAACGTTGGCACTGGAAGCATGCGGCTGCCCCCAGCACATCTCAGACTGTGTCGGTCATTGTCGCAAACAACGCTTTTCACTGTATCTTTCACTGTTTTGAAACACATGCTACAAATAAAGCTAATTTTTAAGAGAGAGCCTCTCAAATGCCTCTGTCCTTCCTGCCCCCAGCACCGTCCCAGGCAGCACATTCCAGGTAGCCTCCACTCTCTAAGTAAAAAAACTTGTGCACCCCTCCCCCCAACATCTTGTTTGAACTTACCCCCTCTCACCCTCTGAGGGGGGGGGATGATACCAGCCATCTACTCTCTATGCCTCTCTTAATCTTATGAACCTCAATCAGATCTCCCCTCAGCCTCCACCATTCCAGGCAAAACAACCAAGTTTCTCTAATCTCTCCTTACAGCAAATGCTCTCCATTCCAGGCAGAAACCTGGTGAACCTCTTCTGCAGCTTCCCCAAAACCTTTCCGAGAATGGGGAACCAGAGGTGAATGCCACCAAATGGAGTGCTATAAACCTGCAACGTAACTTATTTCAAATGTTCCTAATGATTGACCCTTCTGCTGTAGGAAAAGTCCTTTCTATTCACTATTTATGTCCCTCATCATTTTATACACAGAACGTTCCTTAAACAATGAAAGAACAAAGTTCAAGGTTAATTTATTATCAAAGTTCATATACGCCTCCATATACTACCATGAGATTCACTTGATTGCTGGCGTTCAAAGTAGAACAAAGAAATTAAATGGAATCAATGTAAAACTACACACAATCAAAGACTGACAAACAGCCAATGTGCAAAAGAAGGCGAGCCTTGCAAATGCAAAAAATAAATAAATAATGCTGAAAACAGTAGAGACTTTGAGTCCATAGATTATGGAAACATTTCAGAGTTGAGGTGAATGAAGTTAGCTACGCAGGTTCATGAGCCTGATGGTTGAAGAGTAAATTAATGTAATCATGTTTAGAGTAATTTATGTATAAGATCAGATAGAGATCACTGAAATAGAGGAGACAACTCATTGATTGTTGCTGGGAGGATGTAACTTCTAGGGGTCATGCAACAGATGAGTTATTTCCTGCCCAGCATTGTGACAAGTTATTTGCAAATATCCCAAGCTCTGTATTCTATCTGTGCCACACAAACAACTATATAATTCAGCAATAATGCTCAGAATATTTATTCTGCTGTTAGTACTGATATTAGGATGAAATTTAACTAGAAAGGTAATGATATACAATAAATTAAATGTTCTACTACCAATCCATGCATGCAAGAAAATTCTGGCTTGCCGCAATGAGACTGGATAATGAGTCATTTTATGAACCAATTAATTTAAAGTCAGCAATGTAAAAAAACAGCATTATCAATGGTAATACTAGTATGTTAACTGATCGTTATCACATCTGTACTTGAAAACTCATGTTTTGAGAGACTCTGAAAGTGATGCCAAAGACAATACACAAACCTTGTATCTTTCTTTGATTAAACTCAAGAATCCAATGAGCTGGATCATAAGGTCCTTGAGATTTTATATTCAGCATTATTAACCGACCCTAAAGTACATTTGAATTTTCCAAAAAAATTCGAAGTCTATTCACCCCAGCATGTTGGTGAGTTTATTACTAATAGTCCTCAGTACAATATCAACCTATGAATAGGTGGACAGACTAGAATCAGAATCAGAATCAGGTTTAATATCATTGACATACAGTATAGCATGAAATGTGTTGTTTTGTGGTAGCAGTACAGTGCAATACATGAAACAACTGATTATAAATTACAATATGAAATAATTATATTTAAAAATTAAATTAGTAAAAATAGACAGCAAAAATAGTGAGGTGGTGTTCATGGATTGGTTCATTGTCCACTCAAAAATCCGATGGCGAAGGGGAAGAAACTGTTCCTGAAACACTGAGTGTGTGTCTTCAGGCTCCTGTACCTCCTCCCTGATGATAGCAATGAGAAGAGAGCACGTCCCGGCTGATGGGGGTCCTTCATGATGGATCTATGTATTTGAAGTTCAATCCTTTGAAAACCTCTCAAGAATGGAATTCCTCAGTTCTCTGTTATGTTATTGCTGGTAGAATTTCCTAACAAAGAAAAAGAAGTTGATCTAGTGAGGTAAAATTATCTAACTTTTAATCGTAAATTAATATATTTATTCTTAAATAAAAACAGAAGGTCTCAAAAACACTGAGCAGGTCAGGTAACATCTGTGGAAAGAGAAGCAGAGTCTGAGATCATTTATCAGAATATTATGCTTTCTGCTTTACATTTTCTAAACATGATGAATTTTGTAAACAGAATAACTCATTGGTTTGCCATTCAGAAGCAACCCTAATCTAATGATATATGGGGTAAGGCAATTTACTAGGAACACAGTAATAAAAACAGTTAGACCCAAAACGGAGTACTCATTCATAGTTTTAACATAGAAAAATGGTCATGATCTATGAATTACTGTGTGTAGGGCTGGTGGAAATAGAACTAATCAGATAGACCATTCAACAGGGAGTTATAGAGAAACAGGGAAAAGAACAATTTGCAGACTGGAACTGACAGTAGAATTCACACAGAACACAGAATTGTTCAGCACAGTTCAGTTTCATTGGCCCACAATGTTGTGCCAAACTTTAAACCTACTCCAAAATCAATCTAATCCTTCCCTCCCAGAGGGTCCTCCATTTTTCTATCATCCATGTCCTTATCTAAAAGTCTCTTAAATATCCCTAATGCATTAAGAAGCCAAACACTCAACTTCTGTGTAATAACAATTATGTAATTCTATAATCATTAATTTTCTTGTTGATTTTATTAAGCCAGTAGAAATATAGAACATAGAACAGTACAGCACTGAGCAGTCATTCAAGCCACAATGTTTTGCTGATCTTGATGCCAATTTATATTAAATCTCCTCCTCCTGGGTATCACCCATATCTCTTCATGTTCTTGTGCCAATTTAAAAGCCTCTTAAGCTCCACCAAACTGCCTGATTCTATTACCGCCTTATTGCAGGGACTTAACACTCTCTGCATAAAAAAAACTTTCCCTTCACCTCGCCTTTAAACTTCCTCCCTCAAAACTTAAAAATGTATCCATAAGTGTTTGATAATTTACCTTAGGGAACAGATTCAGATGATCTATCCTTACTATTTCTCTCATAATTTTAAAAACCATCTAGTCTCCCCTCATCCTACAGTGCTCTAGAAAAACAACCCAAGGTTTTACGGCCTTTCCCTAAAGCTCATACCCACTAACCGAGGCAGAATCCTGGTAAATTTCTTCTGCACCCTCTCCAGAGAATGCACATCCTCCTTATAATAGATAGTAAAAAAGAAATTATATTTTCATTTGTGCACTGGTGTTTACGCGGCATTCTTTGTTTTTCATCTAATATATGAGGTGGTTTACACTTACAGCTAGGGTACAGTGTCTCCAGCAGCAAGCTGAAGCAACTGGCTTGGGCAATTTGCCAGCAAAATGATTTTTGCATGTGTTGTACCGAACCTGCCCCAAAGTCAGAAGAGATTAATGGGGAAAAAATCGTAATTGCTTCTTTCAAATGTTAATGTTGGATTTGCATTGCAGTTTGTTCCCTGAAACTCAAACAGAAAGGTTCAAGATTCAGAAACCGACCGATGCCCAGCACAAGCACCACGTTAGGGTGGCAGTTAGCTCGTGATGCTATTACAGCTCAGGACGACGGAATCTGTTCAATTCTGACGTCCTCTGTAAGTAAGCTTGTTCAATCCTTCCAGTGCGTATGTGGATTTTCTCCGGGTGCTCTAGTTTCTTCCCGCAGTCCAAAGACATCCCAGTTAGTAGGTTAATTGGTCATTGTAAATTGTCCCATGATTAGGCTCGGGTTAAATCGGTGCATTGCTGGGTGCCGCCACTCAAAGGGCCAGAAGGGACTGTTCCACAATGTACCTCTAAATAAATAAATAAAGATAAGAGACAAATTTCACTGTATCTTTCGATGTACATGTGATGAATAAAGCTAATCTTTAATTTTTACAAATTATTTAGAAATTTACTACTTAAGATCAAAAGTCTGCAGGCACTGAAAATCCAAAATAAAGCTGAAAGTGCTAGAAGTAAGTTTAAGTATGCAGTTTGGGGTGGGGGGGTGACCTACTGGGGGGTAGCCACAGTCACTTGGTCTCTGGCGCTGTGGCTCAGAAAGGAAGGGGGCGGGGGTGTAGAAGGGGAGTGCAGCAGTGATAGGAGATTCCATAGCTGGAGAAGTAGACACAAAATTCTGTGGAAGCAACAGAGACACCTGGATAGTATGTTGTTTCGCAGGTGCCAGGGTCAGGGACGTCTCAGATTGGGTCCACATCAGTCTAAAGAGGCAGAGTGAGCAGCCAGAAGTCTTGGTACATATTGGCACCAATGACTTCGGTAGGAAAAGGGAGGAGGTCCTGAATGGAGGATTTAGAGAGCTAGGTAGAAAGCTGAAAAGCAGGACCTCCAGGTTAGTAATCTCCAGATTGCTGCCTGTGCCACATACCAGTAAGGGTAAGAGTAGGGTGATTTGACAGATGAACGCAAGGCTGAGAAACTGGTGCAAGGGGCAGGGTTGCAGAGTCCTGGATCACTGGGATCTTTTCAGGGGAATGTGTGGCCTGTACAAAAGGGATGGGTTACACCTGAACTCAAGGGCGATCAATATCCTGGCAGGGAGGTTCGTTAGAGTTGTTGGGGAGAGTTTAAAATTATTTGGTAGGGGGATGGGAGCCAGAGAGAAAGGGCTGAGGATAGGACTGTTGTTTTACAAGCAGAAGCAGTGTGTAGTGAGATTGTCAGGAAGGAATGGCAGATGATAGGGCAAGATTTCTGTCAGTGGGAAGTTGCAGTGTTAAAGGGAGACAAATTTGAAAAAGGGTGATGGATAGAGACTGTAGATGTTATATTTGAATGCATGCAGTATAGAGAATAGATGATCTTGTAGCACAGTTAGAGGTTGCCACGTATGACGTTGTGGGCATCTCTGAGTCACGGCTGAAAGAAGATAAAGTTGGGAGCTTAACATCGAAGGATACACATTGTATCGAGGACAAGGCAAGTGGGCAGAGGGGTGATGTGGTAAAAAATCAAATCAAGTCCTTATAAATAGATAACATTGGATTGGAAGATATAGAATCCTTAGGAATAGAAAGACCCTGGTGGAAACTATATACAAACCTCTGAACAGTAACCAGGTTGTGGGCTACAAATTAAAACAGAAGGTAGAAAAAAACATGTCAAAAGGGCAATGTTATGATAATCATGGCAGATTTCAATACGCAAGTAGATTGGGAAAATCCATTTGGTGCTGAATCGCAAAAGGAATTCTAGAGTTCCTACAAAATGGCTTTTTGAAGCAGCTTGTGGTTGAACCCACTGGGGGATCAGTTATTCCGGATTGGGTGCTGTGTAATGAGCCAGATTTGAAAGAGACGCTAGCAGGGATGACGGCAGATCAGCAATGCCTGGAGTTTCTGGGAGCAATTCCGAAGGCGTGGATAGATACATCCCAAAGAGGAAATATTCTAAAGGAAGGATGACACGACCCTGGCTGACGAGAAATCAAAACCAACATAAAAGTAAAAAAAGGGCATATAATAGAGCAAAAATTAGTGGGAAGTTAAAGGATTGGGAATCTTTTTTAAGTCAACGGAAGGCAACTGAAAAGTCATAAAGGGGAAAAGATAAGATATGAAGGTAAGCTAGTCAATAATTTCAAAGAGGGTATCAGAAGCATTGGGAAAATATATAAAGTAAAAGAGAGGTGAGAGTAGATATTGAACTACTGGAAAATGATGCTGGAGAGATAATAATGGGGGACAAGGAAAAGGCAGACAGATTGACTAAGTATTTTGTATCAGCCTTCACTGTGTCAAACATTAGCAGTCAGCCAGAAATTTGAGAGTATGAGGGGCAAAAGTGAGTGTAGTTGCTCTTACTTGGGAGAATGTGCTTGGGAAACTGAAAGGCTTGAAGGTAGCTAAGTCACCTGGACCTGATAGACTACACCGCAAAGTTCCGAAAGAGTCAGCTGAAGAGATTGTGGAGGTGTTATTAATGATCTTTCAAGATTCTGGCATGGTTCTGGAGGACTGGAAAATTGCAAGTGCCATTCCACTCTTCAAGAAGGAGGCAAAAAAAAATATTATAGGCCAGTTAGCCTGACTGCAGTGGTTGGGAAGATATTGGAATCGATTGACCAAAGCCAGCATGGTTTCCTTAAGGGAAAATATTTCCTGACAAATCTGTTGGAATTCTTTGAAGAAATAACAAGCATGTTAACAGAGGAGAATCAGGGAATGTTGGACTTTCAGAAGACCTTCGACAAGGTGCCGCACATGCGGCTATTTAACAAGATAAGAGCCTATGGTACTACAGGAAGGATGCTAGGATGGGCTGATTGACAGGGGGAAAGTGTGGGAATAAAGGGAGGCTTTTCTGATTGGCTGCCAGTGACTTGTAGTGTGCTGCAGAGGTCAGTGTTAAGACCGCTTGTTTTTACATTGTATGTCAATGATTTGGATGATGGAATTGATGGCTTTGTATACGGTTTACGGATGATCTGAAGATAGTTGGAGGGGCAGGTAGTGTTCAGGAAGCAGGGAGGCTGCAGTAGGATTTGGACAGGTGAGGATAATGGGCAAAGAAGTGGCAGATGGAATATAGTGTCGGGAAGTATATGGTCAGGCATTTTGGTAGAAGGCATAAAAGCAGAGACTATTTTCTAAATGGGGAGAAAAATCAAAAATCTGAGGTACAAAGGGACATGGGAATCCTTGTGCAGGATCCCTAAAAGGTTAACTTGTAGGTTGAGTCATGGTAAGAGAGGCAAATGCAATATTAGCATCCATTTCGCGAGGGCTAGAATATAATAGAAATTATATAATGCTGAGGGATTAGAAGGCACCGACGAGGCCTCACTTAGAGTAATGTGAGCAGTTTTGGACCCCTTATTTAAAAAAGGATGTGCTGAAATTGAGCAGGGTTCAGAGGATGTTCATGAGAATAATTCCAGAAATAAAAAGGTTATCATATGAGGAACGATTGGTGGCTCTGGGCCTGTACTCGCAGAGATCTAGAAGAATGGTGGTGGTGGGGGAGGATCTCACTGAAACTTATCGAATATTGAAAGGCCTAGATAGAGTGGATGTGCCAAGGATGTTTCCTATGGTGGGGAGTTGAAGACTAAAGGGACACAGCTTCAGAATAGAGGGACATCCACTTAGAATTTCTTTGGCCAGAGGGTGGTGAATCTGTAGAATTCATTGCCACAGGTTAATATTTCAGGTTTCCAGCATCTGCAATATTTTCCAATGAATTTTTAAAGTTGGAAAATAATGTTAGTCAGTAGGCAAAGGGAAAGGAGATTAATTTTACCAAGTTCAGATGAAGGGACTTTGACCTGAAATATTAACCTCCTCAAACCTTTCTCCTTCTGCAGATGCTTTCTGAGCTGCTGAGTGTTTCCAGTACTGCCAGTGATTTCTGGTTATACTTAAAGTTCTCACCCTACATGGGACCAATGTTCCTTTCTGTCCCAATACTCTCCTCCATTGTTGCAAACCTATTCTCCATTTCTAGTCTCTACATATTTTCCTGTTCCACCGAGAGTTGTACCAGCTCGCAATGCTCCAGTATCTGGAGTTCCCACTTCAAACTCTCCAACTCTCTGGAGGTATCCCCTACCTTGAAGGCACTCATTAAAACCCATCGATTTTTTTGACTTAGAGTAGAGGACACATTATTTGAACATCAACAGCAAATTGCCTGATTGGTAGGAAATGCAGTACACTAGTCATAGAACCATAAATAGTTAAAGAGCCAACCAGTACAATAATAGGCTTCTTGGCCTAACTGGTCCACACTCAGTTAATAGTAGGTGTCCATGGCGTAAAGAAGGTTGGGAACCCCTGTTCTAGAGGATTAATGACCACAATTACCCCTCCTCAGCTGTTGCAAAGTATCAGACATGCTGGAAAATGCTCCTGGACCTCCTGGAGACCTTCTGAAAAGCAAAAGTGACTGTAGATGCTGGAATCCAGAGCAATGAACAATCTACTGAGTCAAGCCATGTCAGTGGTCAAGCAGCGTCTATAGGGGCAAAGAAATGGCCAAATGTTTCAAAGTGAAAGTGGAGTTTATTGCAATATGCACAAGTACGTGTACGTACAGGATCAAGAATCAACGTTATTAGCCATATACATTTATATGTATTAGGGATTTGCTGTGGTGTATTGGTCAGGACATGGCGTGCAACAAAAATAACATTCAACAATAATAAAGAATTAAATAAAAAATAAAGTTAAGGGCTAAAGTACAGAAATGGAAAGAAATGTGTGTGAATACATAAACACCAGCATTCAAGTGCAATGAAAAACATACTTGCAGCAGCATCACAGGCTCATACAAACATATAATCAGCATTCACGAGAATAATATACAGCATACTAAACATAAATCAGGCACATCTTTTGCAAGAAAGAATACTATTAGAACAACAGAAATCCTTTATTCATAATACAAAAATTACGTGAATAAACTGTGCAATGCCTTTCATTTTGATGTTTATAATGAATGCATCATGTAGTGTTCTATTACATTTCTCATATCAAGAGGACTGTTGCCATTTATTTAGCCCCCTAGGGTGGTACAATAATTGAAGGTCTTCTTCACCCAACTTTGCCCCTCCTTGTCCTGAAACAAGGAGAATCTGTGGCCCTCCCCACCGAGCTCTTGCAGTGGCTGCACTAACCTTCACTGTATCCCTTGACATGTACCCCTATGACCTGGGATGTGCTAGTCAGCACCATTTCTCCATGGACACCTTGATGCATCACAGCCTGGTATGCAAACACCAATGCCCTTGAATGAAAAATCCTATTAAAAATAGTGGATATGGCCCAGTCCCTCACCGGTAAAGCCCACTCCACCATTGAGCACATCTACGTGGGCCATTGTTGCAAGAAAGCAGCATCCACCATCAGGGTTCCCCACCATCCAGGTCAGGCTCTCTTCTTGCTGCTGTCCTCCCAAAGAAGGTACAGGAGCCTCAGGACTCACAGCACCAGCTTCAGGAACAATTATTACCCCTCAGCCATCAGGCTCTTGAACCAGTGGAGATAACTTCTCCTAACTTTGCTTCCTCCATCACTGAACTGTTCCTACAACCAATGACTCACTTTCAAGGACTCTTCAGCTCATGTTCTGGATATTTATTACTTTTTTTTTGTATTTGCGCAGTTTGTTTGTTTTGCACATTGTTTGTCTGCCATGTTGGGTGTGGTCTTCCATTGATCCTATTATGGTTATTTGATTTACTGAGTATTCACGCAAGAGATCAAATAGCAGGTTTGTATATGGTGACATATATGTACTTTGATAATATAACCATATAACCATATAACAATTACAGCACGGAAACAGGCCATCTCGGCCTTTCTAGTCCGTGCCGAACTCTTACTCTCACCTAGTCCCACTGACCTGCGGTCAGCCAATAACCCTCCATTCCTTTCCTGTCCAGATAGCTGTCCAATTTTACTTTAAACGACAACATCGAACCTGCCTCAACCACTTCTGCTGGAAGCTCGTTCCACACAGCTACCACTCTCTAAGTAAAGAAGTTCCCCCTCATGTTACCCCTAAACTTTTGCCCTCTAACTCTCAACTCATGTCCTCTTGTTTGAATCTCCCCCACTCTCAATGGAAAAAGCCTATTCACATCAACTCTATCTATCCCCCTCATAATTTTAAATACCTCTGTCAAGTCCCCCCTCAACCTTCTACGTTCCAAAGAATAAAGACCCAACTGCCTTTCTCTGTATATCTAATTTGAACTTTGAACTTTGTGCTGGCAGACCACTAAGTTTTGAGAAGACCAAAGAGGAGTTGATGATCCTCCAGCAGCACTTGATGTGTCTGTGTGTGTGTAAACCAGACATTAGCAGATGGCTTGCTGCTCTGGAAACTTTTTGAAATGGTCCTAACAATATAAACTCACCAGATACTGTTTAATTGCCTGGTGGTCCATCTTATCTGTGAAGGCTTTGTTGCTTTGACACTTGTGGGAGGACCAGTTACATCCCTTCTGACATTCACAGATTCGATCTAGCAGCAAACCACATTAACATTACAACAGCCTCCAAAGTCCTGTTTAGGTCCTCTTTTGAAACAGGTATAGTGTATTTACAAACAGATGACTTTTGACACCATTGGAAATGCATCTCTAACTTACAGGTTCCTTTCATGTGGGTTAGTCTATATTAATTAACTACACCGGAAGAAAACTTCAAACCCTTAATTGGTTTTTGCATTGCAAGAGTATTACAAATATTCTAGGGGGCTATTTTGTTTGCCTTAAGAAAAACAGGTGCTACGATGGTAATACTTTATTTAGGGAAAGTTACTGATTTCAACACAGGCAGCAGGCTAGTTTGTGCTGCTTGCTCACTACAATACTTTCAACATAACAACCAGTGTTAACCACACAGTGAGTAGAGTTGGTGCATTGGCGGAGTACCAGTATTGTGGGAAGCTATAGGGCTTAAAGGCAGTCAGCATTACTTGCACCTCTTAAAGGGGAACTACACCATAACCAGAGCAAGTTCTCAAACGAGAGGACTAGAATATACAGTCAAAACAATAATGCAATACTGTGTCTTTATAAGGCATTGGGAAGACTGCATTTGGAGTATTGTGAGTAATTTTGACCCCTATCAGAGAAAGGATGTGCTAGCATTGGAGAGGATCCAACAAGGTACATGAAAAAATTTATCTTGGGAATGATGGGGTTAATGTATGGGGAGCATTTAATGGGACTGGGCCTGTACCTGCTGGAGTTTAGATGAATGAGGGGGGGATCTCATTGAAACCTATCGAATATTGAAAGGCCTAGATAAAGTGGACGTGGAAAAGATGCTTCCTATAGTTGGGGAGTCCAGGACCAAAGGACACAGCCTCAAAATTGAAGGACATACTTCCATAACCGAGATGAGGAGGAATGTTTTTAGCCAGAGGGTGGTGAACCTATGGAATTCATTGTCACAGACGGCTGTGGAGGCCAAGTCATTGGGTATATTTAAAATAGAGGTTGATAGGTTGTTGATTAGTCAGAGATTAAAGATTAGTCAAAGATTATGGGGAAAAGATAGGACAATAGAATTAAGAAGAATAATAAATCAGCCATGATTGAATAACAGACCAGACTTGTTGGGCCAAATGGAGTAATTCTGCTCCTATGTCTAATGGTCCTATAGTTTCGTATCATTGCCCCACAGGTAAATCTCAGATATTTTTCAACGATTGTCATCTTGTTGTGGTGGAGATGCTTGTGAGTTCCTGAGATTCCAAGAGCAATGGCGCCTGGAGCTTGGCTCCTGTTAGAGTCACTCATGATGATGAAGTATAGGGGTGATTCCGAACAAAGAACAATTCAACCATGACCTCAATGGTGGAGATGCTGGAAAATGATGACACGTCACAAAGGTAGAGCAGGCAGAGGAAGGCTGCAGCAGTGACCATGCGTTCTACCCACTGGACCCTGACCCCTGACCTCTGACCCCGATCTGCCGAGGACTGTGTCATGGTCGCCCAAGCGTCAGTCTCCCCACGTTTTAACCAAAGTCACACACAAGCATTCTTCTTTAAGAAAATAGCCTGTTAGGAGAATATTATTCTCAACTAGAGTGATTGCACCACTACTAACTCTGAGAAACATGCACGGAATGGAGAGGAATAATTTTGGGCTGAAAGGCTTCATCAGAAATGGAAAGGAAAGTAGAAGAAGCCACAATAAGAAGATGGGGGAAGGGGAAGAAGTACAAGCTAGCAGGTGATAAGGAAATAAGTGATTATTGTTTTGCAGTAGCAGTATAGTGCAATGTATAGTAAGGGGAGGAGTACAGGAGGGTCCTAAATGATTCCACAAATTTGCTGAGTTGATAGGGTAGTTAAGAAGTATTATGGTCTGGGGATTGAATTTAAGAGCCATGAGGTGATGTTGCAGCTCTGTAAAACTCAGGTTAGACCACACTTGGAATTTTGTGTTAAGATCTAGTCGCCTCATTATAGGAATTTTGTAAAAATTCTAGAGAAGATGCAGAGGAGGTTTTACCAGATGCTTCTAGGATTGGAAAACATGTCTTATGAGGGTAGGTTGGGCAAGCTAGGTTTTTTCTCTTTGGAGAGAAGGAGGATGAGATGTAATTTGATAAAGGTACAAGAGATTTTAAGAGAAGGACATAGAGTGGGCAGACTACACATTTTATCCCATTTTCCAGGGTTGAAATGAGGATATCCTTTTAAGTTTAGGGGACATGCCAGAAGTCAGTTTTTTACACAGAGAGGTGGTAAGTGCCTGGACTGATTTGCTGGGGGTGGTGGTAGAGGCTGATTCCATGAACAGTTGCAACAGTGTGTACTATCTACAAGATGCACTGCAACAACACGCCGAAGTTCCTAAGGCAACACCTTCCAGACCCACGGCAACTACCATCTAGAAGGATAAGAAAAGCAGATACCTGGGCACACCACCACTTGGAAATAACCCTCCAAGTCACTCACCATCCTGACTTGGAAGCATATCGCCGTTCCTTCATTGTCGCTGGGTCAAAATCATGGAATTCCCTTCCTAACAGCACGGTGGGTGTACCTACACCTCAGGGACAGCAGCGTTTCAAGAAGGCAGCTCGTCACCACCTACTCAAGGGCAACTAGGGATGGTCAATAAAGGCTGGCTTAGCTGGCGGCGACAACATCCAATAAATGAATAAATAAAAATTAATAAATATATGAGGGATATTTAAGAAATGCTTAGAGAGGCACACAGATGAAAGGAAATGCAGGGTTATGGGCCACTTAGGAGGAAAGGGTTAGATTGATAGTGGAGTCGGTTAAAAGGTCCACACAACATCATAGGCCGAAGGGCTGGTACTGTGCTATATGGTTCTATGTTCTATATCCAGGGGTATAGATGCTTTGAAAATTAGTTTTGTTCAGCAACAGCACAGTACCTTATGAATTAACATAAATTTTTATTAACATAAGATTTTACATAACTGACAGGTGTGCAAAATAAACAACAAACTAAACATAGTGACACCAGTGCAAGATATAAAGCGAGAGAAAAAATATTGGCTAAGTTTGTGTTAGGGTTTTTCAAGCTGGTTCAAGAACCCGATGATAGCATCAAGAAGTGGGCATGGCCCGATGGTGAAGGTCCCTGATGCTGGATGTCACCTTCCTCAGACATCGCCTCTTGTAGATGTCCTCAATGGTGGGGACAACTATTACCCAGGATGCAAGTGGCTGAGAACACCACGCTCTGTAGCCTCCTGTATTCCTGTGCAATGGAGTTTCCATACCAGGTTATGATGCATCCAGTCAGAATAGTCTCCACTGAACATCTGCAGAGCTTTGTCAAGATCCAAAGACGTACCAAATCTCCTCACACTTCTAAGAAATTAGAGATTTTGGATGATGTTCCAGAGGTAAAGCCTGAAAAGGGGAGACAAGAAACCCACCAGATGTGGTCATGAGCAGTGCTTAAGGTCAGTCCACTGACAATTTGAATGCAAAGTTGCACTGTAATGGTTAAAGTTAATGAATTAGCAGGCAGAGTTCCAGACTACTAAACCAGAGTTGTTAGTTCAAATCTGGGCACGGCAGTGCGAGAATTTATATTCAAATAATGAAATAGATCTCTCAGTAGTGGTGACTAGTTTATAAAAATCCATTTGATTCACCAATGTCCTTCATATTATCACTGCAGGACTTTTATGTGTCCGGGACAAAGAAGCGGATAGGAAAATCATTGCGGACACTACCCACCCTGCAAACTACCTTCTCCAAAAGCTCCCTTCTGGAAAGCACTGTAGAGCTATTAAATCATAAATCACAAAATCTTAAAAGTTTCTTCCCCCAGGCTGTTAATCTGATCAACCAATCTCTTCAGAACCCTCCACCCCCCACCCCCGCCAGCCCTACACTTCCCTCTATCTATTACTCCCGTCACAGCACTGCACTGTAAACACCTTAAACCACTTTTTATAATTGTGCCATTAGGCTGTACATGCTGGTACTAATGTATTTATGCACATTTAATCCCATATCTGTACTTCTAACTTCATTTTTATATAATTTGTTATTATTCCTTATAACTGTTAAATGGTGTTGTTTATTGTTGCACGTTGCTCCTGACCAACACACCACAGTAAATTCCTAATACATGTACTGCAATTGTATATGGTGATTCAAATTGATCCTTGGCCCTTGAGAAAGATCTTCGCAGTATCATTTTATTCCTCAGCATTTATTTGGTGGCGGTTTAAATTTCCGTGTAGGGCTAAACAGATGTCCTCATGGTTAGTGAGACAGGAAAGGAGCACAGTGATCTGCTGATGGATGATGTCCTGGGGTTATGAGTACACAGATGAGTTCACCTCAGCAACAGGCCCTTCAGCCACGATGTCTGTTGTAAACACTATACCAATTTAAACTAAATCCCTTCAAAGTCAAAGTAAATGTATTATCGACATATGTGAATGTCATCGTATACTGCCTGATGATTCATTTTCTTGCAGTTGTTTACAGGAAAATAAAGAAATACAACAGTATTTATGAAAACTATACATAAACAAAGGCAGACTACACATCAGAATCAGAATCGGGTTTATTATCATTGGCATATGTCATGAAATGTTTGTCTTTTTTGGGCAGCAGTATAGCGTAGCTAAAAATTGCTATAAGTTAAAGTAAGAAATATTTAAAAATAAGTAAGTAATGAAAAATGAGAGCAATATAGTGAAATAGTGTTTATGGGTTCAAAGACTGTTTAGGAATCTGATGGTGAGGAGAAAAGACCTGTTCCTAACCACGAGTGTGAGTCTTCAGGCTCCTGTACCTCCTCCCTGATGATAGTGATGGGAAGAGTACATGTCCTAGGTGGTGAGGGTCCTTCATGAAAGATGCTGCCTTCTTGAGGTATCACCTCAATGGTGGGGAGGTTAGTGCGCATGATTCAAGTCCATCGCCTGCACCTTCCTCTGTCTTTCTAATAGCAACTTAAGTATCACTATCATATCAGCTTTCACCACTATCCCCGGCAGCACACTGCAGGCACCTACTACCCACTGAGTAAAAAAGCCTACCTCTCTAAGATGTCCCCTCTTGCCTTAAATGTATCAAGTCAAGTCAAGTCACTTTTTATTGTCATTTCAACTATAACTGCTGGTACAGAACATAGTGAAAATGAGACAACGTTTTCCAGGACCATGGTGCTACATGAAACAATACAAAAACTACACTGAACTACATAAGAAAAAACAAAAGAACTACACTAGACTATAGACTTATCCAGGACTGCATAAAGTGCACAAAACCGTGCAGACACTACAATAAATAATAATAAATAATAAACAAGACAATAGGCACAGTAGAGGGCAGTAGGTTGGTGTCAGTCCAAGCTCTGGGTATTGAGGAGTCTGATGGCTTGCGGGAAGAAACTGTTACATAGTCTGGTCGTGAGAGCCCGAATGCTTTGGTGCCTTTTTCCAGATGGCAGGAGGGAGAAGAGTTTATATGAGGGGTGCGTGGGGTCCTTCGTAATGCTCTTTGCTTTGCAGATGCAGCATGTGGTTTAAATGTCTGTAATGGCGGGAAGAGAGACCCCGATGATCTTCTCAGCTGACCTCACTATCGGCTGCAGAGTCTTGCGATCCGCGTTGGTGCAATTTCTGAACCAACCAGTGATGCAGCTGCTCAGGGTGCTCTCAATACAACCTCTGTAGAACATGGTGAAGGATGTGGGGTGTGTTGGGAGATGGACTTTTCTCAGCCTTCGCAGAAAGTAGAGATGCTGCTGGGCTTTCTTTGCTATGAAACTGGTGTTGAGGGACCAGGTGAGATTCTCCGCCAGGGGAACACCAAGAAATTTGTATGTCCCCTAGTGTGTGACTTCTCTAGCTTGGGACAAAGATTCAGAGCAAGTTGCCCCATCTATGCCTCTCATAGTTTTACAAACTTCTGTCTGCTCTCACCTCAACCAACAAAGCTCTAGAGTAAACAACCTTAGTTTGTCCAAATTCTCCTTATAGATCATATCTTCTAATCCAGGCAGCATCCTGGTAAACCTCTTCTGTACTTTCTCCAAACCCTCCACATCAATCCTGTAAATAAATTAATGCCATTTATAGAAAAAAACTGCAAATTACCTCAGGCTGTCTTGTATTTACAATGTCACTGGTAGATCCCAACGTTAAACAGACCCCATTAAATTCCTTACATAGTCGCAATATTTTTCACCACTCATTTCAACACAGGTTATCAATGTGATCTCCTCAGGGCTCTGATTCACCTGCGGAGAATGACTCAGAACAGCTTGCCTTCTTACGAAGACTGCGGTGCACGTTGCAAGCGACCTAGATAAAGTGCAGCCGACCATTATATTACTCAGTGCTAGCGTGGAGTAATTCACGACCAACAGCTCGGAAGATCACAATGCATCCTGTGGATGTTGGCGGGGATAATAAGCAGATAATGATTCAGATCAGCATTCATTTTGAAGTCAGGTTTAGATTCACTTATTGATCACATAGTGCTCCTCTACTTCCTTAGGAGTTTGCGAAGATCCGGCGTGACATCTAAAACTTTGATAAACTTCTAATAGACGTGTGATGGCTGCATCACAGCCTGGTATGGAAACACCAATGCCATTGAACGAAAAAAATCCTACTAAAAGTAATGGATAGGTCCTCTGTCTCACCAGTGAGCACATCTACATGGAGCTTTGTCACAGGAAAGCAACATCCGTCATCAGGGAACACACCACCAATGTCATGCTCACCTCTTGCTGCTGTCATCAGGAAGAAGGGACAGGAGCCTCAGAACTCATATCACCAGGTTCAGGAAAAGTTATTACCCCTCAAGCATTAGGCTCTTGAACCAGTGGAGACAACTTCACTCAATTTCACTTGCTCCATCACTGAAATATTCCCACAACCTATGAACTCACTTTCAAGGGCTCTTCATCTCATGTTCTCGATATTTATTGCCTATTTATTTATTATTATTCTTTCTCTCTTTTTGTACTTGCACAGTTTGATGTCTTTTGCTCATTAGTTACATGCACAGTTGGTGTGGTCTTCCATTCATTCTATTATGGCTATTGGATTTATTGAGAATGCCCACAAGAAAATAAATCTCAGGGTTGTATATGGTGATATGTATGTACGTTTGTACTTTGATAATAAATTTACTTTTAACTTTGAGCACATACCCTGTACATTGAAACATACAATGAAATGCATCGTTTGCATTAACAGCTATCACAACCTAACGATGTGATGGAGGCAGACACACATTCCAGCACCAACATAGCATGCCAACCATGATTGATATGCATATTCATGAATTCACATTAGTTATTTGTCTGTCTATGTATAGTTTTTCCTAAAATTCGATTGTATTTCTTTTTCCCTGTAAATGCCTGCAAGAAAATGAATCTCAAGGTAATATACGGTGACATTTACCTACTTTGATAATAACTGGACTTTGAATTTTGAATGACACTCCAAATATAGACACTGCTTGTAATCCAAGGTTAACTAACTGCTGAAGCTAGTAATCACCTGCAATATTAATTTTGTCTTACTTTCCACAGATGCCGCCTGACCTGCAGAAGGCCTCTGGCATTTTTTCTTTAATTTCAGTTTTTTTTTAAGCTGCTATTCTTCATTTCAGCTTCTGTTTCAGGAGCACCCATCCTGGAATTGGAGTTAGTTCATTACTCTCACATGTCCTGAGATACAATGAATCTTGAAAAAGCTCAGCAGCTTTTCATTTGGAACTTTACAGCAAAGTCAAAATATATTTCTTATCCAAGTATGTATATGTTACCATATGCTATCTTGAGATTCATTGTCTTGCAGGTATTTATAGGAAAATAAAGAAATACAATTGAATTTATGAACTATATATACAAAGTTCGGCAAACAACCAATGTGCAAAAGAAGGCAAATTGTGCAAATACAATTAGAATACTGAGAAACGCACGGAGAATGCTGGACGAACTCAGCAGGTCAGGCAGCATCCAAGGATAAGAATAAATAGTTGACGTTTTGGGCCGATACCCTTCATCAGGACATTGTCAGTGGTCCAAAATGTCTTCTCTTTATCCCTTTCCATAGATCCTTTCCACTGAGCTCCTCCAGCATTTTGTATATGTTGCAGTAGATTTCCAGCATCTGTAGAATCTCTTATGTCATTAATGCTGAGAACAGACTTGTAGACACCCTGAAAGTGAGCCTGTATCTTTCAAACCTTCATTCCTTTCTGCACCTTCAAATTTGTTTGAGTTCTAACTTTCTCCCATCTGAAGTGAAGTCATCCACCTGGAATATTATCTTTGCTCATCTTTCCACAAATGCTGCCTGACCCGCTGAATAATTGCAGCGCTCTGTGTTTATTGTGCAGTCACTTGTAACACGGGAGAAGGTGGGTCTACCAGAATGTTGCAAAAAAAAACTCTCAGAATGAGAATCATCGGAGTGAAATCTAAGATGCGTTTATGCTAAAACGGAGAATGTCGTGTTTGTATTCCATTGACAATGCCTCACCTTACCTTGCCTCTTTTCTTCAGAGAGTGTTTGTCTATTACCAAACAGTTGCAAAGAAAGTGAAACTGGACCCAGTAGCCAAGTATTCAATGCATGCCTCAAAGTCTGAAAGAGAGAGGGGCTAAAAAAAACTTGCAATGGAAGGCCTCGGCAGAGTGGGAAGATGGTGGTCCCCGGGACAGAAGATACACTTATTAAGCGACTTCCCTTTTGTTCCCACCCTTTTCATTAGTGGCAGCTGACAGGCTGAAATTCAGCTGGGCTTGTCTTCCCCTGTAGGACTCAGTGGAGCCCATTGTAATTGAAGCACTCCTGAAGTCAGACTTCTAGGATTACCACTCAATAACAGAAAAGCACACTGTTTCTTAAGTGTAACACTGATCTCTTACATAGAGGCAATCACCTAACAATTATACCTGTAATTAGCATTTTTCAGCTTGCACCAGGACCATTTTTTCATTGTAATGTGAGGAATAAGTTAATTCAGCACCGAGTCAGGGAACGTGCAGAGCAAGACACAGAATCTACCTTTTTTTATAAATGCAGGAGACAGGGAGGGGCAGGTTTGCATTTAAAAGTGAAGAAGCTGAAACTTTAAGTGGACGCTGTGCTCTGAGGAGAGGAAGCTTGTCAAACTCACTTCACACCATCAGCTTCTGTGCAGTATCCACCTGGCTGCATGTCACTTGCATCCCTGCTCTCTGATGTTACTTGGGCTGTTTTAATGTTTGAAGCCAAAGTCCAGTGTATTGTCTTACGGATAGGTACAGGCACTTACAGGTGCAATGAAAACTTACTTGCAGAGGAATCGTAGGCACAGAGCATCGGATACTCAGCTTTCATTAAAAATGCATTAACTGTACATGATTTATACGAAAATCGTACAAGTAAGAATCAGAAACACACACACACACACACACACACACACACACAGAAACCAAAGTCAGTGCAAAGATTTTTTTTAAGATTGGCTTTATTTGTCACACGTACATCAAAGCATACAGTGAAATGCGTCATTTGTGTCAACAACCAACACAGTCTGAGGATGTGCGAGGGCAGTCTGCAACTGTCACTATGCTTCCAGTGCCTGCATAGCATACCTACAACTTATTAACCCCGTCCTGGTGGGAGGATACTGGAGCACCCAGAGGAATCACACGCAGTCACCAGCAGAACGTGAACTCCTTCCGGACAGTGGCAGAAATGACCCCAGGACACTGGCGTTGTAATAGTGTTATGCTATTGCTACGCTACCATGTGGCCCTAGAAGACCAATGTGCTAAATGTCCTTTTCACCATCCTGGTCTACCTGTGATGCATCCTGTGTGTTGTGCATTATAGCATTTCTTAATTCCTTGTGCTTTCCACTGGCAGATATCTGGGATAGTGCTGTTGAGAAGAAAGGCTGGGATTAAGAAAATACATTTCATGCTCCTTTCAGACCGTTCCAGATGCTTCACAATCAGTGCTTCACAATCAGTGCTTCACTGTCGCACTGTACGGAACTGAAGTGGGCCTATTTATGTCTCGTCAACTACTGTACACAGGGACATGGTTGAGAATCGCTTGAGTTGAGTATGATGTTCTCCAAAGGGGTTGTCTATTGATGGGTGCTTAAGCAGCTGTAGAGGCCGATCTGGGGTCCACATAATTTGGAATGTTAGTGTGGATTATTTTCATGGTGAACGTCTGTGTGTGGCTTTGTTTAATGTGGGGAGGCTGTTGCATGGGCAGCCACCACGTGGTCCTTGACAGATCAAGGCCAGGACCCAGTGGCATGGAATGCAAGACAACTGGGGACCCTTCACTGCTGCAGACTTCCTTCACATTCACTGTCATTGCGGTGTGTCATCATCTTCCACAAGCTCCACCACTGAGGTCTTGGTTGGACCGCTCTCTGTCTGGAACCTCCCTGTTGACCTTACTGTCATGGATGAGCCTACCACAGGCTTAGTGCCAGATGGCTAAACTCCAGACAGCATCACTATCAGGACCTCAGGAACTCACAAGGCTCTCCACCACAACAAGGTGACAATCTTCGGAGAGGACAGGGACGGGGTTAACATAAGGAGCTACTCAGGTAAGCATTCACACACTGTTCGGTGATAGTACAATGGTCATATGCGAATACGTACTAAGCTAATTGAACAGTCACAGGAAGCTAGCTGGGCAATGAGCATCATGGGATCATTTTGGCAAAATCCAGAATAAAATGAATTCAAACACATTTTGCTTCCTGTACAAAGCTCACTGGTCATGGGCGGATTATGTGTACTGAACTGTAACAAGGAAATTATAATTATTTTGTGGTTTTAAGGCTGGTACTGATGTTGCTTTGTGCTTTTTAGAAGATGGGATTATGATCAAATAGGTAAAAGGTTAAGAGAAAGCTATGTATGTCTTCACTTTTCTCAGAGAGATGAAAATATTACATTTCTTTCACACCTTTCACCAGCTCAGAACATCCCAAAGGAATTCTGAGTCAAAGTCGAGTTTACTGTCACATGCACAAGTCCACCTGTGCACAGGGTTCAAAGTAAATTTATTATCAAAGTACATGTAGGAGGGTAGAACAAAGTCAAGATGGCGCTAAACGGCAACTCCTTTGTTTGCATCTTCGGAAACAGCTCTATTTCTATCTTTGATATCTCTTTTTTTCCCTTTTCAAGGTTCTTTTGAAGACCCTGACCTGGAGTTATACTCTGACTTCAGTTCTTCACAGGAAAAGGTCCTGCTCTCAGAGCCTCACAGCCAGCCGCTTTTTGATATCCCAAGGGCGCCGCCTGGAAGACCAGCGTGCCTTCAGGGTGTCAGATTTTCGTGGCTCTGGAGATGTGCTGATTCTAGACCAGGGCCCCTGACTGAGGCGTCGCGGGAGAACACAGAACATTGGAAGCAGTGGGTTAGCTGCTGTGGGCTGTGTGTCCAGAGACCTGAGCCTCGGGGCCGATTCTCTGAGCACAGAGCTCGGAAAAAGCGACGCAATAGACTTTTTACATCATAAATCAGCAAGTTGCTTATTATGTCTCCCCTATCACTGTGAAACAGGGACACCTCTTTTTCCCTTATTAGGGAGAGAGAGCTTGTGATATGCTGAATTACTGGGCGAATGAGTAGCCTTTGGGGTACTGCAAGTCTGTGTCTTTATTGATGCTTTGCTGCACGCTTGAGTGCTCGGTGGAGGGTGAAGACGCTTTTTTTTGCTGGTGGGGGAGGGGGGGTCATTGTCTTGTTGCTGCCAGGTCATGGGAAGGTGGGGGCTTTGGGGTTCTAACATTTAACTGTCATTCATTCTTTGGGGCTCTCCTCTGTTTTCATGCATGTTTGCGAAGAAAAAGAATTATAGGATGTCTATTGTACACATTTCTCTGACATTAAATGTACCTATTGAACCTAGATGCGACCACATACAGCCCTGAGATTCATTTTCTTGTGGGCATTCACAGTAAATACGAAGAAACCCGATAAAATCAATGAAAAAGTGTACAAACAAGACGAACGGTCAATGTGCAAAAAAAGACAAACTGTACAAATACAAACAAAAATAACAAATAAAAATAATAACAAATAAATAATGCTGAGAACATGAGATGAAGAGTCTTTGAAAGTGAGTCCATAGATTACGTTAACAGTTAAATGCTGGGCTGAGTGAAGTTATCCACACTGGTTCAGGAGCCTGAGGATTGAAAGGTTATAAGCATTCACAAGACATTGTGAACCTTTACAACTAAATACAGAAGAACGGAGAAGACGAGAAGTGAGGAGATAGACTCTGTTATCACTACTTTGGCAAATACTTAACTATTTTGCATAAACACGTCATGTATGCTCAGGCCACACGCAATGCAGAACACATTTTCTACAGCGACAAGGATATCACGGTTGAGTCGATGGGCCTCAGGCATGTAGATGGAGTAGCCTGATTCATCATCATTTGGGATATCGTGTTCAAGTTGATAGTCATTCAACCACACACATGTATATAGCTAGATGAAACATTCTTCCTCTGCTAAACCCATATATATAGTCACACACGGCACTTACAGTCAGTAAATAGTATTAGCACAAGATATTGAGTAGCATTGACAGGTTGACAGGTGAGTAAAACAGTATAATGTTACTGGCACTATTATAATAAAGCAAGCAATTGTATGAAGAAAAGATTAAAAGTGACCAGTGCAGGCAGAGAATGTGACCATTGGTTGGTGAGTGGGGTGGGGGGAGGCAACAGAGCCTTCTGACAGGGTGTACATGTCAGCTGGGTGGCACACATCTATGGTCCACTATATTGGGATGATTCGCACACATGTAAATGGAGTCAGAACAGAACCTGGGCTACTAGCGCAGTAGGTCAAAGTGATAAATTATCCTTATCATTCCAGAAAGGGTAGAAACCATGCAAGGAGAAGTTTAATGATTGTGACATGGGAACAGAGCACTGGCTTGAAGGAGGAAAGAAAATATTGGTCAAAGAAACAATTAAACAATGCCATCAAGTGATTGCATAAGATGTCTTTCATAGGGAAGTGAAAATCTTCAAAAGCTAAATACATAAAAGTGCACCGAAACTCAATGTTGTATGACTTATTGGAATAGAATGAGTATAAGATGTTTAAAAATAAACAATGGCCTATTTTACAATGTTTGAAATTAAGGTGTAGTTCTTTTCACTACCTTCAAAATAAGTAAAAACTGAACAGTGCAATAAATGAAGGAATGCAATAAACTACAACTTTATTTGCTTGCTGAATGTTTGGGCACCCCTGGTCAAAATTTCTGTTACTGTGAATAGTTCAGGGAGCAGAAGATGAACTGATCTCCAAAAGTCATAAAGTTAAAGACGAAACATTCTTTTCAACATTTTAAGCAAGATTAGTGTATTATTTTTGTTTTGTACAATTTTAGAGTGAAAAGAAGGAAAGGAGCACCACGCAAAAGTTTGGGCACCCCAAGAGATTTGAGCTCTCAGATAACTTTTACCAAGGTCTCAGACCTTAATTAGCTTGTTAGGGCTATGGCTTGTTCACAGTCATCGTTAGGAAAGGACAGGTGATGCAAATTTCAAAGCTTTATAAATACCCTGACTCCTCAAACCTTGTCCCAACAATCAGCAACCATGGGTTCCTCTAAGCAGCTGCCTAGCACTCTGAAAATTAAAATAAATGATGCCCACAAAACAGGAAAGGGCTATAAGAAGATAGCAAAGCGTTTTCAGGTAGCCGTTTCTTCAGTGCGTAATGTAATTAAGAATGGCAGTTAACAGCAATGGTGGAGGTCAAGTTGAGGTCTGGAAGACCAAGAAAACTTTCCGAGAGAGCTGCTCGTAGGATTGCTAGAAAGGCAAATCCAAACCCCCGTTTGACTGCAAAAGACCTTCAGGAAGATTTAGCAGACTCTGGAGTGGTGGTGCACTGTTCTACTGTGCAGCGACACCTGCACAAATATAACCTTCATGGAAGAGTCATCAGAAGAAAACCTTTCCTGCATCCTCACCACAAAATTCAGCGTCAGAAGTTTGCAAAGGAACATCTAAACAAGCCTGATGCATCTTGGAAACAAGTCCTGTGGACTGATGAAGTTAAAATAGAACTTCTTGGCCGCAATGAGCAAAGGTATGTTTGGAGAAAAAAGGGTGCAGAATTTCATGAAAAGAATATTTCTCCAACTGTTAAGCAGGGGGATGGATCCATCATGCTTTGGGGCTTGTGTTGCAGCTGGTGGTATGGGGAACATTTCACTGGTAGAGGGAAGAATGAATTCAATTAAATACCAGCAAATTCTGGAAGCAAATATCACACGTCTGCAAAAAAGCTGAAGATGAAAAGAGGATGGCTTCTACAACAGGATAATGATCCTAAACTCACCTCAAAATCCACAATGGACTACCTCAAGAGGCACAAGCTAAAGGTTTTGCCATTGCCCCGACTTAAACATCATCGAAAATCTGTTGATAGACCTCGAAAGAGCAGTGCATACAAGACGGCCCAAGAACCTCACAGAACTAAAAGCCTTTTGCAAAGAAGAATGCGGGAAAATCCCCCAAGCCAGAATTAAAAGACTCTTAGCTGGCTACAGAAAGAATTTACAAGCTATGATACTTGCCAGAAGGGGTGCTACTAAGTATTGACCATGCAGGGTGCTCAAACTTTTGCTTCGGGCCCTTTTCCTTTTTTGTTACTTTGAAACTGTAAAGGATGGAAATAAAAAAGCAATCTTGCTTAAAATATTAAAGAAATGTGTCGTCTTTAATTTTGTGCTTTTTGGAAATCAGGTCATCTTTTACTCGCTTAGCTATTCACAGTAACAGAAATTTTGACCAGGGTGCCCAATCTTTTGCATCCCACTGTATACCTTTCATTTTATAGATCCTTCAAAGATATACCTCCAGCGAGACAGGGCTCAGAACCAAAATGTCGATGATTCCTCTCTCTTCACAGATGCTGCTTCAGCTGCAGAGTTGCTGCAGCAGATTACTAATTGCTCCAGATTCCAGCCTCTGTAGCCACTTGTGTCTCTGGAAGATTTTATGGGGTGTCTTAAATGAGGAAGGGGTGGGGTTAGGGTAGAGAAGCCAAAATAGAAGACACTGGAAGGAATTCCAAATGTAATTGATGAAGAGTCCTTGATCTAAATCGTGTCTCTGTTTCTCTTTCTGCAGATGCTGCCTGACTAGCTGAGTATTTCTATCATTCTCTTCTTTCTTTTCTGATTTCTAGTATGTGCAGTCCTCTCTAGTTTCGGCTAGAGGTTAGGTCCGTGACCATTGCAGTCATAACCATCCTTAGGGCAGGACATGTCATCAGCCTTTCTGACACCAAGATCGTGGAAGAGACACTCCATTCCAAGTTCTGTCATGGGAAGACACTAAAATTAGAGACAGAAGAAAGGATTCAGTGGGATGCTGCCCTCACCCACATCTCCTCCATTTCCTAAACATCCATGCTCACCGTATCTTCCCATCACCTTAAGCGTGATAAAGTTCCTGCTGTCTTGGCCTATCACCCCACGAGCCGCTGCATCCAACGCATCATCCTCCACTACTTTTGCCATCTCCAAAGGGATCCTACCACCAAACATATCTTTACTTTAACTCTGTCCCTCCACTTTCCACAGGGATTACTCCCCCGTGATTCCCTTGTCCATTCGTCCTTCACCGCTAATCTCGCTCTCGGTGCTTATCCCTGCAAGCAGCCTAACTACTACACCTGCCCATTCACCTCTTCCTTCACCTCCACTCAGGGCCCCAGACAGCCCTTCCAGATGAGGCAACAATTCACCTGCGGATCTGCTGGGGTCATCTATTGCATTCCCGTCCCTGCCTCCTGCCTGTCAGCCATTCCTTTATCCATGCCATTATCTTTCCTGTAAGTCCATAGGATTTTACAGACCTCTCCAAACTTCTCGCATCATCACCTGCCGAGCTGTGGTGCTCATCTCACTGAAGCCATTATCTCTGCCTGCATTGCAGTTTGCTCTGATGAAGCCGATGATCCTTGCAGAGAAGGGGTTTCCACTTACATGATTTGTATGCAGTTTTGGTATTGTGTGCAGTTTTGGTCCCTTAATCTAAGGAAAGACATTCTTGCCATAGAGGAAGTACAAAGAAGGTTCACCAGATTGATTCCTGGGATGGCAGGACTTTCATATGATGAAAGACTGGATGAACTAGGCTTATACTCACTAGAATTTAGAAGATTGAGGGGGGATCTTATTGAAATGTATAAAATTCTAAAGGGATTGGACAGGCTAGATGCAGGAAGATTGTTCCCGATGTTGGGGAAGTCCAGAACGAGGGGTCACATTTTAAGGATAAAGCAGAAGCCTTTTAGGACTGAGATGAGGAAAAACTTCTTCACACAGAGAGTGGTGAATCTGTGGAATTCTCTGCCACAGGAAACAGTTGAGGCCAGTTCATTGGCTATATTTAAGAGGGGGTTAGATATGGCCCTTGTGGCTAAAGGGATCAGGGGGTATGGAGAGAAGGCAGGTACAGGGTTCTGAGTTGGATGATTAGCCATGATCATACTGAATGGCAGTGCAGGCTCGAAGGGCCGAATGGCCTACTCCTGCACCCAGTTTCTATGTTTCTATGTATCTCCTCAGAGTTTCTTCAGGAGATCGCTTACTGACCAACAGCTGGGTATATCCCCAATGACATCCGGAAAAAAGGCAAATAAGCTAGACTGCAGATAATTTAGCCTTTTGTAGCTTAGATGACAGCAATTCATCTGCTCTGAATATAAAATTGGAGGAAACAGGCGCAGGTGTCCATACCTTTAACCCTGTAAGACTGTGGCTAACCTGCTTCCCAGCATCATTTTCCAGCATCACTAGCATATCCTTTGATTTCCTTTAAATGCCCAGAAGAGTAGGGATCTCTGTTTTGTGGAGGTGGTGAGGATGTTTCCTAGAGACTAGAATGCACAGCCTCAGCAAAGAAGGATGTCCCTTTAGAACAGAGTTGAGGAGTAATTTCTTGAGCCAGCAGATGGTGAATCTGCGGAATTTGTTGCCACAGATTGCTGTGGAGGCCAAGTCAAAGAATATATTTAAAATAGAGGTTGATAGGCTCTTAATTAGTATGGCATCAAAGGTTACAGGGAGAATGCAGGCGAATGGGGTTGACAGGGATGTTAAATCAGACCTGTGGAATAGCAGAGCAGACACGATGGGCCAAATGGCCTAATTCTGCTTCTATGCCTTATTGTTTTATCAATGCAATCTCACTAGGTTGCCAAAAATAATAAAAACGCCTTAGATATCCCTTACTAAATTCTCACTAAATTGGCTTATTCTGTATTATATAAGTGCAGATGGAGCTGCAGAATAAGATTTCATCTGACTGATCGTCAAACTCGATGGTCCAATGAACTTTCTCCCTTCCCTTTCATACACTAGAACTTGACTTAGTTATTTATTGCAGTGTGACCTTATTAATTATAAACACGTGACCATAATTCAGTTTCCTTACTGATAATCATGCTGAAATAATGTTAATAATGTGAGCTCCCTCACTTCCTGAAGTGAAATGTAATGGTATACTCTGTGCACTGAGCAAGCTTCTTGAAGCATTTGGTAGAATCAACGAGTTGTGAAACTTAACATCTTGTCCAGAAATTTTATTAGAATTTGAATAAGGGGATATGTGACTGATAATGGGTGGAGAAGAGTGAGACTGATATAAGCTCCAAATTGTGAAGATTGTATAGGCTCTACTCTGATGTCTTAAGCCTGCTTAGTGAAATTTGCAAGTTTCCCCTGTGAATATTGAAAGGCCTAGATAGAGTGGATGTGGAGAGCACGTTTCCCCTCAGAGGAGAGTCTAGGACCAGTGCACACAACTTCAGAATAGGAGAATGTCGCTTTAGAACAGAGATCAGGAGGAATTTCTTTAAAGTACATTTATTATCAAAGTGTGTATGTAGTATACAACCCTGAGATTTGCCTTCCTCGCAGTCAGCCAAATCTCAGAGCTGGCAGGTGGTGATTCTGTGGAATTCATTGCCCCAGACGGCTGTGGAGGCTAAAGTTGCTGGGCATACCTAAAGCAGCGATCGATAAGTTCTTGATTAGTGAGGGCATCAAAAGTCTCAGGGAGAAGGCAGGAGAATGGGGCTGAGAGGGAAAACAAATCAGCCATGATGGAATAGAGAAGAAGATGCAAAGGACCGAATTGACTAATTCTGCTTCTATGTCTTACGGTCTTGAGGTCTAATATTTGGGATCTTTTTGGATGCTTTGGTGTCCTCCCACATCCCATTGATGAACTGTTCAGTAAGTGAATTGGCACTGCAAATTAATTAGAGTGTAGGTGGCTGGTGGGAGAGTCAGGGTGGTATTATTGGGTATGTGTGTGAGAATAGGATACAGGCAAATCCCGGAAAGCTGTGTCATGGCTAGATGGGGTAGTGAAGAAGGTTTTTGGCATGCTGCTCTTCATCAGTCAGACCAGTTGCGATGTTCTGTGCATAAGATGTTGGAAAGGCCAAAGTTGGAATGTTATGTTCCATTTTGGTCATTCTGCTATGGGAAAGCTGCCAATACACAGGAAAGAGTCCAGAGGAGATTTACAAGGATGTTGCTGGAAATTGAGGGACTGTGTTATGGAGAGAGATTGGGCAAGTTTGGACGTTTCTTACTGGAGTGTAGGAGATTGTGGGATGATTTTACAGGTGTGTATAATATAATGGGGTGTATTGGCAGGGTAAATGCATAGTCTTTTTCCTAGGGTAGAAGAATCAAGGACATAGGCTTAGGGTGAGAGAGGAGAGATTTAGTAAGAACATGAGGAGGGTAACTTTTCACCCAGAGAGGGGAGAACGTATAAACGCCTTACAGACAGTGGCAGGAATTGAACCCAGGTCACTAGCACTCTAACAGTGCTACACTAACCACTACACTACTCTGTCATCCTTGTTGAAAAGGTGATTAGCATGGTTGCCTTGGTGATAGCTGTAAATGAGGTGGGCGGGGACAATATAATTTTTAGTCACACAATCAGAAGGACGGTTTCATCTATAAATAACTAAAGTAAAACAAAACTGAGATCTTGAGACCTTCTATATTTTATTTTTAATTTTCAGTATTATCCAAGGGTGCTGCTTTTTCTACATTTCAGGGCACTTCCTCTGTTTAGCACTCTGGTTGATGCGCATTAATAGCAGCTAAAGTGTGCGTTGAGCTGTGGCTCTGTGGGTAGCACTCTTAACTTTGCATCTGAAGCCTGCGGGTTCTCAGCTTGCTCCAGACACTTGAGCATAAAACTCTAAATTGGCACTCCAGTGTGGTTCTGAAGGATTGCTGCATGGTTTGGGCTGTTACACTTCAGCATACTTCTCTAGGTGCACAGTGGAGAGCATCCTGTCTAGCTGCATCACAGCCTTGTTTGGAAGCACCCATGCCCAAGAATAGAAAAGCCTACAAAAAGTGCAGGGTGCAGACCAGTCCATTACAGGAAAAGTCTGCCCCATCATTGAGTACAGTTCCAAGGAGTGCTGCCACAAGAAAGGGGCAACCATTATCAAGGACCCCCTCCAGCCAGGCCATGTTCTCTTCCTGTTGCCACCATTGGGAAGGAGGTACAGGAGCCTTGGGTCCCGCACCACCCGGTTCAGATCCAGTTATTACACTACAGCCATCACCATCATGGATAAATTCACTCGCTTCAACTCTGAACCAATTTCACAACCTATGGACTAACTTTCAAGGACTCTATAGCTCACGTTTACAGTATTATTCATGTACTAATTTATTTATTAATCTTTTTTTTTGTATTTGCACTGATTGTCTTCTTTTGCACATTGATCTTATTTGTCAGTCTTTGTTTCTGTGTAGTTTTCATTGATTCTCTCCTGTCTCAACTCTTTATTCCTCTCCATAGATGCTGCCTGGCCTGCTGAGTTCCTCCAGCACTTTTTGTATATCTTGTATTTTTCATTGATTCTATTCTACTTCATTTTTCTATTGTGAATGCCAGCAAGAAAATGAATCAAGGGTAGTATATGGTGATATAGATGAACTTTGAACAGTGGCCAGAAGGCTTAAGCTGAGGCAAAAAGCAAACTGCCACAGGATCTCAACCTGCTGAGCAGCATCCATAGGTGCAAAGCAATTGTCAATGTTTCATGTCAAGACGCTGTATGCAGCAACTGCAGGCTCTTGTGTCTCTGGTTTACAATGAGGGTTTAATTATTTTTAAAAGAGTCATAGACCAATGAATTAGGCCTTTCGGCCCAGCATTTCCATGACAATCATTTTTCCCATCTACACCAACATTTGCCTGCGTAAAGATTGTATCCTTCTATGCCTTGCCTCTGTCTAAATGCCTTTTCAACCGTGACTGCATCTGATTCCACTACCCCCTCTGGCAGACACTAAAGTTAAAAGATAAGCTTTAATTGTCACATGTAAAGCAAAACAGTGAAAAAAAACAATGAAATGTACCATTTTGCATCGATGACCAACTCAATTGGTCCCAAGTGTTACTATGCTTCCAGTGCCAATGTATCATGCCCACAACTCACTCACCCTGATTGTTCATCTTTGGAATGAGGGAGGAATCCAGATCACCTAGAGGAAGTTCATGCAGCCACGGGGAGAACGTACAAACGCCTTACAGACAACACCGAGAATCGAACCCTTATCAACGCACACTGCCGCTATAAAGCAATTGCACTTAGTGCAATGCTACAAGTATTCTGTAAACTAATTTTTCCTCAGATACCCCTTAAGATTCTTCCCTCACATCTAAAACCTATGTAAGTTTTTCCACTGCATATTGGTACATGTGACAACAACAAAACAATACCAATTTCATTGTATTTTTAGATAAACACGTGTCTGGGAGAAAGATTCTAACTCATGTTCTCAGTATTATTTTTTCACTTGCAGTTTGTCTTCTTTTGTAGTCTCTGTTTATGTATAGTTTTTTAAATAAATTCTATTGTGTTTTTCAAGGAAGTATATGGTAACATATACATATTTCGATAATAAACTTTGAACTTTGAACTGGCTACAGTCTAATGTCAACCAATAGACTACTAATTAATGGAGAGCCAATAGAATTCTGCCAAATGGGGACGTCCGGTTGTTTTTGTCCTATGAGAATGGGAAGGTGGTACATCGAGTTACTCTTCATTGTTGGAAGTTAAGATTAGTTCTCCATTTTAGGACCTTATCTCGACTTCTGGAGCCCACTTTGCAGCAAACAGCCTGCCTTTTGTGAGTCTTGCCACACAAGTTTTATTTTTTTTATTTCTTTTTGTCAGAGACGGAGCCAATTTGTCTCACTGAGTCTATGCCAGCTCTTAGGTACAATCATCAATCCTGTTCCTTCCCCCGCAAGCTATTCTCTCTCAAATGGCCATTCCCTGCCATCCACCAGAAACAAGAATCAGAATCCACACAAAAAAAAATAGCTGGAGGAACTCAGCAGGTCAGGCATCATCTGTGGGGAAGAATGAACAGTCCATAGATGCGGCCTGACCTCCGGCAATTTGTGTGTGTTCCTCAAGATGTTCAGTGTCTGCAGAATTCCTTGCATCTAAAATCAGGAAGAATTTACAGGAAGCTATTAGCCTACCACTATGTGTTTGGGATGTGGAAGGAAATGGGAGCTCCCGGAGGAAGCCTATGTGGTCACGAGGAGAAGGTGAAAATGCCACCAGCAGTCAGGATTGAAACCAGATCGTCAGTGTTGTATGGCAGCAGCCCTCACTGCTATCAGAATCCCCCTTTGGAAAGTTCACTTTCCCCAGTTTGAAGAATCGTTTAAGTTGCTAAAGTAGCCAAACCAGTTTTGCTGCCCTTTTTTTCTCTTTGGTATTCCACCAAATGCATTAGGAATCACCCTCTTCTATTATAGTAGACACCAGCAAATGAAGCTATTTCGATACTTTTAAAGACAGCACAGCTCATCTCCAATACTAACACCACATTTTGCAGTGTTGGTGATAAAACATTTTTGAAGGAAGATCTGGCCCAAAGCCCATCAGTTCATCTCATCTTGACCATACTGAGTAAAATGTGCAAATGGGATTTCGTACCCCATCATATCAGCACAGTGTTCACAAGATAGCGTTTAGGGATGTGTTTTTTGTTAAAATGTACTCATTTTCCTCTTACTATGAATAAAGCTAAACAAAAGTCAATAGTTGTACACTACCACATCTCTCAGAATCAGAATCGGGTTTAATATCGCTAACATATGTTGTGTAATGTGTTGCTTTGTAGCAGCAGTACAGTGCATGATATGAAATGATTACTGTAAGCTACTAAAATAGATAACTAAATAGTGGTGGGGAGAAGAGTAATGAGCTGGTGTTCAAGCTGTTCGTAAAATGTTGAAAGTGAGGCTTCAACTTTCTCTACCTCTATGAGTTTGAGAATGAACTTCAGAGGCAGATTACAACTAGACAGTTAAATGGACCTCTTGTATGATCTCACACTCTACCTCGTTAAGATCTTGCACTTTATCATTTACCTGAACTGCACTTTCTCTGTAGCTGTTACCCTTTATTCTGCATTATTATTGTTTTACCTTGTTCCACCTCAATGTACGGTAATGATTTGATCTGCATGAACAGTATGCAAGACAAACTTTGCACTGTATCTTGGTAGATGTGACAATAATAAACCAGAATCAATACACTCATGCACTCACTTTATGAAACACAAAAAAGGACAATTTCTACCCAAAGCCAGCGCTTAAGATTTTTTAAACATTACTGATTGCGAACTTTCTTGTTCTTCAAAGTGGTGCAAACGTGAGAACTAAATGGGTACAGTGTGATGACTCAGCACTATCAGCAGCGTGGCACTCCCGCGGAGTTGGACATTAAAATTTCAGGAGCAGGTCTTAAACACACAGGCTTCTATCGCAGGATCAAGAAGACGTTCCTCCGAGCCACAGCCCAGTCTGGCTCAGCCTGTGCCGGGAATGAACATGATGAACTAAATGTCCTCTGTCTATGCATCAATGATGAGAGAACTAATCCAAATTAAAGGGGCCACTGTTCATTGAACAAGAGGAATGTCATATGTTGCAATGCACTGAGGATCTGAAATAATTGAATTCCATGAGAATGCTCAGGATCAAAAAAGGTTACAGAGGTTTGTAGACTCAACCAGCTTCATCATGGGCACAACCCTACCGGCCATCAAGGACACCTCCAAAAGATGGTGGCACCCTTTATTAAGGACCGTCACCATCCAGACACCTCCGTAATGAAGTGAGGGGGAAGGCGTATGGGTGCGGAGGACTGATAAAGTAAGAAGCTGGAAAGAAGATAGTAGGAAGAGGTAAAGGGCAGATGAAGAAGGAACCCCTCACTTGGTCTTGTCTATCACCTACCAGCTTGTGCTGCCTCTCCTCCTTCTTTTTCTGGATTTTGCCTCTTTCCTTTCCAGTCCTGATGAAACGTCTCGGCTCAAAACATTGACTGTTGTTCCCCGCCACAGACATGCTGAGTCCCACCAGCAAATTTTGTGTGTAGTACTCAAGATTTCTGGCATCTGCAGAATTTCACTCATCTGCAGATTTGTCCTTTTATGGAAGAAAGGGACTTGTTTTTTTTTGTGACCGTGGAACTTTACAAGACATTTAATTGATTTGTTCTGAAATTAGTACTAGTTACTTAAAAGTCACAATTTAATCTATTTCATGCAATGATTTCTTGATTATAACTACAGACAGTGTGTAAGCTATTCCTCAGCTTTGTTTTGGTCCTTTAACCTCAAACTTTTGTCGCTTGGTTATCCACCCTTCCACCATTGGAATTAGTTTCTCATGGACTCTCAGAGATTTTAAAAACATTTAAAATCACCTTGCTTTTCTTTCCAGTGGCTGAGTTGGCACAAAGACGGTTCCATTTAGCCACAGCCATTTTAGACAAGGCCGGACTCTGTGTGCTCATTCTCCCCTCAGGCATCCACTGAACGATTCCCGTCAAGCACTGTTCCATGCTGAGTTCTGCAGGTACTAAACTATTTTCTCTTTCAGCTCGTGAATGAATAGCTATTGTATGGGGGAGTTGGACAAGGGCCACAAAAATGAGGATCAGTCACTCAGACTGACAAGAAGGAGAATGTGTATTTATAAAGCAGTGGTCATGTCTCTTTCAGCCAGAGGAGCACTTTTGAAGTATGAGGGTACAGAGTAACTAATTTCAGCACAGTAGGCTCCAAGATACAAATACAAAATACAAATATTTATGCTGATGGATTCTAGATTAGTAAGGGTATCAAAGGTTACATGGAGAAGGTAGGAGAATAGGGTTGAGAGGGATAATAAAACAGCCATGATGAAAAGGTAGAACAGACTCGCTGGGCTGAACGGCTTCATTCTACTCATAGTCTTATCGTCTTATGGTTTTTCTTGTAAATGTTGTGAATCTAATGCTATGTGCCTGTGATGCTGCAGCAAGTAAGTTTTTCCATTGCACGTGTACTTGTGCATATGACAATAACCTCCATTTGGACTTTGTCTTATGAAGGCAATATCTATCATCATGGTGGTGTGGGCCATGCCATCTTCTCACAGCCACCAGCAGGCAGGAGGAACAGAAGCCTGAAGTCCCACACCACCAAGTTCAAAAACAGCTTCTTCCTTCAACCATCCTGTTCTTGAACCAACCAGCACAACCCTAGTCATTACCTCAGTATAGCAATACCATGGCACTTTGACCAACTTACACTACAACAGTTTAATGTGTTTTCTTATATATGTTTAGCTTATGTTTTTCTTGTGAATCTTGTATATCTGCTGCTCTATTCCTGTGATGTTGACACAAGTAAGGCTTTCATTGATCTGTCCATACAATGTACTTGTACATACAACAGTAAACGTCACTAAATAATCTATTCATGTGATGTCGGCTAAGAGGTAAACTTTGACTTTTAGAAACCTCCTAGGCTCCTGTAAGGCAAATGAATGATCCCAAATCTAATTAATAGGGATTCCCATGAAAGAAATGACCTCAATAAGGTGATAATAAGGGATATAAGGGATTCCCATGAAAGGAATGAGCTCCATAAGATTGTAATGTTGAAGAACAGGCAGAGAAAGTAGCAGACTAAGTTAAATAAAAATAGTTTTTTTTGAAAGATCAGTAATTTTGAATAATAAAGTCAACCACTAACATTGATAGCCCTAGGAATTGTATATAGATCAAAGTTCAATGTAAATCTATTATCAAAGTATGTAAATGTTACCTTATACTACTTAAGACTCATTTTCTTGAAAGCATTTACAGGAAAAAAGGAATACGATAGAATAGGCTGTAAAGGCCAAGTCATTGAGTGCATTTAAGGCACAGAATGATAGGTTCTTAATTGATAAGGGATTTAAGGGTTATTAAGAGATAAAATTAGCTTTATTTGTCACATGTATATTTAAGCAGTGAAATGCATCATTTGCACCAACGACCAACACATTCCAAATATACGCCGGAGGCAGCCCATGGGTGTCACGATGCTTCCAACTTCAGCATAGTATGCTGACAACTTGCTAACCCCGAACCATAGGTCTTTGGAATGCAGAAGCCAGAGCATCAGGTGGAAACCCATGAGGTCATGGCAAGAAGATACAAACTCTTTTATAAACAGTGGCAAGAATTGAACCTCTATCACTGATCGCTGGCATTGTAACAATGTTAAACTAGCTACTACGCTGAGGCAGGAGAATGGGGTTGAGAAAAGTTAAGTCATGATTGAATGGCAAAACAAACTTGATGAGACTAATCCTACTCTTATAATCTTAAGGAATAGAGATAGAAACCACCCAAATTGTAAAAGTTCAATATGAATAATGGATCATCTCTGTTTCTTTAGGTGAGTCACTATGCTATTAAATTTATTGATGTGAGAAGTGTCAGCAATATAGGATGAAAAGTGCTTCAAAATTTTGCAACCTGTGTCAGCAGCTGTGGCACTCCCAGGTCAGGTATGTTTATAACCGTGCAAGAACACGCAGTTCCATTTCCTTCAACACAATCCCACTCCTTCTTCAAAACATCTCACATTATTTTTCAAGGCCAAACTTTCACTGGAGTGTGACATTTACCTTCACTGTTTCTTGTTCATTGGAAGGTATCAGAGTTACAGGCAGGTCAAATCTATTAAGGGTGACCGTCTTCTCAGGTCAACAGCCCTATTGGAAGAGCTGAGAATCTTTTGCAGAGTCTAGGCAGATGATATCTAATGTGGTTAATTGTTTTACAGTGCAGCCTCACTTAAGAGGTCAGCTGACAAACCAGGTGCACCCCGTCACTCTTGTACATTGTTACCGGGAAAAGATAAATTGGACAAGATTCAATGGGCTAGTTCTTGGTAGGGAAGAATTAACGGTGCCTATAAAAAATGCTGGAGGAACCCATCAGGCCAGGCAGCAGCTATGGAGGCAAAAAAACAGTTGACATTTTGGGACAGGATCAGAATCACTGGCATACAGTATGTCATGAAATTTGCTGTTTCTGTTGCATCAGTACAGAGCAATACATAAATATACTATCAATTACAACAAGAAATACATATTTATGAATTTCGTGCAAAAAAAAGAGCATAGAATCAGTTCAATGTTGCGGTGAGTAAAGCTATCCTCACTGGTTCAAGAGCCTGATGGTTGAAGGGTTACAATTGTTCCTGAGTCTCGTGGTGTGGGACGAAGGCTTCTGTACCTTCTTTCCAATGGCACCAGCAAGAAGAGAGCATGACCTCAATGGTGGGGGGCCTTGAGGATGGAAGCTGCTTTCTTATGGCAGTGTTAAGCGGTGGGGGAGGGGGTGATGTCTTTTCCTCTGATGGACTGGGCTGTACCCATTACTTTTTGTAGGCCTTCCCATTCTTGAGCATTGGTGTTTCCATACCAGGCCGTAATGCAGCCAGTCAGGATACTCTCCACAGTGCAGCTATAGAAGTTTATCAAGGTCTTAGGTGACATGTCGAATCTACGCAAACCTCTAAGGAAATGGAGGCATTGCCGTGCTTGCTTTGAAATTTACAAGCTGGTCCCAGGACGGGTCTTCTGATATGGTAATGCTCAGGAATTTAAAGTTGCAGCAGGTTTGCCAGTCAAGTGTTGGATGGAAGGATTCAATGAGGTTCTTTTGGTTGACTGGAACGGCCTCTCACGATGCTGTAACTTTTTTTAAATTTAACCCTTTGGTTCATTGTGCCAATAAAGTGCGATTGTGAAAAAGAGTGCCGGTGTAAATGTGAGAAACCTTTCTCGATCACGGCACAGCCGTATAGCAGTTAGCGTAACGCTGTTACAGTGTCAGCGATCAGAGGATGTGGTTCAATTCCCGTCACTGCCTGTAAGAAGCTTTTGCATTTTCCCTATGGCCATGGGTGCTCTGATTTCCTCCTACATTCCAAAAGTGTACTGGTTAGGGTTAATGAGTTGGCAATGGAAGCTACTCTCGCAGGCTGCCCAGTACAATCTTTGCTGATTTGATTTGACACGAAGGACATCTTTCACTGTACATTTCAATGTTTTGTTGTACATATGGCAAATATGAATATATCTTTTTAACCTTTTCAATGCTCTTCACCAGATCTTTCTCAAACCCCTTCTTAACAAACTCTCCTGAGTGGAGGGAATCATTCCCTCTTCCACAATGCTGTCCTAACAGCAGAAAATGGTAGAAAAACTCAACAAGTTAGGGCAGTGAAGGGTTATCGTTATCTCTGTTTCTCTCTCCAAGGCTGCTGCCTGACCTATAAGCATTTATAGCATTTTCTGATTTTATCTCAACTTTCCAGGTCCTGGGACAAATTTACTTGGTCAATGTCAACGGTCCTTGTGATCTGCATAAGCACATGTATACCCAGATGCAATGAAGAAATACTTGCAGCAATATTACAAGAAAACCATAAATTAAACATGAATTATGCACAACTTTTTCAAGAAAGAACACAATTAGAACAAGAAAAACAAAGTCCACAATAGTGCAAAGTGATCATGGTCGTAGTGTTGCAGTACTGAGTTCGTAATAAGAGTTGCACAGGTTGGTTCAAGAAATGAATGCTTACGAACGGAAGCAGCTGCTCTTCAACCTGGTGGTGTGGAGTCTCAGGCTTCAGTACCTGGTGATTGTGAGGTCAACACTCTCAGAATCAGGAAAGATGTTTACTCATCACAACACCACAGCACTGTACACCTCACCCCTTCCTTCTTTCCATTTACCGAACTCAGCCCCCATTCTACTCCGAGTACTCTGATGACTGCGAGGTCTATTCAACTCCGAGGACTCTGATGACTGCAAGGCCTTTTCTACTCCAAGTGCTCTCATGACTGTGAGGCCTATTCGACCCCGAGTACTCTCATGACTGTGAGGTCTATTCTACTCCAAGTACTCTCATGACTGCGAGGGCTTTTCTACTCCAAGTACTCTCATGTACTCCATATTCTGCTCTAATTCCATCTACAAATTTGCAGATGATGCCACCATAGCAGCTGCATCTCAAATAATGATCAGTTGGAAGAGATAGAGAGGAAGGAGATGGAGCGCTTAATGACATGCTACCATGACAGCAACCTTTTTCTCTGTATCAACAAAAGAGCTCTTCATTGACTTTGGAGGAGTTGGGGGGATGTTGTACATGCTCCTGTCTATATCAACAGTGTTGAGAAGATTGACAGCTTCAAGTTTCTAGGTACAAACATCACTAATACCATATCATGGTCCAACCACATTGATGTCGCAGCGAAGAAAGCTCACACACGTCTCTTTTTTGCAAGAATCAAAAGAAATTTAGATGTCTCCACTGATCCTTACCAATTTTTATAGACGTACGAGAGAAAGCATCTTGTCAGGGTGCATCATTGGTTTATATGGCAATTCTTCGGCCTGTGATCGCAAGAAACTGCGAAAAGTTGTGGACATAGCTCAGCACATCATGGGAACCAGCTTCCCCTCCATGGACTCTATCTACACTTCTCATTGCCGCAGTAAAGCAGCCAGCACAATCAAAGACCCAACCCAACTCAGACATTCTCTCTTCCCCCATCTCATCAGTGAGATACAAAAGCCTGAATGGACATACCACCAGCTTCAAGGACAGCTTCTGTTCTACTGTTATCTGATTCTCGAACGGACCTATTATATGATAAGGTGGAGCCCTTGCCTCACAATCTACCTCATTATGTACATCATGAAGAGACAACGGAGCACATTGCCCTGCCAGGCAATCCCGTTCTGAGGTGGGGCCCTGAGAGTGAATTGGGGAATCATCAGTAAATGAAGAGCACAACACAGAGATCCATCAAAAAAAAAGGGTTATGGTAGCAATCAGTAACTGAAACAAATTGAGTGCTTTGCCTTTCTACGTTTTGCAGATTTCTGGGAATAACTTTAACCATTTCATGTAAATTATTCATCATATTTGCCTTTTTTTGGCTGTTCGTCTTCAGCAGTCAGACTTTGTAGAACACAGTGGAGTGGTTTATACATCTATTTAAATGTGTCCTCATGTGATTCTTTGCCTGATAAGTGTAAGTGCACTTACAATGGGGCTCCGCTGTGTCTTAAAGGGACAGATCATCCCCAGCCTTTCACTGAGTTCCTTCCTCCTATAGCCTTTAGATATTGGTATTTTCCTCCTGAACTGTTTACAGAAGGCAGCAAAAGTTTCCACAACTTTTCAGAACTAGTGATTTTCCTACCAGGGGACAGAAGGAAGTGTAGATGCTGGTATCCATAGCAAGACAAAAAGAGAAAAGGTGCGTAACTTTTTCTTGCCACCCTTTCTCTCATTCTTTCTCACCCTCAATCTCCTGACTCCAATCTACCAGTAGCTTGTCTCATCCCAGATGTATAAGGCAAGATTCAGGGCTCAGGTAAAGATGAAAGAGCAACTCCGCAGCAGTAGAATGGAGCCATAGAATGCCATTTCAAGTGCATTCTTAATGATTAAAAATCTAACTACTCTCTCAACTAAGCCACAAAATGATAAGCATGACCAAAATTAAAACTGCAAATGTGGGAAACCTGACATTAAAACAGAGGATGTTTGAAACACACAGCAGATCTGACAGTATCTGCGGAGGGAGAAAAACAGTGAAAGTTTCAGGTTCAAGATGCCTCTTCAGACAAATGTGTTAATTTACATCTTGGTAGCCTCCAATCTGATGGCATGAACATCAGTTTCTCTAACTTCCTGTAACTTCTCCTCCACCCCCTTTCTCCCTTTTTCATTCTCCATTCTGGCTCTCCTCTTACCTCTTCTCTTCTCGTCTCCTCAACTGCCTATCACCCTGCTCTCCCTCTAATTTTTTTTTTACAGCTGCACAAACTAACCATTACTTTGAGCAGGAAATCTTTATACTGCCTGAAAACTGCGGCACTTTAAATGATTTTTTTTTTGTCATATGCGTTCTATGAACATTTGGAATGAAAATTGAAAATTCATACGCTGTTGATTTTATTTATTAATTAAAGGGTATATTGAAATCCAGTACAACAAAGAAAATCTTTCACATTTCTTGAACTTTTTCCTCATCTGGCTTTATTACAAATTCATTGTCAATAAACACTGTCCAGATTAATTTCACATCCAGATGAAAGATACGTCTTAATCCTCATTAGATAATGCAAATGTTCCACTTCTAGCCTGTTTCTGGATTTACATTTGATTGAATTCCTAAGACTGAATCCAAGTTTTCAGTTAGCGCTAAAAGCTTGAAATGTTCCAGCGATGTTAACATGAATTGACAGTTCTTCAAATTCTTCGTGTCTAGGCACATAGTTCAACATATCACAACCATCTTAATTGAACCAATTTTAACTTTTTCAGAAATGACAAATTTGTAATCATCATATTGCTGTGATATTTTTAAGGTAATGCTTTTGTCGTAATTTGTAATAGTAGCTGAGTATTTTTTTTGTCAGTCGTACATTTTCTTTTCAAAATTCAAAATCGGTTGTGTTTGCAATAACAACAGGGTCAAAAGCCTGCCATTCCTCAGGACTCATCATCAAGTAATCCATTATCCAAATGAATACACACACATTAAATAAATTAAATAAAAGGTGTAGTATTGAGGTACCAACTTCCATTCTGTGTATATTGTTACAATTTGTAACAGTGTTGTAACTTGAAACACTAGCAATGTAAATACGTTGAAGCTCTAAAATGTTTCAAAGTAAAGGTTGTAGAAAATTTATTATTTAGAAAAATTATGGATTCTATTCCTTAATGCATCATTGATTAGAGTATGTTACAATTATATTAACAGAGAATTCAAAATTATATTAACATGATATAAAAGAAAATTTCAGCTGTGCAGCAATGAAGGCTATGTGCACAGAAGCATTTCAGTTACTGCATAACCGCATATACCACAGCTTAGAGACAGGTCTATCACTTCCCTCTTCCCTTTCTCTAATGGTCCAGATTCCTTCTTCAACCCTTTACCTCTTCCTCCTATCATCTTTCACCTTCTAACTTCATTACTCCTCCCCCACCACTCACCTTCCCTCTCATCTGCCCTCACCTATCATCCACAGCTTGTACGCCTTCCCCTCCTCCACCTTTTAATTCTCCCTTCTCCCCCTTTTCCATTTCAGTCCTGATGACTGGTTGCAGACTGAAACTTCAACTGCTTATTTCACTCTCCATAGGTGCTGCCTGACTTGCTGAGTTCCTCTTGCATTTTGTGTGTGTTGCTCTGGGTTGCCAGCATCTGCAGAATCTCCTGTGTTTACATTTTTCTTTTGTCAAATATCTTAATAACCTGCCCCTGTGACCTTGCTTCCCACCCATTTTCTTTGGCTGAAAGGTTTGTCTGTGAGGAATCATTTTGGCTTCTCACCGTACACTTATGGCACATAAACTATCATGTGCAATTAATATTTCATTACTAGTTGACTAATAACTGGTGGCATGTTATAATGCATCCATCTTGGACATAGATAATCTACACAGCCCTGTTTTGCAATATTCACCTCTTTGAAGATTGAATGCTGTTCTAATTTATGACATATCCATTATGGTCAATGCAATCTAGATAATATGATCACTCATTTTTATCTTAGAACCAATCTATGTCAGAAGCATAATGTAATTATAGATCATAGGAGCTTTTCCTATTGTTGAATGTACTCATAAATATGATAAAGCCTGGATTAAGTCTAGCACTCCTTGTACTGATTAAATTACTGGTTAAAGGTGGTTTCTACTTTTTGGTTTAAATAACGTACTTGGAATCATGGAATCGTTCACCATGGAAACACCCTTTGGCCCAATTCGTCCTTGGCAACAAAGATTCCCAACTAAGCTAGTCCCATTAGCCCACA
Source organism: Mobula hypostoma (assembly GCF_963921235.1). NCBI lineage: Eukaryota > Metazoa > Chordata > Chondrichthyes > Myliobatiformes > Myliobatidae > Mobula > Mobula hypostoma. The sequence goes on from NC_086116.1 coordinate 42,016,607, forward strand.
TGTGGCTCATGCTCTTCTAATTCTTTACTATCCGTGTACATATTCAAGTCCAATTATTTTTGTTGGCGTTCAAGAAACAGTTTCGTTTGGTTGCAAGCACTGTGCTTTAGTTGGGCATTCTGTCTGCTCACCTGTCCATTGGACAGAAGACCCAAAAGCCTAACGAAACATACCATTGGGATCTAGAACAGCTCCTATCATGTTGTTATAAGACTATTGAATAGGCTTCTTGCATGATAAGATACCCACTAACCCACCCCCACGACTTTATCATTTCCTATCAGTCACTTTATGTACAGACACTCCTGTGCAGAGCATCACTTTATAGACATAAAATCAATCTATGTATTTATCTTATGTATTGTGTTTATTCATTGTGTTTTTTATTATTGTGTTCTTTATCCTATTATGCTTTTTTTGTGCTGCCTCGGATCCAGAGTAACAACTATTTTGTTCTCCTTTTACACCTGTGTACTGGAAATGATATTCAAAAATCCTGTCAGCATGTCAACTGCTATAAATTTTCAAGATTAAGGATTAGCTTTATTTGTCACATGTGTATCAAAACATTGAACGGTGAAATATATTGTTTGCAACAAATCAAATCAACAGTGATTGTGCTGGGCAACATGCAAGTGCCATCAAGCATCAGCAGCAGATAGCATGACCACAACTCACTAAACCTGTCTTTGGAATGCAGGAGAAAGCTGGAGTGCCCACAGGAAACTCAAGCAGTCATGGGGAGAACGTATAAAATCTTTACAGGATCGAACCCTGGTCTCGCAGCTGACGCTGTAAAGTGACGCATTAATCACTATGCTGCTGTGTTGTGCCGACCTCACAACCTATCTCGTCATGCATTTTACTGCCTGCCTGCATTGCACTTTCTCTGCAACTGCGACACTTTATTCTGCATTCTGTTTTTTGCTTTTTTTCTTGTACTACCTGGATGTACTGATATGATGAAATGATCTTTATGGATGGCAAGCAAAATGATGTGTTTTCCTGTACCTGTGTACATGTCAAGGTCAAAGTAAATTTACTGTCGAAGTACATATGTTATACTACCTTGAGGTTCATTGTCTTGCAGGCATTTACATTAAAATAAATACAATAGAATTTATGAAAAACTGTACTTAACTACTGAAAAACAACAATTGTGCAAACAAAAAAAAAATCTGAGAACATGAATTGTTGAGTCTTTGAAAGTGAGTCTGTAAGTTGTGCAATCAGTTCAGGTTTGAGGTGAGTGAAGTTATCTGATTCAGAAGCCTGATGGTTGTAGGGTAATAACTGATCCTGAACCTAGTGCCATGGGACCTGTGTAAATAATATACCAATTTACAAATTTATTTTATGGAAAGGAGGTTTTTGGTGTCATTTTCAAGCTGTTAAAGTCTGCCGAGGACTGACCACCTTCAAAACCTCTACCAAATGTACTAATCCATCTGCTGTTCACTAAATTCCCTCCCTGAAGGGTTGGGTACAGTCACAAGGCAGATGATGCCTCTGGCGTTCCCCATTTGACCATTGCTAATGTGCATACCTGATCACTAAGTTCATCAGGTTACCGGACCACAGAAGGCTTTCTTGATTCCTGTACTTGACTGGCTCACAGTGTTCAAACTCACACCCTACTGTAGCAAGCGTTACCGCTTTCAAGTGAAGGGAGAATCAAACTAGAGTTCTTGTTCTTAAAAAAAAAGTATGCTTTATATTGCTGTCTTTGCTAATCCCTTTTTATCCTCTTGCAGTTTGTTTTTCCAGCATTCAAGGAAAGATTAGAAGAAAGTGTCTTGACTGAGTGGTTAGAATGTGGGATTCTTTGTGACAAACCAGAGAGGAAACAGATCAAAGAAAAGTTTTCAGGAATTCAAAAAGACAGCAGATACTTTGGGAAATCCGAACCCTTATTCCTACGGTGCCCCTCGTCACTGGTGCGCCTTATATCCAAGAAACGGTTCTTGGAGCAGAAGTGCCAAAAAACATGCAGAGCAAGATCCCACCAGCCGCAGAATGACAATGAAAAGACAATCATTGCTGCTGATTGAGGTATGGATATTTACCTGTCAAGACCTGAACTGGACTGTGAGCTCACTGACTCACATCTGAGAGCTAACAGAGACTCAGATTAAACTCTGAAGGAAGGCACCTCTGAGAATGTGACATACCTTCAGTAGCGGACTGGAGTGTCATCCTGAGGGCATAAATTTGTTAAGCTTTCTCCTTTTATAATTCTCTAAGCCATAAGTGATCTTCTCCAGGCTTGTGGATTCATTGAAGATACATTGTAGAAATATTCCAATAGTATGGAACAAAACAGAAGATCTGACTCATAAACACAAACTCCTCCGAAATTCTCACCCACCCACTCACGTGGTTTCAACTGCCAACTTGCGCCCCTTCCCTTTCCCCCATCTTCTTCTTCTGGCTTCTTTCCCCTTCCTTCCGAGCCCTAATGAAAGTTCTCGGCATGGAACTTCGACTGTTTATTCCTCTCCATAGGTGCTGCCTGACCTGCTGAGTTCCTCGAGCATCTTGTGTGTTTTACATAGGAGATGTAATTCAACCACCCTTGGCCAAGTTTATCGTTCATTCAATTCCCCTCTTCCCTTCATCTAAGACAATAAGAATAATCTGCTGTTCCGTTCTTTCTCATGTGCTTAGCAAACATCTTTTAAGTGAATCAATACTGATTATCCCAAGTATTGCTTATACTAATTGTACTAATGGGTGGCATGGTAGCATAGTGGCCAGAATAATGTTTCATCTGCCAGAATTCAGGGTTCAGTTACATAGGAACATAAGAACATAAGAAATAGGGGCAGGAGTAGGCCATCTGGCCCGTCTGCCATTAAATAAGATCATGGCTGATCTGGATATGGACTCATCTCCACCTACCTTCTTTTTCCCCATAACCCTTAGTTCCCCTACTATGCAAAAATCCCTCCAAACTTGTCTTAAATATATTTATTGAGGTAGCCTCCACTGCTTCATTGGGCAGAGAATTCCACAGATTCACCACTCTCTGGGAAAAGCAGTCCCTACTCATCTCCGTCCTAAATCTACTCCCCTGAACTTTGAGGCGATGTCCCCTAGTTCTAGTCTCACCTACCAGTAGGAACAACTTCCCTGCCTCTATCTTATCTATTGCTTTCATAATTTTATATGTTTCTATAAGATCTCCTCTCATTCTTCTGAATTCCAACGAATACAGTTCCAGGCAACTCAATCTCTCCTCATAGTCTAACCCCCTGTCGCTGTTGTAAGGAGTTCGCACACACGCCTGTGGATGCTCCAGTTTCCTCCCACATTCCAGAGACATACTGGTTAGGGTTAGTGAGCTGTGGGCTTGCAATGTCAGTGCCAGAAGCACAGCGACACTTGCAGGTTGCTCCCAGCGCATCCTCAGACTGTGCAGATCATTGACGCAAGGGAAACATTTCACTATGTGTTTCAATGTTTTCATGCACATGTGACAAATAAAACGAATCAGAAGAAAATCTAATGAGTTTTACCATTTTCTGGGCAAAGAGGTTCTGAATTCCATTTCAAATTTCTGGGTGATGATCATCTAATGACTGCTCTGAACGATTTTATACAAAGATGCAACCTTTCTCTCCATCCAGTTTATGAAATAGATTATAGCGAAAAGCTCGATAAGTTAGGACTTTATTCCCTGGAGCACAACAGAATGAGAAAAGACTTGATAGAGGTGTACAAGTTATAAGGGGTATGGATAGGGTAAATACATGTACCCTTTTTCCATTGAGGTTGGGTCAGAATAGAACAAAAACTCACGGGTTAAGGGTGACAGGTGAAATGTTTAAGTTGAACCTGAGGTACAACTTCTTCATTCAGAGAAGTGTGAGAAATGAGCTGCCAGCGGAAGTGGTGGATGCTGGTTCGATTTCAACATTTAAGAGAAATTTGGATAAATACATGGATGGGAGAGGTATGGAGGGCTATGGTCCAAGTGCGAGTTGATGGGACTAGGCAGAATAATAATTTGGCACAGAAAAGACAGAAGGGCCTGTTTCTGTGCTGTAGTGCTCTATGATTCTATGAAATCACTTCATAATGTCAAGGAGTAGATCACTCCTCAGCCTTCTCCTGTCAAACTGTATTCCCTTGATGTGTAATAACCTTACCATGCATATCTCCGGAAGGTATGAAAATACAACAGGTTCATTCAGTCTTAAAGTACAGAAAGGGTGACACAGAAGGCTGCAGAAACATTCTGCAGAAATATTTACCTGTGCTTCTGCAGCCTTGACATTATTCATGCTCTCAGGTGACAGAAAAGTGGGTTCAGTTGCTTTCCACTGAATCAGTTCATTCAAACTGAATGAGCATAACTGAGTCAACATTCCTTTCTTATTGGCTAGACCAGTTGCATGGGTTTGCAACAAAGAACTTGTATTTATATGGCACGAGGCAAGTTTCCAGGTGCTTTATGAAGTTCTTTTTATAGTGCAACCAGAATATTATCTCTAAAGGAGAGGCGATTTTAGACCACAAGACAAAGGAGCAGAAGTCAGCCATTCGGCCCATCAAGTCTGCTCCGCCATTTTATCTTGAGCTGATCCATTCTCCCATTTAGTCCCACTTCCCCGCCTTCGCACCATAACCTTTAATGCCCTGGCTACTCAGATACCGATCAATCTCTGCCTTAAATACACCCAATGACTTGGCCTCCACTGCTGCCCGTGGCAACAAATTCCATAGATTCACCACCCTCTGGCTAAAATAATTTCTTTGCATCTCTGTTCTGAATGGGCGCCCTTCAATCCTTAAGTCATGCCCTCTCGTACTAGACTCCCCCATCATGGGAAACAACTTTGCCACATCCACTCTGTCCATGCCTTTCAACATTTGAAATGTTTCTATGAGGTCCCTTCATTCTTCTAAATTCCAAGGAATACAGTCCAAGAGCAGACAAACGTTCCTCATATGTTAACTCTCTCATTCCCGGAATCATTCTAGTGAATCTTTTCTGTACCCTCCCCAACATCAGCACATCCTTTCTTAAATAAGGAGCCCAAAACTGCCCACAGTACTCCAAGTGAGGTCTTACCAGCACCTTATAGAGCCTCAAAATCACATCCCTGCTCCTACACTCTATTCCTCTAGAAATGATTGCCAACATTGCATTCGCCTTCTTCACCACCGACTCAACCTGGAGGTTAACCTTAAGGGTATCCTGTACGAGGACTCCCAAGTCCCGTTGCATCTCAGAACTTTGAATTCTCTCCCCATTTAAATAATAGTCTGCCCATTTATTTCTTCTGCCAAAGTGCATAACCATACACTTTCCAACATTATATTTCATTTGCCACTTCTTTGCCCATTCTTCCAATCTATCCAAGCCTCTCTGCAGAAGCTCTGTTTCCTCAGCACTACTGGCCCCTCCACTTATCTTTGTATCATCAGCAAACTTAGCCATCTATTCCATTTTACTACAATGGACTGTTTCTTTGTTCTAATTATGTTCTTTCTTGTATAATATTATATAATTTGCATTTAAGTTGCGTTTTTCTTGCAGATGTTGTCTACCTGATGCTGCCTACCTGATGCTGCGTCTTTGATGCTGCTGCAAGTAAGTTTTTCACTGCACCTGTGCACACATGGACTGTATGTAGAACATCATTCTATGGCCCATGATGCTGTGCCAACCTGCTGTATGGTCAATCCTTCCCTCCCACTGAACCCTCCATCTTCTTTTCATCCATGCTCCTATCCATGTACTTGTGCAGACTTTGATTTTCATCATCAGGACTTTCTGCAGAACTTCTCACTTCAAGGGTGCTACAGCCAACAGGGCTGCTGTCCCTCAGTATTGCACAAATGTCTAGAGCAGGACGCATGGAAATAATCTTTAGCTTTTGAGGTGAGAGTATGTCCAGTGAGTCAAGAGCTGATTCTTTGTACAAGATCAACTCTTTGACAGTAGCTCAGAGCCAATAAGGTTGGAATGCACTACTCGTTTGAAATGTTCCACGAGTTGATATACCAACAGTATATTTTGTTGACAGCTCAACACATCACAGGAACCAGCCTGTCCTCTATGGGCTCTGACGACACGTCTTGCTGCCTCAGTAAAGCAGCCAGCATGATCAAAGACCCCACAAACCCCAAACATTCTCCCTCTCCCATCGGGCAGAAGATACAAAACCTGAACTGTGTACTAGCAGGCTCAAGAACAGCTTCTGCCCCATTGGTATCAAACTCTTCAACTGACCTCTTCTACAATAAGATGGACTCTTGGCCTTACAATCTACCTCGTTAGAAACTTGTACTTTATTGTTTATCTGTTCTGCACTTTTTCAGTAGGTTTTATACTCTATTGTGCCTCAATGCACTATGTAATGATTTGATCTGTATAAATAGTATGCAAGACAAGCTTTACACTGTACTTAGTACATGGTAATAACAGACATCCCACCCTGCAAAAACTCATTTCAGGGAGGTAGCACCATCAATTTTCAGGAGAATCCCGGAACTTGCGGGAGAGGTGGGATGTCTGCAATAGAGTAGCTCCATAGCAGCTAGCCAGCTAGTTTAAATAGCGTTAGCTATGCTAATGAACAAATGACACCTGTTAAACTCACCTCAACATGTCTTTTACAGTCTTAACCCACCATGGACAATAGAAAAGTCACTGTTGCAAACAGTGCAGCAAGCAACACTGTCATTATTTTTGGCCCCTATTAGGCAGGGGTACACTTTAGTGTAGTCTGAGGTGAAGTACGTTTTATATTTTCTTTTTTTGCAACACTCTGCCATAGCGCACTCCCTCTCTCTCTCTCTCTCACTCTCTCTCGCTCTCTCTCTCACACTTTCTCTCTCTCTCTCTCGCTCTTGCACTCTCTCTTTCTCTCACCCTCTCTTGCTCTCTCTCTCACTCGCTCTCTCTCTCGTTCTCTCACACTCTCTCTTGCTCTCTCTCTCTCTCGCTCTCGCGCTCTCTCTCTCGCTCGCTCTCAAAAAACTCAGTTTCCAGGATATTGTATATAATTTGTGGACATCAGGGAGTTGCTATCAATACACGGGAGACTTGCTGAACTTCCAGGAGAGGTGGGATGTCTGTAATGATAAACCAATACCCATCATTTTGAAACTGCTAGCTAACAAGCATAAGGAGACAATATTCATGTGCATAGTACCTGTGGATCACAAGGATCATGCAGGCAACAGAACACCAGTATTGCATCTCACATAACCTTTTCTGTGTAAAGAGCAGCTGACTCTGCAGCAGAACCACAAGGAAAGAAACTTACATTCTTTTAGACAGAGTGCTCCAGTCTCTTCCCATATTCCAAAGATACACGAGTTAGGATTAGTCAGCTGTGGGCACGACATATTGGCGCCAGAACCATGGCAACACTTGTGGGCTTCCCCCAGCACGTCCTCAAGGCCAACGACGCATTTTACTGTATGTTTCGATGTTTCAATGTAAATGTGACAATTAAAGCGAATCTTTAAAAAAGAAAAAAAATGTGCAGGTAAATAGGTTTAGTTTAACTTGGCGTCATGGTTGGCACAGATGTTGTGGGCCAAAGGGTCTGATCCTGTTCTGCACTGATCTGTTCAATACTGTTCTATATTCTGTCAAAATTGTACTGCTGATGAAAATCACTGCATGCCAGACTTTTACACTGATCTTGCCAACCTGGAGTTCATCCTTGGCACTCATGCATTGCTACTGTCTGTAGACACCAATTCTATGGGACAGTCAGTAGTTTAATATTACTTATGTGGTGTTCAGTAGGATTCCTACATGACGGGTGGGGAAGAGGGAGGGAGCGACAGCATGAGAAAAAGAGGAAAGATGGAAGGGAAGAAAGAAGGGTGGCAGGGAGGAGGAAGGGAATGAGTGAAGGAGACAGGGAGGGATTAGGGAAAGGAGTGAGGAAGGTAGGGGAGAAGGAAAAGGATTGAGGGGTGCAAGGGAAGACGAGTGAGGGAGGCAAGGAGGAAGGAGGAAAATGAGGAAAGGAGGAAATGAGGAGGGAGGAAGGAAAGCAGTGAGGGAGACAGGAAAATGAGTGAGGGAGAGAGGAAGGAAGGAGAAGGAATGAACAGGAGGAAATAGGAATGGAAATGAACAAACAGTCAACGTTTCAGGCCAAAACCCTTTGTCAGGATTGCAAAGGAAGGGGGAAGACAACAGAATAAAAAGGTGGGGAGAGGGGAAGGAGGATAGCTAGAAGGTGATAGGTGAAGCCCGGAGGGTGGAAAAGGTAAAGGGCTGGAGAGGAAGGAACCTGATAGTACAGGACAGCTGATCTTAGGAGAAAGGGAAGGAGGAGGGGCACCAGGGGGAGGTAAAAAGCAGGTGAGAATAGTAAGAGGCCAGAATGTGGACTAGAAGAAGAGGGGAGGGGGAGGAATTATTTTTTATTAGGGTTTTTCCTGTGATGGGCCAGGCCATACCCACTACTTTTTGTGGAGTTTTCCATTCTTGAGCACTGGAGTTTCCATACCAGTCTGTGCTGCAACCAGTCAGGATACCCTCCACCGTGCATCTATAGAAGTTTGTCATTGTTTTAGATGGCAGGCCAAATCTGTGCAAACTGCTCTGTAATCTGGGAATTGCTTTACTTGATAAAATCTGGGGGACATCATCCAATCTGGAGGGCTTAGTTCAAAAGGAAAGGTTGGGTCAGCTGGAGTGTGGGAGGCTGAGTAACCTCATGTAATGAGGTGCCTTAAAAAATCATGAAGACTGTCGGTAAGGTGGAAAGTCACTTGGTAGGGGCATCTGAAACCCTAGGACATAGCCTTAAGATGAGAGGGGGAATGAATTGAAAGGAACCCAAAGAGAAATTTTTCACCCAGGGGATGTGAGGATATGGAATGAAATGGCAGAGGAAACTGTAGAGGTAGGTACAGTTATGACATTTAAACATTTAAAAGACATGTAGTCCAGGTAAAGGATATGTGCCAAATGGGACTAGCTGAAATAGACATCTTGGTCAGCACAGGTGAGTTGGGTTGAAAGGCCTGTTTCTATGCTGTATGACTCTGTGACTCTTGCTCTCTTGCCATCTCTGATGTATTCAAGATGGCCCATCATTGACCACATTCATGAGTGCTTTTTACAGTGCTTGTATTATTTCACCTCTAACCTTTCTGTGGACAGGCAGTCATATCAAGTGTTTTCCATCATTCCTTCTTCTTTTACGAAATTGTATCAACGCATACAAAATGTTGGAGCAACCCAGCAGGTCAGACAGCTTCTAAGAAGGGAAATGAATAGTCAATATTTTGGGCTAGGACCTTTCCATCAGGTTTGGAAAGAGAGAGGACAGAAGCCAGAATATCATTCCCACTTCCCCTCCCCTCTGTCCCCCCACCTCCCTACCTTCCCCCTTTCACCTAGTTTCAACTATCACCCACCAGTTCATGCCCCACACTTTTATTCTGGCCTCTTCTCCATAGACGCTGCCTGACCCTTTGAGTTCCTCCAGCATTTTGTGTGTGTTGTTCCAGATTTCCTGCAGTCTTTCTCATGTCTCCACTATGTAATGGTATCTTTTTTACTAAGACTCAGATGTTTTACTGTGCTATCTATTATCTTCGTAAATTCTTTGATTAAGACAAAAATAATCTCAAGCAAGAGGAGAGGGAGGGTTCACATTAAAAGTCAATTATAAGCCATTGGCACTGAGAAACACACAGAGAGATAGGATCAATCCTTCCATCATTCAGTGTTATTTTTAACAAAAGCAGTGAGCTGAAAGATTAGGTTAAAAAAGACACACAAAAAGGCACGAGAATAGCATATAATGGGATTGTCTCAGCTGCAGTCTTCATAAGCAGTGCTCCCAGTTATATTTGTGATCTCTCAGAAACCTACATAAGACTGTGACCACACTTCATAAGAACTACACAGGCAGCAACCCTCTCTGCAATCTTCTCAAAAGCTCAACAGAAATGCAGGGCTTTCTGTCAATACCTGTGTGTGCTTCATTTGGTTGTAAAGACTATGGGTGTTCAAGTCAAGTTCAAAGTCCAAGTAAATTTTTTATCAAAGTATGTATAGTCACCATATACTACCTTGAGATTCCTTTTCTTGCAGGCGTTTATATTTATAAAGAAATACAATAACATTTATTAAAAATAATGCATACGCTCAGTGGCCACTTTATTAATCTAATAGAGTGACCACTGAGTGTATGTTCGTGGTCTTCTACTGCAGTTGCTTCTACCGTATACCTCAACCCCTCCCTCAACGCCACAAAAACAAAGGAGCTGGTTGTTGTCTACAGGAGGAATGGAGACAGGCTAACCCCTATAGACATCAATGGATCTGGGGTTGAGAGGGTAAACAGCTTTAAGTTCCTTGGCATAAACATCACCGGGGATCTCACGTGGTCTGTACATACTAGCTGTGTGGTGAAAAAACACAACAGCGTCTCTTTCACCTCAGACAGTTGAAGAGGTCTGGTATGGCTCCCCAAGTTCTAAGAACTTTCTATAGGGGCATGATTGAGAGCATCCTGACTGGCTGCATCACTGTCTGCTGTGGGAACTGTACTTCCCTCAATCGCAGGACTCTGCAGAGAGTGGTGCGGACGGCCCAGCACATTTATAGATGCGAACTTGCCACTATTCAGGACTTTTACAAAGACAGGTGTGTAAAAAGGGCCCGAAGGATCATTGGAGACCTGAGTCACCCCAACCATAACTGTTCCAGCTGCAACCATCAAGGAAATGGTACCGCAGCATAGAAGTCAGGACAAACAGACTCCAGAACATCTTCATCCACTAGGCCATCAGACTGCTTAATTCATGCTAACACAACTGTATTTCTATGTTATATTGACTATCCTGTTGTACATAATATTTATTATAAATTACTATAATTGCACATTGCACATTTAAACGGAGACGTAACGTAAAGATTTTTACTCCTCATGTATGTGAAGGATGCAAGTAATAAGGTCAATTCAATTCAATTCAAGGTTTTGTGTGTAATGTATTCAGAGATGCTCTTCTGCACACCACAGATGTAGCATATAGTCATTTGAGTTCCTGTCAGCTTGAACCAGTGTGCCAATTCTCCTCTGACCTCTGTCAGTAACAGGGCATTTTCCTCCACAGAACTGCCACTCACTGGATCTTTTTTTGTTTCCCACCCCATTCTCCATGAACTCTAGATACTGTTGTGTGTGACATCAGTTTCTGAGGTACTCAAACCACCTCATCTGGCACCAGCTACTGTATCATTCTACACTCAAAGTCACTTAAATCACATTTCTTCCCCATTCTGGTCTAAATAACTCCTGAAACTTTTGACCATGTCTGCATGCTTTTATGCATTGAGTTGCTGCCACATAATTGGCTGATTAGATTTTGCGTTAAAGAGCAGGTGCATCTCATAAAGTGGTCACTGAATGTAACTACAAACGGACAAACAGCCAATGTGAAATAAAAAACAAATTGTGGGAAAAAAAATCACAGAATATGATTTGTAGAGATTTGAAAAGGAGCCTGGGTGCTGTAGGATCAGTTCAGGGTTCAGGTGAGTGAAGTTACCCACACTGGTTCAGGAACGTGATGGTTGTAAAAGATTAGCAGATGAAGGCATGAGTCCGAAAGCTGGATCCTGATGCAACGTGTTTCCTGATGAGCATCATAACACCTCTCTTGAATATCCATCAGGCTCTAGAACAGACCTGCCAACCATAACCTTACCCTAGCAACAGATCACTACGGACTACCTCCTGCTCGACTATGCACATGTTTCAGATTGTGTCCTCTTTTTGCATTAAGATCCTGTGTTTGCACAGCCTTTTAATCTCTCTTCATTGTCCTGCTTATTTTATGCATTATTTATATTCCTTGTGATACTACCACATGCAGGTTTTTCATTCTACCTGTACATCACTGTACTCGTGCAGATGACAATAAATTAGACATCCCGGGAACTTCAGTCCTAGATGACATACTCAGGTCCCTGTTGACAAACCAAGCCCCCCTGATCCATATGTGGAAGTCTGACCAATTGAACCATGCCACTCTGGTGTCTGTTAGATCACAAGGTACAGCTCATCAAATAACTAGCTTTCTAAAGAGGACCCTAAAGAAGGAATATATTCCTGACATCTTGCAATTCCGACTGATGATATAAGAGTGTGCCTGCCTCAGTCAGAATCAGAATCAAGTTTAATATCACTGGCATATGCTGTGAAATACGTTGTTTTGTGACAGCAGTACATTTCAATGCATAATAAAATAAACTATAGATTACAATAAGAAATATATATAAAGTATATATGTATAAAAATTAAATAAATAGCACAAAGTGAGCAAAAGATAGTGAGCTTGTTTACATGGGTTCTTTGTCCATACAGAAATTGGATGGTGGTGGGGAAGAAGATGTTCTTGAACTATTGAGTGGATGTCTTCAAGCTCCTCTACCTCTGCCGTAATGGTAGCAATGAGAAGAGTGCACGTCCTGGGTGTTTGGGGTCCTTAATGACAGATGCCACCTTTTTGAGGCATCCCCTTTTAAAGATGTCCTTAATACTGGGGAGGCTAGTGCCCATGCTGAAGTTGGCTGAGTTTGCAACTTTCTGCAGTTCTTTCTGATCCCGTGCAGTGGCTCCTTCATAGCAGACGGTGATACAGCCAGTTAAAACGCTCTCCACAGTACATCCGTAGAAATTTGTGAGAGTCTTTGATGACTTACCAAGTCTCCAAATGAGATATAGCCACAGTCAACGTTGCCTCTAACTTTTTTTATAGCTGTGCGGACCAGCCATTGCTCTGAGCAGGAAATTTTTACACAGTCTGAAAACTGTGTGACATGTTAGGCTTTTTTTTGTAATATGCATATTACGAATATTTAGAATTAAAATTGAAAAATCACATACTTGTGATTTTATTCATTAATTGAACAGTGTCGTACAGTACAGTATAACAAAGAAAATCTTTCACATTTCATAAACTTTTAAACTTAGGCAACGTTACATTCTGCAGGCCAGTGGTTTATTTACAATGAGCTACCGACTTCAATTCTGTGTTTATTGTTGCAATTTGTAACAGTGTTGTAACTTGAAACACTGGCAACGTAAATATGTTGTAGCTCTAAAATGTTTCAAAATAAAGGTTGTGGTATGTTTATTAATTAGATAATTTATGGATTATATTCATATAATTAATTATAAGTTCCACAATTATATTAATATATATTGCAAAATTATATTTGCATAATTACAAAATTATTTATATTATGTAAAAGAAGATCCGAACTGTGCAACAACAAAGGCTATGTGCTCTAAAACATTTCAGTTACTGTGCAGCCATGCACCCACGCAGTTCAGAGGGAACAGTGGCCACTGTCATGCCTTCTTTGTAAATGTGTCAATATGTTGGCCCCAGGATTGATCGTCAAAGATATTGACACCCAGGAACTGGGTATCAACATTTCTGAAGAAAGTGTAGATGGCTTTTCCACGAGATAAAGAAGTGACAGGGAAGGAGGAGGTGTAAAAAATATTTTTGTCACTGAATCTCACAAAGTCAGAAATAGAAATAATGGCCTGTCTCATTCAAACTCCAAATCCAAGTTCCACTCATCATACTGATCACTCTGGCAGAATGAGGAGAGAGAAAGAATAATTCCTACTATTTCAGGGTTGAAGAAACATTTTAAAACTTAAGTTCAAATTCATGTTTAAATTTAATTATCGTTCAACTATACATGAATCCCCGTGAGTACAGCCAAAAAAACTATTCCTCCAGGGTCAGGGTGCAAAACGCAGTATTAACAGTAATACCATACGACATAGGAGCAGAATTAAGTCGTTTGACCCATTGAGTCTACTCCACCATTTCATCACAGTTGATCCATTTTTCCTTTCAGTCCCAGTCTCCTGCCTTCTCCCCATATCCCTTCTTGCCCTAACCAATCAGCTTCTATTCTGAGGATGTGTCCTCTAGTCTTAGACTCTCCCACCACAGGAAACATTCTCTCTACATCCACTCTATCAAGGCCTTCCACCATTCGATAGGTGTCAATGAGGTCACCCCTCATTCTGATGAATTCTAGCAGATACAGGCCCAGAGCATCAAACGCTCTTCATATGACAAGTTGTTCAAACCTGGAATTATTTTCGTGATACACAGCACAAGGCACAAACAGCACATATATGATAGCAAGTAAACATACACTACAGTCATACAAAAAAAAACATATAGCCCAAGTCACTGAATGGCATGTCTGACAAATAATGACAAGGAGATGCTGCATGGGTGTGATTGGCAAGAGCAAGCATTTCTGAGCAATCTGCAGATGAGCGTATGCACTCCACCGAGCCAACACTGGCCCAACCCCAACCCAGCACAGACACCTTGTTACACCCCCTCCGCTTCTCCTCTCCTGGACTGCTGCAACAGGCAAGCCTGTGGCCTCGTCCTCGCTACAGCCAACGCCATGTAGCTCCCCTGCCGTCTGACTCGCCAATAAGCAAGGGAAACGGACTTGCTGTATTTTACATTACCAATGTCCAACAGGGTCGTCCAATCATAAGAGAAGTGTCCAAGACAGTCACTTGCTGCACACGTCTTTCGCGCACCAACTCCAATGCCTCTCGGTGGTGGGCAACAACACGGCCCACACCAAGTCCAGCTCCTCCGCCAAACAGCAGCTTGCTAATGGGGCAGACCTGCAGTGTCTGAAGTTCTTAATATCCAGCTTTGTCTTGCAATCATAAAAAAAAAGACTTTTAAAATAGACAGAAACACCTTTGGTTGCCCCCCCCCCCAAGGGGCCATTGCATCCGAACACACCGCCATCTTACCAAAAAACTGCTGATTAATTTATTTATTTCAATCATTCAAGCCTGAGGAGCTCTGGGGTTAAATGAAGTTAAGAGTAGTTTAACACTCATCATTTTGCTCACTTTGCTAGAACAGTTTATTAAATTAGAACAAACACAAAATGATGGAGGAACTCAGCAGGTCAGGCAGCATCTGTGCAAAGGAATCAACAGTCGGTGATTCAGGCTGAGACCCTTTATCGGGACTGAAAAGAAGTGAGGAAGAAGGGGGGGAGCAGAATGAGAACAAGCTAGAAGGGGATAGGTGAGACCAGATGAGGGAGAAGGTAAGTGGGTGGGAGAGGGGGTATGAAACAAGAGGTTGGAAGGCGATAGGCGGAAGAGGTAGAGGGCTGAAGCAAAAGGAATTCAATAGGAGAGGAGAGTGGATAATGGGAGTAAGGGAAGGAGGAGGGGCCCCAACGGAAGATGATAGGTAGGTGAGGTGAAAAGTTAATAAATTAGTAAATTGGTTTATTATTGTCACATGTACTGAGCTACAGTGTAAAACTTTGTTTTGCATGCCATCTGTGCAGATCATTTTGTCACCGTGTCTACCTAAGAGTCTGTTAAGTGCCTCAGTTGTACCCTGGCAGCCTGGTCCAGGTACCTACTACTTTCTGTGTAAAAACCAGCCCCCTCTCGTATATAAAGCACAAGGGAATAGCAAGGGAAACAATAAAGATATAAATAGAATCCAAGAACAGAGTAAGTAGGACAAATAAAACTGTTATCCGGGGCGGCCTGACGCCGTCATTTAGGGATAGACAGTAAATGCTGGTCTTGTCAACAGTGGGCATATCCCCAAAAAAAAGAAAATAAGTGAAATTGTACCAGGTTTGGGAAGTGATGTCCAGTAGCCAATTTAGCCAGTTACCAAGTCCTTTTGTACAGTACATACTGCAGCCATGGTCAAATTCAAAGTCAAAGTTGAGTTTATTGTCACGGGTGGCAAGGTGGTACAGCGGTTAGCGAAGCACTTTCCAGTGCCAGTGATCAGGATTCTGTCAGGAATTTGTACTTTCTCCACATCACCACGCGGGTTTCCTCCGGGTGCCCCAGTTTACACCCCCATCCCAAGGACGTACAGATTAGCGTCAGTGAGTTGTGAGCATGCTATATTGGCATGGGAAGCGTGGCAACACTTTTCTCTTCCAGCACATCCTCGGTCTGTGCTGTTCGTTGACACAAACAATGCATTTCACTGCACATGTGACAAGTAAGGCTTATTTTTACCTTACCTTTATGAATCATTATCTACATCTCCCACATTATTATCCATTTATAGAAATGGAAAAAAATATTGTGAATCCTCTACAAGGCAGGGACTTGCACTTACCAAATATATTTGTAATGATCTGAGGATACTTCAGACTGATTTACAACCAGATAACTGCCTTTGATGTGCAGACAAGTTATAACTAAGACACATGGCAGCCCACTTCCACATTGCAAGCTCTTGACAGGGTAAACTTTGCCCAGGATTTCAGAGAGAGCTTTCTGCTCTGCATTGAAAGTATACCATGCAATCTTACATAGCCACCTGAGAGGGGAGATGGGAGTGGTTTAATGTCTTCCCCTGCTTCAAACATTTAGCTTTAACAAAGTGTAAGGAGACAAGCAGAATACTGAACACAGGAGATTCTGCAAATACTGGAAATCCAGAGCAACAAACACAAAATGCTGGAGGAACTCAGCAAGTCAGGCAGCATCTAAAGTGTCAATATTTCAGCCTACATCCTGACAAATGGTCTCGGCCAAAAGCATCAACTACTAATTCTTCTCCATAGATGCAGCCTGACATGTAAAGTACTCAAAGATTCAGGATTCAAAGTACATTTATTATCAGAAAATGTATACAGTATACAACATTGAGATTCAGTCTCCCAAAGGCAGCCACAAAACAAAAAAACACCATGGAATCCATTGAAAGAAAACATCAAAGACCCAACACGTGGGAAAAAAACTAATTGCGCAAACGAAGAGCAAGCAATTAGCACACAGAGTATTAAACATCAAACCGCACTGTCCTTGAAAATGGCCCAGGAGTGACCGCCGCTGAGTCACTTCAGTTTAGTGCGGTGTCGATGACTGCAGGCCTCAGCTGCAGAACCAGCCCCGCACCGAAGCACCTCGATCAAATCGTGCAAGAGTTCTCCAAAAGCGAGTCCGAGGAGCACGTTCAGCACTGAGAATAGAAAACATCAAACTGCAGTGACCCTGAGAAAGACTCCCACGGCCATGCCCCGCACCGAGGCGAGCAAACCTGCACCTTCCCCCAGTGTAGCAAGACAGAGGCCAGGCAAACACAGGCCGACAGTGCTGAACACACACTCGCCTTCACCCTTGTCCTCGTCGATTTCAATCTTTCTCTGCATTTTAATCAGCGAGGAGTAACGGAGCCGACCGTGGTTTCTTGTTCTGCTGCTCGGAAACAATGGCTGCACACTCCGCTCTCAACCTCGCCAGTTCCCCAGGAGATATCGAGAGCGCCAGCTCCCTCAGTAAGCCCAAAAATACATCATCAAAATGGAAATTCTAGACTGCGTTCAATCACAATTCAGGAGAAGAAGCATGTGAACTGAAATGAATGTCACAATTTCACACATACTTCTAATAGAGTGTCACTGTAACAAATCACTGTATCTCCAGTCCAGTTTGCACAGTATAACAAATCGGGGAGCATATAGAATATTGAGTAGTAGCACAGGACCACACCCTTTGGCCCACCATGTTACTGCTGACTATGTTTAGCACTGATCTGTCTGCACATGATCTTTTTCCCTCCATTCTTACCACATTCGCATCCTTCTAAACACCATTATCATATCTGCTTCCATTTCCACCACTGGCAGCACATTCCAAGCAACGGACATCTCCTCTGCGTAAAATACGCATCCCGCAAATCTTCAATCTTACCCCTCTCACCTGAACACTCATATCCTCTCATATTTGTCATTTCTACTTGGGAAAAATACACTACCTGGCTCATCTATGACTTTCGTAATCTTATAAACCCTTATCAGTTCTCCCCTCAGCCTTTGACAGTACACAGCTAATGTCCCATGTTTGTCCAACCTTTCTTTATGGCTAATACCCTCTAATCCAGGCAGTACCCTGCTTGAGATACACAAGATTCTGCAGAACAACACACACAAAATGCTGAATGAATTCAGCAGGTCAGGAAGCACCTAAGGACGGAAATAAACAGTCAATATTACAGGCTGGGACACTTCAATATCGATTCCCCTCCGTAGATGATGCCTGACTTGCTGATTTCCTTTGGCATGAGGGGCTTAGACTATAAGGAGAGATTGAGTCGCCTGGGACTATACTTGCAGGAATTCAGAAGAATGAGAGGAGATCTTATAGAAACACATAAAATTATGAAAGAGATAGTTAAGATAGAAGCAGGAAACTTGTTTTCATTGATAGGTAAGACTAGAATTAGAGGACGTCGCCTCAAGATTCGGGGGAGTAGATTCAGGACGGAGATTAGGAGGAACTGCTTTTCCCAGAGATTGGTGAATCTGTGGAATTCTCTGCCCAATGAAGTAGTGGAGGCTACCTCAGTAAATATATTTAAGACAAGATTGGAGATATTTTTGCATAGTAGGGGAATTAAAGCTTATGGGAAAAAGACAGGTAGGTGGAGATGAGTCCATGGCCAGATCAGCCATGATCTTATTGAATGGTAGAGCAGGCTTGACGGGCCAGATGGCCTACTTCTGCTCCTATTTCTTATGCTCTGATTTTGTGTATCCTGCCCGGAGTAGATGGCACTGGAGAGAATATAGAGGATATTGCCTGGGTTGGGGGATCTTAGTTACAGGGAGAGATTGGACAGGCTAGGTTTGCTTTCCCTGGAGTGAGGGAAGAGGAGGGTCAATCTGATAAAATTATAAGTGCCTTAGATATGGTAGACAGAGAAAATCCTTTTCCATGGTAGAGGTATCAAAAACAAGAGGGTTTAAAGTGAGAGAAGGGAGTTATAAGGGGGATTTGAGGGGAAATTATCTTAGACAAGAGAGTGGTTGATATCTGGCACATGCTACCAGAGGAGTTGGTGGAACCACAGGTGACTGCTACCTTTAAGGGGCATTTTGACAGACACTTAAAAAGCCAAAGCGCAGTGGGTTATGGTCCCAATACAGGCAAGTAGGACTGTGGAGTTGGGCGAAATAGTGTGGGCACGATGGGCCAAAGAGCCTGTTTCAGTCCTGTATTACTTTATGTAGTAGTCTACAGCCTAATGAATGAGGTGGGCACGTGGCCAAGTTGTTAAGGCATTGGACTAGCTACCTGAAGGTCGTGAGTTCGAGCCCCAGCCGAGGGAACGTGTTGTGTCCTTGAGCAAGGCACTTAATCACACATTGCTCTGCGACGACACTGGTGCCAAGCTGTATGGGTCCTAATGCCCTTCCCTTGGACAACATTGGTGTGGCGGAGAGGGGAGACTTGCAGCATGGGCAACTACTGGTCTTCCGTACAACCTTGCCCAGGCCTGTGCCTTGGAGAGTGAAGACTTTCCAGGTGCAGATCCATGGTCTCGCAAGACTGGTGGATGCCTTTAATGAATGAAGATCTTCAGTGAACTTCTCCATGCCCATGTTCAAGCAGAAACACTTTAAGTAGATGAGATTCCAGTCTTTGATCCTTTGAAAGAGAAAGGAGCATTTTTTATGAATTAGGTTCATGATCAGTGATGTTAGTTATTGTTTTGTGGCAGAAATACAATGCAAGACATAAAAAGAATTACGTAAGTTACAATAAAAATAAACAGAGAATGCAAAAGAGGAAGAGTGAGGTGGTGTCCATGGGTTCATGGACCGTTTAGAAATCTGATAGTGGAGGGAAAGAAGCTGTTCCTAAAGCACTGAGTGTGTGTCTTCAGACTGCTGTACCTCTTCCCTGATGGTGGGCACATTCTAGATAGTGATGGTCCTTAATGATAGATGTTACCTTTTTAAGGCCCTGCCTTTTGAAGATGTCCTCAGTGGTGGGAGGGCATTGTGCCTGTGATGGAGCTGGATGAGTCTACAACCCTCTACATAAGACATAGGAACAGAATTAGGCCATTCTGCCCATTGAGTCTATTCCGCCATTCAAACATGGCTGATTTATTTTCCATCTCAAACCCATTCTCCTGCCTTCTAGCCATAACCTTTAACACGCTTATTATTCAAGAACCTATCAACCACCACTTTAAATGTACCCAATAACTTGTCCTCTACAAATATTTGTGGCAATGAATTACACAGATTCAACGCCCTCTGGCTAAAGAAATTCTTCCTCATCTCTGTTCTAAAGGGATGTTCTTCTACTCTAAGACTGTGACCTCTAATCCTAGATTATCCCACTACTGGAAACATCCTCTATACTTCCACTCTATCTAGGACTTTCAACATTTGGTAGGTTTCAATGAAATCTCCCCCCATTCTTTTAAACTCCAGTGAGTACGGGCCCAGAGTCATCAAATACTCCTCATACATTACTCCTTTCATTCCTGGTATCATTTTTTCATACCTCTCCAATGCCAACATTTCCTTTTGTAGATATAGGACACAAAACTGCTCACAATACTCTAAATGAGGTCAGGCCAGTGCTTTATAAAGTTTCAACATTCCATCATTGCTTTTATATTCTAGTCCTCTGAAAATGAATGCTAATATTGAATTTGTCTTTCTAATTACTGACTCACCCTGCAAGTTAACCTTTAGGGAATCCTTCACTGGGACTTCCAAGTCCCTTTGCATCTCCGATGTCTAAATTCATTCTCTGCTTAGAAAATAGTCTTCGCCTCTATTCCTTCTACCAAAGTGCATGACCATATAGTCCCCCACACTGAATTTCATCTGCCAACTTCTGATCATTTCCGAACCTGTTCAGGTCCTACTGCAGATGCCTGACCCCTCAACACTAACTGCCTCTTCACCTGTCTCCACCTATCTGCAGCCTCTTGCAATCTTGTGCATTGGAGCCTCCATACCAGGCAGTAATGCAACTAGTCAGAATGTTCTCCACTGCACATTTGTAGAAAATTGCTGGAGTCTTTGGTGTCATCCCAAATCTCCTCAAACTCCAAATGAGGTATAGCTGCTGCAGTGCCTTCTTCTACTAACTGACTCCATAGGGATTTAGTAGTTGGCAGGTGAACAGCAGCTCCAACAGCCACAGAAGGTCAATTGTGCCTTTCACTGGCATGCTCTTTCCTTGCACACCCGCTTAGAAATATTTTAATGAGTTTACACACCTTCCTTTATACCCACTGTGTAGAATAAAGAAAAGTGCTTTCCTGAGATAAATGAAATGATATTGATCCCTTGTGGCCCGCTCTGATTATCTTAATTGCATTTACTAAACGTTATTGCATTTACAGTGCCTTTACTTTCTCAAGAGGCTGAAGGAATTTGACCCTCACCAACTTTTAGTGATGTATCATAGGAAGCATTCTATCCAGATACAACTTAATATGAAAACTCTGTCTGCTACTACTACTACGTTGACACGGGCCTAGAGGGCCGGTGTCGGGCACGATGACCTGCTCTCCACTTCTCCCTCTCCCTCATCAGTGTGTTCAGTTCATCTACATTAGCCGTGCCGCTGTCTTCTAGGAGCGTGTTGACCATAGTCTTGGGAGGGTGCCCAGGGTTCATCCTCCCATGCTTGGGCTCCCAAATGATCACTAGGCTGGCAGGTAGCTCGGGGTTGTGTAGACAGTGCCCCACTAGTTGCAGTTTTCTCATCTCGATTCTTGTGGTGAGCATTGGTAGGTCCTCATAGAGCTCGACGTTCGTCATGTGCTGTTGCCAATTCACATCAAGAGCCATCCGGAGCAACTCTGTCTGAGACCATAAATAAATACGACTCAGCACATCATGAAAACCAGCTAAGGACTCTGTCTAAACTTCTCACTGCTTCAGTAAATGATATCGGTATTTGTTAAGTAGGTACTGTGCACAATCCTGATTTGATGGAGACAGGCGTGGGAAGCACAGAGGAACATCTGGAGAAACTTCTGAAATGCCTGCTTTGCTGCCGCTGCTACTGTGCAATCAAGAATCTCCAGAGGGGAAGGCCCCAAATCCTCGGCTTTGCCTATTGCCTATTGCCGGGGCCGGGGTCAAAGCGCTCAGCAGAGATGGTGCTCGGTGCCCGGTGTCGGAGGGCTGGTCGGAGGCTCGAAGTTTTCGGACAGACTCAAGAGTCAGCTGTGGTCGGGTGCTTCCAGGGTGTGCATCGGCAAGTTTGCGGCGCTGGAGGTTCATGGCAGGGAGAGTTTTTCTTCCTTCTACCGTCTGCGTGAGATGATGGGACTTTCAAGAGACTTCGAGACTTTTTTTTACCGTGCCCATGGTCTGTTCTTTATCAAATTACGGTATTGTTTTGCACTGTTGTAACTATGTGTTATAATTATGTGGTTTTTGTCAGTATTTTAGTCTTGGTTTGTCTTGTGTTTCTGTGATATCATACTGGAGGAACATTGTATCATTTCTTAATGCATTACATTACTAAATGACAATAAAAGAGGACTGCGTGTCCTCATAATCTAATCTAAAAAACATAATCAATGACCCCACCCACTCCTGAACATTCTCTCTTCTCCCCCTCTCAATTAGGCAGAAGATACAAAAACCTGAAAGCACAAACAGCACCACCAGGCTCAAGGACAGCTTCTATCCCAATAATAGTTCCTTTGTTCGATAAGACCTTACAATCTACCCCATCATGTCCTTGTAGCTTATTGTCTGCCTGCACTGCAATATCTCTGTAACTGTAAACACTTTACTCTTCATAAAGTAAGCTATTCACCAATATGCTTAGTTACCAATTTACTAAATGCACTATCTTTAGTCTATGACCAGAGATTATCCTATGCAAGAGGCACTCTGTAGGAGTGTGCATTGCATGTTATCAGGACAATAAAATCACAAGTGATCTTTAACAAGTACAGTGCTATAGCTAACGCCCAAACTTATTGAGACACAAACCACATGCGTGGGGTTAGAAACTGTTAGCGAGTGTAGACGCACACTACAGAGGCATTGCACATTGGGGTCAATATCAACTATTCACAAGGCCACAATGAAGTAAAATGCAAGCTGCCTTTCATTTAAGCAGCACCATATTCAGAGTTTCATCTGGCAACATTCTCTTGTTAGTCACTCAACTTCGGTTGAGCAAGCTACAGCTTTTCCCTTTGGAGTGGAGGAGGATGAGAGATGACTTGACCGAAGTATACAGTATGATAAGAGCCGTAGATCGAATGGACAGCAGAGACATGTTCCAGAGTAAAAATGGCTAATACCTGTGGCGTCATTTTAAGGTGATTGGAGGAAAGTATAGAGATGATGTGAGAGATACAGTTTTTGCACCTAGGGTGGTGGGTGCCTGGAACACACTGCCAGGGGTGGTTGTAGAGTCACATTAGGGACATTTAAGGGACACTTAGATAGGCACGTGGATGAAAAAAAAAGGCTATGTGGGGGGAAATGGTTAGATTAAGCTTGGAGTAGATCAGGTTTAATACCACTGACATAAACATCATGATATTTGTTGTTTTGCGGCAACAGTAGAATGCAATACGTAATAACAAACAAATTATAATAAAAAATATTTATTAAAAAATTAATTAAATAAGTAATACAAAAAGAGAGCAAAATAAGGAAAAATTAGTGAGGTAGTCTACATTAGTGAGGGGTCACGGTTTGAGGATAAAGGCAAAGCCTTTTAGGACTGAGATTAGGAAAAATTTCTTCACACAGAGAGTGGTGAATCTGTGGAATTCTCTGCCACAGGAAACAGTTGAGGCCAGTTCATTGGCTATATTTAAGAGGGAGTTAGATATGGCCCTTGTGGCTAGGGGGATCAGAGGGTATGGAGGGAAGGCTGGTGCAGGGTTCTGAGTTGGATGATCAGCCATGATCATACTGAATGGCGGTGCAGGCTCGAAGGGCCGAATGGCCTATTCCTGCACCTATTTTCTATGTTTTCTATGTTTCTATGAGTTTATTGTCCATTCAGAAATCTGATGGCAGAGGGGAAGAAGCTGTTCCTAAAATGTTGAGTGTGTGTCTTCAGACTCCTGTACCTCCTCCCTGATGGTAGCAATAAGAAGAGGGCATGTCCTGGGTGATGGGGGTCCTTAATCCTGGATGTTTCCTTTTGAAGGTTAAAAGGTTGGCACAACATGGTGAACCAAAGGGACAGTACTGTGCTGTACTGTTCTGTGTTCTACCCAGTGTCAGCTTTAAGAGCAAAATTATGATTAAAGTCTCTCCCTGGGTTCTTCAAGAACTGTTGCTTCGTGTAGTAGTTGAAGTTACAGTTAGGAGACTGCAGCATGCACTCTACGTCTATGATGCATGATGAGGCCTTGTGGTGGAAGTGGAACACAGGGGAAACATTAGTATAATTATGGCCTCTTCCCAAAGAAAGTAGGAGGCTTAAAATTGACCCGAGAGATGTCTGGGCTATTGATCCATACTCTATTGCTGCCTTCAGTGACAAGCCCCCTGACACCTGTTCAGGAAAGGGTTGATACCTTGATTGACACTGCAGCATCTCTTCATTGCTATGTTAAAGCCTAACTTTCTAGCCTTCACAGTTTCATGAAACTTGGTAAAATTCTTTCCATCTTCTAGCCTGTAATCTTCATGAGGGAGTAGAAATATTAAATAAATATAAGAAAAACACAGGCAGTATCAATCAGTCGTATATTGTCCTCCACTAGTGGCAAGGTTAGTTACTTGGAGATAGAGCACAAAAATTGACCCAACAAGTCAGCGAACCCCAATTATACGCTTATGCCCAATTAACTTCCTAGTCCACCCGTACGTCTTTGGGATGTGGGAGGAACCAGATCACTCAGAAGAAACTCATGTGGTGACGGGGAGAAATTAGAAACTCCTTACAGACAGCAATGGAATTAAACCCAGGTCACAGACACTGCAATAGCTACACTACCATGGCAACCCAAAAGGTAATGACCAGTAATATGTCTCTACATCGAAGTCCTTCATAATAGCCATTACAATGTTACAAAGACTAGCATAATTCTGGAGTGTTTCTGATTGGTTGTTTCACCGCCTATTAGGGAAGCTCCAATGCACAGGATCAGAAAAGGCTGCAGAGGGCTGTAGGTTCAGCCAGATCCATTGCAGGCACAAGCCTCCACTCCACTGAGGAGATCTTCAAAAAGCAGTGCCTCAAAAAGAGGGCATACATCATTAAGGACCCTCACCACCCAGGACATGCCCTCTTCTCATTACTACTATCAGGGAGGAGGTACAGGAACCCGAAGCCATACACTCAACATTTTAGGAACAGCTTCTTCCCCTCCACCATCACTCTACCGTGCATCTATGAAGTTCAACTCATGTTTCTGGAGTTGAAAAAGAGTAGAACTAAGTGAGGCACCAATCAGACAGATAATTGAGAAGTGAAATTAGGGAACACATTCTCATGAAAGTGGTGGCAGGAATATACAGTGTTCTTTTCGCAATAAGCAATATGGATTAATTTGGTTAATACGCATACAAAATACAGAGGAACTCATTCTGCAGACCATAAGATGAAAAGAAATTGGAGTAGATCATGGCTGATTTATTTTCCCTCTCAGCCCCATTCCCCTGCCTTCTCCCGATAACTTTTGATGCACTTACTAATCACGAACCTATCAACCTCCGTTTCAAATATGGTTTGGCCTGCAAAGCCGCCTCCGGCAATGAATTCCACAGATTCATCAGCCTCCGACTATAGAAATTCCTGCTCATCTTTGTTCTAAAGGTATATCTGAGGCTGTGCCCTCTGGTCTGACAGTCCTCTATGACAGAAACATCCCCTCCATGTCCACTCCATCTAGGCCTTTCAGTACAGAGTAAGTTTTCAATGAGATCCTCACCTCATTACTCTCAACTCCAATAAGTAGAGGACCAAAGCCATCAAACACTACCATTGCATTAACCATTTCATCCCAGGGATCATTCCCGTAAATCTCCTCTGGACCCTTTCCAATGCCAGCACATCCTTTAATAGATACGGGTCCGAGACTATTCACAATATTCCAAATCAGATCCAGCCAATGTCATATAAAACCTCTTGTGTCTCCAGTTTGGTTAATAGTTTTAATTGTGGAATTGATAAAATATTGTTAGATGAGAATTGAGTCAAGAAGATAGGATAGACTTAAAAGATTATTTCTGATCTTATGGAATGAGAGAGCATGGCTCTGGGGGATGAGCAGTTTAGTCCTAATGATACATTCATTGATAAATATAATAGACCGGATGTCGATAAAAATATCACCTCATTTTTCAAGATGTAGCCATGGTTTGTGTCTCAGTTTAGCTTCCCATTTGAATGGTAGCATTTACAATGAGGTAGTGTTTCCTTGGCATTGCAATGGTATCTCACCAGCTGAACTGTATTCTTTTGGGAATTTAAGCTTCACCTGTGACTCAGACAGGAGAGCGTACAGTAAACTGATGTCCTTAGGAAGACAGAAATACAAATGCAAAAATTCACCTGGGGCACTGTCTGCGCTGAGAGTGGAGATTGTCTGCAACGCAAGATATTCTGCAGAAGCTGAAAATCCAGTGCAGCACACACACAAAGTGCTGGAGGGACTCAGCAGATTACATTGTATCTATAGTGAGGAATGAACAGTCAACATTTTGGTCCAAGACCCGTCATCAGGACGGCTGTTTATTCCTCGTCATTGATGCTCTCTGACCTGCTGAGTTCCTCCAGCATTTTGGGTGGAAAATGCCTTCCTGTATTTCTGCTCCATGCACGAAGTGGTTCATGTGGTTCATGTGGTTCCTAGAACAACCTACAGGGTAGTGTGTGAAAGGGGCAAAGCAACTCCCCAGAAGAAAAATATAAATACTTGCACGCAAAGCCTCATTATCAAAATTAACACCTTACAAAGCAGTCTATTTCCTTTGCTTTATCAGTGGGTTGTTGAAAGTGAAGGGAAGTGAGCATTCCTCCATAGTACATTGAAATGGATGTCCCTGCTAACCGGTCTTGCAAAGAAAGTGTGGCTATGTTTAAACTCCCAGAATACATAGAACATAATCCAGCATCTATCAACTCTTTTAGAATAGGATAAGAATGTAATTAAATGTTCAGGCAATTTCGAACTATCTAAGGATCTAATATCCTACTCCACTCAAAGTAATTATCAGGAATAAGATTATTCCTGTGTAATTCATGTTCAATATTGGCATTTGAAAAACATGTCTATTTGTCAATATCTTTGGGCATCTCTGGAAAACGAGAGCTGTGGTTAACCTCAACAATTGAGATATTTATCATATTTCACTGTTAATGTGACTTGTTATACGTATTTATAACGTGTTAAAAATTGAAATTGCCGGTGTATTTTGCGATAAGACCATACTTATTAAATAGAAATGGCATTTTTCTCAATTTGTGATATGGTGGGAAGAGGGAGAAGGAGGAGGCAAAAGGGCCAGAAGTGAGAGAAACCTGGGAAAAGACTGCCACCATTCACTTTATCAATGCTCTACATCATTTTATAAACCTCTATAAGGTCAGCCCTCAGTCTCCTATGCTCAAGGGGAAAAAATGCCCCAGCCTATCCAATGTCTCCTTATAACTTAACTTTCCAGTCCTGTTAGCATCCTTAATGACAAGCTTCCTTTTGCTAGGTGACCAGAATTACATAAAATATTCCAAGTGGTAAGTGGTTTCTTGCCAACGTCCTGTACAATTGTAATGTAAGATCCCTCCTCTTGTTCAGATGAAAGGTCACTGATGTGAACCTTTATCTTCAGAAAGGTAAGTGGGGGGAGGTGTGGGAGGAAGGAGATGAGGGGGGTGGAATAGGTGGAAGAGTTAAAGGGCTGAAGAAGAAGGAATCTGAAAGGAGAGGACAATGCACTAAGGAATAAAGGGAAAGAGGATGGGAACCAAGAGGTGATGGTGGGCAGGTGAGGATAATGAAAGGGTGAGAAAGTAAACAGAATTAGGAATGGAAAATGAACGATGGGGGGGGGGGAGTGGTTGTGCTCCATTCCTTTCCAGTGCTGATGAATGGTCTTGGCCTGAAGTATCAACTGTTTATTCTCCTCCATAGATGCCACCTGACCTGCTGGGTTTTTCCACCATTTTGGGTGTGTTGCTCAAGATTTCCAGTATCTGCAGTTTCTCTTCTGTTAAACCAAGGCCATCTATCCATTATCCCAGGGAAGCAAAAAAACTGTGGCCATTCACTTTATCTATGACCTTAATGATTTTATAAATTTCTACAAGTTCACCCTCTAACCCTCCTACACTTCAAAAAAAGGCCTAGTCTTGTATAGTCTTTTGGAAATCACAGCTTTGGTGACCTGGGTTTGTGTGAAGATTTCATGTTCCCCCTGTGACCACATGTACTCCAGCTTCCTCTGAGTCCCAATGGCATCCAGATTAGTAGGAAAACTGGCTATTGTAAATTGTGCTCTGTGTGTAGGTGAGTGGTAGAATCTGTGGGGAGGGAGTTGAGAGGTATTGTGCGGAGAATACAATGGGATTGGTGAAGGATTAGTAGAAATGGTTGTTTGTTGGCTAGCATAGACACAATGGGCCGAAGTGCCTTTTCCAGAGCTGTATGACTTAGAATCAGGTTTATGATCACTGACGTATGTCAGGAAATCTGTTGTTTTGCGGCAACAATACAGTGCAATACATAAAAATTACTATATATTACAATAAAAATATATAAAAATGCAAAAAGAAAGCAAAATAGTGAGGTAGTATTCATCCATTCATGGACCGTTCAGAAATCTAATGGCAGAGGGGAAGCTATTCCTAAAATGTTGACTGTGTGTCTTCAGGCTCCTGTACCTCCTCCCTGATGATAGTAACAAGAAGAGGGCATCAGAATCAGGTTTATTATCACTAACATATGTCGTGAAATATTTTGTTTTGTGGCAGAAGTACAGGGCAAGGCATAAAATGCACTATATGTTAAAATAATTATATATGCGTATATAAATAAGAATGTCCTGGAGGGTGAAGATCCTTCATGATTGAAGACATCCTTGATGGTGAGGAGATTGCAGCCCTCCTCAGCTTTTTCTGACCCTGTGCATTGGCGCCTCTATATTAGGTGGTGATGCAGCCAGTCAGAATGCTCTGCACTTCGAACACCATGAACTCACCCTGCTGCCCTTCTTCATGAAAAATCAACAGTACATTATCTTCACTCTTCATCTTGCAAGTAAAACCACAGTAATTTTCTGGTACGTGTCCACACGGAGCCCGATTTCTGCTGCACCCTCTCTTTCCTACCCTTACTTGATTTCAAAAATGGAGAAACAGTGTGAAAGTTAGAACCTCTTATCGATCAAACCAATAGAAAATCGTGTTGTTCATGCTAAACTTCCGCTTCTCTGTGCTTTTGGTTGATTTACCCTGCCAAGTCCAACTAGCAGGGTAACCGAACTAGCGCCGGCATCCTCTGCCAGACGAACACCCCTGGCACTGAGGGATAAACTGCACTCAATGATTTACACTCAGCTCCTTCGGGCAGACCGCACGGTTCATACACCAGCCACGTAACTCCAAAAGCAAACACATTCCGAGTCCTGTGAGGACTGAGGAAACAATCTGAGATCGAGCAGAGCAGCCCGTAGCACCTCTGGCTCACAGAACCAGCAGTGCTGACCCTGGGTGGAGTTTGCACTTTCTCGCTGTGACCGTGTGGGTATCTTCTGAGTGCCCCGCTTCTGTACAATAAGATGGACTGTGGACTTCAATATCTATCTCGTCACAGCTTTACGCCCTCTTGTCTGCCTGCTCCGCGCTTTCTCTGTAACTGTAACGCTTTATTCTGCAGACTGTTACTGTTTTCCCTTGAATTAAGTCAATGTTGCTCAGGTCATCACATTGCTTTGATCCTCACACTCTACTTGCCTGGTCCCTCGGGATCAAGGATGAACTCAGTTATATTGCATGGAAGCAAGCCCTTCAGCCCGACTCATCCAGACTTGCTTATCAAGTTGTCTACCTAAGTTGTTCCACTGTCTGTGTCTGGCCCATATCCTTCTAAACTTTTTCTATCCTGGTAGCTGTCCAACTATTTTTTAAACATAACCCACTTCCCCTTTATGGACTGTCTATACTTCTCACTGCCTCAGTAAAGCAATCAGCATAACCCACCCCAGACATTCTCTCTTCTCACATCTTCCATCAGGCAGAGGATATTCAAGCCTGAAAGCACAAACCACCAGTCTCAGGAGCAGCTTCCGTCCTGCTATTATCAGATATTGAATGGACATCTTGTACAATACGATAGACTCTTGACCTTAAAATCTACCTCATATTAATATGGCACTTTATCATTTACCTGCACTGCATTTGTTTGATAGCTTTGACACAATATTCTGCACTCTTATTAGTTTACCTTATTTTACCTCAATGAATTGTGTAATGATTTAATCTTTATGAACAGTATGCCAGGCAAACTTTTCGCTGTATATTGGTACATGTGACAATAATAAGCCAACAGCAATGCCAATAATTGTACCTGCATTTCTAGCTTCTTACGATTTGTCCCATATACCTTCCACCCCCTACGTGAAAAACTTGCCCCTCGGGATCCTTTTAAACTTTTTCTCTCTCTTCAAAATCGATATGCCCTCTAATAGACTCCACTATCCTGGAAAAAAGACTATGATCGTCCACCTTATCCATGTTGTTTGACCTCCTTCCCCTTCCCCCACCCTCGTATTTGGGCTTCGTCCCCCTCCCTCTCCAGTCTCGATGAAGGGGCTTGGTCCAAAACGTCATAGGTGCTACCTGACCTGCTGAGCTCCTCTAGCATTTTGTGTGTGTTACTCTGGGTTTCCAGCATCTGAAAAATCTCGAGTGTTTAGTCATGTAGTACTGCAGCATAGAAGTCAATGATGACTTGAAGCTTAACCTCCAAAGATGTGCTTGCAGAAGTGCCGTCTGCATACTGGGTGGTGTTGCATTGTCCTTAGCTTTGGATTTATGGAGCCACAAGGTTGTACACTGTCCATATGAGGTAAGTGCTGGTGTGATGACTCACACTTAACGGACACCAGTCAACACAGAGGTTGGATCTGTTATAGACCTATGAAGTTCAAAGTAATTGGAAGTACATATATGTCACTATATACAGCCCTGAGATTCATTTTCTTGCAAGCATTCACAGTAGAACAAAGAAATACAATAGTCAATGAAAGACCATACACAAAAACTGACAAATGTCCAATGTGCTGAAGAAGACAAGCTGTGCAAATGCAAAAAAATTAAGTAAATAAGTAAATTTATTAATAATGATATTGAAAACGTGAGCTGTAGAGTCCTTGAAAGTAAGTTGTGTAATCAGTTCAGGGTTGAGGTGAGCAAAGTTTGGGAGCGTGATGGTTGAAGATTAATAACTGCAGATTGGATACAAAAACTGGACTCCTCTGGCTCTTCATTAAATATCTGATAATTTCCCTGTCTTGGCAAGCCTAAAATGATGGGTTGGGTTGCAAAACAGTTGTCATCTGTCCAGTCACATACAATGTACTTATCAAGTGGGTGAACTTCACTAAAGGCTCACAAGTCTGGTGTTGTCAGATGAAAGAAATGAGCCTTTTTTCTACATGTGCCAATTGCAAAGAAAGCGTACTTTATAAGTAACGCTACCTGAGATTTTTTTTTGATACGATGCAGCTCAAGTATGCCAAGAAATAAAGACACAGCACCCGGGTACCCAAACTACTGAAAACATGTCATTTGAAACTGTTGTTGTCTGGAGGCTATACTTGAGTCATTTTATTTTTCACTCTGCACCTGTCCTTATATCCCGCCCCCTGCAAAGCTTTACAGTATCTGATATAGAAATAACCCAAAGCTGCATGAATCATCTTCTCTGCAGTCATTTTACCTGGGGCGCATGACTCCAGTGTCTCCAAAGGCAAAGAAAAATATAGTCTGCAACTATTTATCACCCCATCTGTCAACAAACCAAACCAAGGCACCTACCTGCCTCCCAGCCCTGATGATCAGCAATCTGTGCCAAGAAAGGTCACACAGAGGTAAAGAAGTCTTTCGAAGACTGCTTACAATTCTAGGCGCTTCCCCCTATATAATTGCAGCAATCAGAGAGCTCAGGAATTTGCAGCCTACGGAAGGGCAGGAAACAAAATTCCAAAGCTCTGCTTCAATTATTGAGCAATAATACTGTTTACTTTCCAGTCCTTTTTATATATCTGTGCTCTAAAGACCTTTATGGAGTCCCCCTTTTTTATTTCCTGCTGAAGCGCATAGGTTGGATTGTAGAACAGAATCAATGTCTTGAACGCCTGCGATGGAAACATTCAAGTTATTTTTTTATTTCCCAGCCATTTGGGAATAGATACATATTTCTTTAACAATCCTTTGAAAACAGAAGTCCGGAAGTCGAGGCCCATTGGCCTGAGTCCCAGGTCTGCAAATCTCTGCAAGTCTGCTGTGGTAGTTGAAAGCCCAATGTCTGCATGTCCAAGTCCAGATTCAAACCCTCAGGAGGCTGGAGGTCAAAGAAAATGGGCTGCTTCGGAGTTGGAGGACTGTGTTTGTGGATGGGTAGGAGGGAGGAATGGGGCTTTTGGTGCTGTTGTGGTTTAGTTCCTTGTTGTGTTCTGTGTTGCTTTTCTGAGCATTGTGGCCAAGCTATGTTGGCAGTGAAATGTGTGGTGACCCTTGCAGGTTGCCCCAAGCACACCCTTGAGTGTGTTTGTTGTTACCACACTCAATACATTCACTGTGCGTTTTGATATAAATAAGCTTGAATCTTGAATCTTGACTCAGCAGTTCAGGAATCATCTAGGGATAGGACATTTCAAGCTGAGACCCTTCATCAGAACTGGAAAGGCAGGGGGAAGAAGCCAGAATAAGAAGGTATGGGGAGGGGGAGGACTACTAACTGGGAGGTGGTAGATGAGACATGATGAGGGGGAAGATGGGTCAGTGGGAGAGGGGGGATGAAGTAAGAAATGGGAAGTGGTAGGTTGAAGAGGGGAGAGTGGACATGAGAGAAAGGGAAGGAGGAGGGGCACTTGAGGGAGACGAGGGGAGGCAAGGAGAAGGAGTGACTGAAGAGCCAGAATTGGGAATGAAAAAGAAGAAAAGGGGAGGTTTCATTAGGTACATTTAATGTCGGAGAAATGTATACAATATACATCCTGAAATGCTTTTTCTTCACAACCATCCACGAAAACAGAGGAGTGCCCCAAAGATTGAATGACAGTTAAATGCTAGAACCCCAAAGTCCCCCCCACTCCTCTTTCTCCCTCGTGTAAGCAGCAGCAAGCAATGATCATCCCTCCCCCCACCAGCAAAAAAAAGCATTGGCACCTGCCACCAAGCACTCAAGCATGCAGCAAAAGCAACAGCAAAGACACAGACTTGCAGTACTCCAAAGACTACGCATTCACCCGGAGCAACACACATCAAAGTTGCTGGTGAACGCAGCAGGCCAGGCAGCATCTCTAGGAAGAGGTGCAGTCGACATTTCAGGACTAATGTTAGTCCTGACGAAGGGTCTCGGCCTGAAACATCGACTGCACCTCTTCCTAGAGATGCCGCCTGGCCTGCTGTGTTCACCAGCAACTTTTATGTGTGTTGCTTGAATTTCCAGCGTCTGCAGAATTCCTGTTGTTTGCATTCACCCGGAATTTGACATACCGCAGGTTCTCTCTCTCCCTAATAAGGGAGAAAGAGATGACTCCGTTTCACAGCGAGATGGGAGACATAACAAACAACTCACTGGTTTACGATGTTAAAAGTCCATTGTGTCGCTTTTTCCAAGCTCCGTGCCCAAAGATCTCGGGTCTCTGGGCACCCAGCCAAAGATCTTCCGGCTCCCATGACACACTGGTCCGGGACACTGACCTTCAATCCGCCCATCTCCAGAGCCCGAGATCCTAGGCCTCCAAGGGCAGGACAAACTCTTAGGCCGCGCCCTTGGCATGTCAGATAACGGCCAGTTGTGAAACTTGAGAGCTGGTCCCATTCCCGCAAAGAACCAAAGTCAGCATGCAACTCCATGTCAGGGTCTTCAAAAGAACCCTGAAAAGGAAAAATAGAGATATTAGCGATGGAAATAGAGCTGTTTCCCAAGATGCAAGCAAAGGAGTTGCCGTTTAATGCCATCTTGACTAAGCCCCGCCCTCGGGAGGGGGAAGAAATGATCAGAAATTAGGAAAATCAATATTCATGCCATCAAGTTGGAGGCTGAATATGAGGAATATTCTACCCAGACAGAGTATGAGGTGTTGCTCTTCCAACCAGAGAGTGGCCATTGAAATTCTCATTGTTTACTTTCGTTGAAAGATTTTCCAATGGGCCATATAGGTAAAGTAGAAACAAAGGGCCTTGTATATAAAAATAGAACAAACACCAACAGAAGTAAAAGGGGGAACAGACCACAGCAACACCTGCTCAGTCCCCTTTGATCCTCACCTATTTTTATCAATATACCATGGAAACATCCTATCCAATGCTTGATATGGCAACTGCTCCCATCATGACTGTAAGAAACTGCAGAGAGTTGTGGACACAGCTCAGCGCATCACAGAAAATAACCTCCCCTCCATGGACTCTGGCTGCATTTCCCTCTGCTTCAATAAAGCAGCCTACGTAATCAAAGAGCTCTCCCACCATGAACATTCTCTCTTCTCCCCTCTCCCATCGGGCAGAAGATACAAAAGTCTGAAAGCACATACCACCAGGCTCAAAGACTGCTTCTATCCAGTAGTTATAAGACTAGTGAACAGTCCCCGAGTGCAATATGATGGACTCTACCTTATTATAGATATACCTTATTGTCCACCTGCACTGTACTCTCTGTAACTGTGACACTTTACCCTGCATAATGTTATCATTTTCCTGATACTGCCTCAGTGCATTATCATGGTTTCCATGCCACTGGAATCAGTTGGTCGATTTGTAAAGTATCGTGTGCTTCTTGGAGTGCAACATTAAGTACACATTAAACAAATATGCACACAGGCATCTTAGCTCTGTGGGTCACTTCTTCAGAACGAAGACCATCATCCTTGACCTCTAGGGATAGCCACGACGACGAATGACGTGATCTTCATGGATGGCATGCAAAACAAATTTTTTGTGTACCTCAACAATAAAATCAATTTACCAATTTGTATAAATACAAACACACCTAATCCTCTACCCAAGTCAATTTTCCCAATTCATGTCCCTTGATCCCATAACGTCAAAAGACCTGTTGATCAGAAATGTACAACTGACCATCCACAATTTACTCATCATGGAGTAAAAGGATTACTACTCATCTGATCCCACAAAGGTCAACCCCTTGTTATCAGCTGATCTCCTGTCATTCTCAATTCTACACACTGAGGAAGCAGCCTACTTGCAAACTCTGTTCTCTCCCCCAACCTTGTCCCTGTCTTTTCCCACTGCCTCCCGTCGCCCACCAAATTTCTCTGCAAAGAACCAGCCCACCTCATAAGCACACCATTCACCACAGGAAAGGTAGTTCCCTCTCGCTGTGGGGGCAATGTGGTTGCAGCATGTGGCGTCAACAAAATGCACTTCTGTAGGATGATGACAACAGCTCGCCAATCCTCAAGTTCCTCCAGCAAGGACGATGTGGGCAGCAGAAGTGCGGGAATGCCACGACCAGCAGATTCCCCTCTTTAAGTTCCATTGCGTCCTAACCTGACAGCATATCACCATTCCTTTAACCCCATTAGGTCTAAATCTTGGAACTTCCTCCCCAACATCACTGTGGGAGCACTCTAACCAGAGAACTGCAGTGGTTCAAATAAGTGATTCTCCTTCACCTCGTCAGGGCAATTAAATGTGGCCTTACTCTGAAAAAAATGAATAAATAAAAAGACTTAAAGTTGCCTGTCTCGGACATTTTCCACTTGAAGTGCACCATTAGTATAATTCTGTCTGACCTGTTTAACATATCCAGTAAATAAAAATCAAACTATGTCAAGGCTCTGAAGAATGCTGTAGAACAGAAACGTTGGTATAAAGGCACTGAAAGTAAAGACACAGGTAGATAGGGTGGTGAAGAATGTGTCTGGCATGCTTGCCTTCATTGATCAGGGCACTGAGTGCGAGAGTTGGGATGTGATGTTACAACTATACAAGATGTTGGTGAGACTGCACTTGGATTACTGTGTGCAGTCCTGGTCTCCAAGCTATAGGAAGGTTGCCGTTAAACTGGAAACGGTCCAGAAAGGATTCACAAAGACATTGCTGGGACTGAAGGGCTTCAGTTTTGTGAGACACTGGATAAACTGGAAATTTTTTTTTGTGGAATATAGGAGGCAGAGAGAACTTTATAGAGGTTTATAAAACTAAGAGGAACACAAATAATCTGAATGGCCAGAGCTGGATTTTTTTCAGGGTAAGGATGTCTAAAACTTGAGGATTAAGGTGAGAGGGGAAAGACTTAAAGAGTACCTGAAGGGCAAGTTTTTTATTCAGATGGTAGTGGGCACATGAAATGGAGTAAGGAAGTGGTAGAGGTGGGTACTGTTAGAATGTTTAAAAGCCATTTGAATGGTACATTGATAGGAAAGGTTACGAAGAATGTGGGTCAAGCACAGGAAGTGGGATTAGCTCAGGCAGGCAACTTGGTCAACAAAGGCAAATTGGGCTGAGGAGCCTATTTCATAACTGCATGACTGTGTGATTCTAAAATACTGCAGATACGGGAAACTTAAAAGTAGAAAAATATGGGAAAATCTCAGCGGGTCGGCCAGTATCCGATGGAAGACACATGCTTAACATTTCAAGTCTGAGACTCACGACAGGTCTCCAATGCTTTCTGTTTTCACTTCACAAAGATAAATATAAAGATCAGCTTTATATGTCACATGGACATTGAAACATCAAAGCATACAGTGAAATGTGCCATTTGCTTCAACAACCAACACAGTCCAAGGATGTGCTGGGGGAAGCTTGCAAGTGTCACCATGCTTCTGACGGCAACAAACCATGCCCACAATTTACCTACCCTGACCCATGCGTCTTTTGTGCTTACCTTGACCATTAAGTCATGGAGGCACCTTTCCAGACTCCTACAGCAACAGCAAACAATGACCCTGTGATTTCTGCCTCAGAGAATGACAGGAGAGCATCTTTCAGGAGGTGAACCCACGGAAAGCATCAGGCCCAGACAGAGTAGCAGGCAAAGTAGTAAAGGCCTATGCTGGAGTGTTCACTGATAAATTTAACCTCTTGCTTCTACAGTCTAAGGTACCCAACTGCTTCAAATAGGCTTCAATTACATCATTTCCTAAGAAGAACACGATTATCATCCAGCAGCATTTACATCCACTGTGATGAAGTGTTTTGAGAGGGTGGTGATTAAACATATCAACTCCTGCCTGAAAACTGATTTGGATCCACTCCAACTTGCCTACAGTCACAACAGATGCTATGTCAATGGTTCTTCACTCAATCCTGGAACATCTGGGCAATGAAGACACATACCTCAGGATGCTCTTCATTGACCACAGCTCAGCATTCAATATTATCATCCCCTCAAAACTAATCAATCAGATTAAAATCCTGGGCTTCAATACCTCCTTCTGTAACTGGATCCTCGATATCCTCTCTTGCAGACCCCAATCAGTTCAGATTGGCCAATAACCTCTCCTGTCCAATCTCCATCAGCACAGGTGCACCACAAGACTGTGTGTTTAGCCCATCCTCCTCTCACTTTACACATGACTGTGAGGCGAAATACAGATCCAAAGCCACATTTAAGTTTGCTGATAACATCACAGTCGTTAGCTAAATCAAGGGTGTAACCAATCAGCATATAGGAGGGAGAATGAAAATCTGGCTGAGCTGTGCCATAACAACAACCTCTTACTCAATGTCAACAAAACCAAGGAGATGATTATTGACTTCAGGAGGAGGAAACCGAAGGTCCATGAGCCAATTTTCATTGGGGAATCAGAGCTGGAAAGGGTCAGCAACTACAAATTCCTCAGTGCTAGCCTCTCAGAGTATCTGTCCTGGGTCAAGAATGTAAGTTCCATTAAGAAGAAAGCATAGCAGCACCTCTACTTTCTTAGAAGTTTGCTAAGATTCGGCATGTTATCTAAAACTTTGATAAACCTCCATTCCTGATGGTGGAGAGTATATTAACTGGATACAGCTCAGTCCATTATGGGTAAAGCCCTCCCCACCATTGGGCACATCACAGGAAAGCAAAATCCATCATCGAGGACTCCTGCCATCCATTCTCTCTTCTCACTGCCGCCATCAGGAAGAAGGTACAGGAACCTCAGGATGCACATCACCAGGCACAGGAACAGTTATTGCTCTTCAAACCACAGGATCTTGAACCAGAGGGGGTGAAGCACCTTCAATAACTCCAAAAGACTGAAGTAGGGTAAATACTGAAAGGCTTTTATTTGCTGTACAATATGACCTCCATGCTGAGAGTCTGCCCCTGGACTAAGGGGGAGGGGCAAGGTGAAATCACCTTTATACAGGAATCTGTGTGAGGAGCCACAGGGGCAGTCAGCAGAGGGGCGTGTCCGGACAGTTAACCCATTTACAACATATATATGGTTTACCACAGGGGATAACTTCACTCAACTTCATTTGCCCCTCACTGAAATGTTCCCACAACTTCTGGACTCACTTCAAAGTCTTTTCATCTCATGTTCTTGATATTTATTCCTTGTTTATTCACCATTATTATTTTTCTCTTTCTTTGTGTATGTGCACAGCTTATTGTAGGTTTTTTTTGCACATTGATTGTTGTCTATCCTGTTGGGCGTGGTCTTTCATTGATTCTATTGTGTATCTTGTATTCACTATGACTGCCCGCAAGAACATGGATCTCAGGGTTGTATATGGTGACATATATGGACTTTGATAAATTTACTTTGAACTTTTGGAATGTGGGAGGAAATTATATGGTTACGAGGAGAACATTAACTCCTCACAGACAACGGCAGGAATTGAACTCCAATCTACTGTGCTGCCTGATACAGTTTCTTAATATCTGCAAAGTTTCTGAAACCTTTTTGTAGGGATATTAATTTCTATTTTTAAATTATTAAATGGTAGAATGGATATGAATATGTTGATTCAAATGGTGAAAGATTCCAAATGAAATGTGTTCTACCTGTCTATTGTTGCCAGTCTTCTATGTGGTGGTGTGCTGGGGCAATGGCATCAATCCAGGTGATGCCAACAGGCTCAATAAACTGATTAGAAAGGCTGGCTCTATTATAGGAGTCAAACTGGACACACTGGAGGCTGTCATAGAACAAAGGACCCTATGGAAAATCCTGTCAATTCTGGACCATGTTTCTCTCCCTCTGCATGCCACCTTGGCTGAACAGAGGAGCACTATTAGTAACAGACTAGGACAAGTGCACTGTTTCAGAGAGCCCAAAATGAGGTCATTCTTACCTTCAGCCATGAGGCTCTATAATGAGTCAACCTATAGCCAGGGAAGTGATGACCCCCTCCTGTTGGTCTGTTTGAGGTAACTTATTTTTATTCTTTCTACTTTTCTTCTAATATTTATATCTGTGTACTTTTAATGCTACTTTAACACTGTAATTTCCTTTGGGATCTATAAAGTATCTATCTATAAATATACAATTTAAAATACATATAAGTGATTAAATTATTTAATAGGTATTCTATTGACACATCGTATTGTAAAAGTATGGAATTCTATACAACTTGAGTTAGGTTATCACAACCAATGGCTAAATGAACATCTTCTATGCCAGAGTCTCTCAGTAATTCCATGGAAATTCAGTCTATTGTGACTGAACAATGGGACAGGTTCCAGTGAATGTCTTGCAGGCAGTGGCTTGGCCTGGTTTGCTTGGTGTTGTATTGGAAACTTGCCTGGTTATGACCTAATTTTTTATCTCTGCGTAGGATCGGGGCCTGAGGAGGTGTTAAATAAACAACAGGATGGCACGTTGAGGTCAGGAGAAAGCGTAAACATCAGACCCCATTTTAACAGTAAGACCACAGCTTAGCCAAACTGGGAAGAAAGTAATATGGAGGGAGCAGTGGGTTGGGGGAAATGGAGTGGTTAGAGAGCAGAAAAAGACTACTTGAGAACGGAGAGGAAAGGACATGAGCAGTTTGGTAACCATGATATACAACTGACAGGGAACTCTTCAAAATGGTGTAAAGCCTTGGATAATTTATATCAAGAAAAAATTGGACAAGGCAGAACTTTGCAGGTTGACAGGAATTAGTCCCCAAACTCACTTTCAGGATTTGGATCTCATTAGGAGTTTCATTTGGAATTGAAGGAGATCTGGTATGTCACCAAAGACGCTCACAAGTTTCTGCAGATATACCATAGACAGCAATCTAACTGGTTGCATCACCATCTGGTATGAAGGGACCACTGCACAGGATCAGAAAAAGCAACAAAAAGTTGCAAACTCATTCTGCTCCATCATGGGCACTAGCTTCTCCAGCATTGAGGACATCTTCAAAAGGCAATGTCTCAAAGAAGGTGGCACCAACATTGATGACCCCCCCCCCCACCCAACATTTTAGTAACAGTTTCTTCCCCTCTGCCACCAGATTTCTGAACGGACAAAGAACCTACGTTCACTGCCTCCATATTTTTTGTTTTTTCTCTTTTTGCATTACTTATTTAATGTAATATACACTGCATATATATTTCTTGCATTATTGCAATGTATAGTTGTTTTTATTATGTATTGCATTGTACTACTGCCACAAAGCAACAATTTTTAATTCATATGCCAGTGATATTAAACCTGGTTCTGACTCTAACATCATTTAACATCAAATAAAGGAATGGGTAGCATTAATACTGCATCCCTAAATCCCCTTGAACTCAATCAGAATCAGGTTTAATACCACAAGATCACAAGACAAAGGAGCAGAAGTAGGCCATTCGGCCCATCGAGTCTGCTCTGCCACTCTACCATGAGCTAAACTATTCTCCCATCTAGTTCCAATTTCTGGCTTTTTCCCCATATCCCTTGATACCCTGACTAATTGGATACCTATCAATCTCCTCCTTAAACACCCTCAATGATCGGGCCTCCACAGCTGTATGTGGCAACAAATTCCATAAATCCATGACCCTTTGGCTAAAAAAAATTTCTCCTCATCTCTGTTTTAAATGGGTACCCTCTAATTCTAAGACTGTGCCTCTTGTCCTGGACTCACCCACCAAGGGAAACAGCCTTTCCACATCTATTCTATCCAACCCTTTCAACGTTCGAATTGTTTCTATGAGATCCCGTCTCATCCTTCTATACTCTAATGAATACAGGCCAAGAGCCGACACACACTCCTCATATGTTAGCCCCTGCATTCCAGGAATCATCCTCGTAAATCTTCTCTGAACTCTCTCCAACATCAGAACATCCCTACTGGAATTCTATGAAAAAGTAACAAGCAGAATAAACAAGGTGCCACACATGAGGCTGCTTTAACAAGCTACAAGCCCAGGGTATTACAGAAAAGATTCTAGCATGGATAAAGCAGTGGCTGATTGCCAGGAGGGAAAGAGTGGGAATAAAGGAAGCCTTTTCTGACTGGCTGCCGGTGACTAGTGGTGTTCCACAGGGGTCTGCATTGGAACCATTCTTTTTCCATCATATATCAATGATTTGGATGATGGAATTGATGGCATTGTTGAAAGGTTTGCAGACGATATGAAAATAGGTGTAGGGGCAGATAGTTTTCAGGGAATAAAGAGGCTACAGAAGGACTTAGTCAGATTAGGAGAATGGGCAAAGAACTGACAGACGGAAAGTGTCAGGAAGTGTATGGTCATGCATGGTGGTAGAAGAAATGAAAGGGTTGTCTATTTTCTAAATGGAGAGAAAATACAAAAAAACTGAGGTACAAAGGGACTTGAGAGTCCTTGTGCAGGATTCCCTAAAGGTTAATTTGCAGGTTGAGTCTGTAGTGAGGATGGCAAATGCAATGTTAGCATTCATTTCAAGAGGATTAGAATATAAAAGCAAGGATGCAATGTTGAAATTATATAAAGCCCTGGTGAGGCCTCACTTGGAATATTGTGAACAAGTTTGGGCCCCTTTTCTTAGAAAGGGTGTGCCAAAACTGGAGAGGATTCAAAGCAGGCCTGTCATATGAAGAACGCCTTACAGCTCTGGGCTTGTGAGGTGAGGCCATCCGTCAGGCTCAACTGTCGGACAGAGTTCACCATGGATATTGTGTCCTAGCTGTCTCGATATGCAAGCTCGGTACAATATGGAAAGCAAGCTGTTACCCGTGTAGCAAGCTCCTCTTCTCCACACATCTGATGAACCCAAAGGAACGGCAGACACTGATACAGTTTGGTCAGCAGCATCGCAGGAGTTGCCAGTCAACATTGAACTCAATGTAGGTCTACCTTAGGTATTCCTGCTCTGGATTTCTCCCTCAGGGTTTACTCCTGAAGCCTTCCTCACTCATGGGTGGATATAAATGTGAGACAGTGGAGGTTTGAGGTCAGATTTTGCCTTCTCCTAGAGGAGCTGCCTACCACGGCTAGCAAGCCCCATCTGCCCGAAGCGACTGGTTTTAAGGCACCAGTAACCTGCCTTTGCCCCTCCTCCTGTCAGTAGAAACAGTTCTGTCAGGCTTAGTACCTAAGCCACACATGAAGGCCGGGAGCTGGAATTTGTTGTCAGAGGCTATTTGAAGCGCAGGCCATTGGGAGTATTTAATAAGTAGTGGAAGCTAGTTGCCTTTACCACCCCCAGCTATAACAACCTTAAGCAACCAGTCTCTGGGCCTCTATTCACTACAATTCAGAAGAATGAGGGGTGACCTCATTGAAACCTATCGATTGGTGAAAGGCCTTGATAGAGTGGATGTGGAGACTAAAACCAGAGGATACAGCCTCAGAACAGAGGGGTATCTTTTTAGAACAGAGATGAAGAAGAATTTCTTTAGCCAGACAGTGGCGGTGAATTTGTGGAATTCTTTGCCACAGGCAGCTGTGGAGGCCGAGTGTTTATGTATATTTAAGGCAGAGGTTGATTGGTCAGGGTATGAAGGGATATGGGGTGAAGGCAGAAGACTGGGGCTGAGAAGAAAATTGGATCAGCCATGATGAAATAGCAGAGCAGACTCAAAGGCCCAAGTGGCCTAATTCTGCGCCTATATCTCATGGTCTTATGGTGTAATACATAAAAGAATACTGTAAGATACAATAAGAAATAATTTTAAAAACATATCTATAAGTAGTAAAAAAAGAGTGAAATAGTGTTTATGGGTTCATGAACCATTCAGAAATCGGATGGCAGAGGGGAAGAAGCTGTT
This sequence comes from Mobula hypostoma, assembly GCF_963921235.1. NCBI lineage: Eukaryota > Metazoa > Chordata > Chondrichthyes > Myliobatiformes > Myliobatidae > Mobula > Mobula hypostoma. The sequence continues at coordinate 42,059,761 of NC_086116.1, forward strand.
GCTAGGATGTTGAGTGCGTGTCTTCAGGCTTCTGTGCCTCCTCTCTGATGGTGGCAATGAGAAGAGCAGGTGTCCTGAAAGGTGTGGTTCCTCAGTGAAGATCTCATCTTCTTGAAGCATCACCTTGATTGTCTTGATATCCATAAAGATAACCATTTCTGCCGTGAATTTACCAAGCAGCTACGCATCCACGGCTCTGATAAGTAGACAATCAAAAAACTTCATGACCTTCATGAGTCGAGGAACTTCTTCTCAACTCTGGTCCTGAATGGTTGACCACTTAGTTTCCGACTGAGGCTTCTGGCTCTAGACCAGGGGGATCCTGACCTGGGGCACCTCAGTTAATGGAATGGGTGCATGGCTTTAAAAAGGTAGGAAACCCCTGCTGTGGCCGGTGCAGCCTGGAGAAGCATTCACCTCACTTTCACCTGGTTAAGAAATAGGTGCATTCCAACGAGGTTACCTGTCACCCTTTTAAACACAAGAGTGTATAGGGATAGTGTAATTAATATCTGCTCACAAGATGAAACTGCCAGCCAAGGAATTAGTCTGTGAATTTATTCTGCATTCCTTTTATCACAGCCTTGAATGTAGAACACAACAGCACGGTGCAGATTCTTCAGCCCACAGTGTTGAGCTGACCGTTTAACCTACTCGAAGATCAATCAAACCTTTCCTTCCTACGTGGCCCTCCATTTTTCTATCATCCATGTGTCCTAAAAGTCCCTAAAAGCCTCTAGCACCCCCACTGCAGGGCAAGATGATGCTGCCTTCTAGAGGCACTGCCTCGTGAAGATGTCCTCAATGGTGGGGAGGGTTGTGTCCGTGACAGAGCTTGCTGGGTCTGCGTCACCCTGATGCATCTTGTGGTCCTGTGCCTCAGGGCCTCTAAGCCAGGCTGTGACACAACCAGTCAGAGTGACCTCCGCTGTACATCTATCAAAATCAGTACATGTCTTTGGTGAGATATCAAATCCCTTCCAAAGCCCAAACAAAGTAGGGCTGCTGGCCTGCCTTTTACATGAGTGCTTCGGAGTGTTGGGCCCAGGGACAGGATCATCCCTTGAGGGTGACTCCCGGGAACTTGAGTCTTCTCATCCTTTCCACCACTGACCCCTCAATGAGGACTGGTAAGTGTTCTCCCACCTTCCCCTTCCCAAAGTCCACAATCGATCCTTTTGCCTTGCTGACACTGAGTGCACTGGTGCATCCCTTGGGTTCGTGGAGCCAAGCACTATACAAGGGGCATAATTTTTGAGGTGACTGGAGGAAAGCATATGAGGGGGTCTCAGAGGTAAGTTTTCACTCAGAGAATGGTGCATGTGTGGAACAACCTGTCAGGGGTGGTGTTAGAAGCAGGTAGATCAGTGGCATTGTAGGAGGGAAGGGTTAGATTGATCTTGGAGTAGGTTAAAAGGTCGGCACAACATTGTGGACCAAAGGGCCTGTACTTTGCTGTAATGTACTAAGTTAACAAACAAAATCATTAGGAACAGCTTCTTTCCGCTTCACCTCCTTAAGGCTCAGAAATATTTCTTTATTTCCTCCCAGTGTGCACTCTTCTAACTTGTGAGGTCCTTGTACCACGGTGCCAACGGGGTGTTGAAATAAAGAGATCCCGGCTTGCACAGGTTCAGCGTGTGCTTCTTTCCCCAGCTGCCCAGCTAGTATTTCAATGAGATGCTCAATCCAAGAGGCTCCCTACTACTGGGTGTCTGATGTCAGGAAATGGTTTCACTTGTAGGAAGACGGCTGAACCACATAACACCACGAACTCTGAAAGTTCTCTCAGCACACGCTGCCCACAATGCCCAGTACAGACAAAGCTGGAATGAAGTCAGGCCAGAGAGTGCACACAAGTGGCCCCAGAGTAACCGCTAAGCTGGCTGCATGAAGGAAACACCTTTTCTCTGAGCTATAAAAGTGCACTGACTGACTCAGCAGTCATGTCGTGGTTCATCTTGAAGGTCTCCAAAATACTCACTTGGCACGATCAAAGGATCTACTTCTATGCCAACCAGAAATTCTGAAGTGGGCTGCGGCATTGCTTTATGAGGTTGGAGTTAGCCAGAAGCTGGTGCTACTGATCTAGAAACATGAGTTCAACTTCCACCACTGCAACCAAGAGATTTAAATGTAGGTAAGATTCAGGATTGTTTAATGTCATTTCCATTACACAAGTGTAAAGGAGAACAAAATAATTGTTACAGTACTCGGGATCCAAAGCAGCACAAAACAGAAACACAATAAGACAAAGAACACAATAATGATAAGTACATAAGATAGCTTATATACATAGATGATTGAATGTCCATAAAGTGACACTAGGCACAGGAGTGTCTGTACATAAGGTGACTGGCAAGAAATGATAAAGTAGTGGTGGTTGGGGGATGTGGAGGGGTGAATTAGTGGGTGGAGAAGTTGATCAGCCTTACTGCTTGGGGAAAGTAATTGTTTTTGAGTCTGATGCTCCTGACGTGGATCTACGTAGCCTCCTCCCTGATGGGAGTGGGACAAACAGTCCATGAGCAGGATGGGTGGGATCCCTCATGATGCTACTGGCCCTTTTGCTTTTCTATATATACGTCGTTGATGGCAGGTGGGCTGGTGCCAGTGTTGCGTTGGCCAGTTTTGACTACCTTTGTCGAGCCTTCCTGTACGCCACAATGCAGTTTCCGTATCACGCAGTGATGTAGCTTGTTAGGGTGCTCTCTACTGCACATCTGTCGAATGACGTGATAACTGATGTGCACAGTCTTGCTCTCTTCAATTTGATAAATTGGTAAATTGGTTTATTATTGTAACATTATTTAAACTTAGTTTTTTTGTAACATATTTTTATGTCGTGCACTGTACTGCTACCGCAAAACAAATTTCACAATATGTATCTGCGAAAATAAATTAGATTCAGATTTTAAAATAATATGTGACCATAATAAACCAAATTACCAATTTACCAAATTTATTTTAGTAATCTACATTTAAATCTCTTCACTGCTGTAGCGGGATTTGAACTCTCAATGCTAGATCTGTAGCCCAAGCCACTGATGCACAGTGAAAAACCAGTCCTGCATCCGTCCATGAAGATCAAATTACAGAAGTGATGAGGTAGAACAAGGTTAAAAACGATAACAGAATGCAGAATAAAGTGTAGCAGTTATGGAGAAAGTGCAGTATTTTGTAAGTAAAACCGAGCAATCAGTAGCAGTGTCCACAAAACTACTGGTTTACTCCAGTCAGATAATAATGTGATTTTCTCTCAATGACTTAGAAAGCCTCAGGCAGTTGGCAACAAGCACTGCCCCCTGCCCTCGTCCTGGAAAACCTCTTCACAACAGATTCACTGATTGGAACAGTAAGCAAGACCATAAGACATAGAAGAAGAATTAAGCCAGTTGGCCCACTGAGTCTGGTCCATCATTCCATCATCTTTTTCAACCCCCTTTTCCTGCCTTCTCCCCAAAACTTTAATGCCCTTATTGATCAAGTACCTGTCACCCTCCGCTTTAAATATCCAATGACCTTGCCTCCAACAACTTTCTGGGGCAATGAATTCCACACATTCACCACCCTCTGGCTGCAGAAATTCCTCCTCATCCTTGTTCTAAAGAGACCATCACTGCAAGACTTGTATGTGTCCAGGACAGAAAAGCAAGCATCCACCCTGCAAAATGCTTTTTCCAAAATCTCCCTTCTGGAAAGTGCTACAAGGTTATTAAAACAAAATCTTCATGCCATCTTAAAAGTTTCTACCCCCAAGCAGGTAATGTGATCAATCTAGTTAGCCCAGCACCCTCCTCCTCTATCTATTACCTCTGTCAATCCACTGCACCATCAAGATTTAGACCAATGCTGGTCACATTGTAAATATACAGACTGCTTGTATTCATGTATTTATGCACATTTTACTCCATATCTCTACGTTAGTCTGTAACTTATTTTATATAATTATTTATTAGAATTGTTGAATGTTGTCTTTGTTGCATGTCACACCAACACATCACAATAAATTCCTAATACAATAAATGCATATGGCAAATAAAGTTGATCCCTCTATTCTGAAGCAAGACAAGGTTTCCACTGTATTTTGGTACTTGACAATAATAAACCAATTCTAATTTCATTTCCAAACTTTTGAACGCAATCTGTTTGGAAATGTTTAGAAAATTTGCGCTGGCGCGAAAGAAATTGAAAACATTAGACATGACTCTGAAAGAAAAATGCAAATTAGGAAGATGATTAAAAACTGACTTATTATGTGAATAATTTGCTGAGAGGCTGAATGTTTTTTTCCTACTCATAAATATACTTGTGATAGCCAAGAAAGGAATTGTTGACCTAAATATCTAGGAACAGGACTTGAGGTCAAAATCAAATTGCTGGCATTGAGAAAGCTTTGTGTTTGCACTCAAACCTAAAAATGGCAAAATCATCCTCTACAACATGTCACACGAACACATTTAGTGGCCACTTTATTAAGTACCTCCTGTACCTAATAGAGTGTCACTGTATATGTTTGTGGTCTTCTGCTGTTGTAGACCATCGACTTCCAGGTCCAACATGTTGTGCATTCTGAGATGCTCTTTTGCACACCACTGTTGTAACACAACAGTTATTTTGAGTTGCCGTCGCTTTCTTGACAGCTTGAACCAGTCTGGCCATTCTCCTCTGACCTCTTTCATTAACAAGGCATTTTTGCCAACTGAACTGCCACTTATTGGATGGTTATTTTATCGCACCATTCTTTGTAAACTCTAGAGGTGTTCTGTGTGAAAATCCCAGGAGATCAGCAGTTTCTGAACACTCAAAACACTCCGTCTGGCACCAGCAATCATTCCATGGTCAAAGTTACTTAGATCGCATTTCTTCCCCATTCTGATATTTGTTCTGAACAACAACTGAACCTCTTGACAAGCCTGCAGGCATTGAGTTGCTACCACATGAATGGCTGATTAGATTGGTATAACGATCAGCTGTACTAGTGTACCTATAAAATGGCCACTGGGTGTATGAGGAGAGCTTTTATACATACAGGGCTTGGAAATTCCTTTAACATAACATAACATTGTTTTTAAAAGGTCACAGTTTTCAATTGCAAGATACTCAGATTCAGATCCAGATTTATTTACTTTGAGGATTTTGCCAGGATTTGAGGACCTGGGTTATAGGCAAAAGTGGAATAGATGAGGACTTTCTTCCCTCGAGCGTAGGAGAATGGGGGGAGATTTGATAGAGGTATACATTATTATAAAGGGTAGATAGGGTAAATGCAAGCAGGCTTTTCAAGAGGTTGGGTGAGACTAGAACTAGAGGTCACAGGTTAAGGGTGAAAGGTGAAATATTTAAGGGGACCATGAGGAGGAGCTTCTTCACTCAGAGAGTGGCGAGATTGTGGAACAAGCTGCCAGCAGAAGTGGTGGATTTGGGTTCAATTTCTACATTTCAGAGAAATTTGGATATGTGTATGGATGGCAAGGGTATGGGAGGGGGCCACGGTGTGGCTGCAGGTTGACAGGACTCATCAGATTAATTAGCTGGCATGGACTAGATGGGCGGAAGGGTCTGTTTCAGTGCTGTGCGCATCATTTGTGTTAACAACCAACACACCTAAAGACGTGTTTGGGGGGGCAGCCCACAAGTAGAGCCACACATTCTGGTGCCATCACAGAATGCCCACAGTGGTCAGCAACTAAATGGCACACAAAAAGCAAAAAGACAAAAACAGCAAAACAAGCCCCATTCCTCACTTCCTTCCCCCACACGTACACAGCCTCTAACCTCAAGACAGATCACTTTCTTCAGCATTCAGCCTCCATCAGCCTCAGATTAAGATTTGTATGTGCAGATGTTGGGCCGTCATGTACCCCAGCGTACCATTTCCAGAATTCAATGCACTGGGGATGGTGAAAGCTGGATGGATTCTTGCATTCCAAAGGGATCTTGATAGGACCATTGAGGAATAATTGTCTACATGTACAACCAGGTTTAAGGACAGCTTCTATCCCGCTGTTAAAAGACTGAGACGATAAGATAGAATACTTGACCCCAAAATCTACCTTGTTATGGCCTGGCACCTTGCAGTCTGCCTGCACTGCACTTTTTCTATAACTGTAACACTTTATTCTACATTCTGTTTTCGCTTTCCCTTGTATAAACTGTGACCTCAGTGCTCTGTTGAAATGACATGATCTATATAAATGCAATGCAAAACAGGTTTTTTTTTACTGTACCTTGGTACATGTGACAATAACAAACCAATTCCGTTCAATTCGGTGCCATGGGGAAAGAGAGGATATGGGATTAACACAATGGCTCTGCAAGAAGCCAGCCCAGATGCATATTGCCTTCTGAGTTCGATGACACCATTTCTTCCTAAGATATCCAAAGTGAGTAGTTTCGGACGACATTGGAAGTTATTATTCACGTTGACTCATACAAGCACTCCACATGGAAAATCTGACCCTTTGCAACAATGACTTTTATGGAATGCAAAATGTGCTTAGAAGGAAACAGGAGCCGTATGTCACCGAACATCAGAAACCACACAATGACGTTTTCACAATGAGGTGTACATTACAATGAAGCCCATGTCACTCCCCCGAATGCTCACACTTTAATAAATGCAGGTGTCAATTGAAACTGTAACAGTACACTTCTGATAATTCACAACAGCTGGCTCACTAATGTCACCTCTTCACCATCAAGGATATTGTCAAGATGCTATGCCTCAAAAAAAGGACCCTCCCCTTCAGGGACACACCCTCTTCTCATCTCTACCATCAGGGATGGGTACAAGAGCCTGAAGACCCACACTCGACAGTTAAGAAAGAGCTTCTTCCCCTGTCAGTAGATTTCTGAATGGTTTGCAAACTCGTGGTCCTCAGCCTTTTTTTAAAACACTATTTGGTAATTTATTGTAATTTTATGTCCTTGCACTATACTGCTGCTGCAAAACAAATACTTTTACATCATATAAGACAGTGATGATGAACCTCACAGTGATCTGGATTCTGAGGTTGTTTCAAATGATAGCACGGAAAATATAAATCTGTGAATATGAAAATCACATCTGATTAATTTTACATTGGATAGTAGCCTTACATGAACAAATGCATATTTTTAAAGTGATTAGGGAATAGTATGGGGAGGAAAGTATAGCAGATGAAGTTGAATCTGGACGAGTGTGATTTGTTCCACTTTGGAAAGTCAAATGTAAGAGATACACTATATGTTAAATCATAGACAGAAGAGATGTTTCGGGCATTGGAAATCCAGAGCAACACATGCAAAATGATGCAGCTCTATAAAACTCTGGTTAGGCCACACTTGGAGTACTGTGTCCAGATCTGGTCGCCTCACTATAGGAAGGATGTGGAAGTATTGGAAAGGGTACAGAGGAGGTTTACCAGGATGCTGCCTGGTTTAGAGAGTATGCATTATGATCAGAGATTAAGGGAGCTAGGGCTTTACTCTTTGGAGAGAAAGAGGATGAGAGGAGACATGATAGAGGTATACAAGATATTAAGAGGAATAGACAGAGTGGACAGCCAGCACCTCTTCCCCAGGGCACCACTGCTCAATACAAGAGACATGGCTTTAAGGTAAGGGGTGGGAAGTTCAAGGGAGATATTAGAGGAAAGTTTTTTACTCAGAGAGTGGTTGGTGCGTGGAATGCACTGCCTGAGTCAGTGGTGGAGGCAGATACACTAGTGAAACTTAAGAGACTGCTAGACAGGTATATGGAGGAATTTAAGGTGGGGGGTTATATGGGAGGCAGGGTTTAAAAATCTGACATGCAAAGGATATTTCCAGTCAAAGATCAGATGGCACAGACTCAGAATAGAAGGACGTCCCTTTAGAACAGAGATGATGAGGAATTTCTTTAACCAGAGGGTGGCAAAACTGTGGAATTCATTGCCACTGACAGCTGTGGAGGTTAAGTCATTGGGTATTTTTAAAGTGAAGTTTGGTAGGTTCTTGATTAGTAAGGGTGCCAAGGTTACAGGGAGAAGGCAGGAGAATGGCACTAAGAGGGAAAATAAATCAGCCATGATCGAATGGTGGAGTGGATTCAATGGGCCAAATGGTTTACGTCGGCACCTACATCTTATGACAAACAAAGATAAAATCAGCAGGTGCTGGAAATCAAGCAACACACTCAGAATGCTGGAGGAACCCAGCAGGCCAGGAAGCATCTACGGAATAGAATACAGTCGACATTTCGAACTGAGACCTTTCATCAGGACTGGAGCAAAAAAGGATGAGGAATCAGAGTTAGAAAGTGGGGGGAGGAGAGGAAGAAACACAAGGTGAGAGGTGAAACCGGGAGTCGGGGGGGGAGGGGAGAAGTAAAGAGCTGGGAAGCTGATTGGTGAAAGAAATACAGGGCTGGAGAAGGGGGTACCTGATAGGAGAGGACAGAAGGCCATGGAAGAAAGACAAGGGAGATGATGGGCATATAAGGAGATGAGGTAAGAGAGGGAATGGGGAATGATGGGGGGAGGGTGGATTACCAGAAAATCAAGAACTCCATGTTTGGAGGCTGCCCATGTGGAACACAAGGTGTTGTTCTTCCATCCTGGGTGTGGCCTCATGCTGACAGTTGGAGGAGGCCATGGATTGACATGTCAGAATAGGAATGGGAAGTGGAATTAAAATGGGTGGCCACCGGCAGATCATGTTTTTTCTGGCAGATGGTGCTCAGTGAAACTGTCTCCCAATCTACGTCAGATCTCACCAGTATACAGGAGGCCACACTGGGAGCACCAGGTACAGTAGATGGTTCCAACAGACTCACAGGTGAAGTGTCACCTCACCTGTCTCCTTACCTGCCCATCAGCTCCCCTTGGTGCTCCTCCCCCTTTTCTTTCTTCCATGGGGTGGTTTGAGTTTGCTGATCTCCTGGGGGTTTCACACACAACAGTCTCTGGAGTTTACAGAGAATAGTGCAAGAAACGAAAAAGGTCCAGTTCTGTGGGTGAAAATTCCTTGCTAATGAGAGAGGTCAGGGGAGCATGATGAAACTGGTTCAAGCTGACAGGAAGGCAACAGTAACCTAAATAACCACACGTTACAACAGTGGTGTGCATAAGATCATATCGAATGCATAACATATCGAATCTTGAAGGTGATGGGCTGCAACAGCAGAAGACCGCTACAGGACGTACCTAATAAAGTGGCCTCTGAGCGTTGACCGTAAGTCCATCAGACATTTGGCCCACTGAGTTTCCTCCGCCGTTCCATTACAGCTGATTTATTTTCTCTCTCCACCCTTTCACCTGCCTTCTCCCCATAACCTTTGGTTCCCTTACTAATCAAGGGAACCTCTGCTTTAAATCTACCCAGTGACTTGGTCTCCACAGCCATCTGTGGCAAGGAATTCCACAGATTCACTACCCTCTAGTAAAAGAAATTCCTCCTCATGTCTGTTTTAAAGGGACATCCCTGTAATTTGAGTCTGTGCCCTCTGTTCCTACACTCACCCACTATTGGAAACATCCTCAGCATATCCACTCCATCATGACCTTTCAATATTTGGTGGGTTTCAATAAGATCCCTTCTCATTCTAAATTTCAGTCAATACTTACATTGCAATGCAGTCTCAGATGCTACACAATGGTGTGTGCCTTCAATCCCACCAACACAGTGCAGGTAATCAAAATTTCCAGGCACAGAAGGCTAAACCATCAATTAAGGAGAACTGCAGATGTGACGAATGTGGCTGTCAAATGAAAAGATCAGAATATTGTAGTGATCTGTTTCCATGCACAGCACATTGTGCAATGGCCGTAACCAGAGCCAACCATTTTAAAAGGGTTGTCAGTACTGACTTGTTTTAGAATAGTAGAGACTGGTTCTGTGGGTGTGACATCAGTTGTTCTACAGATCCCTGGCCCAAATTAACAAAAGACTACCCTGAGGAAGGAGGGTCTTGGCAACTTCACCAATAGACTTCAGCTATTAGAGTTTGGCAGAGGTAAACCCAGTGAGTGTGTATGTTCTTCCCAACTTCTCATGAAACTCTCACTTTAATATCTGTCAAAATTAAACAGAGTTCCATTGCTGAGATGGTAGTGAGCAACTCCCCTGTTTTTCAGTTGATATATACTACATGTTCATTTATAGCTGCTAAGATCAACAGTGATTTTCTGCTGACTCAACAACTGTAAGGCAGCAAATATGAGTGTTGCTTCACTTTGGAAGTTCAAGTCTCCCATATTCATCTTGGTTAAAGAAAGACCTTGTACTTTTACCTCACCTTTTCAGATGCTTGGATAGCCCAGAGTTCCTTACATCCAAAGAACATAATCTCATAGTCATATGGCAAGGAAACAGGCCCTTTGGCCCAATCATAAACACAAGGGATTCTGCGGATGCTGAAAATCCAGAGTAACACAAACAAAATGCTGGAGGAACTCAGCAGGTCAGGCAGCATCGACGAAGAAGATAAATTGGCTCAATTTGCCCATGCTTGGCCCATGTCCTTCTAAACCTTTCCTTTCCACGTAAATGTTCAAGAGTTTCAACTACTTCCTCTGGCAGCTCGTTCCACATATGAAAGACTGCCTGCATGAAGAGTTTAACCCTCAGGTCTCTTTCACATCTTTCCCCTCTCGCCCAAAACCTATGCTGTCTGATTTTGATTCCCTTTCATAATAGTTTGGTATGGCAACTGCTCTGCCTGTGACAAGGAACTGCAGAAAGTTGTGGACACAGCTCAGCACATCACAGAAACCAGCCTCCCCGATACGGACCCTTGTCATTACCTCTTGCTGCCACAGTAAAGCAGCCAGCGTGCTCAAAGACCCCACCCACCCCAGATTTTCTCTTTTCTCCCCTCTCTCCCATCAGGCACAGGATACAAAAGCCTGAAAGCATATACCCACAGGCCCAAGAACAGTTCCTATGCCATTATTATCAGACCTCGGGCGATAAAATGGACTCTTAGCCTCACACATCTACCTGGTTAGAATCTTGCACTTTATCACTTACATTATTGTTTTTCGGTAACCTTCACACTTTATTGTGCATGGTTGCTGGTTTAACATATACTATTTTTCTTTGTCCTCAATATTTTCTTTAACATTTTACCTTATCTTGAAATATTTATTAAATCTAGACCAATGCACTGTGCAGTGAATTGATCCGTATGGACACTAGACAAGCTTTTCACTGTATCTTGGTAAATGTGACAATAATAAACCACTAGCAATGACTTACCTGGGAAAAAATGATGAAGGCATTCACCTTGTTTTATAACCCTCATGATTTTATATACCTCCATAATGTCAACCCTCAATCTCCTGCACCCTTTGAATAAAATCCCCACTCAACCTCTCCCTATAACTCAGGTAATCACTCTAGCAATATTCTCGTAAAATTGATATCCTTCCCATAACAGTTGAACTTAATCTAATATATAATGACACCAAATGAAACTAATTGTGCCAAAGAACCAGATTCAGATATCAACTACAAAGAATATAGAAGGAAGGATGAGATGCTGAGGCCTTGCAAGACATTGATCAGACTGCACTTGGGAGTACTATGAGCAGTCGTGAACCCCTAATCTACGAAAGGATATGCTGACATTGGAGAAGGAGGTTCACAAGAATGATCCCAGGAATGAAAGGGTTAACATATGAGAAGAATTTGATGGGGTTTAGAAGAATAAAGGGGGAGCTTTCTGAAACCTATCAAATATTGAAAGGCCTACATTGAGTGGATGTAGAGACAATGTTTCCTATATTGGGGGAGTCTCAGGCCAGGGAGCACAGTCTCAGGATACAAGGACATCCCTTTAGAACAGAGATGAGGAGGAACTTCTCTAAAGCAGGGGTTCCCAACCGTTTTTATGCCGTGGAACAATACCATTAAAGAATGGGTCCATGCACCCTAGGTGGGAAGACCCTGCGGTCGAGAGGGTGGCAAATCCGTGGAGATCATTGCCACAGATGGCTGTCAATGGGTTACTTTTAAAGTGGAGCTTGTTAGGTTCTTGATTGGTAAGGACATCCAAGGTTACAGTGAGAAAGCAGGAGAAAGGGGCAGAGAGAGATAATAAAATCCCCACCCAACCTCTCCCTATAACTCAGGTAATCATCCTAGCAACATTCTCGTAAAATTGATATCCTTCCCATAACAGTTGAACTTAATCAGGCATGATGGGATGGTGGAGCAGGTTCGATGGGCCAAATGGCCTAATTCTGCTCCTATGTCTTATCGTTTAATAACTTAGTTAATCCTCTGAGAGGCTTTTGAATTCCAGACCCACTTCAGAAATTTCATCACACAAACCCATATGAATTGTGGCATCGTGAGAGATGCTGGGGTTCCTGAGAAAAAACTAATCTGCTCTCTCAGGTGGATGTGGAATATTCTGTGGGTACTGTTTTGAAGATCAGACATCCTTAGCATCCATATTTCCACTCAACAGTTTGAGGGGAAAAAACTCTGACTGTTCCTCCTGGAAGCTAGTTGTGTCAATATTAATTGCCTTGTTTCCTCCAAACTATATAACTGGATGATTTGGGACAAGATAGACTAGTTCAGTAGAAATGCAAATCTTATGTCTTATCCATGTAGACCTCCAAATGGGTGATACCTTTGCATGGGAATTACCTGTCTCTTGATTTACTCACACCCCGCTATTTCCTGCAACAATAACATCATTTTCATTCTGAGCAACCTTGCCACCACCTAAGACTAAGATGGCACTGGCACCATACGGCAATATTTTGTGGAAAGTTCACAAAACTACTCTATATACTTCTTCTGAACTGCGATCACTGTAATTCTCAGCCTATAACTTCCCTTTAAAAAGTGAACTTCGGAACCGAAATGAACTAGCGTTTTACAATCTCCTGAAAGCTTTAAAGAACCTGACCCAGGGGAAGGCAGGCACAGCACATAAAGTGGACGAAGTTTGACCAAGAGGGAGCACTAGGGAAGGACCACAAGCCAGATTGAAGTGTTGAGGCCACAGAGCAGTAAATGAACCAGCGCTCAGCCTTACTACTCTGTGACAGTCAAGATCCCCCACCTGCCTGCTTTTGACCCCTCCCCTCTCCTCTGGTGACTGCCATCGGGACCGTGACACAGGAGTCTTGGGTCCCAAACCACCAGATCAATAACAGTTGTTGCCCTACAAGGATCAGGCTCCTGGACCAGTCTGGATGATTTCACTCGCCGCAGCGCCGACCAACTCCAAAGCCTATAGACTCAATTACACGGACTCTGCCTTTGTTATGCAAGTTTTTATTCATAAATTCTATTGTGTTTCTGCATTTTCCTATGGGTGCCTGCAAGAAAATGAATCTCAAAAGTTGTGTATGGTCAGCAGACTGTGATAATAAATTTACTTTGAAGTTTTGATCTTCTGGAGCCTGGGGATGTGTCAGTATTTGCATGCAATTGCCAGGAGCACCCCAAACAGGACATCAACTGAGGTATTATTGATGTGAGTCTTTAACTCCATTTCGCAGCCAATACACTTACTTGCACATATCTGAATAAGCACAGACGTATGGAAGGAAACAAAGTCCTACATGCAAACAAATTGCCAACTGAAGAAAACCATGCAAATCTAACTCAAATTTCTGATCTGCCCACATTTAATATGCTCAGAGGCCACTTTGTTAGGCACACCTGTACACCTGCTCATTCATGCAAATATCCACTCAGCCAATCATGTGGGAGCAACTCAATGCATCAAAGCATGCAGACATGGTCACGAGGTTCGGTTGTTCAGACCAAACATCAGAATAGAGAAGAACTGTGATCTAAATGGCTTCGACTGTGGAATAACGACAGACAGGGTGGTTTACTTCTGAAACTGAGAGTTTCCAGGGATTTTCACACGCAACAATCTCTAGCGTTTATAGACAATGGTGCAAGAAACAAAAACAAAACATCCAATGCGTGGCAGTTCTGTGGGCAAAAGTGCCTTGTAAATGAGAGAGGTCAGACTGGAAGGTGACAGTAACTCAAATACATGCACGTTACAACAGTGGTGTGTGCAAGAGCATCTCTGAACGCACAACTCGTCAAACTTTGAAGTGGGTGAGCTACAGCAGTACAAGTCTACAAACATACATTCAGTGACCACTGTATTAGTTGGAGCAGGTACCTAGTAAAGAGGCCACTAAATGCACAGCAGATTCATTCAAACTCCAGTGTAGACCTGTAAGGGATGGATCATTACATAAGACAACAGATACAAGCATTTACACTCTTCTGTTCATTTATTAATGCAAGTAGCATAGTATTTCATTCTTTACAAGGATAGGAACAGGTAAGGTAATATCTATTCACCAATAACTTACTTTACTAGAAAAAAAAAGAGAAATACTGTATCCTCAAAGCTCCACATCTGAAAGGTACTGCGTAATTGTACAAATAACTTAGAACCTGTTATATTCGCCTTTGCTGCCAGTTCTCTATGTCATATTGCACACCTTTCGGTTTGGCTTTGTCAGTACCTCGAAAACAACGAGAACAAGACTGGAATTATTTTACAACAAAAATAAAAGAGGTGTGATGGGGCGATGTGTGTAAAAAAATACAGCCACTAAAAAGATGCACAAGGGTTATTATAGAATGCGTCTGCTCTACACCGTGGGCAACAGTGCACAGCACCATCAAGTGTTGTTGGGTGGTTTACTGGCACTGCACTATTAAAAGTTCCGCCAAATAATTTGCTTGTTAACTCCCAGATGTGCTGAATTTAATGAGTTTTTACAGTTATTTAGTCCTTGATTAACTTCTTTGTGGTTGAGGTAGAAAAGATTGGACATTTAAAGCAAAAAAAAAAGATTTCTTTTAAGGGCTTGTAAATAAGTGTTTTATTCACATTTTATTTAAATAGACTGTAGCAGTTAAAAGTGGCAAGAGGAGCTAAGATCTTTTTTTTAATTTTTTTAATGTTTTTAGAGAAGGAGACGACATTTACAGTACTTAACTCTCAAGGCTACAGAAAGTCTTAGACCAAAACCTGGACCTTACAGGAGGTACACATTACCAGAACCACAGTATTTTGTCACCAGGCCTTAGGCTTCGAGACCAATAGTGCTAACATGCAATTTTTATATTTCCTGTACAACCACAATGCAGAAATTTTGTGGTGAGACGGACAAGCAAAAAGAGACACTGTGGTGCCAGGAAACCATCCAAACATCAGCAAACCAAAACAAAATTTAAAAAACCCTCTCAAGCAGAAATCGCGATAGATCAACAAAATTAAGTCTAGTTTATTTTTTCTTTAAAAAATTATCCAACAAAACTGTAGCAGTCTTTTCTTTTAATCCACTAGCAATTATAATTGTTAAATGTATACAACCATCCAGCTTGTACAGCGTGTAATGAAATAATTCTTCTACATCTTCTTCTGGTAGTCTGAATTACTTACAAACAACAGTTACAGGAACTTGTTCACAATGCATTTCATCCAGGGACAATAGACGTCCAGATTCTTCATTGGTAATATCTGTGTATTACACTGATTGCTTGCAACTGATAGTACTTCCTATGTAGAGGCTGAAGGCCAGATAAATGGTTTGTCTACAAGGCAATGCATCAAATAACTTCCGCTGGTGTGAGACAGTAGATCTGGGAGTTAGCTTTCGGCAGTTTTACGAGCAGAGAGGATAGTCTGGCTCTCTTTGGTGAGTTTATTGTCTCCTCCTGCAGAATCTGTGTGCCTCCCTCTTTCCCTCCCTTGGTGCAAGAGTCCACTTATCCACGACTGCTCACATTGCACAGAAGAAGCCCCACACAGTCTCGTGGTTGACCACTCTTCCTCGTATATTTTTTACAGGTATTTTCAGGATTTGGGTGGGGGCAGACGGCTGGGATTTGGCCGAAGGTGGATACAAAGAAGGAAGGGTTGGTGGTATCTTGTTTAAAATGGTATTTCACAGCACAAGATCCTGTCTCACAAATAAACAGGTGACAAGACTACGGTGGTGTATTCACAAATGACGGTTGATGACTCAGTATACACACACAGCATACCGAGCGACTTATAGGTGATGTCTAGGGAAACTCTGTATCTGAGGCAAAGCTTGCTAATCGAAGGAGAGTTTATGGTTGCTCAGTCTCAGAGATTTCCTATCATCTGAAAAGAGACGCATTTTGATTTAATCCCATGTGTGGACAATGTTAATGCAAAGCAGGCATGCTCTGCAGCTTCCCACTGGAGACGTCTACCCCATCGCAGTGACCATACTAGAGGGGTGGTGAGGTCCAAACGACAGGCCAGAGGATGGATGAACCGGGGTTGGTGTCGTCAGCACATGGCCCGAGTGGCTGAATGGTGGGATGTGGTGAATCGGCGACATGTGTCTCGTCAGAGCAGTGGGGCTGAATGAACTGGCCTTGTCCATGAGGCTCTTTGAAAACTCATCCAGACCATCGTGGGTCTTTTTGCTCTTCTTGGACTTGCTAGACATCTTCCGGTTCCGAGTCTGAATTCCTTCTTTCTTCATGGTCAGAGGTCGATTAATCTACAGGTGAAAGAAAGGAAGGCATTTTATATCAATTATTCCCTCCAACCCCAGGTCTATAGTTTAATCTTTTTCAAGTTCTGGTTACTACTGACAAATAATACAACATACTGTGGACTTTCCTATCTCGCAAATTGAACAAATTATCTTAACATCGAGCACAGAACGCTACAGCACAGGCCCTTTGGCCAACGATGTTACAGCAACCATTTAACCTCCTCTAAGATCAATCTCATCCTTCACCCCCTACATAACCCTCTGTGTTTCTATCATCCATGTGCCTTCCTAAGAGTTTATTTAATTGTCACTGATGTATCTGCCTCTACCACCACCCCAGCAGAGGGCATTCCACACACCCCTCGTTCTCTGTGTAAAACACCTCCTTCTGATATCCCCCTTCCATATGTTCCCCAATCACCTTAAAATTATGCCCCTTTGTATTAAACTTAAGTGATGAATAAAGGAAGATTTAGCACCAAAACGATCTTCGGATACCCCAGCGCACTTTTCCCTACACAGAGAACGCAACAGTTGATTTCCTGTACAGGAAGATCCCACATAGTGCGTGGTAATTTGCTTTGAAAAGGTTGATCAAGAGATTAAGTATTGGCCAGAGCAGCAGATGAGGGGTCTCTTTAAACAAAAAAGTGCCACTGGGTCCTTTTATTTCCACTGATCTGAGCAATGGTGCCTCAGTCAGTAAGTGGTGTGAAAAGTTAGCCCCTCCAAAAATGCAGCTATTTCTAGAAAGTTTACGTGATTGTCAGCCTGTGTAAGTTTGGACTGGCAGGCTAATCAATTCCAGATGGTTGAATTGAATCCCGAGCTTAAACGGTGTGCTCACAGGCAAATACAAATACAGGCATCTGCACTCACTGAAATTATAATCAGAATCAGAAACAAAAAGCCTCTATTTTTTCTTACACTAGATCATGAAAACTAAACAAAACACCCAATTTCACTGAATGAACCAGCTCAAATTGAGAGCTGAACAGGTTTTAAAAAATATTACATTTCCAAATTTTTCAGTTTACTAAATTCAGTTTGTTGAGTTTTGATGCTGGTCATATTTTTTTAATAATACTTCCTGTGTACTATAAATACAAGCAAGTGGTTTGAAATGAGGGTTCTCCACTATCTAAAATCAAAACAGAAACATTTACTATCAAAACCCAAGATGATACTTATATTTGTTTGCCTGTTTCTTTATATACCAAAGTATTATTTACCAAAGCAACAAATGTTCTCAGGTTTCTCCAAGTACTGTCTAACTCATCTTCATTTACAATCTTGTCATTCAATTCCCATCTTCAAATGGACTCTTACATAGCTTTGACAGCTGTCAATCAGGTTTTAAGTGGAATACTAACACCTTCAAAATATCACACAGCAAGGTTTAGCCCAACTGGAAGAGCTATGTGCACCATCAGACAGAGCCCCATCATAAAAAAATATATCACTAAATCTAAAACAATAATAGTTCGTGTGGTAAATGTCAGGAAGTGATCGCACATTTGAAACACTTCCCTCAATAACAATGGCGAGGAACCAACAGAAAGCACATGAAACAGAGGGGGTTTTAACCAACTTCACCAATAGCTGCCTCCACCTTTCTTACACTTCTCAAAACTGAATTTAACCATCCATAACACCAGCATACAAACTTAGCAGACACATTTGTTTCCTTAACCACCAACAATATACTGTATATCCTTGAAAGGGCTGAGAAGACATATTTATATCTCTTTCAGATCTTTGCCAAGGTACTTACACTATGCTTCTTTCTGATCTGCAGTCACCATTTTACACACTGGCTCTCAGCAACCTTGCTGAGGTGATAATCATACAAGTCAGTGACAATAAACAAGGTTCTGATAACAAAAATTGTGGAAGCAAACAATGGGCATGATACCAAAAAAGAAACTTCCTTTTTTTCATGGGAGCGTCAGTCTAAACTTCTGCACTTAAATCCCAGGCATGGGATCATCTTGAAGCTGAACCACAGCTACAGTATACACATCTGTGTAATGGATTGAGACTATAATCACCGATGATCGAGATTATAACCACCCATTTCTTTGCATGCGCTTGTGTGTTGTGCACAATGCACGGGCAGGTAATACTACCTCATCAGAACCGTATCAGGTGGAACACCTTTCTAACAAAGGGTCTTTGACCTTAAATTTTCAATGGAATGGTATCACAGTGGTTAATGCACCACTTTACAGCATCAGCCAGCGATCACCAATCGGGGTTCAGACCGCGTCATTGCCTGTAAGCAGTTTTTACATTCTCGCCATGACTGTGCAAGTTTTCTCTGGGTGTTCTGGTATCCTCCCACATTGCAAAGACTCAATTAGGGTTAGCGAGTTATGGGCATGCGATGCCGGTGCTGAAAGCATGGTGACTCTTGCGGGCTGCCTAATACCAACCTCCTTGATTTGATCTGACACAAGCAATGCATTTCACGGGACGATTTAATGGCCATGCGACAAATAAAGCTAATCCCTTTAATCTTTTCATCTCTGTCCTGTCTACATGGATGGAGTATTTTCAATATTTTCAGATCTTATTTTAGCTTTACAGTCAGCTTGTAAAAGGACTTGATGTTATTCATCATTGGAAGCAGAATTTCGAAATAATAAATTGCTGACTCAGAATTACATGCACATTGGCTGTGATCGCAGCCCAAGTTTTACCTATAAGAGTAGGCTGAAGTGCTGATCTGCACATTGACTTTGCAACAGTGCTGAAGGCATCCAACACTTTGCTGTTTCACACTTCTACACCAATGTCTGCAAATTGTTTGCAGTCTATACAGCACCGATGGGAAACATCCTATTTACTCCCCAGTAGATGAATATTTAATGGCTAAAACAGCCTGAACTGTTAAATTTATAGTTCTTCCTTCAAATAAACGGCTTTTAGCTCTTTTGCTTTAACCAACTAAGTGCTTAAGCAATGTGGTTGTGTTAAGAACATTCCTGAGTGAAAATGTTAGGTAAGCAATGAATGTACCAAATCAAATCCATTAAAGCAAACCGCTTTTGGAGAGATGGGGGTAGGTAGGGAGGATTTCTTTATTTCCAATAAAACCAATTTTCTCTTCCATTCTTTCTCCTGGGAGAAAAAAACGAGTTCTTAAAATGCACTCAGTGGCCACTTTATTAAGTACACCTGCTCATTAAAGCAAATATCCAATCAATCATGTGGCTGCAACTCAATGCATAAAAGCATGCAGCCATAGTCAAGAGGTTCAATATCAGCATGGGGGAGAAATGTGATCTAAGTGACTTTGACCATGGAATAATTGTTGGTGCCAGATGGGGTGGATGGGGTGGGTTGAGTATCTTAGAAACTGCTGATCTCTTGAGATTTTCATGCACAACCGACTTGAGAGTTTACAGAAAATGGTGTGAGAAACAAAAAGTATCCAGTGAGTGGTAGCTCTGTGAGTAAAAATGCCTTGCTAATGAGAGAGGGCAGAGGAGAGTGGCCAGACTGGTTCAAGCTGCCAGGAAAGCGACAGTCACTCACATAACCACGCATTGCAACAGTGATTTGCAGAAGAGCATCTTCAATGGACAACATGTTGAACCTTGAAGTGGATGAGCTACAACAGAATACCACAAACATACACTCGGTGTCCACTTTATTAGGTACAGGAAATAAGTGAGTATATATTGTTTCTGCTGCTATATTCAACATTATATTCTTGCAGAACAGAGAGAGCTCATATTGAGAATTAGCCGACCCTTGGCTCAAAATGTTCCTCTGTTGGACCTGATACTCTATCTACTTATTCTACTATTAAGAGCATCACATTCAAACCCAATCTTGGGCTTGCCCAGAGCCACTCTGAGGGACTTTCCATTGAGAGAGTGGAGCGGAGGTGTATATCACACACTGAAAACACGCAAGGATTGCTCAGTTCCAACCACAGCCCACTAAACTGCTAACAGGGCAAGGAAAGCACCCACTCCCTGGGAAAAATATATGGATAAGAAATTCACTATAGCCTGTTGATGCTTAACACTGTGCTCTGACAATAAAAGTCCAAGTTAAGTCCCTGTAAAAGATGGATCACTTACCAAAAGATCTATAAATTCTGGTTTGACTACATTTGTAGTATTATCCTCAGTTTAGAAAGGATGTGGAAGCTTTAGTGAGGGTTCAAAGGAGATTTAACAGGATGCTGCCTGGATTAGAGAGCGTGCCTTATGAGAATAAGTTGAGCAAACTAGGGCTTTTCTCTTTGGAACACAGGATGATGAGAGGTGATATGATAGAGGTGAGTATGAGCAGCAAAGGTAAAGTGGAACCAGTGACTTTTTCCCAGGGCAGAAGTGGCTAATATGTAAGGACGTAATTTTAATGTGATTGGGGGACATCAGCGGTAGTTTTTTTTTAAAATACATTAGGGATATTTAAGAAATTCTTAGATAGGTACATGGATGAAGGAAAAATAGGGGGCTTTGTGGGTGGAAAGACATTCAATTGATTTTGGAGTAGGGTAAATGGTCAACACTACAACTTGAACTGAAGGACCTGTGTAGCACTGTAATGTTGTATGTTCCACGTTCAAGTCTTGGAAGGCGCATCTTAACAAAGGAAGTTATTGATAATCAAATTCACCCTGGCTATAAGAACATCAGCACCAAAAAAGATGGTTTGAAAAATCAAAACCATAAACCTGGCACTTAGCTAGTCCGCAGTATTTTCTATCCTCCTGTATACTTCTGAGATGTGAACCATTTACAATAAACTGGTGAGATATCATCAACAGCACATTCATTGGTAAGGCACAGAAACCAGCATCGGTTTGCTCTCCAAGGCCAATGTCCCCGCTAGAGAAGCCCGAACTACACTCACACAGTTCTGTTTGGGCAAGTCACATTGTTTGATCACTGAGCACAAGGCTCACCAAACTAACAGTCCCTTCCCCCACTTCCATCCCCACAAGCTGGAAAGACAGAAAAGCTCCTCGAATTAATGGGACATTCCTCCTATGACTATTCAAAGTGCTGAGGGAGCAAATGCAACAATATTCCAAACCTCAAGATTGTGCATTGAGAACACACTGAAATCCAGCGTCAGTGGTCAAAGGGGTGCTCCACCTCCAAAGTGACCCACGTACAGGTCCCAACAAATTGCTCCTATCTCACCTGGGCCAATCAATGCAGGTATTGCATTGACTTCACGAGTCAACCCACAGAACTGAAAGCAAGTGAACCTCAATCCTAAGGGACTGCCCAAGAAGAGGAGATTATATGTTAATCTATTCCTTCCCACCAAAGATCAGTTTCGGTCAACTAACACTTGATCTGTAGCACCGCCTGGGTGTCATTATACACCAGTCATTGAAAGTGGGCATGCAGGTACAGCAGGCGGTGAAAAAGGCGAATGGTATGCTGGCATTTATAGCGAGAGGATTCGAGTACAGGAGCAGGGAGGTACTACTGCAGTTGCACAAGGCCTTGGTGAGACCACATCTGGAGTATTGTGTGCAGTTTTGGTCCCCTAATCTGAGGAAAGACATCCTTGCCATAGAGGAAGTACAAAGAAGGTTCACCAGATTGATTCCTGGGATGGCAGGACTTTCATATGAAGAAAGACTGGATGAACTAGGCTTGTACTCGTTGGAATTTAGAAGATTGAGGGGGGATCTGATTGAAACGTATAAAATCCTAAAGGGATTGGACAGGTTAGATGCAGGAAGATTGTTCCCGATGTTCGGGAAGTCCAGAACGAGGGGTCACAGTTTGAGGATAGAGGGGAAGCCTTTTAGGACCAAAATTAGGAAAAACTTCTTCACACAGAGAGTGGTGAATCTGTGGAATTCTCTGCCACAGGAAACAGTTGAGGCCAGTTCATTGGCTATATTTAAGAGGGAGTTAGATATGGCCCTTGTGGCTACGGGGATCAGGGGGTATGGAGGGAAGGCTAGGGCAGGGTTCTGAGTTGGATGATCAGCCATGATCATAATAAATGGCGGTGCAGGCTCGAAGTGCCGAATGGCCTACTCCTGCACCTATTTTCTATGTTTCTATGTTTCTATCCCAAAGTCATCTCAAGTCTCTACTGGCCAGTTAATTGGTGAACGGCTGTTGTGGAGTTCTTAGCATGTTGGGGTTCTGACTGGCTGCCTAACCACTTCCGAAAAGATGATCTATGTTCTTTCTACCCTTAACGCATGCTTTTCTTATCTCCTCAACTTCCATCCCCTCCAGTGGCCTTCTTCAACACCAGTTTATGTAGTCACGTTACATCCAGTGCTTCCACTCCACCTTTGTGGATTAAGAGTAAGCACCTGTTCTACTTTCTAAACTCCAGTTTGCAACCTCAATTTTAAAAAAATGTTCACTTTTCTAAACAGTCCAACTCAAGAGCTGGGAGCTATTTTCCCCTACGCAGACCTCCAAGCACAGGAGCTGCTGATGGTTTGATCTAAGCAGCTGACTCAAGAAGTCAGTCATTCTCTTCTTTGAAAGTCGGATTAAAGATTAGCTTTATTTGTCACATAACCCTCAAAACACACAGTGATGTGCATCATTTGTGCCAGTAACCAATACAATCCAAGGATGTGCTGGTGCCAGCCCCGCAAGTGTTGTCATGCTTCCGGTGCCAACATAGCATGCTCACACCTTACTAATCCTAACTTTGGCATGTGGGAGGAAATCCGAGCACCCAGAGGAAACCCACGCGGTCAAAGGAAGAACGTACAAACTTTCGCAGACGGTAGTGGCAATTGAACACCAATCTATTGTACCTCCCGAAAGCTCCCTCTCTCAGCCATGATAATCGGATTGAAATGTTCATCCCATATACATGACAAGTAGCATATAATCCTTCAGACTAGTCTGGGAAATACTAATTAAAGCTTTTCTGAAGACTGTCCCCAAAATAGAGGTATTTTCCAACAAAAAAATGTCCCCTGTAGTTATAAATTTGCTCCAACACTTAACTCAGTAAGGGAGTCAGTCTAAGAGCTATCTGCAAAGGACACACAGCAGAAAGTTCTAATACGCCAATTGAACATGTGCCATGGAACACAGTTACTACTCTCCAAAGAAAGTAAATACACAAGTATTCTGAAGCATCTCAAATCTAGACATTTATGCTGAAGTTACGGTTTTCTCAAGTTGTACATGGAGCACACCACACCAATACACAGCGGCTGTATTTAAATCTGATTAATGCACGTAGTTTTATATGTCCCATTGTTAAAATGTTGACTTTGTTTCCCCTTTCCCTCTTCCTTATACAAAGCGCATGTTGGCTTTCATGTACACAGATATCATCCAGCACTACCATCCATTGCCTGCTGCAACTCTGCATGAGAAATCTGGAGTGTGATCACTCAAGTCGAGTGTGATGTCTCCCAAGGGGCTAATCCCTTAACGGAGAACCCTCGCGGTGACGTTGTTTAACACGGAGAGGCTGACGCACAGGCAGCCAGCACGTGGTCGTTGGCAGGTCAAGGTCAGAGTCACGTGACATGGAATGCAAGACAAACAGGGACCTTTCACTGCCGCAGCCTTCCACGGGTCTTCACCAGTGTCATCATTTCCTGCCAGCTCCACCAAGGAGGTCTTGGTCAGATTGTTCTTTGCCTGGAACCTCCCCCTTGACCTTACTGGCATGGGTGACCCTACCAGGAGTTCAGCTCTAGACAGCGTCGCTCTCAGGTTCTCAAACTTCTCCACCACACCAGAGTGATGATCCTCAGAGAAAGTCAACACCTTGCAAACCTGGTAATGAATCTGTACCTAGTGCAAACCTGCCTTCCGATGTATTAATGATCAAAACACTTTCCATTTTGACTTAATCTGAAAACTGAGCAAATGTGTCATTTAAACAATGTTACAAATGTGGTCACAATTAACATTTACTATATCTAGATGATTACTAATGGATATTTATTACAGTACCTATTCAAATCAATTACCATGAAAATCATAGCACATTCAACAGCTAAATAACTTGACTAAACAACTATTAGAATCGTAGAGCAGTATAGCACAGAAAGATGCCCTTAGGCCCATCTTGTCTACACTACCTGGTCATCCCACTAGTCCTATCTACCTTACCCAGACCTTCATACTTCTCTCATCCACGTACCTATCCAAATTTCCCTTAAATGTTTCAATTGATGTAACACTATCTTTTACCATGAAAATCATAATAAACTGCATTTTCTTGTTTTAACATCAACACATAATGACAGCTTAATATAAAGGATCATAATTTGGGCCTAAACTCAGCCCAGAGTAGTTTGTCTTTAAAGAAAGATTAAAGATGAACTTTGTCACATGTACATCGAAACATACAGTGAAATGCGCGGTTCGTGTTAATGACAAACATCTTCCGAATATTGTATTGGGAGCAGTCTGCAAGTGTCATCACACTTCCAATGCCAACATAGCATGCCCACAACTCACTAACCCTAACCCAAACATCTTTTTGGAATATGGGAGGAAGCCTGCGTACCCAGAGGAAACCCACACAGTCATAGGGAGAATGTATGAACTCCATACAAACAGCAGCAGCAATTGAACCTCAAAAAGCTGATTGCTGGCGCTGAAAAGCGTTGAGCTGACAGCTATGCTACAATGCATTTACACTAACCAGTTAGACATAGATACGAAGGAAGGTAAGATTTAACAAGGGATTGTCTAGGCTCCTTTGTCAAACAAAAATAGATAAATAAGAGGAAAATAACATCAAATAATTTGCTAACTGGTATGACTGATGAACACGCCATCACTACCCTTCAAATGCAGTGTCATGGTATATTCCTAGGCATGGAAATAAAATGTTTGCTTAAACAGAGACTGCTGTGTGTGCAAATGATCAGTTTGAAAATGCCTGTCATACCTGTTTAAAATTAAATCAAACCCACAGAAGGGGCAACCCCCAAAGCATCTGAACTTTAATAAGTAAATTCTGGAGGCTAATCATTGTCTACTTTAATGGAACACTTTTGAATCAGCCTCAAAACTAATAAGCCAGAACAGAGATAGGCAAACCCCAAATCAGCAAACATTATTCAAAAGCCTGTGGGCTAAAGTTTATTGGCAGCTCCAGTGAAATGCACACCAGATGAAGTCTGTTCACACCACTGCACCATAAAGATTAATTGATTGAATTAGACTGGCGCCATTCACGTGACAATTAACACAGACCTTAAATCCGTCCCAATAAACTGACAACAGAGGTGGTCTCTCCCACACTGTCCCCAACAATACAACCCTGGTCTCATTTCATGGGAACACAACCAGAAGGTATCATTTCCAATTTTTTTAAAATCTCGCACTCACGATTCCATCCTTTTGTCAACCACCATTCTGAAGAATTTGATTAAAGTTGCATGCTGCTCATATGAACACATCAACCAATTCAAGTCAATTACACTTGCTCTGCACTTCAATTCCAACTCATTTACAACTGAATTGCCCTCAATTTCATTTTTATTATCAGTTGCCTACTTTGACTTGCTGAATTTATTTCACAACAGTAACATGCACTGTTCCTCCAATCATAAGGCGCAAATTCTGACCAAATACATTTCTTCTGTGTGGATTAATTTACATATTAATAGACTTAAATATGATGTTTTTATTATGTTTTATTTTCTAGTCATCCTCACATCTTTCAGTGAATCGGTGATATCGTAACAAAGCTCGGACTGTTATTTAATTTGCTTTGACATCCACTTCACTTTTTACCTAGTTACTCTATCACCTTGAGCCCATAGCTCAAGCCTTCCCATTCCAGAAAGCCCTTTTAAGTTTACAAGAATACTGTTGTCTATTAGGTATGTTCCTGTTTTTATTCCCTTGCCTTAGCATTGTCCCCATTGTGATCTGTAAAATTCAAGTGATATTTTTATGTGCATCATAAACCTCAACTCCAGCTGTCTGAGGCAAAGGAGTTAATTCCTTCCCAAATATTCCTGGCCTTTTCCAGGGAAAGGGTTAGACAGACTGTCCCCAGTTTACAGCATGGTTCCATTTTCATATGAATTGTTCGGAACCCAAAACAGTCCGCAAGTCAGAAATGTGGCCATGAGACAACTTCCCAATGCCGGCAGTCCCACAACAGGCCGTATATCCATCCCACCGGTCTTCCAAATGCTCGTGAAGGCAGTGAATAAATTAGACATTCGTAAGCAGGGAGAACTTGCACCAAGTAAGTCCACAGTAACACAAAGAGATTCTGCAGATGCTGGAAATCCAGAGCAACACACACAACGTGTCAGAGGAACTCACCAGGGCAGGTAGCATCCATGGAGGGGAATAAACATTCTATGTTTCGGGCTAAGACTCAGCCCAAAATGTTGACCAATTATTTCCCTTCATTGACGCTGCCAGACGGACTGAGTTCCTTCAGCATTTTGAGTTTGTTGATCAAGTAACTCCTCTTTGGAACACACTTAAGCTCATATTTTCTATCTCACTATAACTCTCATTATATAGTGCCATTCAACAGGGGGAACAGGCCCTTTGACCCATGTGGTCCATCCCAACCAAGATACCCATTCAAGCTAGTCTCACTCTCATAAGAATCACCTTCACATAGTCTTCACTCACACACATTCAAGGACAATTCTGAGGGTGGAATTGTGAGTGCAAGAAGAATTTCAAGAGGCGTCATTGGGAAGTGGACATAGCTGACTGAGTGGATGAGGACACGACAGATGGAATCTGATGTGGAAAACCAAAAAGCCATCTATATTGTTGCACGTAATTGCAAGTATTTGTTAAACAATGGTAGATCATGTAGTGTTGATGTTCAAATGAACCTGGGTATGCTTCCACACATTTCTCTGAAAGGATAACATACAGATGTATCAGTCTACTAGGAGGGCAAATGATATGGTCCTTGTTATAACACGAAGAATTAAATACAGGAGTAAAAAAAGATATTAATTTTTATTTTATGGGTTTGTAATATAGTTCATAATGCTGGTATCCTTGCTTATCAAAGAATGTCAATTCCCGTCACTGTCAGTAGCAAGTTTGTACGTTTTCCCCATGATCATGTGGGTTTCCTCCTGGTGTTCTGGTTTCCTCCCACATTCCAAAGACGTGTGGGTTAGGGTTCGTAAATTGTGGGCATGCTACGTTGGTGTCAAAAGCATGCTGACACTTGTGGGCTTCCCCCAGCACAATCCTTGGACTGTATTGGTCATTAAGATAAATGATGCATTTCACTGTATTTTTTGATATACATATGACAAATAAAGCCAACCTTTAATCTTTACTTGCCATTGAAGGAGTGCTGTGTAGGTTTAGTGATCTGGAGCTAGGGATGCTGAAGCAGCTAACTAGATGTTGCAAGAGCTCAGCAGTTCGAGCAGCATCTGTGGGGGTGGGAGAGGAATTGTCGACTTTTTGGGTCAAAACCGTGCAAGAGGTCTCTTACTCATCTTACTTGCTTTTTCTCAGAAACGTCTTAATCCAGGAGCAGTGCTTTTTATGAGATCTTACTGTGCACCATTGGGGTACAAGAGCTTCCCATCTTCCTACAACGATCATATCCAAATCACTTTCATAAACACAAGAGATTCTGCAGATGCTGAAAATACAGAGTAAAACAGACACAAAACTCAGCAGGTCAGACAGCATCTATGGAAAGGAATAAAGAGCCGATGTTTCAGGCCGAGACCCCTCCATCAGGATGTCCTGATCCTTCCTGGGATCCAGGGTCCCGATGAAGACTCTTGGCCTGAAGCATCGACTCTTTATTCCCCTCCACAGAGCTGCCTGAGCTGCTGAGTTCCTCCAGCATTTTGTGACTGTTACTTCAAATGATTATTTGTAAAGTGCTTCTGAAAAGGTTGTGAAAGCCATTAGGTGTGCAAGATTTTGCTGACAATTTCTTCTCTTTTATTAAACTGCTTCTTTCCCACTGCCATCAGATTTCTGAATGGACAATGAACCCTTCTCACTATTTTTTTTTCCTTTTTATGCTCTCTTTTTGCACTATTTATTTAACATTATTTATATATATGCAGCAGCAGTACATTAAAATACATAATAAAAACATAAATTACAATATATATGCATTTTCTTATCGTAATTTATTTTTATTATGTATTGCAATGTACTGCTGTCACAAAACAACACACCCACAACATATGCCAGTGATATTAAACCTGATTCTGATTCTGACGCCTTCTCTTTGCAGTGATTGGTAACACAAATAGCTTAATCCATTCTCCCAAAACACTGGATCATTGAAATTCTCTCCCTCCTCTCCCCAAGGGAATACAATCCAAAGGCACTGCTAAGCGGGGCTGTGAGAGCGAGCACGACAGGGCTGCTGAGCAAGAGCTGAGGGTTGTACTCACATTGTGGAGTTTGTAGTAGAGCCCACAAGCATTGCACACAGGGTCTCCATTGGCGTTCCGTCTCCACAGAGTGGTGGTAGTGGTCTGACAGTTTGCACAGGATGTGCCCGCCCGCCTGGCAGCAGACTGGAAGAACACAATAAAAATGTTTTTTTTAAAAAAAAATTAGCATACACGCACACACATGAACTCCGTCAACCAATGCCCTACTTTCTGTGAACATAGTGTTTCACTTTCCGCAATGCAAGAGATTCTGCAGATGCTAGAAATCCAGAGCAACGCACACAAAATATTGAATGAACTCGGTAGGTCAGGCATCTATGGAGAGGAATAAATACTCAACATTCATTGAACTTTGATGACAAAGGGTCTTGGCCCAAAACATCGACTGTTTATTCTCCCGTTGATGCTGCCTGACCTGCTGAGTTCCTCCAGCATTTTGTGTCTGTTTTATTTTCTATATTGTCCTTGCCCTAAATAATATCACCAAAGAGCATAACTTCCTTTCCTGTTTTCATTATAATGGAGCAAGTTGCTTCACAAGCAAACTAGATTGACTTTATATCTGTGTCATTTGGAAACCTTAAAAAAACACACAAAATTCTTGAATAACAAACACAAAATGCTTGAGGAAATCAGCAGATCAGACAGCAGCTATGGAGAGGAATAAACAGATAAACAGTTGAAGTTTTGGGCTGAGACCCTTCCTCAGGACTGGCACTGCCTTGGAGAACTGTGTGTAAACTTTACACAATAAACTGCTGGAAAGGGTCTGCTTCATGAAGCCAAAGCCCATGAAAAGCTGAATCTGTAAAAATACTTCCCCGCAAGAATCTGATGCTCTTGCAAATCCCTAGATGGATGGATAACAACCAGGCATGTGATCAGAAACATATTAAATTGGACCCGTCAAATGTCCTATACATTAAACCATTGCTTCACAAAGAGGACATTTAAGCTGTCATGATATAATATAGAGCTTATATGTTTTTGTTGGCCTTAACCATGTTTAAAGATTTTTTTAAATTAGTTCTGTCACATGTACATGAAAACACACAGTGAAATGCACCCATGTGTGTCAATGACCAACACAGTCTGAGGATGTGCCCACAAGTGTCTCATGCTTCCAGTTCCAGCACCAAAACAGAATGCCCACAATTTACTAACCCTATCCTATATGCTATGAGCAGAACATGGAAGTAAATCCATACAGTCACAGGGAGAACAGACAAACTCCTTACGGATAGCCAGATAGCAGCTGCCTAACAATTCCTTACCAAATAAAGCATTTTTACAATATTTTACAGAAATACTCCGTAAAAGGGAAGCAATGCTATCATGAGAGAAAATGACGTAGTTTGTAGTGTGGTGGTATTAGACAAGACAATGCCAATGGCAGTCTACGGAACGACTCTGGTGTTTGGATGAGATGGAGAGGGAGAGGGGAAGTGAAAAAAAAATTGTGTCTTTCCAATTTTCACAGCTCCATCTACAATATATTGTGTTCATTTCTGGTCACCTCATTACAGGAAGGGTGCGCAAGCTTTAGAGATGGTGCAGAGGAGATTTGCCAGGATACTACCTGGACTAGAGAGCACGTTTTATGAGGATAGGTTGCGCGAGCTAGGAACTTTCTCTTTGGAGAGAAGGGTGATGAGACGTGACATGATAAGATGTGTTCAGAATGAAAAGAGGCATAGATAGAGCGGTCAGCTAGAAACTTTTTCCTATGGCAGAAATGACTAATTAGAGAAAAGTATAGGGAGGATGTCAGAGGATGTCTGTTTTTCTAAAAACAGAGAGTGATGGGTATGTGAAATGAGTTATCAGGGATGGTAGTTGAGGCAAACACATTATAGACATCTAAGAAACTCTTAGACTGGCAAATGGATGAAAGAAAAATGGAGCTATGTGGAAGGGAAGGGTTAGATTGATCCTAGATTAGATTAAAAGTTTCGCACAACATCCTGGGCTGAAGGGCCTGTACTATGCTATACTCTTCTACGTTCTAGAAATTTCCATCTGCACAGTCCACTTAATTCTTGGCCCTGCTGATCTGTTCCACATTACCAGCAACAGAATGTGAAAACATCTTTTTTTAAAAGAACATTTACTGGCCTTTTAAAAATAACAAAAGCAATGGACACAATTCAAAGGATGCCTGACTGGAATACTTCTTAATACATGTTATTGTACTGAGTAATCAGAGCAGGCAGGGCTAATAAGGTGCCACATATTTTTCTGCTGATGACATAGACTTTGAGCTGATCCTGTTTGGACTGTCACCCGAAACTACTTCACCAAACTTTAGTCCTTCCATTCTTCCCCCCAACCCCCCTCCTGATTTCTTGTTCAAACACCTTTGTGTTTTGAGGTCGGGAAGTGATATTGTTGTAGAAAGCAGTTATCTCAGCCAGGCAGATATCCGGCAACCCTTCCATAGGAAGTCAGCTTTTTACATTAGAGAGCAGGGGAGGTGGGGGTGGGGACAGACAGTACTAAAAGGAGAGACCTGCTGCCAAGTAAATGCACTGTAAACATTTCCCTCCCTCGAAGGTTTTCCTATCTTAATGAGGCTGTGAAAGATTGGAATTCCATTAAGGGGTCAATCATTAAAATCAACATTTTCACAAAGGCACAGAGGGAGTGGGATGGTTTGGTCATGCCAGTGCTGTTGGGACATTAAATTCATGTAGATCAATTTGGGGGCAAATTATTGGTTGTGTTATTTTTCCCCTACTTGCACAGTTTGGCTTCTTTTGCACATTGTTCATTTGTCTGTCTTTGCTTGTGTGTATTTTTTTCACTGATTGTATTGTATTGCTTTGTGTCTACTATGATGCCGCAGGGAAAAATGGCACCGGTTAACACAACGCTATTACAGCTCGTGGTGTCGGAGTTTGGAGTTCAATTCCGACGCTGTCTGTAAGGAGTTTGTATGTTCTCCCTATGACCGCGTAGATTTCCTCCGGGTGCTCCGGTTTCCTCCCACAGTCCAAAGACGTACTCGTTAGTCGGTTAATTGGTCATTGTAAATTGTCCTGTGATTAGGCCAGTGTTAAATAGTTTGGTTGCTTGTAGGGCCAGAAGGGTGTATTCTGCGCTTGCTCTCTAAATAAATAATAGATAAAATAAAATGAGTCTCCGGATAGTATATGGTGACATAAATGTAAATAGGTTTACCTTTAACTTTGAAATTTTTGCTTGTCTCTTTGGTGGAAGGCTGAGGTTGGGGGGTGAGGGTGGGGGCAGTGAGGAGGTTGGGAGAAGTGAGGGTGGGGGCAGTGAGGAGGTTGGGGGGTGAGGGTGGGGGCAGTGAGGAGGTTGGGAGGGGTGAGGGTGGGGGCAGTGAGGAGGTTGGGGGGTGAGGCTGGGGGCAGTGAGGAGGTTGGCGGGGTGACGGTGGGGGCAGTGAGGAGGTTGGAGGAGTGAGGGTGGGGGCAGTGAGGAGGTTGGAGGGGTGAGGGTGGGGGCAGTGAGGAGCTTGGGGGGGTGAGGGTGGGGGCAGTGAGGAGGTTGGGGAAAATGTGGTCTTAAAAAGCAGGTCTGGCAAAATGACAAATTTCCTCAAGAACAAGCCAGATTCCAATAAAGTCTGTTGCAGTGAGACAACAGTTCACTCTGAAACATCACTGATGACCAGGGTACCAGAGTAATTGGCATTTCAATAGGCCTGTCAATTGGTTTAGACCATAAGACATTCAACTCATCAAGTCTGCTCCACCATTCCATCATGGCTGATTTATTTTCCACCTCAACCCCATTCTTCCGCCTTCTCCTCGTAACCTTTGACACACACTATAGGGTACATCCTCTCCACGTCCACTTTATCCAGGCCTTCCAATATCTGATACATTTCAAGAACCTCCACTTTAAATATACCAAATGACTTGCTCTCCATGGCCGTATCTGGCACTGAATTCCACAGATTCACCACCCTCTGACTAACGAAATTCCTCCTCATCTCCGTTCTTAAACAATGTCCTTGTATTCTGAGGCTGTGTCCTCTGGTCCTAGACTTCCCCCCACTATAGGGTACATCCTCTCCACATCCATTTTATCCAGGACTTCCAACATCTGATACATTTCAATGAGATCATTAGGAATGGTTTGTCACTACTTGCGGGAGCCTGTCATTTAGATACACTGGATTATATGTTATTATCGTGCTCATTTTCAAAGTTTTTTTTGTATTTGCAGAGTTTGTCTTCTTTTGCACATCAGTTGTTTGTCAGTCTGCTTGTGCAGTTTTTCATCGATTCTATTGTATATCTTTGTCCTACTGTGAATGCCTGCAAGAAACTGAATCTCAGTATAGCATATGGTGACATATATGTATGCTGATGATACATTTACTTTGAACTTTTATTATCTATATTTTAAATTGAATAAGGAGATTGTGTTTCTAAATGTATCCTGGGGGAAGGGGTGGTTGGCAAGTCTGATGAAAAGAGATGGATACAATGTTTGCAAGTGTCTGCAGGAGTGGCATCGGAAAGCCAGTAAGTATTGCTGTGATCTTTTCAGGAAGTCCATATGATGTTTAAAAACATCACAAATGTTAAGAGTTTGGGCAGACAGCCTTCAAAATATACATTGTTCAATTTCCAATTTAAATTTTAATTTATACTTGAGATGACTGGTTTAAAGTTTCTGTCAATGAACAAGATAAAGCTTTCAAAGCAAACGCAGGAGAAGTGAGATGTCGTTTCTCTTTAATGTGTGGTACTAGAATAGCTGTGTGGACCACTGCCGCTGTGCCTTCCAGGACATTCTAAGAACTGGGTGAAATACTGGAGGTGTGGTGTCAATTACCACATATCACACCCACCCCGCGCCCCCACACTCCCCCTCCAAACACCCCCTAAAATAAACTTACTCAGATCAGGAAATGAAAAGCTGCTGTTAGATCATTTAATCCCCTGCTACTTACCAGTCTCCGCTTAGGTTTGATAAGAGGTCGGTTCTGCCCGTTCATCTTGTGGTAGAGACCGCAAGCATTGCACAGATAGTGCCCAGTCCCGTCCCTCCTCCACAGGGGGGTCGAAGTGGCTCCGCAGTTCACACATTCTCGACCTTCTGAAACAAAATCACAAGACAGTCACTTCCAGTCGCAGACAACTCGCCACAGATGATGAGATGAGTTGCTTCAGGTGACGTGGATACAGTTTTGGATACATGTGTCTCTTTACGTGGCAGAGTGGCCCAATATATTAACCACTAGCCACATGTGGCTAATTGGAAATCCAGATGTGGATAATTGCCTTTCAGTTGAGTAAATATGACCAGCACACCGTTCTTGGACCACGTGACCCCAATATTCACTTGGGCTTTTTATACATTAAGCGTTTATTTTGCGGGAGAACTGGAAGCAAATGCTTTGAATTATCTTTATTTTTTGCCGTCCTGAGGTTTCCATTTCCTTAGTTACTGAATGGCAGGGGCTGGATGTTTAGCTAAATAAACAATCTTTAAGTGCAATCAAAGAGCGATGTTAGTCCCAAGTTATCTCTGAAGTAAATTGTTTCGGTGCAATTTATTCGCTGAATCTGACACTCGGCCACTACCCTAATCACACGCTCCCTTTAGTTTTCGTTTACTTTTCGGTACATCATGTTATCCTTGTGAAATATTTTAGCGTTATTTATGGTCGTTAATGCTTTTCAAAACTCCTTTAAAACGATTCTTTATTTAATTTCTTCATAATGCGCCTGGCGCCACAGAGGACATCAAGCTACAGTGACGTGTGTTTTAACTCACATTTTTAGGCAAATATTTGCAATGTACTAGGAAGACAATTACATTAGGCTGAGTGCAGTCTTTAACTTGTAGGTCAGAATATCTTAAAGCTATTTGCAATTTTTTTAATGACCAGTGTTTATTGAGGATCAATAGATAACTAATCATTTACATTTTAATGACAGAATGGGAAAATATTTCTATATTTCTCGATTTTTGTATCTAGTTATTCATTAATCCGTTTATAGCGCTCCTGTGCACTAGAAGCGTAAACATATTAATAAATAACGTCAAAATGACTGTACATACACACAAAAATTAAAACAATGGAAAATTGAACATTTTTTACAGTTTTCAATAAAATGCAAGTCAACAAAAATGCCACGGACACTACAAAAATAATCTTAATCTAGAAACAAAAGTGTCAACTGTATTACGCAGGCTGTCGCCATCAGCAAAAGTGTACATCATCTATTGATAATGGCTACGTGACCGTTCCTAGCTGTCCACAGTTGACATCTTTTTTGACAAGAATATGCCATATACTGGACAATGTCCTGACCTACATAAAGTTGCACACCTATTAAAATGTCGAATGCACATATCCCCAGATCACTACAGCTTGCTCGGTCAACTTCCAAATGGTGCAATTTACAGTCACGAAGTATTTTTTCGCGATCCCCTGAAAAAACAGAAGGGGAACGGTCAATGCATTGGTACTGTATTCTTTATGTCAGTCCGAGGAACACTCGGACACATCAAAAGGGAATTTTGTGCATTAGATTTTTTAATAAACATTCAAAAAAGAGGGCGAGGGTTATCGTGATTTATCTGTTCTTTTTAATCCAAGTATTAATCCTACAGATCGAAATTCCGCCTCTGTCACGGAACCTGACTGGGCTAGGCTAAGCGTTAAATCGAACTAGTCAAGAGTCTTAAACACAAGAGATTCTTCCGATGCTGGAACCCCAGAGTAACACACACGAAATGCTGGAAGAGCACAGGAAGTCCTGATGAAAGATCTCGGCACGAAACGTCGACTTCTTTATTCCTTTCCATAGATGGTGTCTGGCCGGCTGAGTTCCTCCAGCATTTTGTGTGTTAGCTAATAAAGCCCTGTTTTTTTTTTGAGGTGGGGGGGGCACTCTAGCATTAAGCAATGAAAAATGAAAACAAAATCAGTTCATAAATGAATTGTAAGGGACAATATGGAGAGCTGAGTGTTTTCTCGAAAGGGGGGTGGTGGGGGTGGGGAGGGGGGGGCGGTTGGCGGCTGCTGAAACTGACACGTCCCGATGCCTCAGAAGTAACCTTTGTATTTTCAGCGGCGCGTGTACGTGGTGACAACCGCAATAGTTAAAAAAAGTTAGTTGGTAGCATCATCACGACTACACATAACATCCTATCATTTCCCAACGTTGCCGTCATTATGTTCTAAGTCGCTATATACTTTCTGTTGCTCCCCGACGGTTCTCATGTTCTGTATTCCTAGTTGTTTCTTTGCTAGCCTGGCCGTTCTTGAGTGTTAGAGGTGAACTTTTACACCGCATGCAAAGGAGGTATTGAATAAATACGTTAAGAAGAGGCATCCGCACCCTAACCACAAACTGTAACCGTTTTTCCAAAAAGTTGCAGCTTTACATGTTCTCTATAGAAATTAATACAATTGAGAGCAAGGCCCTCTTAATCCATTTGCGTTCCCGCATTTTTTGTGCCTTTAAATGTTTATAATCCAGTTTTACCTTTTTTAATTGTCAAAAAAGTGATATTAATTATAACACATTTTCCTGGTTTGGCTTCTCCAAACCGCAAATACCTTTCTTATGCATTAAAAAAGTCTCTCATAAATAGTATGTTAAAAAAAAATACATCACGCTGCGCGTCAAAAGTGACCTATTTTAAAACATTTTTTCCTAACCTATATCAACTTACGCCTAGTCTGCTGCTGTGTACAACACTACAAGAACAGCTTTGTCGAAATCTAGCTGATGCAAGTCATTTTCAATAAATTAGCCCTAGGACTTTACTCTGCCATACAAATAGCTATTAATCTCACAGTAATCCCACCAATGTACAGAATATAACCACGGAAGAGTATCTTGGAAATGCCGCTCATTCAATAATTTGATGCAATGAATTAGAGCATACGTTTATTTAAGTATATTATATACTTAAGAATTATAAAAATTTTTACAGAAATAGCATTATAAAAATATTGTTCGGTGGAAGAAACTGTTATAGAATACTCTGTAGTTTCTTTGTCCATTGCCTCAATGGTATATTTATTGGTAGAGTCTGATCTGCTAATAAATATATACACAGTATATACTTCCTTTCATTATCAATGCATCTGTTGCGTTAATGAGTGATGTTCAATTGTACGGCTAAATTTCCGCCCGCCTCATCTTCCTGGGTCACTCTGGCACCGGGGAGCACAGTTTAGCGTTCCATTGGTAAGAATCTGTCGGTTCCCTATAGCCCACCCTTCTCTGTCCGCTGCTCTGGTTTGGCCTATTCCATTGCCGCATCCGGAATCTATTAAAGTTCCCGACGCTGGGTAAACAATGTAACTGTCGCGTGCATCAGTTTGAAAATAATTGGATTAACTAGAAATACCGAGACCCGAAAAAAAGGGCCAGTCCATGTGTTACATCGGCGAGACAGCCCCCAAAATCTGGTCGCGGGAGCTGCCACACGCCGGGGGGGGGGGGCTACTCTAGATTAAAAACGACTCCTTCAATGATAAAAGCGAGTACAAATCACACATTACAAATCACGCATCGCGAGGTACAACATTTAATGGGACAAACAGTCTGGCTTCCCCATCCCCCCCCCCCCCCAGTCCGTTAAGAGCCTTCGAATTGGAGGTAGAGAATTATCACAGTTGATAACGACCTGTGAATTACAATACCTGCTCTACTCAGCGAGGAAATGGGAGGAGTGGTTTGATATTAATACAGATATATTTCCAGTGTTTGGTTTTGAAGTCTGTCAACATAGTAGGCAATAGAGATTCGCATAAATTTGATATCATTGCACTCCTTCGTTATAGTTTAGTTTGGAATGTTTGTATCTGCTATCTTCCTGTATCTTTTATACACACTGGTTAAAGCCCACAAATGTGTTTGTTGGAGTTAAGGGTCAACACTGGAAGTCATTTTCAAGGCATATATGTTCCCAGCATTATTGCTAATAATGCTATAATTACAGGGTATGTGTTTGGACAAGTTATGGGTCAAGACTGGACTCTTAGTCATTTTCAAGGTATGTATGGCCAGGCACTATTGCTAATACTGCTATAATTACAGGATACATGTCTTATCTGAAGTGCACTGATCATAAGCTAATATTAGCTCCTATAGGGAGAGTTTTACCTTATGAATTTGTATTTAAAAATTATTCTCAACGGGCAAATCAAAGTTCTATTGCATAACTTGTCTACATGCCTATAATATATTCTGCAAACAGGTATTTATTCTGTGAGATTATCTTCATTATTTAAAGAAAATATTTTTTTCTCTGAAAAATATTGGTTTGCTTGTGTTTATTAGTACGCTGGTGTATGCTTGTTCATTCAATTATTATCCTACATAATTCCTATTACCTTTGTACATATTGATGACACAGGAATGGTTGTCAATTTCATAGGGCAATGTTGATTTCATAGTGCCTCCAAGTGTTTGGTCACATTTAGTGTAGGGCTGATGCTATGTTGAACAAGGAAGGAGGCATGCTTACCTGTGCTAGAGCGTGCTTTGGGTCTTGCTTTGGATGAGAAACTTGGGGGAGACGTTCCGAGCAGGCTGCCAGATGGGAAGAGGCTGGTGCCGTATTCAGGGACGTAAGATGGGTAAGTAGTCAGAGGGTGGTGGGCAGCAGTTGAGCACCCTCCTAACGCCATGCTGCTTCTAGGGTGAGAGGATCCCGTCTCCAACTTCATGCCCTCTGCCAGGGACACCTGGTACTTGATGCACTCCTTGTCCTCCTGGCGGCTGCTGCTGGTGGACCCGGGGGTGGAGATAGTGGGGTCCGGGGAGACATCCTTGGGCGGGGTGGGGGGGAAGGTGAAGAGATGAGGGCTGGAGTGTCCTGCCGAGAGGGATGCTGATGAGGACGGAGGGTAAACGGAAAGTGCTCCGGGGGAGCTGTGGTGGAGAGGGGCCTTGCTGAAAGCACTCAGATTCCAAGGAGAAGCATTGTGATGAGATGCAAGGGCTTTTCCTCCATCGAGCCAGGACAGAGAGCTATGGAGCAGAGGAGGGCGGCAAACCTGACCCCCTGTAATGTCAAAACAGAAATATGGATCAGTATAACACATTTTAAACAGAAAACCTACTAAAACTTATATTTGTTTCAGCTGTCACAATTCCAACCTCAATGTTATTTAAGAATCATTGTTTAGGCTTCTCCCCCTTCCTTTCCAGTCCTGATGAAGGATCACAACCTGAAAAGTCGACTGTTTATTCTTTTCCATAGATGCTGCCTGGCCTGCTGAGTTCCTCCAGCATTTTGTGAGATTTTTGTGTGTTGCCCCCATGAAACATTGTCTCAATGGAACTAGTTTTTTTTTAGTTAAAGCTCTATACTCATATAGATCCACATTGATTGCTACATTAAAATTGCCCTATCCATAACTAATGTTAGTTTACTTTCCCTTAATTCTTTAGATTCGTTCTTATAGCGTGCATGATAGTTTGCTGACACTACGAAATTGTTTTGTTTCCTGCCTCCTAGGCGTTCTGTACTTTCAATTCCCTCAGCATAATATATATACTGTAATATTAATGCCTGGACAAGATGTCTTAGACAATGGCTGTGCTAAAAGAGACCTTTTAGACACACATTGGAGCGTGCTTTCTTGTGTTAAAAAAGATTATTATTTTTTGAATGTGCAAATTGATATGCTGAACGGCAAAGAGCAGTAACATAGTCCACAAGAAGTGTTTTCAATTTATAAAGTATTTCGTTTTCTCCATCACTGTCAGCATCGACCACTGGAGGTGACAGATTTTAAACGCGATCAACAGGTCACAAATAAACGCCCACGCGGTTTAATAGCCAAAGAAAAAAAAATGAGCATTTTGTACTAGGGGTCCATCAGTTCACCTTTAACATATTGAACTCTGCAGTAAGCTAAATTAAATGTAACAATCCCTAACGTATTAGAAATATTCGTTCCAAATGGCATCAGAATTTACTGCCCTTTTAAAAATAACTTGCAGTTTCAAGACGTAGAGAACAGCACCTCTCAATTACATCCGGGAAGTGCTCGCAGAGAAAAAATGGCCCAAGAGCCCCCCTATTTTTTTGTGTGTAGATTTCGAACATTAGGTCAATTTCAGGTTTATTTTAAAAAAGCAACGTTGACCTCCGGGGTTTGAGGCCCGTTTGGCAAGCAACACGTTCCCAATGGGATACTTGAAGGCATTTTTTTAATGTTCCGTAGTGATAAACTTGCCTCTTCTCCCCAATTGCTCTATGTGACATGTTAATCCAGGCCTTTCGTAATTAAAAAAAAACAAAATCTCACTAATAATGAACTTCATCATTCCCTAGTCGTGTGCGAACCCCTGAAATAAGCGTGGATTGATAACACGAATTAGAACCACTGGATGAAGAATTTAAAAGCGACCTGGACGCAAGTCTTACCGTGGTGGGGAGCGGGGTATCTTTGCACGGCTGCCCTGACCGAGTTTCCATAGTACGAGGCAACGTGGTTGGCTTGGCCGTCGATATTGAAGAGTACATCCACTTCTTCGGACGGGAGGTACGGCGCAGAGTCAACATAGCCATGGCCAAGACCCGGGTGGTGAGAATCGGGATGTTGTCCATTTAACACCGCGGGATGATGGTGACTCATCCAGCGAGGCTGGTCGACTTCCATCGCGATCAAACTTCGGAACAAGCCTGGATGCTTTTTTTTACAGAAAGTTTGTGTCTGTATATATATTTAGAAGAAGTCCAATATTTGGTCTCTTTAGATTAAAGAATCCACACAGTGATCTTTGCCGTCTGGTTCCTCATACACCTGTACGGCAGAGAAGGGAAATAAAATAATTAGAAGCAATTAACACCTGACTTTGAAAACAGGCGCAAAATCGAAGAGGGAGAGAAGCAAATGCATCTAAAATCGAAAGTAATGCAAAAGGACGGGATCTGCCACGGAACACAGGGTGAAAATTACATTCTTAACTTAATAAAGATCAGCGTTTAAATATCGTACTGATATTTCGCATGAATCGAATTCTTGATTGTCTCGTTCATCAAATAAAAACTGTTCAATAATTCTAAGAACTGTCATACTTCATTCCCAATAAATGCGGCTCCAAGGACATTGCATCTTATACTGTTGACATTTCATAACATAAAATAAACAGTGTTACAGCAAGGTTCTCCTTCAAAGGAAATCTTGGGGTGAGATTAATTTGTTATTATTTTGCAGAAGAATGCAAGACAAACCTTGTTGCTGGCTGAGAGGGTTTTATCAGCGGCGCACACTAGCCGTGGCTCCAGAGCTGACTGATCAGATTGTGTTTATGTCCCAGGTTTTTTTACAGTGAAGGCATTCTCTCTGAACTGGCTGATGGCGCCAGTCGGCTACAGCACGGCGGGTCGGAACTTAAAAAACAACCCACCCCCTCGCGGCCAATCAGAACCTCCTCTGCTCCCGACCTCTGCAGGCTCTGCCCCTGAGCTTGCCCTCATTGGTCCAGCCACCCACAGCGTTCCGCCCCTCCCCTGCCTTGCCCATTGACTGGGCTAGGAGCTCGGGGGAGAAACCAGCCTACCGCCATTCCATTGGCTGATTGGAGGGCATCGTCATTCCGCAGTTAGAATGAGGAGGAGTCCGCTGAGAATAATGTGAGGAAGTCTCCTCCTACTGGGTCATGGTTGGTTGGACCTGGGAGAATGATCATCTGACCATTGGCTTGCAGTGAACACATTCCTTCCGCAATTAAGCTCGATCGAGGTTTTCAAAATAATGTCAATAAACGTAAAAAGTAAAAATATCACTTTTTCTTTATTCTATCCAAACTTGGAGTGGTTTTGTGTCAAACTCCCGGCAGTCGTAGTGCACCTGCAATTAACAGCAAAAGAATTGAAGCCTTCACGTTAAAACTGATCTCGAATGCCTCGGTAATTATAACAAGAGACGAATGGTGATTGAGAAAAGAGGATCGTTTTTAACGAGGAAAAATAATTACCATCCAAGAAGCACACTAGCAATTGGGAAATAAGGACCAGATACTGTTAGATTATCACTTGCCCACGTTTCCTTTTAGGAAACGAGTTCATGTACTTGCTTTCAAAGCGAAAGGTTGCAACAGGTGATCCTCTGATTCTGGATGCACCCGCGACAGGTAGGCACAGTGATCTGACTTCGATAATCATTCCACTCCACTGCATCGCAATAGGAGGGCCGCGGGCTGGTATTTAGTGTCTTAATTCCCCGTTTGGCGGGTTCTGGCCAACAGATTGACAGTATGTAATTGGGGGAATGGGAGGTTGCTCTTTTGATGCTACGCATTTTACTGAAATACCCCGCCATGCCGACGCCACTTGGCGTGACGTCATTAACTGAATAAACAGGGAGGAAATGAGTGGAACACAATGAGGGAGAAAAATAGATAGAAAATTTTATTTTAAAAGATTAACATTCAACACGAGAGGGAGAACTAAATGCTGTTTTTTTTCTATGTCATTTAGTGATAAGGAAATAAGTACCGGTGATTCTGAGCAAAAAGTTTTTCTGCTGAACTTTTTAATCTGCTCATTCGCCTCTACAGGCTTGCGCCCGCTGTTAGTTGTTACACGAAACATTTGACGAGGGGGAGAGTCACTGACTATAATCTGGCATTAAGGGTCCTGCATTTCAGATCTCTACTGCAATATTAAACAACAACGTATTCTAATTTCACACACCGTCTTGAGTCTGCTTGATGTTTTAGCTACTCTTGGCATCCTGGTTCTCCAGATGACTTCGCGAAGTGGTTGTTCTTTAATGTATATTCCGGATCAATTTTCACAATCCGAGCACAGGAACAATCTATACGATGTACCTTTCAACTTTCCCTACATCTTTATTTTCACCCCTCCCAGAAATAAATTTAAAAATCTTGCTTAGAATTATACAATAGTGAAATTGGCGATGGTTTCCAATCGGACAGGGTTGTCAATAGCTCCCTGCCTGGCGATAGTAACAAGGCGAGCCATATGGATTTTACTGTGTTCTAAACTTATTCTTCGTCAGTATGATCATGGTCACCGCCCTTTATAAATGGCCCGAAAGGTGTCTCCATGGGATAGTTTCCGATTAAAACCCAGCGGAATCGTATCACTGACTTGCTTTGCCCAATCCTCCTTTTTCAGATCAACCATCTTCCGTCCATTTTATAACACATCCAAAATGCTGGAGGAACTCAGCAAGTCAGGCATCATCCACATTCCCCTTCATTCAGCATTTTGGGCGTA
The DNA here is from genome assembly GCF_963921235.1 of Mobula hypostoma. Taxonomy (NCBI): domain Eukaryota; kingdom Metazoa; phylum Chordata; class Chondrichthyes; order Myliobatiformes; family Myliobatidae; genus Mobula; species Mobula hypostoma. The sequence goes on from NC_086116.1 coordinate 42,102,829, forward strand.
TGCTGCTCAAGATTTACAACATCTCTTGTGTTGGTAGTCCATTTCATAACACACACACATAATTCTGGATGATCTCAGCCACTTTCTTTCCCTCCATAGATGCTGACTAACTTGCTGAATCCCTCTAGTAGTTTGCGTGTGTGTGCGCGAGTTTCTCAAGATTGCCAACATCTACAGAATCCCTTGTGTTGATGGTACATTTTATAAATTTGCTTTCTCAACACAGCGAAAATAGATAATCTAATCAACAGGCCGGTTAAGCCCTTGAACAGGCCAAACGGGCGGGATTTTAAAGTGAAAAGAGTGAAACGACGTTAGCGCGTATCAGCTGTCACATTTTGAAGAAATTTGACATCAGCCACTGTAACGGGGCATCGACCAGATCGGTGAACCTTCACCACTGCTCGGCTGTCGGACACTTTGACTGTACGATGAACAAGTCACCTAACTTGTCCAAAGATGTAACGTGGAATCTAAATAAGCTTAATAAATCCAAATACAGTAGAGGTCTTTGGTGATTAATGATACAGAGAGACTCGGAGCTATAATTACAATCTGTGGACCATAATTTATTGAGACGGGCCACACACACACAATTCGTTGTGGCTGAAGGAGGCAGGGGGGTGGGTGGATATTCGATTTACCAAATTATGGGGTTTAAGGTGTGAAGGTTGGGGCCCTTAGCTGAACACGGCACCGGAGGAACTCTAAGAACGTATGAAGGCAACCTCTTCGCAGGTTAAGGATCATTTGCGATACCACATGTTTACGTGCCAATTGACAGAGCCTCACTAATGGGCGCATTTGTTTCCATAATTAGCGCAAAAAAAACCCAGTTGTGGATTTGAAGTTTGAAAGGTTCATCACCGGGATTTACGTGGGCTGTATCTCTCTCTCTCTCTCTCTCTCTCTCTCTCTGTCTCTCTCTCTTTCTCTCTCTCTCTCTCTCGCTCTCTCTCTCTCTAGATGTGAGATCAAATAAGAGTGAGGAGAGGTGGGGTTGGGGATGTGGTAGGGGAATATATATATATATAATGCCTGGGGAATATTAGCCATTGATCCGCATCGATTACTTCCTAAAGGCAAGAATACATTCGCTGCTATAAACCACGTGTAAGAGAACAGATCCCAACTAGCCTGCAATTACAGTTTAATTAATCGGGTAACAGTGGTGCCGCGATGATCTCTTGCCTGTCTGTCTCTCTCTCTCCCCCTGCATGTAATATTTGGTTTAAATCACCGCTCCCCTGCGCAGGTAAAGCTGTATAAATAGTCCTTGGCCAAGGCAGGGAGGTTACGGTGAGGACACGCAGCCCCGAGGCGCACAACTCCCTTAATGTTAAATGAAGATATTGTAATAAAAATCTTGAAATATAACAACTATCTTGTAATTTGCGTGCGGACGGGACTGGTTGGTAATTAACGGGCAGGATATTTCACGCAGGAAATACTTTAAGCAGTGTTTTATCGTACTAATGGATTAAAGTAGTCACTTCCCTCCTTTAGCGAGAGGGAAAAAAACACAAATAGCCTTGTATAAATCCCTTAAGGAAGTGGGTAAGAAAAATAAAGTATGCGCGATATATCCTACTTAAACTACAGACGGTATACTGGTGTAGCTCTTTCTAAATAAACCAATATAATGCAGAGATTTCTAGATTTATGAACGCCGAATCAGACACTTCACAAGCGAGCTTTTTCGGATAAAAGATATCAGACATCTGTAGTATAAAAGACAGCCTGGTTTATTTATTGCTCCTCCTACCTTCCCGAGGACAATCTTATTTAAGTGCTAATTCGATTCTTATCAGATTTATTACTTACAGAACGGGTAAAGGTGTTAGCGCGCTGATATATTTATAGTTAAATAGTGACACATAGAGGAGGAATGGGTTTTCTTCAGAAAATTGATAAAATGTTCAACCGAAATATTTTTTTAAAAAAACAGCGTTAAATGAGTAATCAGCGATAATGTTGATGCAAAAAAAAGATTTCATGGTTACCCTCGGCCCTCCCTGTAGAAGTTTGCTACTTTAGAATGCGGCATACTTATTTGACCGGTGTGTGAGTGTCGGGGTGTGTGTGTGTAGTTCTTTGCATACGTCTGTGAACACGCTGAACAATGGTATGTCAATTTCAGGTCCAAGTTCCAGTGAGTTTCGCTCCGTGATTAACTTTGGGTTTGCTTTAACCGAAAGATACAGGGTTCTCCGTCGTGCAGACTTTCAAGTGAGTCTTCTCGTTCTTTTACTACGGCTTCCACGAGTGTTTTAAACACAAGAGCCATTTAAATAGGAAAATATGAACATTGTGTAGGTAGAAGCCATTTGATTACGAATTTAATTGGTTCGCACAATATTGTGGGCTGAAGGGCCTGTTTCTGTGCTGTAATGGTCTATGTTTCTTTCAGCGTTTATTACCCTGACACATCTGTGCCGCCAGGAAAGGAGGAAATAATCTTCAGAAGTTCAAAAGTTATCCATTTCCATTTTGGACTGAGCCGCGCGCGGTTGGTAGAGAGAAATCCTCTGATCCGGACGTCCGGAATTGTAGGATATGCCGTTTCGACTGAGATGCGGAGAAATGTCTTACAATTCCCTCCACCCCTGAGGGCCGTGAATGCTTGCTACTGGAGCATATCCAAGACATGCTAATGATAGTTTTATTTGCACTGTGCCGGGATCAATGGACGTGGAGTTCGAGTGGGAGGGCTAGGATCGTATTAAAGACCAGTCCAAACTTAATGGGCCAGATTCTTGCTCCCTTGCTTCATATTCTTGACTAGACAGTTGCACATTATAATGCAATAAATGACTGAGTCAATTCCATCTCCACTGCACCATTTTTTCTATTGATAATCCATTCTCAACACTTGATAAAGAGAATACTGACCAGGACTTCAGGAAAATATGTGCAAGTTCGGCGACTAAGTTTACCCCTGATTAAACAACTTGAAAAAGTTCTAACTTCAATAATCTATCTATCTATCTACCTATCTTCATTCTAGGCACGTCAAACCGAGGAGAGAAACTCTGGGATATATTGAGCAATATAGGCCACGATCCCATTCATTATTTAACATAATTGTCATGCATGTGGGTGTGTTCATTGAATTTAAATCAGGAATATATTACCGGACGGAAACAATTGCCCTATGATTTTTCTTGTAGAGGAAACAATTGTTCTGTCCCTAACTGGGAGAGCCTTTCGGAGAGCAGAAAGGCCCTTGAGATTCTTAAATAGCGAGGCCAGGTAATTTATACTAACTTTCGCACTCTTAACATACTAAAGCCGTGTCTCAGTCCCGTTAAGAATTTGATACTTCTCTCAGCCCTTTTCGTCCAACTGACCGCAACGGATACCAAACCCATTAAGGCAGAAGTCTGACAGAGTGAGGGATGGGGTGTTAGTCTGAGCTATTGACATATCTCTGCCTTTGTCAGCTAAGAATATTCGACCTGGCATGTACTGAGATAGTAGCCAATGACTGTGCGGAGATAACTGCGGCAGTCGATTCAGAATTCAAGTGTTTCCCCCCTTTGAGTATCAGAAAGGACCTATCTACCGCCTCTCAGAGGTGACATGGTGTATGGTTAATACAGAACAGTTTAATAAAAGCGCGACAACCATCAAAAGAACATCGCTTCTCTCCAACACTGTACTTTCTTTCCTTAATAACCGATGGTTCTACTGAATGACAAGGAATAAAGAACGCAAACATTGTTCGGATGATATTACGTATTTCAACACTAAGTTTAACCGGTTAATGAGTTAGTGCCTTATCTCTGCCCGTCTCTGTCAAGTTCTGCAAGACCGCTCTGGGCCGCGGAACTATCTAAGATGTCCTTATTGCTTTCTAGACGTCTTAGCACTTGAGACAAAACTCCACGCCTCAACCACAACACGTTCATTTTTTAAACGCAAAACAAGCGTTCTAATTACCAGAGTAACACACACAAAATGCTGGAGGAGCTCAGGCCAGTCAGCATCTATGGACAGGAGTAAAGAGTCGACTTCTCAGGCCGAGACCCTTCATCAGGACTTCCTGGGTTCCTCCAGTACTTTGTGTGTGTTATTCTGGATTTCCAGCATCTGCTGAATCTCTTGTGTTTATGTTTTAATCAGCTACACGGAGCACACCGCGGACTGAGCGCCAGCATTGCTGGGTTGGATATGGAAGGGAACACGGCCGATGTGTGTTCATACATTCCTCGTCTTACTCAGCAGATCTCTCAAGTATCGAGTCCCACACACAACACGCGACAATGTCAAAAGACGGGTTTACATTGCCACCATGATGTCCTTTTGTGAAAAGACCAGACGAAAAGAGGGGAAACGGCGGGACTCGTCGAGAGAGTAGTCGGAGACGGGCCCACGGGAAAACAAAGTGATTTACTGCCTTCCAACTCAATGGTCACAAGTTTTACGCTACTGAGTAGCTAGATAGATGCGCGACATTATAGTACATTTGACCTGACATTGTCGTCTTAAATAGAACATTCATTCGAATCGAGGAACAAAGTATATCAGATGTTTCTCACCCAAAATGTAAAAGTTTCAAATATACTCACATACTGTCTAATACATTCTTAGGTAAACACACATTGGTGGTTATGAATAGGTTACATGTACGTAAGTACATACATGTACACGCGTAAGATTTAATTATCTTCATATGCATGCTTTCATCTACATCAACAAATACAGAGACATATTGCGCATCTTTGTACATCCGTGTGCTTAAATATAAACACGCCACTTACTGAAGGCGCCGATGAAGGATCTGCCAAGACAAGAACGCCTTTCTGAAAAAAAGTGAAATTGACATGAAATTGATCAGCACCTTGTTTGACACGAGACAACCGTGACTGTGAAATCACGACCTCTCCCCGCTGTTTCTGTTCCTGTGTTCCAGAGACAAGCGAAAATTCTTAAAGAAGTTTAGAATAAATGTTTTATTCCCAACAGAATGCCGAAGATTTAAAAAAACTAACGGCATGAAATTGCCATATGACGACCAAATGACACCTGACTGATACCTCCTCACAAAGAGACTATGGTCAGTTAATAACTTTTACAAGATGTCCTTTATTGAGTCAGTATCAGATTCTAACCCAGCAGTCTGCAGAATTATAAATAATAGCATTTAAATTGCAATAGATTTGACAATATTAACCGTATCTTATAACTAATATTCAGTTTATTTAATATAAAAAAATGCAGGGAGATCCGCACACTTTAACACCCGAGACCGGGTTAGATCTGCTTTAGTTTCATATTTGGTGCGGCAGAAACCGAGAATTTGGCACCCGCGTCCCGAGATATCCCACTCGGGTCTTACTTAGACATGACAGATAGTGGCCCCCACCCCAGGTACAATCAAACAACCTGATTAACCTCACGCCTCGGGGAACTGTGAACCTATTTTCAATCCGGCAGTTTTAAGCGAATCCCTACTCGAGCCGACCGCTTCATTCTCTTGCAGAAATCCGAGTTGCCCGTAAAAAAAAATGAATAAATCTGGATTACTTTCACACAGCGGAATGTACACTGCGTATGCTCTGTTGATATTGAAATCGTGATATACAGGGACAATCCTTGGAATCCATTTTAAATAAAATTCCGACTATATTTAATTTGAAGGTCGAAATCAACATTTATCGCAGTTTCACGTCATGCCTGTTTAGTGAGACCGTTCTTTATTTTATACGGTACCGAAGGGAGATTGTCATGCAGCCGAAATTTATTTCTGCTCTTTTTTTCTATCGACCAGTATACCCGAAACCCCAATGGCTCGCCTGACTACCAGAGTAATTGATTTCATGATATCCCCGACCACATTGTTATGTTGGATTTTCTCGTCGGACTGACAATTGGCTTCACAACATAATTTCATCGTAAATTACTGGTTGACATTCAGAAATAATACAGCTCACTTCGACAGGGCTCAACAGCTTGTCAATTCCGCCACGTTTGTTAATCCTATATATTTTCCAGCGTTAACATGGGGGAAAAGAAAACTATTATTAATTTAGCCCGAGTGAGTGCCTTCGGGGCTAGCGGCGTTACACGTGCATGAGATGTAGTGAAAATATAAATATTTACTGACCTCTTGAGCTCCTGTGTGGAGCCTGGTGCTTGAAGCTCAGTTTTTTTCGATCTCTTCCCCAAAAGTAATGCACGGTTATAGAGAAGCGACGGGCAATTAACGCAGAGCCCTATTTCAGCCAGCGAAAACTCTCATTCAACCATATCTGCCCACGGAAAGCCAGCCTCTCCAGTTCTCTTCCGGGTTGTTCAGGTACTCAGGTCAAAGCGGGGAATGACCAGAGAGACGCAACGCGATTAAATCTTCTTTTAAACGATTTGGACAGCAACAAACAAACAACCGCCACGTTTTATAAGCGTGGCTCTGATGTACTGGAAGTGTAATATCTCCCTGGTTGTAATTAACTTTCTGTTGTTTATATCATCGATGTAAAAATGTAGAAATGTCTCAGCTATACACTGCCCCGTCCTATTTTGGAAACCTATCGTTTTACAGAATCTAATACACCATTACTGCAATCCCCATATCTCTACCGATTTTATATAGGCTTATCTTAAATGAATTTTGTATGTAGGGTTAATTAATAGAACGGATTCAGTTTTTCTTTGCAACATTTTGAACAGTTTCGTAAATTCTTGTTTACAACGGAAAGGTGATCACAATTGAAATAATCTACAATTTAAATATTCGACACAAAAAGATAAGTCAGGGGATCCTCTTTAATGCACATCAGTTGAAACAATGTCTTTAATGAAAAGATAATCTTTCGTGAGTGTTCTGGACAGATAGTATCACGGAAAAAAAAATCGTGAAGATTTTGTTACAATTGAGAGGAATTTCCTGCGCACGAATTAAAGCTGATTCTGAGAAAAGAGTGTCTTGATGTAGGGTTTCGGCCCGAAACGTCGACTGTTTATTCATTTCCATTGATGCTTCCTGACCTGCTGAGTTCCTCCAGCATTTTGTGTGTGTTGCTCGGGATTTCCAGCATCTGCAGAATCTCTTGTGTTTCTGAGAAAAGTGCCGTGCCTCCTTTTAACCTGCGGTTTTCTTTTGTATTAAGGCAGAATGTTACGGGGGGACTTGTAATATCTTACCCTCTCCCCACGTCAGCCCATTGCCATCTCTGACTAATGTTAATCCATTTATTAATCATTGTGAGTTTCTGATATGTGTTATTTTATTACAGGATCTAATAAATCTAGTGAAAACTGATTACATCCCCGCTGAGCTGATGAAAGAAGTGTTGGTATCGTTCATTGTATCTTCTTGTATGCTAAACGTAAACTGATCGCTGTAATTTCTATCATCAGTAAACGAATTCAATCAGGCTAATAAGTTAAAGATAATTAAGTGGCAACACGAGACTGATAAAAATTCAGAAACAATGCAGACTTTAAAAAAAACAAGGAATAATTTCTACAATGCTCAGAGCGGACTTGGAAGAAACCGACTTAACATTTATTGCGGAATCTATTACACTGTAGCAAACGTCTTTATTCTCCACACTCATTCAATACAAAGAACAATTAACGGTGACGCACAGGAGTGACGGATTCCGTTAGACGATAACACAATAACGCGTTTCCAGTATCTATTGTTTGCAGACTGCAGGAATATCTGCTGTATAATTATTTGTTTTAATAAAACGACTTTGTTATGTCTTTGCCAGATTAACGTCAAAACCCGAGAGGTCAAAAGAACGGAAAAGATATTAAACGTAATGTTTTTTTTAACAAACAAATGACTTGCTCCAATGAAGCTGATTGCAATTGGCCGCCGTTTTCGCTTTTTATTTTAATTGTTTGGCGAGATATTACTGTCACCATAACGGTTGGCAGCATCTTTCCACTCAGTCCAGTCGTGTGCGTGTGCGCGCTTGAAGTAGTACAGGAGGGTTTTCGTGATGCAGATGGAACTGGAGGCAGTAAAGGGCTTTATTTTGCCACACGGAGAACGGAAGAAAGCCAATTTGGGCGATCAGACTGATAGTAGTTGACATATATTAATATGAGTAAGATTTTAGTTACTGTGCACCAATACATTAGGCGCTGCTCCTTTGTGTTGTGGCAACCGCCCACTAATCCGTCAGTCTTGTTTGCTTTTCATGTGCTTTTAAAACATTTTGCGTCTTTTCAATGGCAATTGCATGTTCTGTGTGTGTGTGTGTGTGTGTGTGTGTGAGAGAGAGAGAGAGAGAGAGAGAGAGAGAAATCGGACATTCACTTTTCCCCCCTATATCCAGATAGTTTAATGCCGATTGATAGTTTTTCCAGGAGCACAATAACGAAAAAAAATACCTTGACTGAATCATGGTAGTAATTCATTTTCGTACAGGATGGATAAAGATTACAACCTGCAACTATTTATGAGATGTAATTCAATGTGTAATTCTGTCTTCATTTTAAAAACAATCACCACTCCAAAATCTTGGAGTATATTATCATGCATATTAGGTCATGGTAGTTATTTCATTCAGGGAAAATCCCGAGAAACAGGATTGGGAGGAAGTTTCTTCACAGAGATAATTAACATCAACAATTCTCTTGTTAAATCTAAGAAAGGTGGCAAATTAAAATCGAATTTTCACCTGCTAACTGTGCGCTACCACGAAACAATTGAAACCTTTTCTGATATAAGGAGAATATATTTGATGATCTTTTGTTATTACCCACCAACATAGAAATGCCTTTATAATTTTATTTGCATGTTTAGTCCTCGAAAGCACTCAGTGTTTGTAAAAGCGATAAACCAGAGTCGAGGAGTATACGAATAAATTCTTATATCTCTCCTCGGAAATGATCTGCTTTGTAATATTTTTATCTCGATCTGACATCGAATTTCACGGTCATCTTCGGGCAAATGATGTAATCATCCCACAACATCTGATTTATGATAGGTCTTAATACCATATGAATATCCTTCCAAACATCAGTGAAACTGTTAATAGTCTCTCTTTCTGGTTCTCTCTCTCACACACGCACACAAAATTATGTCAATTTTCTTTCTCTCCCCCCTTTCTCTTTGGGATGAAAAATTTAATTAAATTGTACTAATACCAACAATTTTTCATCTGTGCTCCGTTAGTGTTCTTTTTACGGCGAGCTGGGGCTGACTTTTTAAATATTAGTGAAGGTGGCGAATTATAAATTACTTGCTTCTTATCTGTGCTGCTCATGGAGCCGGGATAAGAACGCCTGATTAAGAAAGAAGTCAGAGCCAACGTCGGATTCATAATGATTTCGAATAATGCACCCTTATCTCTGCACTGCAGATAATCAGCCTTTCAACTCCCAGTGTTTTGTTACATTGGGTAATTTATTGCATCTAATACATCACAATGAATCTGATGTAAAAATGCGATGGTCACCGTTGTAAAGCCCCCTATTTTTCATCCAGGGGGTAGTGAAATGCCTTACGATTTTAATTGGGAAAATATAGTGGATCTGATAAGGGCAATAATCTGCCTTTGAGTGCTCTAGTGCTGTTTAATTAGTGTGTCAATTTCTTGCCTGAAATTAACAAGATCGACCTGAAATTGCGCGCTTCTCCCTTTCTAAAGCACCTCAAGATATTTTCAACAGAATGCATGTCTAGAATAGTTGCATTAAAAAAAACAATGATAATTATCATAAACATTAGAGACGCCGTATCTTTCAGACCGTGCTGCATTATTTTGCATACTCGAAAACCGGATTGGTCAATCCACTGTGCGTTTCGTTTTTCCTAGGATGTTTGTTTATATCGGAAAATGTTTAGCGGGCATTTTTGAGGCCAAATTTTGAATATGCATTGCTTTGCTTCTGCGAATATTACATTTAATGTTATAAAATAAAATCGCTGGGCTCTACAACAGGGGCGAAATTAAAATATATTCTATTGGAATATTATTTTACACATATCTTAGATGACATCGAGGACCATTGTGAAGCATATAATGGTATTATAGCACTGCCTGTCAAAATACATGCAATATCCCAAGATAGGTTTTGACAATAAGAACACAGTCGCATTATTGGCAGATACTTATTGAAAAAGAAACATGCTCATTTCGTTGTTTTTAATATATTGATTCCATTAAGAAGTCCCTTGCATTGACGCCTATAGAAAATCTCTTTTTATGTATATATATTTATACAAGGCTTTCATCCATAAACACTTTCTTTAAACCTCGTGTTCTTAATTTCTCCGCTGAATGACTGGTTTTGTTAGACAAAAGCCGCGGGTCGCTCGCACGCATACTGAAGAGTGAGGTAATCTAGAACAACGGAAGGCGAGTGGAGAACATACTCTGCACAATTAGAGGTTTATATAGGCTGTTTCAACGCAAATTTAAACCCTGTGTTTGCATGACGATTGCGTGGCTCTGTACAGGTCACACGGACACCCGAGGACCCTAACATCTTGCAGGTATTGCTCTGGTCGCCAACATCAGGTGTGCCTTTATAGGGCATAGCTTTGCAGTTTAAATCGTCAGAAGATCTTGTCCATTTCGATTGCCTCAGCGTCAATTTGGCGGGATTATGCAGCATCACACTAACATCGCAAATAATAAAATAACATTCACCCACACGTTAAATATGACACTCGGGAAGGTATTTATTCATATCAACACCCACATAATCATTGCAATTTTTAAAATTAGCTCCACGATTTAACCCGCATTTTCAATTCCCTGCCAGTAATAAATTTGCATAATATTTGCAACTTTAATTAGTGGATTCGCATCTTCTTCTAAATCCCTGTTTCTCTCTCCTCCGCTGTAATCCCAGCCCCTTCTCCCCCTCCCCAACTCACCCCAACACAAACGCCAAAACCCACCCTTCCTCTGCCTTCTATACTTAAAACAAAGACAACCGGCTGCGAGAATAATCTCTAAACAAATGATTTTTGATAAAGTCTTTGGTGAAAGCACAAAGGACTTTCACCAGTTTTGAGCACCAGAAAGTCAACCCCACAATTTTGGCAGTGTAGGATGCCCACTGATGCATAGAGACGACAGCGCGACGTAAGGCACTTCATGTGGGTTGATATTAAATATAGTTGTGTAAAAATCGCGGAATTGGGATTAAGGGTGGGGAATGAATTGAGGTTCAAAATTGGGAATGTGCCCGTTGGAAATAAATGGACAACGAGCTCCCGTTCTTGTACACATATTTCTCCTTTCCCATCTTTTTAGAAGATAGATCTCATTTGGATCCCAAATCCCACAGATTCCAACGAGGTCTTTGGTTAGACCGTTCTATCTTTAGGAAATTATCAGTAGAACGACGCCTAACGCAAACCGAGTGGTCAGTGGAACTTGGATAGGTTAATGAATTAGAATAAGGGCTCTATTTGATTAACAATGTTTGCCGCTGCCACGATAAATCGATGTACTATTGACCATGACGATACATTTTTAAGCCCATCACACCCTCCTGGAGCAGAGGCCGCAAAAAAGCATGACTTTCAAGTTGTCCCTAAGTGTAGCCCATCTTTTTCGTGCATCCTTCCTCTCCCGGGGATGTGGTCTTTGGAGCGACGATAAATACCAAGATAAAAATGCACATTACTGGTTCCAGTTATTACATATTATAAATCTTAGCTAAAGTTATATCGCACACAAGGAGACAGGTTTACTTCCAAATGAACACCTAAATATACTGTTCAAAGCACGTCTAGAAAGCGGATTTCTATATGAACGAGGAGGCATGGTGACACTATGCAGCACACATATCAAGTAAAGATCTTTCACTATTATTTAACGAACTTTTCTTGTACATTTTTAAATGCCTTTATATAAATGAAATGAAAATATGTTGTTTTTTTACAGTAAGAATTTTGCATAGCTTTAATAATAGGACGCATTGAATCCAGTCATCACGTAGTCATTAGATTTTGAATAAACGGTTGAAGAAGTAAGTTCTAACAAGTTACAAAAAAATCTATGGTTGGTGCAGGGCTAACAATGCTGCGATTTTTACTTTTTCTACTGCCTGCACTATCTAGGCTGCATTCACTTTTGCTCCATTCGGGAATTCATTATGGTATTATTAAGAGAGTCTTTAAGCGGCTTAGTGAATGGCTGTTTGTGGAGATTCGGGGGATCCAGTAAAAAGGACTCGGTTTCACTACAATCGCTGGAACAAATAAATGCCGTTTAGCGTTTACACTCCGCTTGGCGACGTCTTGTCGGTGGCTATCTGGCGACCTCTCTTTCCACACGGCTAAAATGTCCTCAACTCTTTACAGAGCCCAACTTCGAAGCTATCAGGTTCTACTGATCGCCCTCATTTCATAAGGCTTTGGTTACAGGAATGAGTTGTCCGAAATTTACTTAACTGCTACGGGGTCCCCAATGAGAGTCAGACATCCCAATATCAAATGGCAAGGGTCACCTCATTTCGTTAATGTTTTGCTCTGCGTGTATTTGTGCCAATTAGTTCCCCCCGCCCCCGCTTTATATAAACGAAGCATTTTCCCCGTGCAAATTTATTAGACACAAACTATAAGTGGTGTTGTCAAAGGAAACAAAATGCTCGCAAAAAAGCACTGATAAATGACCGTTTTAAGTAGCTCTGGGGAACGAAAGTTTAAATATTGGCCCAAGAGTAATCCTATTGTACTGTTCGTTGGAGGTATGTGATCTGGTTCGTGACAAAGGAAGTGGATCTTTTTGTAGCTGACAAGCAACTAAATGTCTACATTAGTTGCAGTGTATAATATATTTAAACAAATTATAGTGTATACATTTTTAACATCATATGCATATACACATTACACACACATAAAGCATGATCATAAAGAATCACAAATATGATAAATTAATACATATGATAATTGTTAATTACGATTATGCATGTACTTATATGTATACTTACTTCATATAGTTTTTATTATTTCTGAGATACAGTTCAGAATAGGCTCCTCTGGCCTAACAAGCCGCACTATCCGGCAACTCATCTATTTAACACTAGCCTAATCAGAGGACAATTTAGAATGAACAATTAACCTACGAACCGGCACGGCTTCGGACATAAGTATATATAAAGAGCATTGGCGATGGTATTAAGATCCTCAGGTGATGCACACAGAAACCCAAGGTAAAGGAGAAACAGTTGTATCACCTTGCTAACCGCCCACCTGGTTCACCAGCCCAATATATTGTTTCGTGGATGGCCTCATCAGTCACCTCAAAGCAGCGTGCATCCAAACCACCCCCGATCCCGATAGACCACCTAGGAAGATGATACAGGCACAAGAGATTCGGCAGATGCTGGGAATCCAGAGCGACACACACAAAACGCTGGAGGAACTCAGCATCTATGGAGAGGAATAAACGGTCGACGTTTCAGGCAGAGACCCGTCATGAGGAAATAAAAGAAGATACAAAGAAAGTCTTTCAGCCGAGGATTCTCTCACCCCCATTGCTAACTTTTTGCTTTAGAACAATGTTTAAATATATTGTCTAATTTTATGGTGCGTTCGTCATTTTGCCAGGGGAACCATATGTTACCACGAATGAATGAAAATGCGCGCGAACACGATAGCCTTTCATTATAACGCGGGGTGTTTAATACATGTTACTTGAGCAGTAACCCCGGGATTAAATACTCCGGAACAGTACTGGGGAGCAAGGCGGTTAACGAAATTGATAGGGACCTATAACTGTAGGAGGAAACTTGCAACTTTTCTGGCGTGCGAACTTTCCGTATGAAATCAGTGCACGTGAGTGAACTGTATATGGTGGTTGTGACAAATGGTGCCCGGAGAGCGGGGAGGTAATGGTCTGCCATTTCCATATATGCTGCCTGACCTGCTGAGTTCCTCCAGCATTGTGTGTGTGTGTGTGTGTGTGTGTGCTGTTCTGTTAGTTCATCTCCCAGTCATCTCTCGAATAATGCACACTATCTCCTATCCGTCACTCTTATACAGCTCAGCATATAACAACACATCATAATCTAGGATTAAGTAAACTGAGAGAATGGAAGATGTTGCTCTTTGCAGTTATTGTTTACGCAACGACCCTGTTACTGAATTCAAGATTGGAACTGTCTATATTCCATCTCCCAACATATTAGAACAAACTTGAGACTCTAGGGCTCAAAGGGTTAAGGGGTGTATTTCTCTCAGTCTGAGAGTGTGTTGGTCTCCAAGCGCCGCAGGATTTAAACGCCGCCAGCATCAAATGATCGAAATAATCTTAAATAAATAAGTAAGCGGTGAATCTGCAGGCATACTAAATTAATGTCGTTCAGGGACTTTCAAGAGACATTTTCAGGGGTTTTGCGCAGTGGAAGGAGAGGCAGCATTAGCTTTGAAACAGTGTATTGAAAATAGATGTAAGTGCAAAAGTTGTACCTTTGGGGCGGTAAGAGGGTTTCCCTGAAATAACTAACTTAAATAATACGATTTAAGGCAAAGCGAACGCAATGTTGTATGTCATCTTGCAAGTCGCTGTGATTGACACGCTGCTCCTCGGATCGGGTTAATCCCGTCTTCACTTCTGCGTTTTCATAACTCATTTATCCCTCTTAGATTATGACTTTGATCGTTGCCATGGAGAAAACGATAGGACTAAAGCCATTTCCATGTCTGTAAGAAGACCATTATTCCGCATGCATAGGCCATTTTCAAAAAGGTCGTCACAAAGTCATCGGCCGCTGAAAAGGTTTACACTCCGGATTTTATTTCCCCCCTCGCTGCCACTCAACCTTACACCTTCCCTTTAAATATAAATGCCCTTGCACCTTTCCTATAAACACGCAGCGACAGCCCGTTGAAGGGGGGGGGGAGCAAGGATGAATTTTGCATCTTTTTTATATTAAGAAATAATGAGTTACAATATGGAAATAGTGTTAAAAAGAAATTTGGGATTAAACTTGATTAATTTCATTACCTGTTGCACGCGCCTGTAATATCACACTATAATTACATTGCACCGTGGCGGGTGGAGTTTGAAATACAAGTATACAAATCTAGCCCAGCAGTATATTTACCAAAGAGCCGACGTTCATTAATAATGTACAATGGTGTGACTGTCAATAGAGCACTAATTGCTGCAGAATCGATACTGTCAATGTAAGATGCTGAAATTATTCCACATATGGATATAACATTATAATAATATTTGGAACAATTCATGCTTTGGCTTTCTATGTTGGACATCTTACAAGTGATTCCGCTCACTGGAATGACAAGCTACTCCCTATTATCGGATAGTAAAATTCCATCTCTGTCAGAATTCAGAGAGATTGCAACCTCGTCTCTCCTTGTTTTTTTTTCACTTATTTTTTTGTCAAGGCGATATAGAAATGCGGGTGATTGTCTATTTTATGTAATAAACGCCCCTGGACTAATTGATGGGCTTCCAATACTTCATTACTGATAAAGACTCTTGGAGTAATGCTGATGTTTAGCAGAGTCTGATAACATTTTGTTAACAAGTAGATAACAGAATAGCAAGATATGTTTGTTTAGCTGTTTTTAGATAACCAGCTGCCTGGTTTAATGATAAGTTTTTTTTTGTAAATGATTGCAAATGGAGAAGCAGACAATCCCGTATTCGATTTGTCATGAAACTGTATCATAAGGAAAGCGTAGTAAAGAGGCTCCATTATAGCAGTTTACGATGTAGTAAGTGAAGTACCTACCTTCTAGCTGGGCTTATAAAAGAATGCTCCAGGAGGACCAAATTTATCGATACCGCGTGAATTAATGACTGGTTATCTGAATATTAAACACTGTTAGAAAAGGTATCCGCATTAACCAATTAAGCACAATAATGTCTTTAAGAATGAAGATCTAAAATAACATCTGTAACGATTAACTCAAGCAGAATTTGGGAACAAATCGAGTTTGGATGATTGTTGACAAATAGATTTTTTTTAAAAATTGAAAAATACTTCAAGCAGCTATGTACTTAACATGGTATTCACCCACAGAATGGTGAATTTTATTTCCAAATATATTTCAATTTTCCATGATGACCGCGAAGAAGTTCCAAGTATGTTGAAAACAATACAACTAAATCATATTGTTTATTTTTCTTTTTAAACATCTTTAACTGTTTCAACTTTTAATTAATTAATAAATTCCATGTTGCAAAACTCAGATTTATTTTATTCTGACCTCTTAATTCCTTCCAATTTTAATCTGACTTCTTCCCCCTTCCTTTCCAGTCTTGACGAAACGTCTCACCCGAAACGTCGACTGTTATATTCCTCTCTACAATGTAGAGTCTACACAGATGCTGCCTGACCTGCTGAGTTCCTCCAGCATCTGCAGAATCTCTTGTGTGTTTGATTTATTTTATTGATAGTTCTGATTTCATTCAATGGAACCAAGCAACTAGACATATTAACTATCTGTGATTCGAATGATTTTCAGTTTTTCGGTTGCAAATCCAGCCCACTTTTTAAAAAATATAATCCCTAATGTTCCCCGGTTTATAAACGCCCAAACTTAGGTTGACAGTTCGCTTCAGCAACTGTAGTTGAAGCGAACGACAGCAGGGGGCTCTATTCCTCCCGTGTTCAACTTATCAATGTAACCCTTAAACACATTAAAACTGTTCCCGCTGCACATTTGTCCACTTTCCCCTTCTCCCCTGAAAAAAAAACAGTTTCTTTCTTCGCTGTGAGCTCGGAGAAACATCAATGTAATTGAGCAAAAGCGATTTATTTATTCTGAAGTACATTGTCACGTAGAATTTGGACGGAGTAACATTATTCCTTCTGCAGCCTATTTGAAGCTGTTTCCTAAAAGACTCGGTACAATGGAGCCAATGTAATGACTATCCCAGATAAGAATACAAACCCTCTGCAGATCAATATTTGTGTAGGAAATGAAACGCGAGGTCGGACGTTATCGGGATTATAAACGTGTACCAAACTACTCAAATGAAGCTATTAAGCACTTTAGGAAAATAGATCAACTTGCCATAACGACGTAGGCGATGTTAAAAAAATAACGATAACCCAAATGTTTACAAAGTACAGTGTTTATTAATTTTTTGTGGCATGTCTAATTGCACGGAGGTGCTGTCAACGGATAAATAACAAGATTGGTAATGAATTTCCGACTCTTCGCTTCATTACAGAGACGTGAGTGCGGAGAGGATGTTTCCTAACGTGGGGGGAGTCCAGCACCGGAGAGAACAGTCTAAGACAAGAAGGGCGTCCCTTTAGAACAGAGATGAGGAGGAATTTCTTTAGCCAGAGGGTGGTGAATCCGTGGAATTCATTGCCACAGACATCTGTGGAGGCCAAGTCATTGGGTATATTTAAAGTGGTGGTTGACAGGATCTTGATTAGTTAGGGTGTCACAGATTTCGGGGAGAAGGCAGGAGAATAGGGGTTGAGAGGGATAGTAAATCAGCCGCAATGGAATGGCAGAGCAGACTCGATGGCCTAATTCTGTCTGTGTTTTATGGTTTTATTTTAGCGTCCAGTAATTATTCTCATATGATTAGCAGACGATAAATACAAAACCAAGTTTGAACCCGCGCAGAAGTGAAGCTCGGAGCATTTGATGATCTTTCTTCCGTCTAACGACACAACGCACACTGCAAGGTAGCAACACAACTCAATTTCAAATCTACCGTGTCAGTTGTTTTCATTGCAATATTAGCCAATACGGCTGCTATTAAAGAAAGGAGCCGTGCACTTTATAAGGCGCAGGGAAAGGTACTCAGGTACACCTGCACGCCTGCTCCTTGATGCAAATATCTGATCAGCCAATCATGTGGCAGCAACTCAATGCATAAAAACACGCAGAGTGGTTTGGAAAACAAAAGGAAACATCCCATGAGTGGCAGTTCCGTGGGCGAAAACACCTTGTTAATGAACAAGGTCAGAGGAGAATGTTACTGAATGACTTATAACATCAAAGCAACACACACAACATGCTGGAGGGACTCAGCATATCAGGCAGCATCTATGGAGGGGAATACACTGTTGACGTTTTGGGCCGAGATCCTTCATCAGGACCAAAAAGGAAGGGGGAAGAGGCTGGAATAAGAAGGTGGGAGGGGGAGGGGCACAAGCCGGCAGGTGATAGGTGAGGGCAAGGCGGATGGGTGGGAGAGGGAGGGATGATGTGAAGAACTGTGGGGTGTTTAGTGGAAGAGTAAAGGGCTGACGAAGAAGTAATCTGAATGGAGACGAGAGTGCATCATGGAAGAAAGGGAAGGAGGAGGGAATCGATGGACATGGAAGAAGAAAAGCGGTAAGAGGGCAGCCAAATTGGAAAAAAAAGAGAAGGGGAGAGGGGGGAGCAATTAGTAGAAATTTCAGAAATTCCAGCATTTGGTGAATTGCTTGTGTTTATGAACATTAAAGGTAGCTTTGTTGCTCATTGAGTTTGTGGTGGGGTTCCACTGGGCTGTCAAACCCTTTTGTTGTGCTGAGCTACTGACAGTGTACGTAGCTAGACCAAAGTGCTGGAAACAATTGTCCTGGTTGGAAAATCACATTCTTCCACAAGGCTGGGAAGGAACCCAGGGTAGAGAGCCAACAAATCTGGAGCAAAAATCCGCCAGTAAACTGGCTACTGATAATAACGCTCAATCAGGCAATGCTTGTGGAAGGAGAAATAAAGTCTGTATTTTTAGTCGAAGTCCCATTGCCAGGACTCAGAGCGAGAGAAAACAAATCAGTTTTAGAAGAGGCACAGAAGAAGGATTGGGACCAGTATATATTCATTGGCCACTTTATAACGTACATAACAAGTGTGTGTTCGTGGTCTTCGGCTGTAGCCCATCCACCTCAGAATTCGACATTTTGATGCTCTCTTGCACATCACTGCGTGATCATTTGAGTTACTGTCATCTTCCTGTCAACTTGAACCAGTCTGGCCATTCTGTTCAGACCTCTGTTCGGGCATTTTTGCCTACAGAATTGCTGCTCGCTGGATTTTTTTTTTTGTTTTTGCACCAGTTTCTCTAAACTCTAGAGATTGCTGTGCATGAAAATCCCAGGGGATAAGCAGTTTCTGAGATATTCAAACCGCACAGTCTGGCCCCAACAATCGTTCTGCAGCCAAAATCACTTAGATCACATTTCTTCCCCATTCTGCTGTTTGCTCTGAACAACTGAACCTCTTACCATATCTGCCTGCTTTTACACATTGAATTCCAGCCATATGATTGGCTGATTTGATAGTTGCACGAATGAGCTGGTGTGCAGATATAGCTAATAAAGTTGCCGCTGAGTGTAGATCAGCCATGATTGTATTGAATCGAGGGGTTGGCTAGAGGGGCCGAGTGGCCCACTCCTACCCCTATTGTGTTCTTATGAGACAATACTGAGCAGCCACAAATGAATCAAAGCAGAACGATGCTGAGAGACTCCGTCAAGTTCATATCGCTGCATCAGAATGTGGAAGAGAGCAACTGTTAGAAGCTGCTGTCACAAATTTCCTTTGATTGACAAGGCAAGAGATATGGACACCTTCACAAAGACTGTTATCTTCACACAAGGATGAGACTATAGCAGTCCCCTTTGCTCAGACACAATATGAGAAGGAGGGAATAATATATTCATACCTGCTCCGCCGTTCAGTAAAATCGTTTTGTCACATCTCTGAACTTACCTCAGATTTGTTCATAAATAACAGTCTGTTAATTCCTGTCTTCCTGATACTCAGGACAGACTTCTTGAGCACTGATTCCATTTTCATCCCCTGCTCTCGGTTCCATCAGCTGAACACCCACCTTCTCCCATCTGCTCTTAGCTCCCGTTTGCCTGCGCCAGACTTTCCCTGTAGCTTTTACACTTTATTTTGCATCGTTGTTGTTCTACTTTGTTCTGCCTCGATGCATTGTTTAATGAATTGATCTGTATGAGCAGTATGCAATGCAAGTTTTTCTCTATATCTCGGTACACATGACAATAGTAAGCCAATTATAATTGCATTTCCCATTCCATCTGCTTTCCACCTCTCTCCAAATGGTTTCCAATATCACCTTGCTTACTTATCAAAATCCGTGTTCCAGATCATTGCCCTCCGGCAGCTGCCTCCAACCTTCACACTTGGCTCCACCTTCCTCTTTCTTTTGTCCACCGCCATTTGTCACCCCTCTGTCTACCTCCCAACTTTAACCCTCCCCCTCCACTATATGGTCATCACCCTGTGGCCACTCTCTAGGGCCACCTATGACCTCTGCACCAAACAGCAAACCCTAATGCCTTCACCATCGTTTTGGGAGATTTTAACCAGGCCAGTCTGAAAAAAATCACCAAGCGATTACCATCAACAGATCACTTGCAATACCAGAGGAAACAACACACTGGACCATTGCTACACCACCATCAAGAATGCCTGTCATGCTATTCCACGCCCTCACTTTGGGAGGCCTGATCACCTGGCTTTGCTTCTACTCCCTGAGTATAGGCAGAGACTGAAGACTGCAGCACCAGCAGTGAGGACCAAGAAGGTATGGATAAGGGAAGCACAGGAGCGCCTACATGACTACTTTGAATCAGTGGACTGGACTGTATTCAGGGATTCATCTTTGAACCTGGGTGAGTATGCTGCAGTTGTTTCTGACTTCATTAAAACCTGTGTGGATGAGTGTGTGCCTACAGAGACTTACTGTACATTCCCAGACCAAAAGCTATGGATGAACCAGGAGGTACGTCGTCTGCTGAAGGCTAGATTTGTTGCATACATGTCTGGCATCCCAGGCCTGTAACAGAAAACATGGTATGATTTGTGGAGGGCTATTTCAAGGGCGAAGAGACAATTTCGAATGAGGTTAGAGACGACATCAGATGCACAACAACTCTGGCAGGTTTTGCAAGACATTACTTCCTACAAAGTGAAACCCAATAGCTTGAATGGCAGTGATGTTTCACTACCAGATGAACTAAAAGCCCTCTATGCACACTTTGAAAAGGAGAACACAACTACAGCTGTGAAGATCTCTGCAGCACCTGATGACTCTGTGATCTCTGTCTCAGAGGCCGATGTTAGGCTGTCTTTGAAGAGAGTGAACCCTTGCAAGGCAGAAGGTCCCAATGGAGTACCCGGTAAGGCTCTGAAAACCTGTGCCAACCAACTAGCAGGAGTATTCAAAGACATTTTCAACCTCTCACTGCTACAGGTGGAAGTTCCCACTTGCTTCAAAAAGGCAACACTTATACCAGTGCCTAAGAAGAATAATGTGGGCTGCCTTAATGATTATTGCCCAGTAACACTCACATTGACAGTGATGAAATGCTTTGAGAGGTTGGTCATGATTAGACTGAACTCCTGCCTCAGCAAGGACCTGGACCCATTGCAGGTTGCCTGTCACCACAATAGGTCAATGGCAGATGCAATCTCAATGGCTCTCCACATGACTTTAGACCAACTGGACAAGACAAACACCTATGTCAGGATGCTGTTCATCGACTATAGCTCAGCAGCTAATACCATCATTTCCACAATCCTGATTGAGAAGTTTCAGAACCTGGACCCCTGTACCTCTCTCTGCAATTGGATCCTCGACTTCCTAACCGGAAGACCACAATCTGTACGGATTGATGATAACGTATCCTGCTCACTGACGATCAACACTGGTGCACCTCAGGGGTGTGTGCTTAGCCCACTGCTCTACTCTCTATATACACATGACTGTATGGCTAGGCACAGCTCAAATATCATCTATAAATTTGTTGACGATACAACCATTGTTGGTAGAATCTCAGGTGGTGACGAGAGAGCGTACAGGAGTGAGATATGCCAACTAGTGGAATGGTGCCACAGCAACAACCTGGCACTGAATGTCAGTAAGACGAAAGAGCTGATTGTGGACTTCAGGAAGGGTAAGACGAAGGAACACATACCAAACCTCATAGAGGGATCAGAAGTGGAGAGAGTGAGCAGTTTCAAGTTCCTGGGTATCAAGATCTCAGAGGATCTAACCTGGTCCCAACATATCGATGTAGTTCTAAAAGAAAGGAAGACAGTGGCTATACTTTATTAGGAGTTTGAAGAGATTTGACATGTCAACAAATACACCAAAAAACTTCTATAATTGTACTGTGGAGAACATTCTGACAGGCTGCATCACTGTCTGGTTATGGAGGGGCTACTGCACAGGACCGAAAGAAGCTGCAGAGGATTGTAAATTTAGTCAGCTCCATCTTGGGTACTAGCCTACAAAGTATCCAGGACATCTTCAGGGAGCGATGTCTCAGAAAGGCAGTGTCCATTATTAAAGACCTCCAGCACCCAGGGCATGCCCTTTTCTCACTGTTACCATCAGGTAGGAGGTACAGAAGCCTGAAAGCACACACTCAGCGATTCAGGAACAGCTTCTTCCCCTCTGCCATTGATTCCTAAATGGACATTGAATCCTTGAACACTACCTCACTTCTTAAAAATATACAGTATTTCTGATTTTTGCACGTTTTAAAATCTATTCTATATATGTATACTGTAATCACTTTACTTATTTATGAATTATTATTATTTTTATTCTTTTTCTCTTTTATATTACGTATTGCATTGAACTGCTACTGCTCAGTTAACAAGTTTCACGTCATATACTGATGATAATAAACCTGATTCTGATTCTGATTCTGCTCCCTATCTCACCAATCTCTCTTCACTCTATACAGGCTATCCCTCACTTTTCACCCTCAGTCTTGCTGCAGGGCTTTGAACCCCCCTCCACAGGTGCTGCTCGACACCCTGAGTCACTCAATCCGATTGTTTTGTAGCTCCAGATTCCAGCAAGTGAGCTCCCTAGTGCATCAATGTCAGGAATATGCTCAGTGAAAAAGCCTGGACAGCTCTCTTGCCTCAGGAATCCCTTCTGGGTGAAGAAATTCCTTCTGAATCCAATCCCGAATTGGGGTAGAGAGATGTAACTTGTGGTTTCTGCAGGAGGCAAGAGAACCGTATAAAGTATAAATAATTTATTTCCAGTCATTTTCGTAAGCATAATGTTTGATGCTTCACATTAATCGTCATAGAGCACTATGATATGGAAACAAGCCCTTTGACCTATCTAGTCAATGCTGAACTATTATTCTGCCTAGTCCCATAAACCTGCACCTGTACCATATCCCTCCATAACCCTCCCATCCACGTACCTATCCAAACTTCCCTTAATTTTGCAATTGAACCCACACTCACCACTTCGATTGGCAACTCATTCCACACTCACACCACCCTCTGAGTGAAGAAGTTCCCCCTCAGATTCCCCTTAAATATTTCACCTTTCACCCCTAACCTGTGACCTCTAGTTCTAGTCTCACCCAAGCTCAGTGGGAAAAACCTGATTGTACTGAGTCCCAGTGAAGGACCTCGGCCCAAAACATCAACATGTTTTTTTTCTCCTCCATAGATGTTGCACGACCTGCTTAGTTCCTCCAGCATTGTGTTTTTGTTGCTCAGAACTTCCAGCATCTGTAGAATCTTTTATGTTTCCTGCTTGTATTTACCCTATATTTACCCCTAATAATGTTGAAGGCCTCTATCAAATCTGCTCTAATTTTCCTCTGCTCCAGGGAATAAAATTCCAAACCTTTTCAACTTCTCCCTATCATTCAGGTCCTCATGTCCCATCAACATCCTTTTCTCTGTACCCTGTCAGTCTCCTTCCAGCATCTACAGTCTCCTGTGTCTCCAAAGATTGATTATCTACAAGGAAAAGACATCTATTCTTCTATTCTGTATCCCACTGTAAGTTTCTTGGTTGTATACTCTTTTAAGACAAGGGAAACACTAACTCCGCACCTGCCCTGTCGAGCCTATTCGCAGCAGAAGGTACAACGCTCAAATTTCCTCATGGCTTCTGGTAAAGTACTGCGATAGTATTACTGCAGTAGCAGTATTCCAACTACTCGAGTTGAATGTGATGTTCTCCTGAGGGGTTGTCTATTGGTGGGTCCTCTGGTGGCCGTAGAGTTTGATCCAGGATCCACGTATTCTGGTGCAGTGTGGGCAAGTGTTAGTGGTAGATGCAGTCTGTGGTTGGAGATATCATGAAGAAACTCAGAGAAGCATGTAATCTCCCAAGGAAAACAAATTCTAGGTATTGCTCTGCTCTCTGAAAGTACCTCTCTGTAAAATTACTGTGCATAAAGCCAATCAACAGAGTAATTTAGGAAAGTGTATCAGTTTGGCTTTTTCTATTCGTTTTGATATTATCACATGGAACATAGAACAGTACAGCACAGTACAGGTCCTTCAGATGTGTGCCAACCTTTTAACCTGCTCAAAAATCAATCTAACCCTTCCCTCCTACACAGCCATTCATTTTTCTATCATCCATGTGCCTATCTAAGAGTTTATTTAATATCCCTAATGTATCTGCCTCTACTATCACCCCTGGCAGGGCATTCCACACACCCATCACTCTGGGAGCAAGGACATTCCCCCCCATACTTTCCTCAAATCACCTTAAAATTATGACCCTTTGTATTAGCTATTTCTGCCCTGGGAAAAAGTCTCTGGCTATCCACTCCATCTATGCTTCTTATCATCTTATACAACTCAATCAAGCAGCCCGTCATCTTCCTTCGCCCCACAGAGAAAAGCCCTAGCTTGTTTAACCTTTCCTCGTGAGACATGCTCTCTCATTCAAGCAGCACCCTGGTGAATCTCCTCTGCACCCTCTGCAAAGCTTCCACATCCTTCGTTATGTAGTAAGAAGTTAGAATTCAACTGCAATTTTTGGGCAGGTTGCCTTAGAAAAATGATGGCACATTAGTGAGTAACCTGAGTAGAATGTTAATTCTAGAACTAAAAGTTGAGTCAGAAGGTAACAGCATCAGAAAATAATTTCCTTTTAATGGACAAGAACTGAGCAGAAACTTGATCTAAATCAGGCATTCCCAACCTCGGGGCCGCGGACCCCTTGCTTAATGATATTGGTCTATGGCTTAAAAGAAGTTGTGAACTCCTGATCTAGATCTTTAAATTCTGAGCGGCATAAATAATGCACACAATTTTATTAAGTTAAAACATGATCACACAAAGCAAGGGCAAATGCAATTTGGCAATTGAGTAAAGATTAAAATAGAAGCTATTAAAGTTTTTAAATGCTTTCCATTAACTCTTGAATGAGGAATTGGATAAAAATTTGGGAAGATGAAGTTTGAAGTTTAAAGGTAAATTTGATGCAGGTGGTTTCTGGATTTTTTGTCGGCCAAGATTTGATTTTTTTTTTCTCAACTTTCAATGTGTTGCCTTGATTGTAAGCTCAACGTTTCTAATCACCCTTTTGGGATGGGGTGGTGAGCTGTCGCCTTGAATGGAGCCCTGAATTTGCAAATCTGTGCGAGTCTCAATGAGTCTGCTAGGGAAGTGAAAGCCAGTCTGAGTCCAATTCCACTAGAAACTGCAGGCTGAGAACGGCTTGTGCAAGGTTTCAATGACTATGTATATATGTGGGTGGTTAGGAGAGAGGAATGGAGCTTGCTTTGCTCTAGTTGTTTTGTTGTTTGATGTGTTCTGTGCTCCTCTGCTAAGCATTGTGGGCATGCTGTGTTGGGGCTGGAACGTGTGGTAACACTGAGGGCTGCTTCCAGCACATCCTTGTGTGTGTTGGTTGTTAACACAAATGACACATTTCACTGCGTGTATCGAAGTACATGTGATAAATAAATTTGAATCGTTAATCGAGAACCGTTGCAAAATGGTAAAGGCGCTCCCCAGAATAACATAGAATAGAGGTTTGAAGACGTAGACCCAGCATCAGTAATGGTGATACGTTTCCTAGTCAGGAAGCTGTGCTACTTAGAAGAGAACTACAGACAACTACCTTCTGTGCACTGGGTACTAGGACTCTGCTACAATTCTCCCTGCCTCCGTAAAGCATCCAACATAGTCAAAGGCTCCACCCACCCTGGGCATTTTCTGCCCCTCCCGTCAGGTAGAAGATACAAAAGCCTGAAAGCATGTCAAGCCAGGTGCAAGGACAGTTTCTGTCCAATTCTTATAAGACTATTGAATGGTATAAGATGGACACTTGACCTCGCAATCGACCTTGCTACAACCTTATTGTCTGCCTGCACTGAACCTTCTCTGTACGGGTAACATCCTGTTTTTGCTTTACCTTGTACTGCCTCAATGCATAAGACCATTAGACATAGGAGCAGAATTAGGGCATTCGGTACATCAAATCTGCTCCGCCATTCCATCATGGCTGATCCCGGGTCCCACTCAACCCCGTACACCTCCCTTCTCACCATATCCTTTGATGCCCTGACCAATCAGGAGATGATCAACTTCTGCCTTAAATATATGCATGGACTTAGCCTCTGCCACAATCTGTGGCAGAGCATTCCACAGATTTACTACTCTCTGGCTA
Source organism: Mobula hypostoma (assembly GCF_963921235.1). NCBI lineage: Eukaryota > Metazoa > Chordata > Chondrichthyes > Myliobatiformes > Myliobatidae > Mobula > Mobula hypostoma. The sequence continues at coordinate 42,129,168 of NC_086116.1, forward strand.
AAAAAAGTCCTCCTTACCCCTGTTCTAAAAGGTCGCCCCTCAGTTCTGAGGCTGCACCCTCTAGTTCTGGATACCCCATCATAGGAAACATCCTCTCCGCATCCACACTGGGTAGTCCTTTCAACATTCGGTAGATTTCAATGAGATCCCCCTGCATTCTTCTAAGTTCCAGTGAGTACAGGCCCAAAGCTGCCAAACATTCCTCATATGTTAACCCCTTCATTCCCAGAATCTTCCTTGTGAACCTCCTCTGGACTGTCTCCAATGACAACACATCCTTTCTGAGATAAGGGGCCCAAAACTGTTGACGATACTCCAAGTGCAGCCTGACTAGTGTCTTAGAAAGACTCAGCATTACCTCCTTGTTTTTATATTCTATTCCCCTTGAAATAAATGCCAACATTGCATTTGCCTTCTTTACCACAGACTCAACCTGTAAATGAACCTTCTGGAGTCTTGCACGAGGACTCCTAAGTCCCTCTGCACCTCTGATGTTTGAACAGGTTTGTAATGAATTGATTTATAGGAATGGTATGCAAATCAAGTTTTTCACTGATGAAGGATATTGGCCCAAAACATTGACTGCTTATTCCCCTCCGTAGACGTCGCCAGACCTGCTGAGCTCTTCTGGTATTTTATGTGTGTTGCTGTGGATTTTCAGCATCTGCAGAATCACTTATGTTTAAGTTTCCTGTTGTACCTCAGTACATGTGACAATAACAAACTGATTTACCAATTTAACTACCTGAGTTTTGGAGTTATTGTCGAAGAAGCTTTGGTGAATATTTACAATGCATTTTGCATATTGGACCTACTGCGTCAATAGTGCACCAGTGGTAAAGGGAATGAATGAATAGGGTGATGACTGGCTTGCCAGTCAAGCTTTAGACAATTCATCCATGGATTAACTTACAAGGACTCTACAACTCATGTTCTCAGTATTATTTATTTATTTACTTATTATTTAATATTTGTACAGTTTGCCATTTTTTGCACATTGGTTGTTTGTCAGTCTTTATGTGTAGTTTTTCATTGATTCTATTGTATTTCTTTGTTCTACCATGAATGCCTGCAAGAAAATGAATCTTAGGATTGTATATGGTGACATATATGTACTCAGATAATAAATTTACTTTGTAATTTGTTGTTGGGGATTACAGTGAGCGTCATAGTGATCACTGGATTCGCAAACATTCAGACAAGTGAGGAATTTTCCTCCACACCCCTGGCCTGTGCTTGGAGACAGTGGACAGTGAACAAAATTGGTCTATGAAGTAAAGCAGAATAGGGTTTCTTTCAATCATTCTTTCTAGTTTCGTCTTGGCACATCAGTTGTAAGTAATCTCAGTCTATTGTGGAGATAACACATTCTTCACTTATCGGTGATTGATGGTGCTGTAAAGTGATTGTGCTAATGTAAATGGGCGTCCCAGGAGTGATGTGCTGGGTAGACTTGAAAAGGCCTTGGAGTGGTACCACAACCAGGATGTTGGTGAATGTGCCCATGTACTCACCTATCCTGCTCTGTTGATGTCATTAAACCACATTCAGCACTGAATCGATAAGAACAGCATCAAACCTCGTCCTCCCATCTCACTAAGTCATATTCAGACCAATCTTAGTTTTATCAGTAGGCTTCTTCCTCTGATCCAGCAGAAATGAATATCCCTGCCACCCCTTCCTGTCTTAGGGTCATATCGTACAGGAACCAAGTGCACAATTGACATGAAGGACTTCAATCTACCAATTCCTACTGGTCCAAATCCAGAATCAATTATGATTCAAAGTAAAATTTATCATCAAAATACATATGTGTTACCAGACACTACCTTGAGATTCATTTTCTTGCAGGCATTTATGGGAAAGTAAAGAAATAAATTATGTAGAACTTACAAAAAATTACATACAAACAAAGACTGACGACCAATGTGCAAAAGAAAGATTGTGCAAATACTAAAAAAGTACTGAGATCATGAGTTGTTAAGAGTCTTTAGAAGCGAGTCCGGAGGTTACAGAATCAGTTCAGTGTTGAGGTGAGTCAAGCTATCCACACTGCTTCAGGGGCCTGATGGTTGTAGGGTAATAACTGTTCCTGAACTTGGTGGAGTGGGACCTAGGGCTCCTGTACCTCCCGCCCTATAGTAGTAGTGAAAAGAGGGCATGGCCTGGATGGTGGAGCCCTAATGATGGATGTTGCTTTCTTGTGGGCAACACTTCATGTAGATGATCTCAATGGAGGGGAGGGCTTTGCCCGTGATGGACTGTGCTGTATCCAGCACTCTGCAGGCTTTTCCATTCCTGAGTACAGGCATTTTCATACTTGGCCGTGATGCAACCAGTTAGGATACTCTCCGTTGTGCATCCTTAGAAGTTTGTCAAAGTTTTTGGTGACATGCTGAATCTACACAAACTTCTAAGAAAGTGGATGTGCTACTGTGCCTTCTTTGTGCTGCCACTTAAGTGCTGGTCCCAGGACAGATCCTCTGATATGTTTTTAAAGTTACTATCCCTCGGCACTTCTGTTCCTCTAATGAGAATGGCTCATGGACGTCCAGCTTCATCCTCCTGAGTTCAATAAACAGATCTTTGGTTTCGCTGATGTCAAGTGAGAGGCTGCTGTTGTGACAACTTCAACCAAATTTTCATTCTCTCTCATATACGCTGATTCATCACCAAATAATCTGCATTTTTTAGAGAGTCCCTTTGAATACTGCATTTGAAATTACTCACATATGTCGTGACCATGCCCACTCATTGTAATTGACCAGGAAACTTGGAAATAAGTCTGGATGAAAAGCACTGCAATTAGCTGCTCTGCACTCACTTTCCAGGATTCCCAAACATTGCGGGACCCACCCGCTCCCTGCATGCCAGGAAATTAAAGTCTAGCCCCAGGCATGTGGGAGGAACCAGTCTCCACAGCAAAGTAATCACATCATGTCTTAAATTCCTGAAGTGTCATAACATTTCATTATCAGAATGAGATTTGTCAAAGTACAAGCAAATAAGCACTTAATGGGTTGCACCAGAACATTGATCTATAATAAACACACACCAAGGGCTATTGATAAAATAAGATAGATGCATTACCAAATGAAGCAATGTTCTCTGCTGATGTTTATCGTTTCAGTCAATATGGTGTGCACTTTTGGGGGTCATGGTAATTGTGTTCCTCAAACAAAGTGAAGCATAAACAATAAACTGGCATAGTGGAGCAGGATGTTTTGATACCATTAAGTTTACTAGACAGAGTGAGGAAGAATAAACTGTTTCCATGTGCAAGTCTTTTGCCAGAGAACAAAAATTTATGGCACTTGGCAGAGCGCTGAAGAGAAGCACTTATGTCGGACATGGCAAATTAGTTGGCTTAGGAATGTACTTCCTGCCGAGGAGGTATTCGGAAAGGGAAGTGGATAAATACTTCAAGGGAAGATAGTTTGAGGATATGAGGAAAAAAAAATCAAGTCAAGTCAAGTTCAAGTTTATTGTGATCAGACTGCACCTATATACAACCAAACGAAACAAGGCTCCTCCAAACCGTGGTGCACCCACAAAACATACGACACACAGACATAAAACAAAATATTATCACAGATAAGTTAATAAAATATAACTCAAAATGCATCTAGTGTGCAGCACAGGTCAACAGTAAATAGCTCGCCGTCCTGGTGAGGAGACTTTGGTGAAGGCAAGGTAGCCATTAGTATTTATTCAAAAATCAGGGATAGCATGGCCCAATGGTTGAGCGAATGGCTTTCTTCTTTTGCAATCCATGCTGGACTTCAATTGTATCTTGAGAAGAATTACATGAAGTTTCATGATGGCTGTGTTGGTAACTATTCTACATATAAGGGATAGAGGTGAGCCTGTAAAGTGCAGGTCGGTAGGTTCTTGATTAGTAAGGGTATCAAATGTTACAGGAAGAAGACAGGAGAATGGAGTTGAGAAGGGTTATAAATCAGCCATGATAGAATGATGGTGCAGACTCAATGGACTGAATGGCCTAAATCTGCTCATATGTCTTATTGTCCTATGGTCTATCCGGACCGGGAAGATAATGGATTGAATTGACTGCCTTGAGCAGGATTCAGTGTGGGCTGGACTAAGGAGTGTGATGGAACATCGTGGCCCAACCTACCAGTCAGGATGTGGCCAGTCATTTTAATTCCACTCCCCCATTCCACACCAACCTGTCTGTGCATGGCCTTCTCTACCATCAGCTTGAGGCTAGACACAGCTTAGAGGGACATCGCCTCGTATTCCAAACACAAGAGATTCTGCAGATGCTGGAAATCCAGAGCAACACACACAAAATGCTGGAGGAATCCAGCATATCAGGCAGCATCTATGGTGGAGAATAAATCCAGTCTGACAGCATGAACATCGATTTCTCAAACTCCAAATAACTACTCCCCTCTACATATATTACCAGAAATAATATATATTAAAAAGAGAGGTAGCGTTCAAGGGTTCAAGGGTTAGATTAAGTGGAATACCTACTTAATCTAGAATGTCCAATCCCTGTACAGATGTGGGCTCTTTGTAGAGCTGTCACATTGGATGTTCTGACTGGTATGGATCATAACCAAAAGAAAGGACACTCAAGATCATTAAGTAATTCTGATGAACCGAGAGGCAGGTCTGCCACCTTTTATTATCCCTGGATACCTCCATCACAAATGCTACAATTTAGAGCAACGCACCATGTGCGACATCAAATCCCTCCAAGGTCTTACCCCTCCCTAATTCTGTAATCTTTTTCAGTTCTATAGCCCCCTGTGATCCTCAAATTTATACTCAGTGGGCACTTTATTAGGTAGACCTATACACCTGCTCAGTAATGCAAATATCTAATCACCCAATAGTGTGGCAGCGACTCAATACCTAAAAGCACGCAGACACGGTCAACAGGTTCATTTGTTGTTCAGACCAAACATCAGAAAGGGGAAGAAATACGATCTAAGTAACTTTGACTGTGGAATGATTGTTGGTGCCATTCGGGGTGGTTTGAGTATCTCAGAAACTGCTGATCACGTGGGGGTTTCACACACAACAATCTCTAGAGTTTACAGAGAATGGTGTGAGAAACGAAACAACATCCAGAGAGGGGCAGTTCTGTGGGTCAAAATGCCTTGTTAATGAGACAGATCAGAGGAGAGTGGCCAGGCGGGTTCGGGCTGATGGGAATGTGACAATTACACAAATAACCATGCATTATATCAGTGTGCGGAGAGCATCCTTGAATACTCTACTCATCGAAACTTGAAGTGGATGGGCTACAGCAGCAGAAGATCACACCGGGTTCCACTCAAGGCATCCCCTCTTTTCAATACTGCCATCAGGGAGGAGGTACAGGAGCCTGAAGATGCACATTCGACATTTTAGGACCAGCTTCTTCCCCTCCGTAAGGTGCATGATCCCATGAACATTACCTCACTATTTTACTCTTTTCGCGAACTTTATTTAGTTATCTTTATATGTTCTTTTTTTTATTTATAGTAATTCTAATGTATTGTACTCTACTGCTGCTCAAAACAACAAATATCAAAGTTCGAAGTTTTAAGTAAATTTTATTATCAAACTACATATATGTCACCATGTGCAACCCTGAGATTCATTTTCTTGTGGGCATTCTCAGCAAATCTATAGAATAGTAACTATAACAGGATCAATGAAAGATACGCCAGAGTGCAGAGGACATCAAACTGTGTAAATGGAAATATAAATAAATAGCAATAAATAACAATAACATGAGATAATGAGATAAAGAATCTTGAAAGTGAGATCTTTGATTGTAGAAACATTTCAATGATGGACAGGTAAAGTTGAGTGTAGTTATTTCCTTTTATTCAACAGCCTGATGGTTGAGGGATTGTATCTGCTCTTGAAGCTGGTGGTGAGAGTTCTGAGGCTCTTGTACCTTCTACCTGATGGCAGCAGTGAGAAGAGAGCATGACCTGGGTGGTGAGGATCTTTGATGATGGATGCTGCTTTCCTACGATAACTTATTCGTAAGGCCAGTGATGTTGTGGGGATGGAACTGGACTCTCTTATGGTGATGTCTGAAAAGAGGATGCTGTCTAAGTTGCATGCCATCTTGGTCAATGTCTATTTAACTATTTATGGCTCTATGACTATTTATTATTTATGGTGCAACTGTAACGAAAACCAATTTCCCCCTGGGATCAATAAAGTATGACTATGACTATGACTACTATCTCATGTAGATGCACTCAGTGGTTGGGAGGGCTTTACCAAGATGTACTGGGCCAAATGCACTACTTTTTGTAGGAATTAACGCTCAAAGGCGTTGCTGTTTCCATACCAGACTGTGATGCAGCCAGTCAATATACTCTCCACTACACATCTATAGAAGTTTGCCAAAGTTTTAGATGTGATGCTGAATCTGCACAAACTCCTACAGAAGTAGAGGTGCTGCCATACTTTCTTCGCAATTGCACTTGAGTGCTGGGTCCAGGCCAGGTCCTCCAAAATAGTAACACTCAAGAATTTAAAGTTGCTAACCCTCTCCACCTCTCATCTTCTGATGAGAATTGGCTCATGGACCTCTGGTTTCCCTCTCCAGAAGTCTATAATCAGTTCCTTGGTCTTGCTGATATTTAGCGACAAGTTGTAGTTATGACACCACTCAGCCAGATTTTCAATTTCCCTCCTCTATGCTAATTCATCACCAAATTTGATTCAGCCCACAACAGTGGTGTCATCAACAAACTTGAATATGGCGTTGGAGCTGTGTCATATAATAAACCCAATTTTGCTTCTGCACACAGACCACTGCTCTCCATATCTCTCTCATCCATAATGGGGAGACTCCAGTGTGTTAAAGGAATTTTTGAAGATGTGGACTGGGAGTGAAAATAAAAGTACACAAGAACATATGGAAATAGGGAGATGAGCAGGAATTTCTTCAGTCAGAGGGTGGTGAATCTGCCGAATTTGTTACCACAGAGATCTGTTGCAAACCCCCAGCATCTATTCTGTCAAGCCTATCGAGGATCCGATATGTTTGAATACAGTCACCCCTCATTCTTCTGAACTCCAATAAATACAGAAACCAAACTGTTTAGTCTTTCTTGGTAGAACAGCCCTCTTGCCCTCTCATACCTCTAGAACTCAAATGCGTTGACAGTGCCATTGGCATTTTGTGGAAGACAGCATTGACATAAGATCATGATGAGGGGGGATCTAATTGAAAGCTCCCACATACTAAAAGGCCCAAATGGAGTGGATGTGGAGAGGATGTTTCTGTCAATGGGGGAGTCTAGGATCTGAGTGCACAGCCTCAGAATAAACTTTAGAACTGACATTAGGTGAGAGAATGTTGAATCTGTGGAATTCATTGCTACACAGAGCAGTAGAGGCCAAGTCATTGAATGTAATTAAGGCAGAGATTCATAAGGCTGTTCAGGTTTAGGGGAAGAAGGCAGGAAAATGGGATTGAGAAATGAAAAAAAAACAGCAATGGTAGAGTAGACTCAATGAACTGAATAGCCAATAGTCATAGACATAGTCATAGTCATAGTCATACTTTATTAATCCTGTGGTTTTCATTACAGTTGCACCATAAATAATTAAATAGTAATAAAACCATAAATAATTAAATAGTAATATGTAAATTATGCCAGGAAATAAGTCCAGGACCAGCCTATTGGCTCAGGGTGTCTGACCCTCCAAGGGAGGAGTTGTAAAATTTGATGGCCACAGGCAGGAATGACTTCCTATGACGCTCAGTGTTGCATCTTGGTGGAATGAGTCTCTGGCTGAATGTACTCCTGTGCCCAACCAGTACATTATGTAGTGGATGGGAGACATTGTCCAAGATGGCATGCAACTTGGACAGCATCTTCTTTTCAGACACCACCGTCAGAGAGTCCAGTTCCATCCCCACAACATCATTGGTCTTACGAATGAGTTTGTTGATTCTCTTGGTGTCTGCCACCCTCAGCCTGCTGCCCCAGCCCACAACAGCAAACATGATTGCACTGGCATCTTATGGTCTTATAGGAACAGGAGAAGGCAACTAGGTCCCTCAACACTGCCCCATAAAATGCAAAGTTCAAAGTTCAAGTAAACTTATTATCGAAGTATGTGTATGTCACCATATACTACCGTGAGATTTGTTTTCTTGCAAGCATTCAAAGAAGAATAAAGAAATACAAAGAATCAATGAAAACTTCAACATAAAGACTGACAAACAATGTTATTATTATTATTAATAATGATTAAAGGAAAAAGAATGCACACACATGATTGAAGAAATGCAAATAACTGAAGTTACAATGGATATGCTGAAAGAGTTTATAAAAATACTCACAACTGGAGAAGTACTGGAAGTGATAATATTCATAATTATTGGTATAAGAAGTTTAGTCCTCTTCACCCATACCTATTAATACATATCAATAATTTCCTTAAAATCTTGAAAAAGTGCTTGTATTTTTGGCAGAAGGTAAAACATATCTTTTACTTAAAGGGGAAATCACAAAAGATCCATCAAAATATTGTCCTATTACTTGTTTACAAACTATAAATAAAATTGTAACATTATGCATCTCAAAACTAATCACTACTCACTTAAATAACCACAATACACTTGCAGAAGAGCATTTTTAAAACTTGAAACATTTGAAGAACTACACACAATAACATAGGGTGCAGCACTAACCACAGTGTAGTGTAATGGCTTCAAAACAGAGGCACTCATCAATAGAAACCCTAAACTGAGTAATGAAATGAGAACACCAAAATGGCAGAAGAGATTAAAAGACACAATTGAAACCTTGAGAGCAGAAATAGCCTGCATAATGGAGTTTAAAAAGGATAACCTGAGCAAGAAAGTTAAGAGAAAAGTTATGGAAATATAAGGTCCATACAAGATATGATCAGCCTAGCAAAAGCACTGTAGAGTTTATAAATACACTAAAACAACAGCTTGGTGCATACAAATCCAGACTAAATAGATACATGAAAGAAGAAACCAGAATTATCAGCTTAGAAACAATGAAAAAGGTTTATATAGGCCATTGAAACTAAATTCAATGCACCAAAATGTCACCAACCCCAGCACAGAATTACCAACAAATACAGAGACAGTGAACATTTGGTCTAATATCTTCTCAAACAGGGTGACGCACAATCAGGAAGCAAACTGGATTAGGAGAAAAAAGAAAGCACACAGACGACTGAAGAAATGCAAATACCTGAAGTTACAATGGATATGCTGAAAGAGGTTATAAAAATACTCACAACTGGAGAAGTACTGGAAGTGATAATATTCATAATTATTGGTATAAAAAGTTCACTTGCCTTCATCCACACCTATTAATGCATATCAACAATTTTCTTAAAAATCCTGAAAAAAGTGCCTGAATTTTTGACAGAAGGTAAAACATATCTTTTACCTATGTATTGATTAAGGAAACTTTCCTGAACTCATTTGACAAACTTTATCCCATCTAGTCCTTTTACAGTATGGGAGTCCCAGTCAATACATGGTAAGTTAGAACCACCCACTATCAGAACCTTTTGTATCTTGCAACAGTCTGTGATCTCTCCACAAATTCGGTCCTCAAGTTCCTGCAGACTATTGGGTGGTCTATAATCTAGCCCTGTTAACATGGTCATACCTTTCTTATTCCTCAGTTCCACCCTTAAAGCCTCACTATACAAGTGCTCCAGTCTGTCCTGACTAAGCACTGCTGTGACATTTTCCCTGACTAGTAACACCACCCCTCCCCCTTTAACCCTTCCCACTCTGTCACTTCTGAAACAATGGAACCTGGGAACATTGAGGTGCCAGTCATGTCCCTCCTGTAACCAAGTCTCACTCACGGCTACAATATCATAATTCCAGGTGTTGATCCATGCCCTGAGCTCATTTGCCTTTCCTACAATACTTCTTGCATTGAAGTAGAAGTAACTCAGAACATTAGTCCCTCCATGCTCAACCTTTTGATTCCTGATATTGAGGCCTTAGCAACATCTGTCTCCACAAGATCTCCACTATCTGTTCTGGTACACCTTCCCACGAGGATATTAGTCCCCTCCAGTTCATGTGCAAACCATCTCTTCTGTACAGGTCTCACCTTCTCTGGAGAGAGACCAATGATCCAAAAATCTGAAGCCCTCCCCTACACCAACTCCTTAGCCATGTGTTAAACTGTATGATCTTACTATTTCTGGCCTCACTAGCACATGACAAGGGTAGCAATCCTGAGATCACAACCCTGGAGATCCTGTCCTTTAACTTAGCACTTAACTCCCTGAACTCCCTCAGCCTCGTCCCTCTTCCTACCTATGTCATTGATATCTATCTGGGCTGCAACCTCTGGCTGCTCACCCTCCCATTTGATCTGGGACTTCCTGGATCCAGGCAACCGGGAGGCAACATACCATCCAGGAATCTCATTCTCATCCACAGAAGCTCCTTTCTGTTCCCATAACTAACGAATCCCCTATAACCACAGTTCCCCTCTTCTTTCCCTTCCCTTCTGAGCCACAGAGCCACACTCGGTGCCAGAGACCTGAGCACTGTGACTTTCTTCTGCAAGCTCACCCATGCCGCCCCCCACCGCC